>NC_133424.1:46745000-47370000 GCF_049350105.2 Macaca mulatta
TGTGCGTTTCCTTTGTCGTAAGCATCAACTGAATCATAACTCCTTGAAGGCCTTCTGCATAGCACTCAACATCATGCCTAAGGCCGTGCTTCTCAAACATTATTCCACATGTCAATCATCCTGGGGCAGGGGTCTTGTTAAAATTCTGATTAATTAGCTCTGAGTGAGCAGAGCTTCTGTATTTCTAGCAAGCAAGCACCAAGTGATGCTGATGCCGCTGGCTCGGGGACCACACTCTGAGTAGCAAAAGGGTGTGGTAAATGTGAGAAATCAGTTTCATTCACTCAGTTAAGAGGCACCTACTCTGGGTCAGTGCATGGACTAGGCCCTACCACTTTACAATGCAAAGCATTTTTTGGTGTTTGTTTGCTTTACTAGAGAGTTTTGATTTTTAATTTATTCTTTTAAATATGTAATTTTCACATGGTAAAGCATTTTTGTTCATAAAATCCAAAGGGGTACACAGCGAAAGTATCTAACTCTCCAGAAGTGATCACTGTTACTTCTCAAGTTTTATTCCAGATAATGGCAGATAATATGCAGATAATAGCATATATTTGTACCATATCTTTATTTTAACCACGTGGCAGCATAATGATCTGCCACTTTCTTTTTTCATTTTACTCTATCTTGGAGATTGTTTCATAGCTCAGTGTGTATCTCTAGGTCCTGTTGAACAGGTGGTATAGTGTCCATACAAGATGCATTTGTTGGCCAGGCATGGTGGTTCACACCTGTAATCCCTGCACTTTGGGAGGCCAATGCAGGTGGATCACCTGAGGTCAGGAGTTCAAGACCAGCCTGGCCCACGTGGCAAAACCCCATCTCTACTAAAAATACAAAAATTAGCCAGACATGGTGGCAGGCACCCATGTAGAAGATGTAATCCCATCTTCTCAGGAGGCTGAGGCAGGAGAATCATTTGAACCTGGGAAGCAGAGGTTGCAGTGAGCCGAGACTGCACCACTGCACTCCAACCTGAGCAACAGAGTGAGACTCCATCTCAAAAAAAAGGAAAAAAAATGTATTTGTTGTTATTGTTTTTCTAAAGTATAAAATAAAGAGTGACTACCCCCTGGCTTCTTCCTCATCCTGCACAGGTCATCCTCGGGGAGCACAGGTGCTGTGTCTGCCATTCTTTGAATCCTCTGAATGGCCTGACCCATGTTTGTGCATTTTGTCAATTTCACATGATCTAGCATACATCTGTCACTCACATGCACAGCTTGTCTACACTTCACTTTGTCTTTTTCTTTTTGCTTCAGATTGCAGTTTCTCTCCAATTGTTTCTTTTTTTTTCTTTTTGTTTTTTTTTTTTTTTTGAGGTGGAGTCTCGCTCTGTCGCCCAGGCTGGAGTGCAGTGGCCAGATCTCAGCTCACTGCAAGCTCCGCCTCCCGGGTTTATGCCATTCTCCTGCCTCAGCCTCCCGAGTAGCTGGGACTACAGGCGCCCGCCACCACGCCCGGCTAGTTTTTTGTATTTTTTAGTAGAGACTGGGTTTCACCGAATTAGTCAGGATGGTCTCGATCTCCTGACCTCGTGATCCGCCTGTCTCGGCCTCCCGAAGTGCTGGGATTACAGGCTTGAGCCACCGCACCCGGCTCCAATTGTTTCTTGACTCTGCATTCTGTCAGCACTTGCAAATTGGTCTAGTGTTCTCTGGCTTTAATCATATGTTATCGTTATTGTGGAATACAACACACATAAGTGTGTATAAAGTGTACGTATTTAAAGAAGAAATGAAACATGATGTAGAGGTGACTTCTTTCACCCCCCTTATCTCCTGTGTGCCACTCTCCTATCACATGGGATCTCTCCGTCTAAGGGGCAACTACTCTCCTGATTCTGGGTTAATCTTAAGTCCTGTGACTTTCCTTTTTGAAGTGGTTCTCAGGCTTTAGTGAATCAGACTTGCTTAGAGAGCTTGTTAAAACACAGATTGCTGCGCCCCAACCCTGGTTTCGCATTTACTAGATCTGGAGTGGGGCCCAAGAATTTGCATTTCTTTTCAGTTCCCAGGGGATCCTAGTGCTGCCAGCCTGGGGACCACACTTTGAGAACTACTGTCTTATCTCAGAGATACTCTTAACTTGTGTATCATGACTCCTAGTTCCCTGGGGATGCTTTACTCCTCCCCTAAAACCTAGTCACTCGATGGGTGTCCCTTAAGCACCTCCCCTCTTCTTCCTGTACTCCCTTTCCTATCACTTGGTTTGTGAGTGCACAATCTTCACTAAGTATTTCTTTTTTTTTTTTTTTTTTTTTTTTTTTTTTTTTTTTTGACAGCGTCTCACTCTGTCGCCTAGGCTGGAGTGCAGTGGCCAGATCTCGGCTCACTGCAAGTTCCGCCTCCTGGGTTCACGCCATTCTCCTGCCTCAGCCTCCCGAGTAGCTGGGACTACAGGTGCCCGCCACCTCACCCGGCTAGTTTTTTTGTATTTTTTAGTAGAGATGGGGTTTCACCATGTTAACCAGGATGGTCTCGATTTCCTGACCTTGTGATCCGCCCGTCTCGGCCTCCCAAAGTGCTGGGATTACAGGCTTGAGCCACCACGCCCGGCCAATCTTCACTAAGTATTTCATTTGATTGTGGCATTTCACCAGTGTCCATAGTTTTCCTCTCTGTTGGTCATCCCATTTATAGCTTTCCTCTCCTTTGTGTGTATTGGAAGGAAGAGCATAAGCAACATTTTTTTTTTTTTTTTTTGACAGAGTCTTGCTCTGTCATCCAGGCTGGAGTATAGTGGCACAATTTTGGCTCACGGCAACCTCCGCCTCCCGGGTTCAAGCAATTCTTGTGCCTCAGCCTCCTGAGTAGCTGGGATTACAGACATACACCACCACACCCGGCTCATTTTTGTATTTTTAGTAGAGATGGGGTTTCATCATGTTGGCCAGGCTGGTCTCGAACTCCTGACCTCATGTGATCCGCCCACCTAATTTTGTGTTTTTAGTAGAGACGGGGTTTTGCCATATTGCCCAGGCTGGTCTCGAACTCCTGACCTCAAGTGATACACCCAGCTCAGCCTCCCAAAGTGCTGGGATTACAAGTGTGAGCCACCGTGCCCGGCCAGGAACATTTACATGTCTTATTCACCTGGTCTGTAAGCGCCTTGAAAGTAGGAACCAAGTTTAATTTCCCTTGTAGTGCACTTCCTCAATTAAACTGCAGTTCATGGTTTACAAACTCAGTTGCTTATAAAGGCCAAAGGCAATGTAAACAAGTGAAGCTTGCCAAGTAGAAACTTCCCTGGAAGCCATGTCCTATGTAAAGAGGGCAGCTGCTACTTGGCTTTAAGTCAGTCACAGATCCACTGTTCTCTAATTTTCCCAATTTTCAAGAGAAACCAGAAATAATTCCAACTAGTTTAGTATTTTAAGTACACAAATTGGGTCATAGAAAAATACATCTACAGGAAACAAAACTAAATCCATTTCATGTTTCAAGATCTTTGCAGTGGATGGGTGGATGGATGGATGGATGGATGGATGGATGGATGGATGGGTGGGTGGGTGGGTGGAGGGGTGGGTGGATGGGTGAATGAATGGGTGGATGAGTGGATGGGTGGAGGGATGGATGGGTAGATGGGGGAGTGGGGGAGTGGATGGATGGATGGATGGATGGATGGATGGATGGATGGGTGGATGGGTGGATGGGTGGATGGGTGGGTGGGTGGGTGGAGGGGTGGGTGGATGGGTGAATGAATGGGTGGATGAGTGGATGGGTGGAGGGATGGATGGGTAGATGGGGGAGTGGGGGAGTGGATGGATGGATGGATGGATGGATGGATGGATGGATGGATGGGTGGGTGGATGGGTGGATGGATGGATGAATGGGTGGATGGATGGATGAGTGAGTGAATGAGTGAATTTGGATCATTGTGGCAGCTCTCTGGTTGAAACTGGGGGAGTAGCAATACATTATCTACTATATGCTTGGCCGTGTGCAAGGGGCTTTACATACTTATCTCATTTGACCTTCATAACAACACCACATGGTGGTTATCATTCTTATTTATTCCCATACTCATTTCACGGATAAAGAAGCAGAGGCTTAGAAAGAAACTCAGGGTCACACTGCTAGTTTTCTTTATTTAGAGCCTACCTAATTCCAAAAAAGGATTTCAGATGGGCTCATGTGATTTAAGCTGGGTCCTGAACCTTGGATTTCAGATAGCTCTGTTATACAAAATCGCCACTACAAAGGGAATCAGGTTTTCAGAAGGTAGGTAGGGGGAGAATGCCAACAGTTCAGGGAGTAGGTTTGATCTGTGAAAGGAAAATGAAAATTTGGGACCCCAATTCACTCTATCGAAAGGCAAAAAGATCAGCTGAAAGCTGAGACATGCCAGAAGCTGCCTTTCCTTTTGTTCCTAAACAGATAGCTACAGGTGAAAGGTTAACTATCTCAACAGATAGCGACTCTATGTTCACCATATCTTATGTAAAGTGCTGGATTTACTGAGCATGAGACAAATATATAATGGACTATTCCCCTACCCTCTCCTTTTCTCTTATAACATGTGGATTCAGTAATGTGACCATACCCTCCCTCTTTCCCCGCTTTTCCCCTTTAAATACTGAAGCTCTCAAAATCATCTTTGGAGAAAGGCACAGACCACAGACCGTTCCTCTGATTCTGTATTTTTTCTCCTGGGCATTGTCCTTAACCTTGACAAAATAAACTTCTAAATTGATTGAGACCTGTCTCAGATACTTTTTGGGTTACAAATTGGCAACCAACGAATGGCCTCTGAATGGAGGTGACCCTGACCTCTGACAAATCTATCGGTGCTTGGCACTAGTTTGAGCTGTCTTTATTGCTCAAACCAACAGGACAGTTTTCTGGGTCCACGAGCTCCCCCTCAAGAGAATGAGACCTGTCTCAGTTACTTTTTGGTTTAGAAATTTCTTGAGCATCTTACTAAGCAAGCCATAGCTTCATGCTCCTCAAGGATCCCAGTCAACACTAACGAGCTAAAACACAAGGAGGTCTCTTGCCATCTTGGTGTGTCCTTTCTATTTCCTCCTGTCTCCCTACTTACTCTCCTCTTGGAAGTCAAGATTTCTACCTACCAGCCTTGGGGCCCATTCCATCTTAACTCCTTTGTAAAGCCCAGTAGGAGGACAGAGACACAGATACAGGAGCTGTTGGATGGAAAACATTTTATTGGAGTTCCTGAGCCAGGAAAGGGTTATGGTAGGTTGAGAATCAGCGCTCACACTCGCCCCCTCTCCCAGTGGAGGTCATGGTCACTGGGCATCAGGAGTTGCGCTCCTCAGTCCTTTCAGCTGGAGGGAGAGGGGTCAGGGTTAGATGGGGAAACCCCTGGGTGCCCAGTATAGGATGGCACGGATGGAAAGGAATTTCTGCCTCGATGTGAGTTCCCGTTCTCGTCTATATGTAGTAGTTAAGATCTCCCTTCAGTTTGGTGAGAAGGTTGATCCTCCTTTCCCTGTCCCCACTCTCTCTCCCATATCCTCTGCTTCTTCCCTTACCCCCAATATCCTCCTAATGCCCACACCTCTTACCTTAGGAAAGGCATCCCAGTTGAGGAAAGGAAGTTTCCTTTTGATAGACTAAAAGAAAGAAAGAGAAAGAGAGTGCTGTGTTGCGGGTCAGCCGGGCATGGATCAGTAAGCATTCCCTTAATGAACTCCCACAGTAACCATAGTAACAATAATGTTATTATTTTGTCATTACTTTATCAAGAGCTAATATTTCCTGAGGACTCATTCTGTGTCTGCCTTGCACAAGCATGATTTCAGTGGGTTTTTACAGCAACCTTTTGTGGTGGATTGTCATCCCCACATCACAGAGGAAGCTGAGGCCGAGGGAGCTGAAGGCATTCGCATGAGGCCACGTGTGAAGTGAGTGCAGTCAGGAGACGCGGACCCCAGCTCTGTCACTGACTTTGCCTTCTAAGTGTGGGTGGGCCCCAGTTTTTCCATAGAGGATGAGGGGATTCAAATAAAATCTTGACCGATTAGGCTCTTCCTCTTCTGCAATTGTCTTTGGGGCTCTGCTCCTCCACCACCATCTTAGGAAAACATGGGTAGCCAGCCAGGACAGACGCCGGGGGAAGCTTTCTTCGGTTGACAGCCCATTGGGCAGCATCCAGGCAGGGCAGTCACTCCCTCCCAGAGCTTAGGAACCAACCCGTACATTTAAAGCCAAAATGTGCTGCCACTACCCTGGGATGACTGCAGACAACCAAGGAGGGCAAGGGGCGCCCGAGCACTCACCTCAAAGAGGGCATGCCAGTTCAGGAACTCATCAGCCTTAAAAGCCTGTGGAGGAAGAGGGACAGCAGAAGCAGGTCAGCTCCAGGGGAGGCCAGAGCTTAGCCCCCAGCCCTCTGGAGAAGGTGAAGGAACCGTGGCAGCTTTGCAAGCTCTCCACCAAGGCGTTTATCCCCTCTGTAATGAAGGTATTCACGGGGGCAGCACCAGAGAAGCGTACTCACAGATCGCAACTTGTCGATGTTCAGGAACGGGGTGTTAAAGGCCTAGGCGGAAAAGCAGGGTGTTAGGAAAGTTGCTAAGAAGCACAAAGAGAGAAAGGACAGACTCACGGCTGGAGGGCCGGGGAAAACAGACGGCTTACCTCGGGTCGTGACGCATAATTCTCAATGGTGCTTTCTTCCTAGAAAGGGAGAGGGAGAAAAGGAGGCAGGTGGTCACGTGACGCCAGGGCCCTCACCCACATCCCTGTCTGCCAGCTCTGCCTTCATCCACAGGCCAGTCCCCGAAAGAACGCAGCCTGTTCTCCACCATGGTCTCCATTCCAGTTGCGCACGTGGTTGGTGGATGTGCAGGGTGAGGAGGGGGAATTGGAGAATGGTACATGTAAGCAGTGTCGTGATGGGCAGCAGGCAGAAAGCCTGGAGCGGAGCATTCGCTCGGGAAAAACTAGCTAGTGCTGTCCTGCAGTTAACTTAATTCTAAGAGGTGGGGTGTTCTGGAGACACCCATGCTCAGTCCATATAGCTGGGTGGGAAAGATTCGCGTGCAGGTGGGAGCCCAGCTGCTGAGGTGAACCGCCTGCCTCTCACTGATTGAGGTTGCTTTGCTTTGTGGCTTTATTGCCACCACTGTTGGAGGCTCAGTTACCCCCCTCCATGGGGACCCACCCCAGGCCTCAGTGTGCCCCATCGTGTCCTCCCCAGGACACAGCCAAACACGGAACCCGCAGGCTGGATCCAGATGCTCAGATCTCATAAAAATTTGGCTCATTTGTTTTTTGGTTTGAATTGGACATTTTGAATTAGTAAGAATTCATAAATTCATCCCGATTTCTAGTTTCCCCTAAAATTGTTAAAATTCTAGGCACGTCTTCCCACTCCATGGTGTCAGGTAGTGTGAAAGCTGCCCTTTCAGACTGGGGAAGTCAGCCCCCCTTCCCCTGAGGCCCCGACAGTCCCCCAGCTCAGTGACATCACTGGCTCGGTCGTCAGCCGCTGAGCCTGTGCCCCTGTCTTAGACTTTTAAATCCAGAGCAGGCATCAGGATTCCTCTCTGGCTGAGGACTGGATGGTAAAGATTCTCTCCGTGGTCTGCGCTCCAGAGACAGTGAGGAGCCACCTGTCACCAGGACACCGCTCACAGGGGCACAAATAGAGCAAAGAGGGGCTAGGCAGGGGTATCCCAGAACACCCCAGCCCCACTCCTCCTAGAGTTAAGTCAGCTGCAGGCAGCATTAGCTAGTTTTTCGCTTTGCTCCACCCTCTCCACCTGCTGTCCATGTGGACGCAGGCCTGGGTTTGGAGCTGCTCTGTCTCACATTGCCGTTCTCCAGTTCCCCCTCTTCCCCTGCACATCCCCAGGCATGTGTGCGCTGGAACAGAATGAGTGAACACTCTGAGGGCCCACGGTGGAGATCGTCTGAACCCAGACGACCCACTCAGTCCTGTCTCCTCCCAGGGTTCAGTACACGAGCCTCCCCCACACACTTCACCATCCCTTCCAGAAAGAGGAGCATCTCTGTCCCAAATGTCTCCCCAGGGATGCTCTGTTCCCTCCTCCCTTCCACAGAGCCCCAACTTCTTCAGCCCCCATCAGAATCCAAAACTAAGAGCCACCTATCCAGGAATGGACAGAAGGTAGAGAGATGGAGGGGTAGGTGGGTAACATGTATAAGAATAAAAATGCAGGTGACGTGCTCACCTCAGAACCACCCAGGGTGGCTCCCTGGGCAGAATGGAGCACCAGGAGGGAGAGGAGCACCACGGCAGGAAGGACCGGGATCTTCATGGCATCAAGTTTGGGGTGCTCTGAGGCGGGGCCTCAGTGCTTGCTCTTTATATTCCCAAGGAGGCAGATGAGCACAGAAATGGGGTCCCCACCCCACTGACTCATCCTCAGAGCCTGTCGCCCACCCCCGGGGCTCTGGGAGGGGGAGGCATGGACTGTTCCTCATTTGCCTTGGATTTCTCAATTCGCATTCTGCCCCAGGCACGTGGAAGGTGAGACTGCAATGGGTCTCTTCATGCAGATGGGGCTGGGACAGAGACAGGTTGGACCTGTCCCTCCAAGGGATTGGCAGTGGTACCCAAGCAACCTCTCCTTTTGTCTTTGTCTCTTTTCCTTATATCCCTATTCCTCTCTTAGAATTCAGGCTTTTTTTCCCCCCCTTTTTTTTTAAGACAGGCTCTCACTCGTTGCCCAGACTGGAGTAGAGTGAGGTGATCATGGCTCACTGCAGCCTTGACCTCCCAGGCTCAAGCAATCCTTCCACTTCAGCCTGCCTAGTAGCTGGGACTAGAGGCACGCATAACCTCACCCAGCTAATTTTTTTATTTTCTTGTAGAGATGTTGGAGCTTTTTTTAAATTTTCTTGTAGAGATGAAGATGTCTCGCCATGTTGCCCAAGCTGGCCTCAAACTCCTGGACTCAAGTGGTCCGCCTGCCTTGACCTCCCAAAGTGCTGGGATTACAGGTATCAGCCCGCGCTCCACACTAATTCAGGCCGTTTTTTCACCCTACCAAAATCTATGTAAACTCTTTAGCTTGGCAGTGAAGGCGGTCTATGCTCTGAACTCAACCCACCTTTATAACTTCTTCCATTACTCCCTTTGTACATACCTCACATTCTGACCAAACTGGACTCCTTACCAACTGTATCCTTCTTTTTTCCTCTTTCAAGAATCTAGCCATGCTGTCCCTTATTCCTAACATGGCCTTCTCTCATCTCCAGTTCTCAGCACCCAGCACTCTTCTTGGATGAAGCTTCCCAGATTTTTCCTGCCATGCCCAGTCCCTCTCTCCACACCTTTCCTTTCACAGAATTCCCATATTCATTCGTTTCTATGTCTCTGTATCTAAGTGTGTCTATTGTATCTAAGTAAGTCATGTTCTTGCCTTGTTTCCCTTTCAGAATATCAAGTTCCTTGAGGTCAGGAGCTGTATCTTGACCAGCTTTACATCCCCCTAGTACCACGGCTCACAAAGAACCCAGGTGGAGTCAGCATTAGTCAGACCGGATATGTTAGACTTAGTATTCAAGCATCCTTCTGCCACAGTGTACATTTTTCTTCCATGGGGCTGAACCTTTCCATTTTCCAACTGCCCATCTTTTACTCTTGGGTCTTCAGAGAAATGACTGTCTTGAGCTAAGACGACAAGGAACAGGGAAACAAAAACCAGGTCTTAGGGTGCCCAGTTGGAGATGGGATCCAGGTACCCTGAACTTGGAGTGCCCACTCCATGTCATTGCCCTAACCCACCTCGCCCCACCCCCCGTTTGGAAGTTGGATCACCTCACTGTGACACAACGTCCTAGTCAAGCAGCCTTCTCCACAGTGAAGTTCAGGTGGCCAAACCGGCTCCTGCTGTAACAGGGAGGGGCTGGGACATGGACCGGCACTGCCAGGGCAAAGCAAGACCTTATCAACCCAACCTGATGCAATGCACCGTGGCGGCGGCCCTAGGTGGGAGGGCTGGACGGTGTCCATGAATAACCTTTACGAACCCCAGCAGCTGGGCACCTCGGCTCCATCCTCACGCTGCCCCCACACCCCAGTCCCAGACATCCTGCCCCTCTTCAGCCTCCTCTGATTTTATAACGGCAGCTTCCCCTTTGCAGAGCTACCTGAGGGAACACTGCTTGGAGAACACTCCCTTAGCCCAGATGGCCATGCAGTAGTAGATGTCACAGAGTTGGTGCTCCTGGAAGGGACGAGTTATAGAATGACTGAGGTGGGTGGAGCACCTCCCAAAAGGTTTTCTGGAGGACACAAGTTCTGTGTAATGAATCTTACTAATTAATGAACAGTGACTGAAAAAGCTCATTAGCCACCGTTCCATCCGCATAGGGTCAACTCCAGGAGTGAAGAATCAGACAAAAGAGAACTGATGTGTAATCAGCTATGATTTGACAGATGGGTGGGGGGACCCAGCGCCAGTTTTGGCCTAGGTGATCTAGAGCATCAAACAATCCAACGCCATCTTCTGTTTGGCTCTAGAGTCTAGTCTGTGATTGTCCTTTGACAATAAATTGCCCTTCCTATATTTTCCTCTCCACCTCATGGTACTGATAAGAATGTTAGCTGAGTTACTGAGGCTTACTATGTGGCAGACCTTGTACAAAGTGCTCCAAATACGTGATCTCATTGAAATGTCCCAGTGATTCTGACACAGGTGGGTACTATAATTACTCACATTCTATAGGCGGGGGAACCACAGCATATAGAGGTTAAATAACTCACCCCAGGTCACACAGCCAGAATGTGACAGGACCAGCATTAGAACGCTGGGCTTCCAGAGCCTGAACCTGTATCGCTCCTCTCTATGCTGGACAGGCTATGTTACAGCCCATGTAACACCCTGTGTGAATTAGACCTATGCCCTGAGAGTGGGGGGCAGACTGCATCAAACCCCCGCAGGTCCCCTTTACAGTGTCCTTTGTGATACATAGCCTGCACCATCAGACATGGCAGCTCCAAGCATAGGTGCATTCATTTAAATGAATCAAACTGCACGCTCTTGACAAAATGAAAACGAAGAACTAAGGTTAGTGGCATCAGCCCCCGAATGAACCTGAGATTGCCTCAGTTTCCAGATGCCTCCAGTAGTATAATCATCTTGCCACACCAAGTATGTGTTTACAGATAAGGTTCTGGTTCTGGCTCTAGTGTTCAACATTCTGGTGTTTAAAAATAGGTACTTTTTGTATCGTGCCTCTAAACACAGGCCAACTGCTTTGTGTGCTCAACCAAAGAAATTCTGTTCCTATGCTGGACAAAAAAGCTGTCTGTGTTGGACTCATGATTTGTTTCCACTTGGCACCTTCCTGGTAGATTTTCTGAGGGTAATTTTTTGGGGTTTTGTTTGTTTGTTTGTTTGTTTTTTGTTTTTGAGACAGAGTCTTGCTCTGTCACCTAGTCTGGAGTGCAGTGGTATGATCTCGGCTCACTGCAACCTCCACCTCTCAGGTTTAAGTGATTTCCTGTCTCAGTCTCCCGAGTAGCTGGGGTTATAGGCATGCACCACCACATCCAGTTAATTTTTGTATTTTTAGCAGAGATGGGGTTTCACCATGTTGGCCAGGATGGTCTCAAACTCCTAACCTCAAGTGATTTCCCTGCCTCGGCCTCCCAAAGTGCTGGGATCGCAGGAGTGAGCCACAGCGCCCAGCTAGTTCCATCCTGACATGATTTTTGCTGTGCCAGCTTTAGAAGCCAGTGTCTCTCTCCAGACTCCTCCAGCTTCCTCCATCTACGCTGCCTCAGTAGTTTGTGTCCCTGAGTCGGGTTGGGCAGATGGGGAAAGAGAGGGGCAGGGGGTTCTCCCTGGGAGAGGGTCCCAGCAGTTCAGGTGATGGGTGGCAGGAAAATCTGCCTGATATGCAGCTCAGCTTTGGATGAATCACGGAGGGTTAATGGAGTCAGGCAGCCGCAGAGACTGGCTCTGCAACATCACATCTCCAGGTTGGCTTGACTTCCTAGCTCCCTCACTGAGAATACCAGTAAACCCCTGTTTTCCCACAGGCCTGCCCCCACCCCACCCCAAATCTGCCAGAACTTGAGCGTGGGTAGGAGGCGAGGCCCAGCCCCGATTGCCCCATTGTGAGACACACCTAGGGCCTGGCAGCCAGCCTTTTGGGTCTAGGGAGGGAGTGGGGATTCCAAGAGATAGACACTGGGTTTTCGGGGCCTTAGTGAACTCTAGGTGGAAAGCCAGGAATCCTGGGAGAGAAAGGGGGCTGGGGTGTGGAGTATTAGGGGGCAGAACTCAGGGCTTCCCTGTCCCGTCCCTTCCTCCCTTCGTCAGTGTTGTCACACCCAAGAAAGCAGCCTCATCCACCAGCAGGTCCGGTTTCTTCCTTTGCCACCCACCCTATGTGCCCTGTGCTTAAACCTGTCCCGGGAAGTCTTCCCGGATTGGTCCCACTTAATTCCAATCCCTCTCTCCATTGGCTAATTTGTAAATATTTATTTTACTCTTGGTGCTGGGGACTGCAGATGGACAAAAGACCTGCCCTACGGAGTCCACATCCTAGCGAAGGAGACATCATAATGCAACAAAAAATAGACACACAAACAAGATTACTTCAGAGAAGGACAGGTGCTGCGAAGAAAACCGTATGATGCTGACAGCCATATGATGCTGACAGGGCTTCATTGGTCGATGGCCTGAGGGTCGGGTGCAGTGGCTCACACCTGTAGTCCCAGCACTTTAGGAGGCTGAGGCAGGAGGATCATTCGAGCCCAGGAATTCCAGACAAGCCTGGGCAACATGGCAAGACCCCATCTCTATTAAAATACAAATTTAAAAAGGTGGCCCAGGGAGAGAAATTTGAAATTAGTCCTAAAAGCAGATGAAGCTCTGGCTTTCTGAAGACCTTGGTAACAGCCGCCCTTGTTCCCTGATGGCCTGTGCCAGTAGGCCCAGAGGGACCTTAGAGAGGGAGGCCAGGCCCATTGCATAGAGCCGTGGTGAGGAATAGGGATTTTATTCCAGGGCTAATGAGAAGCTGGTGGTAGGTTCCGAGCACGGGCTCCTTCCGGGCGTTGTGGAAGAATGGGATCTAAGGAATAAGATGGAAGCTGCGGCTTCAGGAGGTCACTGGAGGATCCCTGAAAGGAGAAAGGGGTACCCACCCTTAGTTGGAGGGCCCCTTATGCCAGGGGATCTTAGCCTGCCTCGGGTGTCACTCTAAGCTTTCAAGAGCTGCTTTCAGCTCTTTGGGCCACGAGCACCCCACGAGCCAAGAACCGTGCTCACCCCGCGTCTCCCAGTGCCTCAGGGACTGGGCCGAGGAGACCTGAGCTCCCCGCGGGTTTCCACCCCCACCCACGCTCCGGGAAGCTCCCTGTGCAGCGAGGATGCAGCCTCCTCCTTGGGACAGCCCCGCGCTCTCCCCCTTGTGGCCTCCAGGAGGTACTGCAAGGCTCTCCTACGGCGTTGAACCCCGGAGGACAAGTACAAACCAGCGTCAGGATTTCAGGACCCAGGAGAGAAGAGAGGCCGAGCGGAAGAGAGAGGCCGAGCGGAAGAGAGAGGCCGAGCGGAAGAGAGAGGCAGAGAGGCCGAGCGGAAGAGAGAGGCAGAGAGGCCGAGCGGAAGAGAGGCCGAGCGGAAGAGAGGCCGAGCGGAAGAGAGGCCGAGCGGAAGAGCGGCTGAGCCTTCTCCCAGGCAGGCGGACTGGGTCAGCTTGGTTTCCTGAAGTCAGTTTGGGGCCGGGTTTCTTTCATGTATACATCCACTGTGTGAGGCCCTGTGCCTGTCCTGTGGGTGGAGAGTGACCTAGGCAGATGGGGGCCATGCCCTCAGGGAACTCAAACCTGGGAGGGAGTCACTTAGGCTGGCAGGGCGCCTCCTGTCCACCTTTTACTTCCTGTCCCCTGCAGGGATGCCAGGGGGACAAAGGGGTGGGGGATCCTTAATCCGGACGTGTTGGACCAGCTTGGTGGGGCTTAGGGGCTCCAACTGCAGACCCCCAGCCCCATCCCAAGGGCTCCTCAGCGTGGAATACGCCTGGCTCAGCCTGCGCCGCAGCCTCTCCTGTTTCATTGATACAGTGATGGGGTGGAAGTGTTCTCCTCCCTCCCTCTGTATCCTGGAAACACAGGGCAGTGCCTATGATAAGGCCCTGGGTTAATCCAGTGCCCCCAACTTCCTAAGCGCGTCTCCCCAGCCACACCCCCATCCCCACGGCAGCCTGTCCAGGTGGTGAAGCACAGTCTCTACCAGCACCTGGCTCCTGTTTCCTGCCCTCTCCCTGACCTTCTGGGACTGACCTCCCACTTTGAACAACCTCTTTCCCCCTGCCTCCTGACTTGAATAGTTCCATTGTCGCTTTTTCAGGCCACCAAAACACCTGTGGCTGCTTCAAGTGCAAAAAGAACAGTATTCAAGCCGGGTATGGGGACTTACGCCTGTAATCCCAGCAACTTTGGGAGGCCGAGGCGGGTGGATCACCTGAGGTCAGGAGTTCGAGAACACCCTGGCCAACATGGTGAAACCCGGTCTGTACTAAAGATACAAAAATTAGCCAGGTGTGGTGGCGCATGCGTGTAATCCTAGCTACCCAGGAGGCTGAAGCAGGAGAATTGCATGAACCCAGGAGGTGGAGGTGGCAGTGAGCCAAGATCGTGCCACTGCACTCCAGCCTGGGCTACAGAGTGAGACTCACTCTTAAAAAAAAAAAAAAAAAAAAAAGAATGGCGGCTGGGCGCGGTGGCTCACGCCTGTAATCCCAGCACTTTGGGAGGCCGAGGCGGGCGGATCAGGAGGTCAGGAGATTGAGACCATAGTGAAACCCTGTCTCTACTAAAAATACAAAAAATTAGCCGGGCGCGGTGGCGGGCGCCTGTAGTCCCAGCTGCTCGGGAGGCTGAGGCAGGAGAACGGGCGTGAACCGGGAGGCGGAGCTTGCAGTGAACCAAGATCGCACCACTGCACTCCAGCCTGGGCGACAGAGCGAGACTCCGTCTCAAAAAAAAAAAAAAGAAAAAGAAAAGAATGGTATTCAGATATAGGTTGGTTAATGATTTTTTTTTTTTTTTTTAACAGATGAGGAAACTGATGCACGATGCAGGCTGCTTGTCAGAAATAAAACCCAGGTCTCATCTCTCTCGGCCTCTGTGCCTTATACCAGTTTCAGGCAGATTAGCTGCCCCTAAATCACTCTTCCATCCTCCCTGAGCCAGGCCATCAACATAGCATTAAAGAATAAAATTTGAGAAAGTCGTAGGGAAACAAGACTCATGTTTTATTTCCACAGAGAGACTCAAAAGTAGGAAGCTCCTCCTTCCCGGAGAACTGTCACAGTGACTTCAGGTCACAAAAGGGAGCGGGTAGAGAAAGATGCTGGTGTATCCGATGAGGCTGGTGGTCACTGAGGCCCCACAGTGCAGTGGGAGGAAATAAGGAGACACAAGCTGGGTCCCCAGCCTAGGAAACAGAGGTGCAGCAGCCGGGCCAGGGCTGGTACAGGCTGGGAGCCAAGGGGAGGAGCTCCCTGACTACCAGTGTTTCTCGGGGCCTCGGTGGTGGTTGGAAGAAATTGCCTAGAAGAAAGAAAATCAAATGGTAGCATGTGGCCATTCCTAAGCCTACGGAAATGGGGCTTCTTTTCACCCAGCGTCTGGGCGCCCACCATTCTTTTGCTGTCCAACCTGTTCACCTGTGGTGCCCCTCACTTTTGCTTCACCTAAAACAAAGTTTGTGGTTCTGCCGAGCTAAGCTATCACCTCTCGCCGCTGCAGCCTCGCTGCGTCCTGCCTCTGAACCTTTCCACCAGGAGGCTCTTTTCTCTACAGTTCCCCTGCAACATCTCTATCCCGGTCCCTGTGCTCCATCTAGAACACCATCTTCTCTTCTCAGAGCTGTGCCTGTGTGGTCCCACCTTAGGGTGCTTTCTGATGGTCCTAGGTCATTTTCTTTCTTCCTTTATCTCTTTCTTTGTTTCTTTCTTTCTCTCTCTCTCTCTCTCTCTTTCTTTCGTTCTTTTTTTAGAGACAGGGTCTCCCTCTGTTGCCCAGACTAGAGTGCAGTGGTGTGATCATAGCTCACTGCAGTTTTCAACTCCTGGGCTCAAGCGATCGTTCTGCCTCAGCCTTCAAGTAGCTGGGACTACAGGCAGGTGCCACCATGCCCGGCTAATCTTTCTGTTTGTTTGTTTGTTTGTTTCATTTCATTTGTTTGTTTGTTCGTTCTGATTGCCCAGGCTGGAGTGCAGTGGCGTGATTGCAGTTCACTGCAGCCTCAAGCTCCCAAGCTCAGGTGATTCTCCCACCTCAGCCTCCAGAGTAGCTGGGATTACAGTCATGCACCATCTCACCTGTCTAATTTTTTGTATTTTTAATAGAGACGGGGTTTTGCCATGTTTCCCAGGCTGGAATGGTTTGTTTTGGTTTGTTTTGCTTTTCTAGAGGTGGGGTCTTGCTATATTGCCCAGTCTGGACTCAAACTTCCAGCCTCAAGTGATCCTCCCACCCCAGCCTCACAAAGCACAGAGGTTACAGGCATAAGTCACCGCACCCGGCCCTAGATCATTTTATTATGGGTCTTTCTCCACACCCCACCATGAGCTCCCCTCTGCCTTAACACCTTTAGAGCATCCACGCAGAGCATACCTGACTTCATGTCGCTGCCCACTGAGATCTGAGGATATACCAAGATCCTGGCCCTGCCCTGGGGTGACTATGCATCCGCTCCCAGGATGTGGCCTGGTGCGGCCCACTCTGACACTCACCTACCAAAACTTCACCCACTGCAGCAGGCCAGGTTGCACCCGGGAAGCCTGCCAGAAAAAGAGAAATCTGAGTGGTCACCACAGGGTCCCTTCCACACCCTCTGGCCTCAGGCCCCTTCTCTCTCCAGCCAGATGAAGATCAGGCCCCCATACTCACCGAGGAAGAAGGCGAGACTCCCCCCTGCGAAAAAATCAAAGGAAAGTGATGTGGGGCTCATGGCCTCCCTGTACCCTGCCATGGCCTCCGGGCTCACGAAGGGCCCAGCGGCAAGGGCAGGCTCACACCGGGGCTATCACCAAGGTTCTCCAGTCTGACTGTGGACATTCAGACTGTGGAGTTGGTTTCACAGCACATTTATTATCCTAAGTGTACTTGATCCAAGATGATATTGAACATGATTCCTGGGCACGTACTGGCCAAGGGGGTCAAAAGAGGATAGGCCTCCCTTCGGCCTGCCAGGTGGGTCGACATTGGCCACAGATAACCCGGCAGAGTGGAAGCCACAGGCAGTAGAAGCTGCACGTCCCTCCTCTCACCGGCCTGTGGTTTCTCTCAGTGGAAAGTCCACTCCCCAAGGCGAGGACTTTATTGTCGTGAGAGATGGAAATACCCAGCCTGCTGTCGCTTTGTCAGCCGAATTTGCACTTAGCATATTCATTTACTGATGTTACGAGATTGCCTTCATTGCAACAGAATGAAACCATATTTTCACGTATTTTTTCCTTTCATTTCCTTTGTGGAATAAAGCATCCATTTTTCCACCAACCATCCACTCCCTGGCTGGCCCCTAAGCGCGAGTCTGTTTTCCTCACTCTCCATTCCATCTTCCCCAAAAAACGTCCACAGAGAGGGAACCTGTGAGGAAGAGCTGCTCGTGTGTTTTGCAGGTGTCGTTATTTTTTTTTCTAGACGGAATCTTGCTCTGTTGCTCAGGCTGCAGTGCAGTGGCGCAATCTCAGCTCACTGCAACCTCCACCTCCTGGATTCAAGCAATTCTCCTGCCTCAGCCTCCCAAATAGCTGGGACGACAGGCGCCCGCCACCATGCCCGGCTAATTTTTGTGTTTTTAGTAGAGATGGGGTTTCACCATGTCGGCCAGGTGGTCTTGAACTCCTGACCTCGTGATCCGCCCGCCTGGGCCTCGCAAAGTGCTGGGATTACAGTTGTGAGGCACTGCGCCCGGCCGGTGTCATGAGTTTTTAGACCCTATATTCTTCTTGGAGAGGGTGTTGGTTCTCAGTTTTCTCTGTTGCTGCTGCTCCTTTTTAACCTTTTCTGACTGGGTGGGTGTGAGGAGCATTGAACCCTCCTGCCTTTCACTTCCAAACTGTCTCAGGGAACCCGAGTCTCCCTTGCAAAAGGGTGGGGAGGCCTGGACTCAAAGAGAGCGGGATCCAGCCTCAGGCAAGGCAACCAACCGAGAGGACCCGGCAGTGAAAGCCTCTCTCCCCATCCCCCATGCAGAGCCCCCAGTGGGAAGACGGGGCGGTTGCAGGTCTCACCTTTGCAGGGGTCTTGACTGAGTACTGCCCACCATAGGCAGTGGGATACGCATGCTGGTTATAGTTGTAGTTCTGTGGAAGAAGTGGGTGTGGGGGTTAGAACAGACGGAAGAAGGCCATTTTGCTCTGGAATAAACATTCCACCTTCCTGCCTGGACCGAACCTTTCTTAAAACGCCTGCCTTCTCCCCTCGTGTCATGTGTTTTCTTTTATAGAATCTCCTCCAGCCAGCTAGGGCCCACACCCTCACCTGCCTTTACTGTCCTAGCCCAAATGGCCACCACCTTCTCCTCCTCCTCACCCTGCCCTCGAGTCCTCTCCCAACTCTTCAAGTGTTACTTGGGAGATGAGGGTAGGAGACCAAGAAAAGAAGCTCCAGGACCTAACCCAGTGGGTCCGTGGTAGATGTCTCACCTTGGAAGTTACAGCTGCCACCTCCTACCAGCCTGCACCCGGCTGAGAATGCCATTGAATGGGGTGGGGGGTGGGGGCAAAGAGAATTTCAGATTGCCCAGACCTGGGAGCAAGGCCAAGGGGGACCAAGGGCCCTGCAGGGGAACCTGAGGACAGAGACTCACCTGATCGGCGCCGCCTGCACGTTTCTGCAGTGATGACGTGTCCGCACCCTGAAAGGAAAAAGGGGCCACAGTTTTTGCCTCTGCAGTCGTGCGGGCCTTGCCGGGCTTCCGGAGCCCCAGTTTCTCCCTCACCCCACCCTTTCCACGTGCTACCTATAGAGAAGGCAGTGAGCCTGGAGAAGCTGTTGGCCCAGATAGATAGACGACAGATTTCCACACTCAGCATTGGGAGCCAGGGAGAGAACCAGGTTTGGCAACTCCTTCCCCACCCATGCCCTGGGAGAGTTGACAGCTCCAGCCTGAGACTGAGCTAGAACAAGTGAGTTGCAGCCACGCAGGCTCCTCTGGGGCAGACCCAGGCACCGCAGCCCAGCTCGCCTTCTGCCTGTACCAAGTCCTGCTGCTATGCCCGTAGGCCCTTAGTCCCTGCACACCGATGCCATGCCCCACAGGGTGCTTGAAGGAGGGGCTGTTATCTGCAGAAGCTGCATGCTTAGGTTAGCTCTGGGCTGCAGGAAGCAAAAAAAAGAAATACAAGAAAACAGATAAAGCAACTTAAGGCACTGCAGATGCGCCGGACACCCCCAGCCCCAGCACAGGAGGAGAAACTAAGCGTTGAAAAGCCATCACAGCTTCTCCACTTGGACCCTCCGCCCCGCCACACACACACACACACACACAGTGACAGTGAAGTCCTGACTCCAGCATTAACTCTGCCTTATCCATACCTGACCTTGAACCTAAACCCCACTGCAAGCCCTAACCCTGAGGTCACAAACTGGTTGACCATGGGCCTCCAGATATTTTTTGCTTGGTCCACTTAAAAATTAAATTAGTTACAATTAGAGATCAGCATCCTGGTTCTTCGTGAAACATCAGACGACCTGCCACCCTGTTCACACACACATGTATGACCGCACTCAGCTGAAGTCGACCTCCCCCTTCGCAGGGCCCCACCTGTCCAGCCTCATGTACTTGGCACATGTAGATGCGGGAGCAGGCAGCCCTTACCTCAGTGCCCACGGGTCCTGTTTCTCAAAGGCTACTGGCCATGCACAGTTGGAGTGTGGTCTTTGGCACGGTCCAGAGGTCCGGCCCATCCTCCCTGACCCAGGTCTTCAGACCCTCAGCAGCTGCCTCCACTAGACAGGGACCTGACCCCTGCATAACGCCTTCCCATTCCCCCTCAGCTGTCCTCCCCATGCCCCAGCCTAGGCCCCTTCTTCCCCACGACGTGGTCTCCCCGCACCTGCGCACGCTGCGGTACCCACCCAGCTGTGGCTCCCCTGGGTCCAGGCCAGGCCCAGCAGGAGCAGGAGCAGAGCAGAGGCAGCGGCCAGCTTCATGTTCATGTGCTTGTGGAAGCCCCAGCGCTTGGCCTTGGCTTTTATCCTAGGAGGTCCTCCCACCCTGCTCTTCAGTGACTCACAGCTTCTCCCTCTCACCCCGCCCCCACTTGGGATTGCACAAAGCCTGAGAAAGTGGGAAGGGAGGGGAAGAAACTGGGACAGACACCTGGGTCAGCGGCTCGCCCAGGGCCCCAAACCCCGTGTCCCAGAGCTGAGAAGTCCTGCCCCGCTTACCTCAATAATTGCTTTCCAGTTGAGGAAAGGAGTGTTGTGTTTGAAATCCTGCGGGGAGAAGGAGGGCGGAGTGGGCCGGGGAGGCAGAACCCAGGGGGTGGTCTGTGCAGCAAATTGGGGTAGTCTCCAGCTAGGAAGGAGCTTTTGGGTGTGGTTTGGGGTTGGAGGAAGGTAAGCACGTGGGAGATTGAGGGTGGCAGGACTTGAGATGGTATTGGTGATAAGATTTGGGCGATAAGATTTGGATGAGCTATCTCAAAAATGAAAAGAGGGGGAGTTTGGAGACAGGTGGTGGGAGCAGAGGGTGGCTGCCTTGAGGGAGGCTTGGGGAGTCGGGAGGGCCAGGCCTCCATTCTTCAAACAGCAAGAATTCTTCTACCTCCCAGAGTCGGCTGAAGTAGAGGAGGGCTCGGGTGCTGGGGGGTGGGACTTTGTTCTGTGGATGAAAGGTGGTGAGCAGGTTAGCAGAGAGCCTGGGCACGCTCACCCACCCCTCCTCCTGCTACTGCCCTTTCTCAGCCTTCAGAATGTCATTGTGACTAAGGTTTGGAACGGGAGGAGCTGGGAGTCTTTAGGGACACCAGAAAACCATGTTTGGAAACACAGGGAGAGAGAGAGGCACTAACCAACTCTCCCTGTCCCAGAGCATACAATGTTCTCTATCCCAAGTCTGCCAGCCTCCAGCAGAACCTAATTCTAGCAAAACCTCAAGACTAGGACCTGCCTGAGAGCATCCCCTTTCCACCTGCTGGGCCTCCTCCATCCCATTTCCCAAAGCTGTGGGCTGCAGTCACCCTTTCCACACCACCCCGGACAACAGCGGAGACGTAAGAAAGGAGCAGAGACCAGGAGTTTAGGGCAGCTAAGGTTTATTTCAAGGGCAAGGGCTGAGATTAGTGATGAGAGAGAGTGGTGTTTTAAGAAGGGAGTAGGGGGCTCCCATCCATCTGGTGGCTCCTTGTCTGGAGGTCACGGGATGCGAGAGCTCCTCTGGTCCTGGGCAAAGAAATAGGTTCTTTTTTTTTTTTTTTTTTTTTTTTTTTGAGACAGGGTCTCACTCTGTTGCCCAGGCTGGAGTGCAGTGGCACGATCTCAGCTCACTGCAACCTCCGCCTCCTGGGTTCAAGCGATTCTCCTGCCTCGGCCTCCCAAGTAGCTGGGACTACAGGCGCACACCACCACACCTGGCTAATTTTTGTATTTTTAGTAGAGATGGGCCACATTGGCCAGGCTGGTTTCAGACTCCTGACTTCAAGTGATCCACCAGCCTTGGCCTCCCAAAGTGCTAGGATTATAGGCATGAGCCACCGCGTCTGGCCAGAAATAGGTTCTAAAGAGAGAGCTTGAGGAACAGGAATTCCGGGACATCGTGAGCCGACACAAGGGTATAAAAAACCCCTGCTCCAGAAATCTACAGGGACCTTTTTGCCCCGCTATCCAAACAAACCCAGATACCCCGGCATGGGCTTGAGAACCCCCTGCCTCGTCAGAAACATTACACTGCGTTCCCCTCTGCTTCCTCCTCACTCTGGCTGAAGTCCTCAGCTCCCTCGCCCCACTGTGGAGAGCGGGGCTCCACCCTCTGCCCTGCCCACCTCTACCCTGCCTGCTGTCTAGGAGATCTGCCTCCTGAGGAGCTGGCCCAGATGAATCCTGACTCACTGCGATCACTCCCTCGACTGCCGCCCTAGATGGGCAAAAATGGCACGGTGTCGGTCCTGGTTCTCTGGGAAGTGTCTGTATGTGCCCCGGCTCCCATCAGACCCTAAGTTCCCTGTGACCCGGGAAAGAGTCTTGTTTCTACCAGAAACCATTCTCTATGAAACAGAGAGGCCGGATGCAGTGGCTCACGCCTGTAATCCCAGCACTTTGGGAGGCCAAGGCGGGCAGATCACTGGAGGTAAGGAGTTCGAGACCAGCCTGGCCAACATAGTGAAACCCCACCTCTACTAAAACTACAAAAATTACCCGGGCGTGATGGTGGGCACCTGTAAACCCAGCTACTAGAGAGGCTGAGGCAGGAGAATCGCTTGAACCCGGGAGGCAGAGGTTGCAGTGAGCCGAGATCAAACCACTGCGCTCCAACCTGGGTGACAAAGCGAGACTCAGTCTCACAATAAATAAATAAATAAATAAATAAATAAATAAAAGAGAAAGAAAGAGAGAACATGAATCCACTGTAGCTGGGTGGGAACATCTGTACTCTCCTCTCTCCTCAACCTTCTTCCTAAAACGTCAGACTTCGATTTTCCTGAGCCCAGTCTTCTTTCTTTTACATTAAAGGCCAGAAGCTCCACTGCTCACAGGGATCAGTTGGGTGGCTAAAATGACTGTGACAGGTAGGGACAGTCTGGCCACTAGAGAGTGACCCTCCCACCTATTCCCAACACATCCTACCTGGGCCAAGCAGCAGCTGTTTCTCAGCTCTCGCCTAACCCCATCCCGTGGAAATGGAATCCAGTGTTGCCAAAGTTTTTGAAAGAAACCCGAAATCCAAATCATTATGTGAAGTCTCTCCATGTTTAAACTAATTCATATTCTTAAAAAAAAAAATAGTGGGCCGGGCGCGGTGGCTCAAGCCTGTAATCCCAGCACTTTGGGAGGCCGAGGCGGGCGGATCACAAGGTCAGGAGATCGAGACCACAGTGAAACCCCGTCTCTACTAAAAATACAAAAAATTAGCCGGGCGCGGTGGCGGGCGCCTGTAGTCCCAGCTACTCAGGAGGCTGAGGCAGGAGAATGGCGGGAACCCGGGAGGCGGAGCTTGCAGTGAGCCGAGATCGCGCCACTGCACTCCAGCCTGGGCAACAGCGTGAGACTCCGTCTCAAAAAAAAAAAAAAAAAAAAATAGTGGCTCAGAAACCCATCCTTTCATCACCAGTCGCAGCTTCTGCCGGGGCAGTGTCTGTGTGGGTTGTCTGTCTGTCCTTCCTCCCCTCCCTTCCAGTCCAGCCCCCTCTCCTCTAGAGGTGCCTCTGCTACTCAGATATCAAAGCAGCCTGGCCAGGGGTTCCCCTGCAGGAGGGAAGTGTGGGCAGGGAGGAAGGAGGGAGGGGTTCTGCACCCCAGCTGTGTTTTTGTTTGTGTGGGAGAGACTAATGCCTGTCACCCCTGAGGCTGTCGGCCACTGCTGGTTCCTTTCTCTGGGTGTCCATCCTCTCGGGGCGTCTTCGCTCCACCTCCCTCCTCATTCTGTGTACCCTCTAGGAGTCAACCTACTCTCCCCTTAACCTTCCCCATCTCAAAGGGGGAACTGAGGTTCGGGACCTGCTCGGGTCTATGTGTTGAAGCAGCAAAGAAGCCCATCCCCTCCAATCATCCCCAATCCCAACTGCTCCGGATTCTGCCCCTCTTTTCAGGCCTCCTCTGTCCTCCCTCCTCCACCCCCAGTGGGTTTAGTTTTTGTTTTTAGCACTGGCCTAAATGCTCCCTTAGTAGCCAGGGTCACTGTTTCCCCAGCTCACCGAGCGGAGGTTTAGCTTTCTTCCCTATACCCCTCTCCGACGGAGATTGGGATCACACGGCCTTCCAGCCCTTACCTTGCTTATGGCATCCCAGTTAATGAAACCCAGCTTGGATTTAAAATTCTGCAGAGGAAACAAAAAGAAGAATGGCCAAATTGAGTCATAAGGTAATTGGCCGAGAGAGGTCAAGGGCCACTGCTGACTGTTGGTTTAGAAAGAGGACCCCAGCCTGTAGGGCCAAGGGCAGGGGTTTTCCAAATGCAAGTGAACAGGGCCATCTTGCAGAACTCACCTTCCAGAAAGTGTCAAAGTTAAACATCCCAGGAGATGTCTCAGAGTTCTATGGAATCAAGGAGAAATGGGATGAGACGAAGAACCCACTTTGTGAGCCAGAGGCGAGAGATATGAGTGGCAGGAGGGGAGGCGAGGATTGCGTGACACCATGGTCCCAGCCCAAGGTGGAGTGTCGCCTCCACTCACCACAGTATTGACTCCACCAACAGCGTCACCTCCTCTGCTGCCCCAGCTGGACCCCTGCCCCTGGGTGGGGAAAAGGGGGACCGATGTCCAAGGCTTATGCATCCTATCATGCCTGCCACCTGTCAACCTGCCCCGGATTGCTTCATCCCCACCTCGGTCCAGGCTTCCTGTCCTCCTCTCTGTAAAGCCGCCTTCTCTTCCTTACATAGCCCCTAAAAGTTCACCTAGGAAGGCCTTCTTAGAATGGCTTGCTCCCATGGAACCCCACTCAGTCCCCTGAATCTCAATATTCAGACTCTTGCCTTCACCCTTTTCTGTCCCCAAAACACCCCAAGTAATGGGATTAGTTGGCACGCAGTCCCACGGCACGCCAAGCACCGTGCCTTATGCGGCATCTGCCTCCAGAGTCTGGACTCCACAACACCTTGGTCTGGTGGTGACACAGAAAGCTGTATGGTAACTGAAGGCTACGTGAGTCAGGCTTCACTGTCCTCATTTTACCGGAGGAAGCTCAGGCTAGAAGAGGTTAGCTGACCTGCCTGAAGATACACAGATGACATGATAGAGCTGGTGGTGTTTTTAACATATATCTTAAATTTTTTTGAGGCTGGGCACAGTGGCTCACGCCTGCAATCCCAGCACTTTGGGAGGCCGAGATGGGCGGATCACGAGGTCAGGAGATCGAGACCACCCTGGCTAACATGGTGAAATCCCGTCTCTACCAAAAGCACAAAAAAAAAAAAAAAAAATTTGCCGGGCGTGGTAGCAGGCGCCTGTAGTCCCAGCTACTCGGGAGGCTGAAGCAGGAGAATGGCGTGAACCCGGGAGGCGGAGCTTGCAGTGAGCCGAGATTGCGCCACTGCACTCCAGCCTGGGCCAAGGGTGAGACTCCTTCTCAAAAAAAAAAAAAACTTATTTTCCTTTCTTTGTTTTTGTTTGTTTGAGATGGAGTTTTGCTCTTGTTGCCCAGGCTAGAGTGCAATGGCACGATCTTGGCTCACTGCAACCTCCACCTCCCAGGTTCAAGCGATTCTCACACCTCAGCCTCCCAAGTAGCTGGGATTACAGGCATGCGCCACCATGCCCGGCTAATTTCGTATTTTTAGTGGAGGTGGGGTTTCACTATGTTGGCCAGACTGTTTTCGAACTCCTGACCTCAGGTGATCCACCCGCCTCGGCCTCTCAAAGTGCTGGGATTATAGGTGTGAGCCACTGTGCCCGGCCTATTATTTTATTTTTGTAAAGTAGAGACAGCGTCTTGCTATGTTGCTCAGGCTGGTCTCAAACTCCTGGGCTCAAATGATCCCCGCACCTCAGCCTCCCAGAGCACTGGGATTACAGTTATGCTGATGCCTGGTCAGAGCTGGCTTTTGAAACCCCATCTTCTACCTCAAAGCTCAGTGACTTTCTCCTTCTTTTTTTTTTTTTTTTTTTGAGACGGAGTCTTGCTCTGTCGCCCAGGCTGGAGTGCAGTGGCCAGATGTCAGCTCACTGCAAGCTCCGCCTCCCGGGTTTACGCCATTCTCCTGCCTCAGCCTCCCAAGTAGCTGGGACTACAGGCGCCCGCCACCGCGCCTGGCTAGTTTTTTGTATTTTTTAGTAGAGACGGGGTTTCACCATGTTAGCCAGGATGGTCTCGATCTCCTGACCTCATGATCCGCCCGTCTCGGCCTCCCAAAGTGCTGGGATTACAGGCTTGAGCCCCGCGCCCGGCCGACTTTCTCCTTCTCAACACTGCCTCCCTAAGTATGGAAATCCCCTTGGCCATTCTTCTGTTACTTTTATCTGTTTTTTCCCATTACAAAAGTAACATGGCTCTGATCCAAATCAAAAGGAAGGAAGGAAGGAAGGAATGAACCGAAAAGGGAGATGGGGATCCCAGACCTCTGTTTTGGTCTCCTGATGGTTACTGGACACAGATTTAGAGCAGCTTGCAAGAAGAAACTGACATTTTTGTTTCTTTTCCCAGGATCTTAGCATGCTTCACCATCTCTTCTCCTAAAGCCAACCCTGCCTGCCCCTAAGCTCACCGGATCATTGTCTCCAGAGCCTCCAAGGTGGTGATTGCCCTCTTTGCTTACTTCCTAGGGAGACAGAAAATGGAGAGGAGTTGATGGGGAGGCAGGCAGGCAGGGGGACGAGAGGGCAGAGAAGCAGGGTGTCAGCAAGGGGTTCCTGAATCGGGGGACTGAGACATGAGCATGACAGAGGACTTCCCAGAGCCCCGAGAAAGAGGTCCTTGTCTCAGGGAAGCTCCATCTGCCCTTCGATCTTATTTCGAGCTCCTGTGGGTCGGGTGGCTGCTCACTTACAATGTCCAGAGATAACATTGCCATCTCTGTTTATGTTCATTTCTGCAAGCCACCCAAAATCCATCAGGGAGGGCTTTGCCAGCAAGGCATCTGAATTCTCCCCTGGCTTGGGAGCTGGAGTGAGCCAGGCTGTTGCACTAAATTGATTCAAACTGAAGGACCCTGTCTGGGCTGATTGGCATTAGTAAGAAAAGGGGATGCTAGCTGGAGAGCCAGTAGCGGCTGAGGCGGCGTAGAGTAGACTGGCTGGTCCCCTCTTAAGGGAGAGGTGGGCTCCTCTGGAGTCCTGCTTTATCTGCTGTGAAACGTGGTGAATTCCAGACCCATAAGTACTTCCTCGTTCCCAGAGCTCTCACGTAGACCTGTCTGCCAGTATTGCTCCTGGAGAACCTACCTCTATCCCACTTACTACTGGTACAGTCTCTGCCCCCAGGTCTGCCATCCTCTTACCCTCGTGTTGCTGGAAACTCTCTCTCCTCTGGAGTCCTGCAGGGTGAGACAAAGAAACACAGACCCCTGTTTAAGATCCTGAGGCCACCACCAAAAATTAATGTATTGATTTAATATGATTCCTCTAACAATCCTAATGGCACTGTCTTTTGGAACTGGTTCAAACACTGACTTTTTTTTTTGGAAGGACAAAAGTCTAAGAATAGGTAAGGAAACACTGGAAAAGATAAATGGTAAGTGAAGATAAGAGGAAGATAGTAACATACTCTAAAGCTACCATAAATAAAGCAGTGTGGTCCTTGTCTGACAGAATTCCCAGAAGCTCCCCAAAATACTAAGGTATTTATAAGAGGCATTTTAAGTCAGAGGCTGAAGTGTTTGAATACATGGGACTGGGAATATCAGTGAAGTATTTTGGAGGAAAATTTTAGTTCGAGCTCATCAGTTTCCTCCTCTCTATTTTTAACCAGTTTTCCCCCTCATAAAGGAGCACACAGCTCGGATACAAAGTGTAGGGTAAGTCTGGTTAGATGGAGGGGTGGGACTAGACAGCATACGGGAAAACAAAGTCCAGATGCATCCCAGTTAAACTGAAAAAATGAAATTACAGGACTATGCATAGTGCTAGAAGAAAATAAAAACCTTAAAGCAGTACACCAAGAGCAAAAACCATAGAGGAAAAGATGGCTGTTTTTTGACTACTTATATACTTAAAACTGTGGTATATTATAAAACTAGAAAAGGCCGGGTGCAGTGGCTCATACCTGTAATCCCAGCACTTTGAGAAGCCGAGGCGGACAGATCACCTGAGGTCAGGAGTTTGAGACCAGCCTGGCCAACATGGTGAAGCCCTGTCTCTACTAAAAATACAAAAAAAAAAAAAAAAAAATAGCCAGGGGTGGTGGCAGGCACTTGTAATCCCAGCTACTCGGGAGGCTGAGGCAAGAGAATCTTTTGAACCCCGGAGGTGGAGGTTCCAGTGAGCCGAGATCGCACCACTGTACTCCAGCCTGGGCAACAGAATGAGACTCCATCTCAAAAAGGAAAAAAAAAAAAAAAAAAAAAAACTAGAAAGAGGGTTACAAATGGGGAGAAAGTTTTTTAAAATCCAGTTTGTTCCCATAAAAGGTTAGTGTCCCTCATAGATGATCTAAAAAGAGCTGTCTCTACTCAGCCCCAGCACTTCCGGTCTGGCCTTACTCCTGGCCAGGTGAGTCCTTTCCCACCAGCCTCACCCAGGAGCTTGTTAGCAACGCAGAGCTCAGCCTTACTCAACCCTGTTAGAGCAACCCGCACTTTCACAAGATCTCAGTAACACTAACTCTCAGCACCACGGTTGCTGACATAAAGCCCACATTTCCAGCATAACTGGGGGGAATGTTCTTTCCAAAACACTCTGAATCCCCCAGAGTTCACCACAGTCTGTTCCCTGGCTGGATAGAGGACATTTAAGACAATTGTGCCAGGATCGGTTTACTTGGGATTTCTCCCAGCCCCATCTGTGGTATAAGGTGAGGTATATCACAGCAAGATTTGCAATTAATTAGTACTTTGGAAATTGTTAGCATTTTTAGGAGTGCATTTTGGTTTCTTCTGCTGAAATAGTTCCCCGCAGACAAGGCAGGAGGGGGCTGAGCGGAGTTGAGTTAGGAGGAGCGGGCGCAGTCCCGGGCAGGAACTGCAGTCCCCAAGAGACTTTGGCTCTCACCTGAATTCCAGATCCCCCGGTCCCGCGGGCTTCATTCCCTGGATTTTCACACTGCCGGGGGAAGAAAGTGGAGGCTTTCTCTCAGTCCCCTCCCAGACCAGTCCCAGCCCCCAAATGGGAGCATTTTAACCCTGGGGCGAGCCTCTTCCGCTCCACTCCGCGGCCATCCAGCCCCATCTCCGCGGAGCCTTGGCTCCTCGATCCTGCAAGTGACATCAGCTGCTCTCCTTTTTCTTCCCGCGGTAGGTGGGAGATTCACGCCAGTCACTCACCCCGGGTTTATGTCCGTTTACTCCGCCGCTCCCACCGTGGTTGCCGGAGGAGGAGCCGGTACTGGATCCCTGCAGGGGAAAGCAAGATTTCAAACGCTGTCCTAAAGGACCTAAAGGGGACCCAGTCGCTCCCAGCGGTGTTGCAGATTTGTTGGAACCCCAATCAGATTCCAGTCCTCTTTCCAGCCTCCACACCTTCCCTGTCTTTAGCCTGTTGGTCGCTGCAGAAAGTTATTCTGAGCATGGAGAAAGCCAGGTGTGGCCGAGGGTATTCGGAACTATGCAATGATTTGGGGAACCTAAGCTGCCGCCCACCGCAGGCCAGGGGTGGGAACCCCTGGAGCCCGGCCGCGCAGTAGCCGCGATCCTGCCACCAGGGGGCAGCAAGTGGAAGGGACCCGAGAGCCCTCACCTGGGAGCTGCCGGAGCTGCCTTGGTCACCATTCCCAGAACTGCCCTAGATGGGGGAGAAGAGGATTGTACCGGGAGCGGGGCATGAGAGCAGCTCAGGTTATTTGGCGTCTTGTGTTCACGCACCTCCTCCTGTCTGACACCTTTCCCAGACCCCCGAGGAAGCCAGATGTGGCTCCCTCTCCAGCTCGACTCCAGGACACGGGATGGGAGACGCCATCAGCCAAGGGGTTGGACAGGCCATTGGCCAGGAGGCTGGAGGGACTGCCGGCTCTGGAGTCAGTGAGGCCCGGGGCCCTGGGGTGGCAGCTGCGGGGTCACAACGCCCCTTCCTGCCCTCACACTCATGCAGGGGCCCCGTGTGTGAATGTCGTCTGCACCGTCGCTCTGTCAGCGTCCGTAGGTCTCCCGGATCACAGTCCTGCCCCCATTCTCCTGGAAGCTTCCCAGACAAGTGTCATATTCTCCCATGTCCCCCCTCTTCTCCACCACCCCAGGATCTCCTGAGACTTGCCAAGTGGACTTGACTGCAAGAGCTTAGACAGGCGGGATAACGTCCCCACCATCACAGAGTGGAAAATAGGGATACAGAGTCAGAAGCTGTGGGGTGGCTCTGGCAGAAATAATAGTGCGCGTGTCAGGGGCACAGCATGGGTGGGGAACAGGAGGCTGAGGGAACCCCTGAGTGACGACTGCCAGGGAGACTGCCCATCCTGGGGCAGCGGCAGCTTTCAGAGAAACTTGGAGCCCTCTCCCGGCAGGGACCACTAGGGCCTTACCCCATCTCAGTCTTCCACAGAGGTGCCAAACTCACCCAGGAGGACTCACTGCCGCTGTCACCTCTACTGCCACCATTGTTGTTGCTGCTGCCACCATTGTTGCTGTTGCTGCTGCCGCTGTTGCCACTGCTGCCACCACCATTGCCACCGCTGTTGCCACTGCTGCTGCCGCTGTTGTTGTCACTGTTGCTGCCACTGCCACTGCTGCCCGACTGTGAGCCACTGCCTCCCTGAGGGGCAGGAAGGGAGCAGGGCCAGGATTAAAGACAGAGCACCAAGACAGGCCCCACCTCTCTCCCTCTCCACCCAGGCCAAATTCCATGGTGCCCAGTCTAAGGGGAGCAGAACTTTTCCATTTCCTCCTGGTGCAAAACTCCCGGGTTGCCCCTCTCCACTCACCCCAGAGTTGCTTGAGCCTCCGCCTGAGCCAGATGGTGGGGGGTTAGTGCACTGCGGAGGGAAGGGGACGGTGAGTTTGGAGATGTCGGCCTCGGCCGTGGACACAGGCCAGGCCTCTCCTGTTCTTTAGGGCTTGGCTTCCTTTCTCTTAACATGTTTCTCCCACCTCCCCTTCCCATCTGCCTCCTCCCCGGGCCCAGACCCAAGCCCGTCTCTTCCTCCTTTTTTTTTTTTTTTTTTTTTTGAGACAGGGTCTCACTCTGTTGCCCAGGCTGGAGTGCAGTAATGCGATCTTGGCTCACTGCAACCTCCACCTCCCAGGTTCAAGTGATTCTCCTGCCTCAGCCTCCCAAGTGGCTGGGATTACAGGCGCACACCACCACGCCCAGCTGATTTTTGTATTTTTAGTGGAGACAGGGTTTCACCATGTTGGCCAGGCTGGTCTTGAACTCCTGACCTCAGGTGATCCACTTGCCTCGGCCTCCCAAAGTGCTCGGATTACAGGCGTGAGACTCCTTGCCCAGCCCCATCTCTTCCTCTCACCCCAATCCCTCCACTCCCACATCTTGCTTTCCTCTTTCTCTTTCCCCAGCTCTCGGTAGCCTGCACCCAGTGGCTTCTTCGTTCGTTCGCAGCCCTTTCCTCTTACCCCTTCATTCTGGTTGCCGCTTCTCACTGAACCATAGCCAGGCTGGGCCACAGCTCCCTGCAGAGAAGGTGAGACTGAGTGTAGGATCCAGAGGGACCAGAGAGGCACGTGGAGTGTGTGGGCTTGGAGGGAGGGAGGGAGGTGGCAGGTAGCAGGTCTGCGGGGTGACTTTACCTGAGTGTTGGTCCCAAAGTTTGGTGGCCCTCCATTGCCTCCTTGACCCCAGGGGGCTCCCTGAGGGTTGGTTCCAAAGCTGCCTGCTGAGTTTCCAGGGTATCCCTGGTTCCATGGAGTCCCCAGACCTCCAGGATTGCCCTGGCCCTGGCCTCCAAGACCACCTTGGGAGCCAAAGGTGCCATGGCCTCCAGAAGTTTCCTGCAAGAATAACAAACCTGCACTTAGTGGGACCATCTCTGACCCTGACAGAGAAGAGCCAGAGCAAATTGTAGAGAGACCGGGAGAGGGACAGGCAGAGGGACTCCAGGGTGGCATAGGAGGGGGGCGGAACATAGAAGAAAGCTGCCCCAGAAGGCTGCAAGTAAGAGATCCATCCATCCTTTCAACCACTTCCCAAGAATCTCAACCCAGAAGCCCACAGCCTCCCATTTCCACACCTGGCCCCACAGCCACTCACCCAAGCACCGTTGTGACCGGGTGCCCCCTGCCAGGAGCCGTGGACAGCATCTGCTCCATGTTGAATGACATCCTCCACCTGTCTGCCAATCTCATGCCCAGGGTTTCCCAAAGCATGGGCTGCTTCCCCGACCCTGTTGCCCAAAGCATCTGCTGTGCCAAGGCCCGGAACCTGCCTGACTCCAGTGCCGACTGCTTCTCTGGTCCCTTGGCCAAGGGCCTCCCCAGTATTTGTCCCAGCGCTTTCCCCTCCACTCTGCAGGGGGCCAGCCTCCCCACTGCCCAGGCAGAGGGCCAGCAGGAGGCAGGCCAGGGACCCCTGGAACTTCATCTCTGCCCAGCCCCCTCTCTCTCCAGAGTGTCTTCCTCCCACCAGGGTCTCCTTCTTGCCGCCCTTGCTCTGCGTCTGTGTGCCTTCCTCTGTCCTCCTCCTTCCGACTCCCTGTCCTCCCTCCCTCTGGGTCTGCAGCCTTCTATCTCCTGTCCTCAACTTCCCGGCCTTCCCAGAGTCCACCTCCCTGTCACTACTCCTTATACTAGGCTGGGAGAAGGTGACAGGGCTGGGCAACCTGAGGTCCCTCCCCTCAGTGACTCAGGGCCCAGCTACCGATAGGGTAATGAGCGGTAATTGTGAGTCTGAGAGTGTCTGTCGAAACAGAGAGTGAACTGAATCAGGGAGGGAGGGAGAAACGGATGAGGTGATGCAAAAGGGCTCCCATTTCCCAACCCCAGGCATTCGGGGCGCTGGGTGGGGGCAGGGGCATTCAAGGAGACAGGTTGTCAGTGGCTCCTGGAGGCGGTGGGGTGGGGGCAGACTTAGAAAAGAGGAGTTACTGGCAGGACCCCATCAGGGGAGTAAGGACAGGGAAGCCCCAGGGGACAGGACCCACCCAGGCTCAGCCAGCCTGGCTCAGGGGCTCCAGAGTGACAGGCATAGCCCATCGTCCACCTTTTTTGGTTTCAGCACCTCAGCCTCTCCTCTCCCTCTCCCCTCCCGCATTGCCACCTACAGGTGACTGCCCTGTTGTTCCTCCACACCTTCCAGCCCGAGAGAGAGACTGGCTGCGTGTCAGCTTCTGACGTTCTGGGGAGAGCCCCCGGGGGGACCCTCAGTGCTGGGGAGGGAGGTGGCTGTCGCCCTTTGAGTGGTCAGCAGGGTGTCTCAGCGTTCGGGCTGCTCCCGGCTGAGAAAGCTGGGTGCGGAGCAGGACGGCCGGGCGCGCCAGCCACCCCCAGGGAACGAGTGGGAGGGAAGGCCAAGGGAGGGAGCCGCTGACCCAGGCGCCCATCCTGTTTACGCAGCCCTGGAGGGGCACCTGTGAGTATGAGCACCTATGAGGGGCGGGACTGGGCCAGCTCACCCCACCCATCCCCCAGGCCAGGGGCCAGGGCAGCAGTGGGAAGCGAGGAGAGGGTAACACAAGGTCAGAAGTCATCCGTGAGTGCCACAGCCCTCTCCCCAGTCCCAGCTCGTGATACAGAACCTGGGAGCCTCCCCCCGCCTCACCTCTGCCCAGCAAATGTGGCTGCTTCTCTATTCCCAGGGGCCACAGGTTCTCCCACTGTCTCGTATCACTGGGGTTCATCACCCAGTTAGGAGGGGCCAGTTTCCATCAGCCTTTCTCAATGTCTCTCAGTCAGTCTCTCCCTCCTCTCTCCACCCCAATATCCGCACCCCAGCTTGTAACATCCAACACTTCTTACCTTGTAAACACAATCCCCATCTATCCTCCTCAGCTCCTACTTCCCTGTTATTCCATCTCTTACTCGTTAATGATGATAATAATAATGGCGGTAATAATAACAACAATAATAATAATTACAGCTCCAGCTTATCAGCGCTTCTCGATGTACCCAGCATTGGACTAAGCACAAGCAGTTTAAGAATTATACAACTCTAGGAGATAGTTCTTTTTTTTTAGAGACAGGGTCTTGCCCAGGCTGGAGTACAGTAGCACACTCGTAGCTCACTGCAGCATGGACCTCCTGGGCTCAAGTGATCCTCCCGTCACCCTCCCAAGTAGCTGGGACTACAGATGCACACCACCACGCCCAGCTAATTTTCTTTTTTTTCTTTTTGAGACAGAGTCTTACTCTGTTGCCCAGGCTGGAGTGCAATGGCACAATCTTGGCTCACTGCAACCTCTGCCTCCCAAGTTCAAGCGATTCTCCTGCCTCAGACTCCCAAGTAGCTGGGATTACAGGCACCCGCCACCATGCCGGGCTAATTTTTGTATTTTTAGTAGAGACAGCATTTCACCATGTTGGCCAGGCTGGTCTCGAACTCCTGACCTCGTGATCTGCCCGCCTCGGCCTCCCAAAGTGTTGGGATGACAGGCATGTGTAAACACTGGTATTACATCATACTTGCTGCAGCTCCTGCACTCTTTGTTTTTTGTTGGTTTATTTGTTTTGTTTTGAGATGGAGTCTCCCTCTGTCGCCCAGGCTGGAGTGCAGTGGAGTCCACGCCTGGCCTCCAGCTAATTTTTTAATTTTTATTTTTGTGGAGATGAGATCTCGTTGTGTTGCCCAGGCTGATCTTGAACCCCTGGGCTCATAAGATCCTCCTGCCTCAGCCTCCCAAAGTGCTGGGATGACAGGCATGAGTAAACAGTGGTATTACATCATACTTGCTGCAGCTCCTGCACTCTTTGTTTTTTGTTGGTTTATTTGTTTTGTTTTGAGATGGAGTCTCCCTCTGTCGCCCAGGCTGGAGTGCAGTGGCACAATCTCGGCTCACTGCAACCTCCACCTCCCAGGTTCAAGCAGTTCTCCTTCCTCAGCCTCCCAGATAGCTGGGATTACAGGTGCACACCACCATGCCCAATTAATTTTTGTATTTTTAGTAGAGATGAGGTTTGACCACATTGGACAAGCTGGTGGCGAACTCCTGACCTCAAGTGATCCGCCCACCTCAGAGTGCCAGAGTGCTGGGATTACAGGCGTGAGCCATCGCGCCCGGCCACGTGCCCTGTTTGTTAAGAAGGAAGATTAGCAAGGATGAAAGAGGTGTTCTGACTCACCAGCACAACTGGACATGGGGTCTTTCTCAAGGGTAGGTCCAGGCCTCAAGAAAATAACACTAATAATAAATTTTTTCAAAAATAAACATAAATGAAGTCTTTCTCTTTAACACAGTCAGAGAGCTTAAAAGAAAATTGAGAAGAAAGTAAGTTTCTCCCTGTGTGATTCAGTTATTCAAAGCTGTGTCCACGGATCACCTCAATTCTCCCACGCCACCAACAGGCCCATGTTCTACTGCTAGGAAAAAATTGCCCTCAGACGTCGCCGGACCTGAGGAGCCACCGCAGGTCAGCCCTAGGGCATCCTTATTAAATACCTAGTGTGAACCAAATAAAATATTAGGTGCTTTCAGATACATGATCTCATTGAATCCTCAGTATGACCACAAGAGGTTAATATTATTTCCATTATACAGATGAGGTAACTGAGGCCCAAGTGGCTCAGCATCACACACAAAATCATATGTGAAAAGACTGTGGTAAAATAGAGTTGTCAAAACTTGAGCCAGGCACTTTGGGAGGCTGAGGCAGGTGGATCATCTGAGGTCAGGAGTTCAAGACCAGCCTGGCCAACATGGTGAAACCCCATCTCTACTAAAAATACAAAAATTAACCGAGTGTGGTGACAGGCACCTATAATCCCAGCTGCTCAGGAGGCTGAGGCAAGAAAATTGCTTGAACCTGGGAAGCGGAGGTTGCAGTGAGCCAAGACTGCACCATTACACTCCAGCCTGGGCAACAGAGCGAAACTCCGTCTCAAAACAACAACAACAACAACAAAAACTTGAGCCGGGTCAGTCTGACTCCAAACAGCTTTCTCTCCTCCATCACCATGCGACCCGTGTTCTTACGCGTGATGGCACCCACAAATCTGACATGCCTATGTCATGTCCAAGGCCCTCTGGTCTCAGCTCTTCTCGTTAATTCACCACATTATTCATTCAGCAAATGTTTATGACTACCTGCTCCGTGACACGCCTATTCCGGACACTGGGGATACAGCCTAGAAACCATTCTCCAGCTAAGTGACACCGCGTAATCCCAGCCCATGCCTGCAATCCCAGCACTTTGGGAGGCCGAGGCAGGTGGATGACTTGAGGTCAAAAGTTCGAGACCAGCCTGGGCAACACAGAGAGACCCCCATCTCTAAAAAATGTTTTTGAAAAAGTAGTTGGGTGTGGTGGTGCACGCCTATAGTTCTAGCTACTCCAGAGGCTGAGGTGAGAGGATCACTTGAGCTCTAGAGGTTGAGGCTGCTATGATCGCACCACTGCACTCCAGCCTGGGTGACAGAGTGAGACCTTGTCTCAAAAAAAGCATTCTCCTTGCAGAGTTTACATTCACGGTGGGGGGAGTTGGGCAATAGGTGACAGAGAGGTGTTTTAAATAGGGTACTCGGGAAAGGCTCTTTGAGATGTGACCTGTGAGCTGAGCCCTGCAGGGAGTGGAAGAGTGAGCCGTGGGGATTAGCTGGGGCTAGTGGATTCCAAGCAGCGGGAACAGCCATGCAAAGGCCTGGAGGCAGGAGCCTGCCTACTGTATTTGAGAACCATTGTGGCTGGAGCAGTGTCGGGATGGGAGAAGCTAAAGTCAAAGAGGGAAAGATCCTGGGGTCTTGGGGACTATTATGAAGACTGACTTTTTTCTTTTTTCTTTTTTCTTTTTTGTCGCTCAGGCTGAAGGTCAATGGCACAATCTCAACTCACCACAACATCCACCACCAGGGTACAAGTGATTCTTCTGCCTCAGCCTCCCAAGTAGCTGGGATTATAGGCGCCTGCCACGATGCCTGGCTAAGTTGTGTATTTTTAGTAGAGACGGGGTTTTGCCATGTTGTCTAGGCTGGTCTCGAACCCTTGATCTCAAGTGATCCACCCACCTAGGCCTCCCGAAGTGCTGGGATTACAGGTGTGAGCCACCACACCTGGCCAACTTTGACTTTTATTTGTACTCTGAATGAGGTGGAACCAGCCAAGGGTTCTGGGCTGCCATGGGTGCTAACAGCATTCCCCTGGGGAACAGATCGTTGGGGATTGTGGAGTACAGAGAACCAGGGAGGAGGGAGATTGGAGGCTGGACTCAGTCTAGTGGGAAGATAAGGCCTTGGGGGTGGGTGATGTCTCTGCTCCCTTCTGTGGGATGCCAGGTCTCAAACTGGCACCTACAGTCTCACCTCTTCCACGGGGCCTATCCCAGAGCCTACATTCAAACCCTAGCTCCACCGCTTACTAACCATGATCTTAACCCATCTGTGCAACAATTTTCTCATCTGTAAAGAGGGGTGAATGTGAGGATTGAGTGAAGCAATACAAGTAAATTGCTTAGAGAAGTGTCTGCCACTGAGAAGCACTCAATATATTTCTCGGCAGTGCTGATCACATTGCTGTTCCTGGAATGCTTTCTCGGCAGTTGTTTAATCTTGAGACACACACATGCACACATCCTGAAATGCCAGATACATGGCTCACGCCTGTAATCCCAGAACCTTGGGAGGCCAAGGAGGGAAGATTGCTTGAGCCCAAGAGTTCCCAACCACGCTGGGCAACATGGTGAGACCCCGTCTCTACAAAAAATACAAAAATTACCAGGGTGTAGTGACATGTGCCTGTAGTCCCAGCCACTTGGGAAGCTGAGGCACGTGGATCGCTTGAACCCTGGAGGCAGAGGTTGCAGTGAGCCATGATTACGCCACTGCACTCCAGCCTGGATGACAGGGCGAGACACTGCCTCAATTTAAAAAAAAAAAAAAAATGCCAGATACAGAAACTTACTTTTAAAGAACACTCATTTGGAACCAGAACGGGGTGGCTCACACCTGTAATCCCAGCACTTTGGGAGGCCAAGGCAGGCTGATTACCTCAGATCAGGAGTTCAAGACCAGCCTGGCCAACATGGTGAAACCCCATCACTACTAAAAATACAAAAATTAGCCAGGCGTGGTGTGCGCCTGTAATCCCAGCTACTTGGGAGGCTGAGGCAGGAGAATCTCCTGAACCCGGGATTTGGAGGTTGCAGTGAGCCAAGATCGTGTCACTGCACTCTAGCCTGGGCAACAGAACAAGATTCTGTCAAAAAAACAAACAAACAAGACAACATTCATTTGGATGTAGCCCCCTCCCCCTTCCTGGGAGTCGAAAGGGCAGCAGGCCACTTCACTGCTAGAGATGTCCAGCAGGGAAGTGCCCTTGAACAGGAGCCTGGCCTTCACCACTTACTAGCTGGGTGGCCTCAGGCAACACGCTCCCTTCTGTGCACCTCTTCTTCAACATCTGTGAGGGCGATGATCATGGTACTTGCCTCCTAGGTGGTTGTGGGGATGAAATGAATCATGCCTGTAAGTGCTTAGCACAGACCCTATAAAAGATGCCCAGTGAGAGCCACACCCAAACTCCTCTCCCTGTTCTTCAACATCTTCAGAAACCGGCCCTTCCTCTCCGTGTTTCTCCCTAGCCTGGCTCCACCCGTCTCAGGCAAAGCAGCCTGTGTCTTGCTCACATTCATTCCATGGCCCTTCCCAACCTGCTCAAGCCAGTGGCTTCCCTTCTGCTTTTGGCAGACATTGACACCTGGCCTTGACATCACTGCTTGAACCTCTTCGTCTGGGGGGAAATGGATAGGATATTTGTAATATGATTACAGATTGTCGTAACCAACAGGAAAAACAAGATCAGGGCTATGAGAGAGAGTGACAGGGTGGCTGTAGCTCAGGTTGAGCGGTCAAGGTAGCTGAGATGCAAAGGGTAGGGAAGAGCCAGTATGGGGGGCCGAGGGGCATGGAAAGTGTTGCTAGCAGAGGGAGCAGCATGCAAGACCTTCAGACAGGAGAGAGCCCAGCCTCTTTTACCCTCAAAACAGACTCAAAGCTCTGCTTTTTCAGAGGCCTCCCAGGACTGACTCAGTGTCTATCAATTATCTTGTATCTCTTTGGTATTTTCAGGACCCCCATCCAAGCAAACCCAGCAAGAAAATGTGCCTGAAAAATAGTCAATCAGCCGGGCGATGGCTAGGCACGGTGGTTCACACCTGTAATCCCAACACTTTGGGAGGCCGAGGCGGGCGGATCACCTGAAGTCAGGAGTTCGGGACCAGCCTGGCCAACATGGTGAAACCCCATCTCTACTGAAAATACAAAAATTTAGCTGGGTGTGGTGGCACACGCCTGTAAGGGAGGCTGAGGCAGGAGAATTGCTTGAGCCCGGGAGGCAGAGGTTGCAGTGAGCTGATATCACCCACTGCAATCCAGCCTGGATGACAGAGTGAGACCTGTCTCCAAAAAAAAAAAAATATATATATATATACACACACATATGTATACATATAGGTATGTATATATTTTTTAAATAAAAATAAATAAAGTCAATGAAAGCTTTTATTTCACAAAAGAAAGAGTCCCTTCAATTTTGCCTTTTCAAAAGCCGCCACTGTAGGATTCCTTTAAGTAGAGCCTCCTCCAATACCTGTGAAACGAAGTCCAGCACAGAGCAGACCCTCACTCAGTATGTGACATGAATGGAAGGTTCTATTTACATCAGTGCAGCAAGCAGGTGGGTGCCGTGGCTCACACCTGTATTCCCAGCACTTTGGGAGGCTGAGGCGGAAGGATTGCCTGAGCTCAGGAGTTCAGGACCAGCCTGGGCAACATAATGAGACCCCCATCTCTACAAAAAAAAATTTAAAAATTAGCCAGGCATGGTGGTGTGTGCTTGTAGTCCCAGCTACTTGAGAGGCTGAAGTGGGAGGATTCCTTGAGCCCAGGAGATTGAGGCTGCAGTTAGCCATGACCCTGCTACTGAACTTCAGCCTGAACAACAGACCAAGACTCTGTCTCAAAAAATAAAGAAGACAAAATGCAGCAAACATAATGTTTACAGTTTACTTTGAAATACATCAAAAATGTTTGATATGGGGCTAAATGGACAGATGCGTGATCAAGCAAGTATGGTAAAAATCTAAGTGGTGAGAATGTTGGTGTTCACTATAAAACTCATCTTTTCATGATGTTTGAAATGTTTTCAAAATAAAATATCGCAGGGGGAGGGAAGGAGCATATGTAATGAAATTATGGTATTCCACAGAATAAGGGAAAATGCAGTGACTATAAAGTGAGGAACCTCACGTTTTTTGCACAAATGTAGGCCCCTCCCCTTGCCAGTCATTGAGCTCTTATTGATGCGTGGCTTTGTGTGTTTGCATTCACATTCTGTTTACAGGCCTTGCCTCCGAGGAAAGCTGTGAATTCCCCAAGGGCAAGAACACTGTCTCTTAGTTCCAGTCCCCCACTGACGGAATTTTGGAGCTGGAAGCAACAGTTGTGGAATCCCTGCCTCCGGGAAATACGCTGCCTTCAGGCATCTTGCTCCTGGTTGGAACGCAAGTCTCCCAGCGCCCAGGCTAGTGCCTGGGAGGGTTACAGAGACTTCACGGGGAACCATGAGAAGTCAGGTGCTGGCGATAGATGGAGCCAGACCCAGGCCTGCTGTTTTCTCTGTGGGTGCCCTCGTCCCACGGAGCTGCAGCGTCCTCATCCATACAGTGTTGACGAGAAGAGGGCTTCTGCCTTTGGGTTGTGGGAGACTTAAAGAACATGAACGGGCCAGATGAAGTGGCCTTGCCTGTAATGCCACCACTTCGGGAGGCCAAGGCGGGAGAATCCCCTGAGCCCAGGAGTTTGAGAACAGCCTGGGCAATATAGTGAGGCCCTGTTTTTTTTGTTGTTGTTGTTGTTGTTTTTGCGATGGAGTCTCGCCTTGTCATTCAGGCTGGAGTGCAGAGGCACAATCTCAGCTCACTGCAACCTCCATTTTCCAGGTTCAAGTGATTCTCCTGCCTCAACCTCCTGAGTAGCTGGGATTACAGGCACCCACCACCACACCCAGCTAATTTTTTTTTTGAGACGGAGTCTCGCTCTGTCGCCCAGGCTGGAGTGCAGTGGCGCGATCTCGGCTCACTGCAAGCTCCGCCTCCCGGGTTCACGCCATTCTCCTGCCTCAGCCTCCCGAGTAGCTGGGACTACAGGCGCCCACAACCGCGCCCGGCTAATTTTTTGTATTTTTAGTAGAGACGGGGTTTCACCATGGTCTCGATCTCCTGACCTTGTGATCCGCCCGCCTCGGCCTCCCAAAGTGCTGGGATTACAGGTGTGAGCCACCGCGCCCGGCCATTTTTTTTTTTTTTTTTTTTTTTTGTATTTTTAGTAAAGACAGGATTTCACCATGTTGGTCAGGCTAGTCTTGAACACTTGACCTCGTGATCCGCCAGCTTTGGCCTCCCAAAGTACTGGGATTATAGGCATGAGCCACTGCACCCGGCCAAAAAAATAATTTTTAATTAGCCAAGTGTGGTGGTGCGTGCCTATAGTTCCAGCTACTCAAGAGGCTGAGGCGGGAGACTCCCTTGAGCCCAGGTTTGAGAACAGCCTGGGCAATATAGTGAGACTAGTGAGACCCCCTCTCTAAAAAAAAAAAAAAAAAAAAAAAAAATTTAATTAGCTGAATGTGGTGGCGCGTGCCTGTAGTAGTTCCAGCTACTCAGGAGGCTGAGGTGGGAGGATTGCTTGAGCCAAGGAGGTCGAGGCTGCAGTGAGCCATGATCGCATCTCTGCACTCTAGCCTGGACAAAAGAGCAAGACTCTGTCTCAAAAAAAAAAAGAGAGAGAGAATATGAACACCTCTGTAGCCGGTACCTTGAGTCTAGCAAGTGCTCTATACTCAGTAATTGTAATCGTCGTTCCTCTGGGCTTTGAATGGTGCACAGATCTGAAAATGGGGCCTTCTGTGCCCCCACTCGGTGGCTCCTGTCACCAACATGTCTTCCACCTGAGCCTTCCATCCTTCCCCCTCCTTCCCCTGAGAGGATCCCCGGCCCCATCCCGTGTCTCACTTTTCCTGTTCACCGATTCCCCCTCTCCGCTGCTGCCAAAGGGCAAAGACCTCTGTTTTTCCAGAATATCCTTTGTAGCTCTTCACTGTCTCTCTCCCTCCACTCACTGACTGTAAACTTGGTCATGTTTCTTAATGTGTGCAAGCCCCCACGTGCTTCTCTATAAAATGGGGCAATAACAGTCCCTTTCACCTAACTGGGTGGTTGGGAGGAGTCAATGATGTCATGCAGGTAACGCGCCTGGCAGGCAGCCTGGCATGTCTTAACTGCACAATAAATACAAGTTATTGTTGTTATTCTTTTGGCGCCCCACCCCCTTGACTGAGGATGCTACCTCCTGGACCCAGACCATTCTCTCCCGGTGTGTCTGTCCCCACCAGTGGCCGGCAGTGCTTTTCCCTGCACGAGTCCTCCTGCCATTAGCCAGCATGAACTTTGCACCCCAGTAAAGTGTAGTTTGCCCCCATTACCTGCCCTTTTACGGCTGATCAGCCTGAAATCTCCAGCCCAACCCCCCTGTGCATCAGACACCCTGACTCCTTCAGCAAAGTAACAAGAAAAGACAAGCCCCTCCCGCCTCCCTCTCCATCCCTCCTTAGGGAGCCCAGGGGACCACGATGAGACAGCATAGTGTATCGAGTTTATTCACAAATCCCAGTACAACCCCCTTCAGGGACTCCAGAAACCTGTCCCCCACCCCCAGCCCCTCCAGGTCATGTCAGCTGATGTGACAACGGCAACATTAGTCTCCCAGCAAGGGCAGGTGCCCGTTTAGGGCATGATGTTGGCGACGCTCTGGAAGAGAGAAGGAGAGCAGGGTGAATGCTGGGTCTACAGTCATGATGAGGGCCTGAGACCTCAGCCCCACCCCTCAGGAGAAGCGCAAGAGGCACTGGCTGCTCTGGCCCCGGAGTTAGGTTCTGAGGAACAGCTTCAGGAAGGCAGCAACTAAACTTAAGAACATGAGGAAGCCAGCTCCCGCAGCCAGAGGGGCTGGGGCCTCTGCAGGAACAAGCAAGCCTCGTGTGTTTAGCCTCAGAAGATGCTCTGCAGCCCCCATAGCCCAGGATACACAAGGGTGGGCCTTCCTCCTCCGTAACACACCCTCACCCTGGCCTGCACCCGGTCTCAGGCAGCAGATATAATAAATGCAAAAAAAGCCTGGGCACAGTGGCTTATGCCTGTAATCCCAGCACTTTGGGAGGCCGAGGAAGGGGGGATCACTTGAGATCAGGAGTTCGAGACCAGCCTGGCCGATATGGTGAAATCCCCGTCTCTACTAAAAATACAGAAATTAGCTGGGCATGTTGGCGCACACCTGTAATCCCAGCTACTCAGGAGGCTGAGATAGGAGAATCACTTGAACCCAGGAGGTGACGGTTGCAGCGAGCTGAGATTGCGCCACTGCACTCCAGCCTGGGAGATAGAGTGAGACTCTGTCTCAATAAATTAAAATAAAGAAAGAGAGTCAGGAGGTTACTTTGAGCCCCAAGTGGGAACAAGGATTCCACAGGAGCCTCTACACTGGGGTGACCTTGCACCAGGGAGAGGACAAAGCCACAGGCTCCTCCTCTCAGCATGAAGCAAAGGCATTTGCAGCAGGGTGGGGGGACAGGAGGGAAGTCAGTCAGGAACGAGGACAGGGAGAGAGAGGGAATGAGAACAGTCAGCAGCCCCTCCCCACTCCCTGGCTCCCAGGGGCACCAGGGCCCTGGAGGTCTTCTCTGCCAGCTTGTGTTTGCCTTGGTGGAAATGAAAAGCACCCAAAAGATGAGGGCAGGGTGCAAAGGGGAGAGAGCGGGTGGAGAGAGGAAAGCCCAGGACTGGGTATCAGGTTGGAGGGTCCAACAGACACTGGGAAGGGATCAGGGTGAGAGTGTCTATCAGGACGCAGAGCAGAAAGGAGACACGGTGTGGCACTCACCCTCCACAGAGCGGGAAGGTTGATGAAAGGCGTGTTGACCGAGGCCTGCAATCCAAGGACAAGAAGGTCAGTTTCCAGTGTCCGACCCACAGCCATGCTAGGGAACTCCCAGGGGCCTTCTCTCCCCTACCCCGGAGTCCGCACTTACCCCAGAGGCTAACGGCGTGGTTGTGGCCCCTCCTTGATGGCCGGAAGATCCGCTTTGATGGTTGCCCTGTGGACAAAGCCCAGACTCTTGTTACAAACCCTTAATCCTGGGGGTCTCCCAGTTCCCTTTCCCCAGTGACCTGGTCCCCTCCAGGGTGACTGGGGCTGGAGTGGGAGGCACAGCTTAACCCACTGCCTCCTCACTATCCAGAAGAAAACCCAAAGCCTGTGCTCCCGTGGGCATTCTGCCTCCTGCTACCTTTTCCTCCCCAAAGCCCCTTTTAATTTCCTTAACGAAGTGCCCTCAGTCACGGAGGAGGGGCTGGTGGAAAGGGAAGGTAGAGGACCCATGCCATTAGCAGGACCTAGTTTCACCTCAGCCCTGACCTCACATCTACCCTTCTATGCCCTGTCTAGCTGCATCCCTAACTCCACTGATCCTCGTCCTTAACCCAGCCCCAGACACTCAGCCATGCACCCCAGCAGCGCCCCCAACCCCGGTTGCTGTTGCGAGCCCCCAACTCCCACAGTGCACCTCTGCTCGTGGCACCCTGCAGCCTGCCGCGCCCACTCCTCTACTGCACCGTTCCTCCCCACCCTGGCTCTGTCTGGCGGCAGATGCGGCTCTGGGCTTTGAGTTCGGAGCCAGTCACATCTTGCAGATCCCAGGACCCCTCATGGAGCCTGGAAAGTGAGGGCGCACAGGAGTCCACCCTCTCCTGCTCCCCACGCTCCCTTCTTGGTGTCTGTTCTGTTGTGAGTGGCGCTATTTGCCTGCCTCCAGTCTCTGTTCCCTCTACATATTTTATTTTATTATTATTATTTTTTGAGACAGAGTCTCACTCTGTTGCCCAGGCTGGGGTGCAATGGCACGATCTTGGCTCACTGCAACCTCCGATTCCCAGGTTCAAGGGATTCTCCTGCCTCAGCCTCCTGAGTAGCTGGGATTAGAGGCGCCCGCCACCACACCCGGCTAATTTTTGTATTTTTAGTAGAGACGGGGTTTCACCATGTTGGCCAGGCTTGCTCTTGAACTCCTGACCTCAAGCGATCCGCCTGTCTCGGCCTCCCAAAGTGCTGGGATTACAGGCATGAGCCACTGAACCCAGCTTCTGTTCCCTCTGCATAAATGGGTGAGAGAAACCTTCCAGAAAAACTCTCCTGGCTGGGCAGTGTAGGGGAAGAAAACACTGGCCTGCCCTCCGCCAAAGCTGGGCACTAGCCACAGGACCTTGGCACGTCCCCTAACTTCTCTGAGCCTTTGTTTCCTTATCTGAGAATCAGGGCGCCAGCAGCCTCATCTTGACCACATCAGAGGGTAGTTACGAAGATTGCACAGGCCAAGGCTCATCTGCAAAAGCTGTTCCTCATGCTCACTCTCCTCACCAGGTTTTCTCAACACTCAATGCCTTTGCAGTGAGTGCCTATACTAGATCTTGATCTCAGGAACTGTTTCCCATTCCCCAGGAGGGGCTTCACGGTCCCCACTTGAGGCCCCCTTAACCAGGAGTGCCCACCACCCTGTCTGATACATGCTTTGCAGATAAGGTGGCTCACCCTATCTGACCAGCTACCACCAGCTCCTTTGTAAGGGAGATGGGGAAAGGGGAGAAGCACAGTGATACAGCTTGGGGGAGAAGCACAGTGATACAGCTTGGGGGAGAAGCACAGTGATACAGCTGCCCAAGCTTCTTTCACCAAACGAAGACTACATGGACCCCCCCAAATGTCCCAGAGGTTTAACCTTTCCCTCCCCCAACCCCCATGTCCCCCATTTCCCCATCCTGTTCACCTACATTCAGCAGCTGGTTGGCCTCCTTGCTGGCTTGGTTGACCCCACTATGAGCATTCTGCGGCTCCTTCCCGGCCTGGCCAGCAGCATGGTGGGCACCTTGGCCAAGCTTCTCCACTTCCTTTCCAGCCTGGTCAGCAGCATGGTTGACCCCTTGACCAAGTTTCTCTGCTTCCTTCCCAGCCTGGTGGACCCCAGTGTGGAACCCTTGGACCGCTTTGTCTGCTTCTTTTCCGGCCTGTTCAAGGGTATGGTGAACTCCCTGGCCAAACTGCTCTGCCTCCTTCCCAGCCTCGTGAACCCCGGTGTGGAACCCTTGGACCGCTTTGTCTGCTTCCTTTCCGGCCTGGTCAGCAGCATGGTTGACCCCTTGGCCAAGTTTCTCTGCTTCCTTCCCAGCCTGGTGGACCCCAGTGTGGAACCCTTGGACCGCTTTATCTGCTTCCTTTCCGGCCTGTTCAAGGGTGTGGTGAACTCCCTGGCCAAATTGCCCAGCCTCCCTCCCGGCCTCATGGACCCCGGGTTGGACACCGTGGACTGCTATGTCTCCCTCTTTCCCAGCCTGCCCTGCTGCATAGTGAATGTCGTGGCCAAACTGCCCCGCCTCCCTTCCAGCCTGACTAATGCCATGATGGAGGCCTTGGACCGCTCCGTCTCCCTCCTTCCCCACCTGCGAGGCAGCATGGTGGACTCCCTGGCCAAACTTCTCTGCTTCCTTCCAGGCCTCATTAACCCCATGGTGGATCCCATGGCCGAGCTTCTCTGTTTCCTTCCCAAACTGACTGGCAGCATGGTGGACCCCCTGGCCTAACTTCTCTGCCTCCTTCCCAACCTGACCAGCAGTATGGTGGATTCCCTGGCCAAACTTCTCTGTCTCCTTCCAGCCCTCACTGAGTCCATGATGGACCCCCTGGCCAAACCTCCCTGCCTCATTTCCCGCCTGCCCTGCAGCATGGTGGATACCCTGGCCAAACCTCCCTGCCTCATTTCCGGCCTGCCCCACAGCGTGGTGGGCCCCCTGGCCAAACCTCCCAGCCTCATTTCCGGCCTGCCCCGCAGCATGGTGGGCCCCCTGGCCAAACTTCTCTGCCTCCTTCCCAACCTGACCAGCAGCATGGTGGGCCCCCTGGCCAAACTTCTCTGCCTCCTTCCCAACCTGACCAGCAGCATGGTGGGCCCCCTGGCCAAACTTCTCTGCCTCCTTCCCAACCTGACCAGCAGCATGGTGGACCCCCTGGCCAAACTTCTCTGCCTCCTTCCCAACCTGACCAGCAGTATGGTGGATCCCCTGGCCAAACTTCTCTGTTTCCTTCCAGCCCTCACTGAGACCATGGTGGGCCCCCTGGCCAAACCTCCCTGCCTCGTTTCCTGCCTGCCCTGCAGCATGGTGGATACCCTGGCCAAACCTCCCAGCCTCATTTCCAGCCTGCCCCGCAGCATGGTGGGCCCCCTGGCCAAACCTCCCTGCCTCACTTCCCGCCTGGTTGGCCCCGTGATGGACCCCATGGTGGATCAGTTTGTCTGCCTCCTTCCCAACCTGTCCAGCAGCGTTGTTGACCCCATGGCCAAACTTCTCTGCTTCCTTTCCTGCTTGTCCAATACCATGGTTGATCTCATGGGCTACCTTGTCCATTCCGTGGTTGAGCCCCTGGACGCCTTTGTCCAACTCCTTGCCGGTGTGGCTCCCCATGTTGCTAAGTCCGTTGAAAACCTTCTCCACTTCCCTTCCAGCGTGCGTGATTCCACTGTTGATGCCATCCAGGGCCTTGCCCACCTCTCTCTCTGCATTGCTCAGCCCTCGGTTGATCCCTTCAATGACCTTCTCAATGGGGTCATCGCTGGCCGCCCATCCAGGCAGGGCCCCCAGTAGCAGAAGGAGGGAGCAGGAGCTGACCAGATGTGCAAGATGCATATTGCTGGGAAGGTCGGGGAGGATGCAGAGAGGAGCCTGGGAAGCCACACTGCTATTTATTCTCTCTCCCTCTAGCCCTCTTCTCCACCCCTCATGACTCAATTACCTCTGTGAGGCACTGACTTGGTCCTCAGTCAAGGAGGTGTTTCCCAGGGAGATTTGGAGTTGAGCAATGGAGAGGAGGAGGAAGAGAGGGTGAGTCATGGATGGAGAAGAACTCTGGCATCTTTGCTTCTTGCCCTCCACCCCAGAGATGGGTGTCTGCCCTTCCAACCACCTCCTCTTTTCATTCCTCACCCACTGTCCAGGACTCCTCTCTCTCAAACCCACCTTCCACCACTCTCTGTCCCTGGGATGCAGGGGATTCCTCAACACCTCACTCCTCTCAGGCATCTAAGCCTCCAGCTCCCCCAGCAGTGAGGGGCTACAATGATGGGAGGCACCGTCTGGAGAGGGAAGAACCCTAGGGGGTTTGAGGGAGTCATCAGACCTCATTCTTGTGGGCCGGCCCCTGCCCTTCACTCATTCCATTCCAGCCACACAGGCCTTCTCCCTGTTCCACAAACACACCAAGCTCATTCTTGCTGCAGGGCCTTTGCACATGCTCCTCTCTCTGCCTGGAATGCAGAACCCAGATCTTTACATGGCTGGCTCCTCCTCATCCATACTTGACTTAAATGCCAACTTTGAAAGAAAACCTCCCCTGACCATAACATGACATTAATTATACTCTGTAGTATCACCCTTTTGTTTTCACAGCAAAAAAAAAAAAAAAAAAAAAAATTCTGAAATTATCTTTATTTTTTATTGCTTGTCTCACCTACTAGGAATGTAAATTGGTCATGTTGGTCACTGCTGTATTCATAGCTTCTTGAACACTGCCTGGGGTTCAGTAAATATTTATTGACTGGACAAATGGATAGATTCAAGGAAGCCAAAGGAAGAGACTCCAAGCCCAAGTCTGGGTTTCACAGGGTGCTGGAGGGAAGGGCGCCTGGGTCGCCAGGACAGCATAGGGTCTCTTGGGGAGTGTTGCGGATTTTGGAGGCGGGATCCCATTCCTGTCACAGAACCCAGACCGCCTGCCTCCCAGCCCTTGGGCAAGGGCAGGGGGCTGATTGCCATGAGCTGGAACAGGACGCAGTGTCTCCTGAAAAGCCGGTCGAGGCAGCCACGGGGAGGGGCCGAAGACCCGGGGCAGCAGGAGCCTGTGAGACAGAACCTGGGCTGGGGCCAGGCGCTCATCCTTCCTGCCCTCCCCGCATGGGCCCTCCTAAGCCCCAACCTGAAGCTCCAAGCGTTGACATTTTGGCTCAGGTTGGAGGGGAAACAGCTGAGAGTCTGACCTTGGGCATGAAAAGGGCATTAGAAGGAAGGGCAGGTGGTGGTGGGCAGGCTTGGGGCAGCAGATGGATCTAGGAGCCGGTTTGGAGGAGGCTAAGACCAGAACAAGAGCCAGTGGGTGGCTACAGTGGGTGCAAGGGTGAAAGATATTTGGGTTTTGGTGCCAAGGGGAGAGACTGAGAGAGGGGTGGAGGTGGGATTGCTGGTGGGAAGGCCAGGCAGGAAGGAATGTGCAGGGTGTGAGCAGCTGGAGGTGGCAGAGCTATGTGTGTGGGTGCCCAGGTGTGGCGAGAATCTGCACGTGTTTTCAGGCTTTGCTCAAACAAGAGTGCTAAGGCCCACTCCCCTCAGAGGACCCAGGGTTCCTCTCCAGCTCTTGGACACTTGACTCCACCCAAAGACAGGCATCCCAGGACAGATACGCAGAAGCTTCTGCCTCCTCTGGGCTCTGCCTATAGAGGGTGACTAAGTGTGCCACCTCTCCAAGCTTGAGTTCATCAAATCTGTTTCCCGGTTTCACACTCCAGGGAAAAAGCCAACTTCCTGGGCAAAGTCAGGTGTGGTTTTTCTGCCCTGGTCCAGGGCTGAAATGATGGAGTTTCCCACACCAGGAGGTGGCTGGGCAGAGAAGAGTGGGTGATGAGTGTCAGAATCCTAATCCACCCGGAGATCAAGAGGTGGCGTTTCTCCCACTTTGAACTGTGTTCCATCTTCTTTTTGTTTTTTTGGAGGCACAGTTTCGCTCTATCCCCCAGGCTGGAGTACAGCGGCGTGATCTCAGCTCACTGCAACCTCTGCCTCCCAGGTTCAAGCAATTCTCCTGCCTCAGCCTCCTGAGTAGCTGGGATTACAGGTACACGCCACCACACCTGGGTAATTTTTGTATTTTTAGTAGGATGGAGTTCCACCATGTTGGCCAGGGTGGTCTCAAACTCCTGACCTCAGGTGATCCACCTGCCTCGGCCTCCCAAAGTGCTGGGATTACAAGCGTGAGCCACTGCACCCAGCCAAAATCAGCCCTTTTTTAATCCTGGTTTTGTCGATGTTATATTTTTCACCTCCTTGATTGTACACCAAAATGTAGCCCCCTTTGTTTAATTAATCATCTGTGTTTTGGTCTCAGTTTATTAAAACCTCCTCACCTGTACACCCAGTTTACTTTCTTCTCCCAGGCTATCAAAGAAGGAGAACCTCCCCCTGCCCCAGTCCCATGGCAGGTGCTTGGCAAATGAATTTCCCATGGATGTTGGCGGAAGGAAGAGGTTATGTCATTCTGCCCCTTCTTGCATCCATCCCTCTCTGGGATGGTGGCTCCTTCCTGGCGCAAACCCCGACTCCCCCGAATCTTGGTCACAGCTGCGTGTCAACCTGCTGTGCAGGTGAGGGTGCCTGCCTGAGTCACTGAGGTGCAAGCAAACCCCTACCCCGGGGCTGCAGGGGAGGGAGCTGTTTGTCCACTTGTGGTTTGTCAGATGTTTATTGAAAACCTGCTTTGTGTTGTTCTAAGTGCTAGAGGCACAGTTGCGAACAAACAAGAACGGGAGCCCTGTGAGGGGCTTAGAGCCCAAGGGGGAGACATCGAACAAATAAACCAATCAATAGATCATGACAAACTACATGAAAAGCTACAAGGAAAAGAATGGGTGCTGCGAGAAGATGTGACGTGAAGAGTGTGATAAGATTGGCAATCAGGGCCGGGCAAGGTGGCTCCCGCCTGTAATCCCAGCACTTTGGGAGGCCCAGGCAGATGGATCGCCTGAGGTCAGGAGTTTGAGATCAGCCTGGCCAACATGGTGAAACCCCATCTCTACTAAAAATACAAAAAAAAAAAAAAAATTAGCCAGGTGTAGTGGCGCATGCCTGTAGTCCCAGCTACTGAGGAGGCTGAGGCGGGAGAATCACTTGGATCCAGGAGGCAGAGGTTGTGCTGAGCCAATATCACATCATTGCACTTCAGCCCAGGCAACAAGAGAGAAACTCTGTCTCAAAAAAAGAAAAGAAAAGAAAAGATTAGCGATCAGATGAAACCTCAGGAACTGACATTTATTCATTCAGGCATAGTTTATTGGGCTAATGCCTTTTTCCGATTTTCAGACAGGGTCTTGCTCTGTCGCCTGGCGGGAGTGCAGTGACACAATCACAGCTCACTGCAGCCTTGACCTCCCAGGCTCAAGTGATCCTCCCACCTCAGTCTCCCTAATAACTGGGGCGACAGGTGTGCACCAACACACCTGGCTAATTTTTTAATTTTTTGTAGATACAGGGTTTTGCCACGTTGCCCATGTTGGTCTCAAACTCATGGGCTCAAGTGATCCTCCCACCTCGGCCTCCCAAAGTGTTGAGATTACAGGCATGAGCCACTGCGCCCAGCTCACAAACACCTTTTAAGTGCCAAACACTTTTCTTGTCAATGGGATATAGAAGTGACAGAGATGACGTCCCTGGTCTCTCAGAGCTTATAGTCTAGTGGGCAAAGACAGTTGGCAAGAAAACAATTTTTAGAGAGACATGTGCTCTAAGGAAAATAAAAACATAGACAGTGTAGCCCTAGAGAAATTTTGCACATTGGAACATAACCCAGAATGGAGAAGTCAGACAAGGCTTCCTGGAAGATGGGCAGAGATTGGGGGGAAGGGGGTGATGGCTGACAGTGACAGAGAAAGGAGGGAACTTAGATGGGGAGTCTAGAAAGCCTCTCTTAAAGGGTGGGAAACCAAGAGGCAGCCAAGGGAAGCCCTGGGTGGGTTTTCCAGGGATATGGAGGCAGCTAGAGTCACTCCGGGGGGAGAAGCCAAGGAACAGTATGGAGACTGTGTACTTCAGGAGACAGAGAGGAGGAAAAGGCTTTCAGGACGGTGTAAAAGGTGGAATTCCAGGCTGGGTGTGGTGGCTCACTCCTGCAATCCTAGCATTTTGGAAGGCTGAGGTGGGAGGATCGCTTGAGCCCAAGAGTTCTAGACCAGCCTGAGCAAAAGAGTGAGACTCTCTCTCTACAAAAAAATAAAAAATAAAAATAGCCTGCCGTGAAGGCTGCACATGTAGTCCCAGCTACTCAGGAGGCCGAGGCGGGAGGATCGCTTTGAGCCCAGGAGTTCAAGGCTGCAATGAGCCATGATTGCACCACTACACTCCGCCTAGGAGACAGAGTGACACCCTGTCTCAAAATAAATAAACAAATGATAATTTTAAAAAGTGGGATTCCACTCCAGACGGCAGAGCGTGGCCATGGAACGGTGGTGCATAGCATGCTGAGGTCCCATGCCTCTACGGGGATGGGATGCGGTGGTCTCAGGCCTCTGGCTTGGGCACTGCCTCCTGGGTGGCGTCACTGGATACTGTGACGTCACTGTGTACTGTGACATCACTGGGCACTGTGACATCACGGCAAGAAGCCCCGGACCCACCAGCCCTGGCGCTCCGCACGCACCTCAGTAACATCGCGGCAGGTCCCGGGGCAGCCAGGCCAATGATAACCTTATAAGAGACCATGTCGAAGCGAGACATCGTCCTCACTAATGTCACTGTTGTCCAGTTGCTGCGACAGCCGTGCCCGGGTGAGGGAAGCAGCGGAGGGCGCGGGGGAGGGGTGGAAAGGGTAATGGGGAGCATCTGCACCCTCACACCTGTGCCGCATCCCAACCGCCCTTCCTGGCGTGTGCACCATCTAGGGACAAGGGGATCGTCTGCCCTCCCTCCCTCCACACCCGCCAGTGTGCTGGCAGACTAGGGTCTACCGCGATGGCGGGGAGACTGGGCCTCCGCCCCGAGGGCTGGGTGGGCTTTGCGCCGCTATCAGGCGGTGGAAAGAGCAGAAACCAGCGCGCACCGGAGGCTGCAGCCTGAAAGTGGCGGAAAGTGGGAGGGCTTAGGAGGGGCTCATGGAGAACCCAGGGGTGCTGGGCTTCCACGTAAAAGTGATGTTCATGGCGCTTTGCGTGAGGTGGGCTTTGCCCTCCCTGTGATGCACAAAACAAGGACACTTGCAACCTTGCCGGGGATGTACTGACCACTTCGCAGGCGAGAGCTCAGGGAAGCCTCACCACCACTTGAGAAGGCCAGTGTGTGCCCGCAGTTTGCAGAGCGGACAACAGAGGTTAAGAGAGGGCAAACTACTTCCTCAGTCTCTCAACTAGGGTGGCGCGCGCACACACACATACACTCACTCATTCTAGCCGGAGGAACCAGGTCTTCCGGGTGGGCTGCCCCCATTCCCACACTGTTCCCTCACTTCGCACGGGCGGGGGCCGCAGGGGTAGGTGTGGCCGGGATGGGGGCAGGGCTTGGTGCAGGAGACTCTGGAAGACATAGGAGCAGACAGGCTTAACAGCCATAACAGCCATGAGACTTGAACCCCTGCCCTGCGCATCACTGCTCCGTGGCCTCGGGCTTTATTTTCCCCTCTGTAAAGTGGGTTTATAGCGCATGCCTCTCAGGATTCAGTGGGAGGACAGCAGTGAGGAGCTCCGCACAGCACCCAGCTAGCCCCCAGGCTTTTCTCTAACCCAGGGACCCCACCCCTACAGTGGAGGGGAAGAAAGTGCAAGGCTGGGGGTGCTGAGAAAGGAGGAGCATCTGAGTTTCTTCGGAAAGGTCACCCATTGGGCTCAGATTCCCACCCTGAACCAGATGTACAAATCCCCTTCCTCCGATAGCAGAAACAACCCCCAGGGATTCTAACATCCTCAAGTTCACCGATAAACACTAACACCTTCATGAACTTGGACAGCCACTGGAAACACCCATAGTCCAGCCTCAGGCCACAAGGTCTGTGGCAGCAGGGAGAGGTCAGGGAGACAGACAGGCCAGCTGGCCCCCAGCTCCCAGCCCCACCACCTCCCAGATGCCTTTGATGTGGTGCCAAAAACTTGGACTCCCACTATCCCCTTCCAGCCCCTCTCTACCCTCTGCTGTCTCCCTTTCCTCGTGAATCTGCGTAGGATCAGACTTCCCTCCTCTATTAAAATCAGCTCCTATGTGTGGGCCTCGAGATCTCACTGAGCCCTCACAGCAGCCCCAACGCGGAGGATCAGCCCCAAGAGGTTCATTAACTTGCTCAAGTCCACAGAGCAGCAGGTCTGTGTGGACTGAGTCAGGCTTGACTTTCCAGCTTGAAACTCTCTGCCACCAGGTCCCAAGTCTCCACTTCTCCCCTCTTCTCAAGCCCTCCTCTGTAGCTCAGGTGGCTGCTACCACCAGGTGCAGGTGTTTGTAAGTGCAGTCTGGGAGTGGGAGTGTGTGTGGAGAGGTGGGAGCCAATGCGAGCTTCCATGGGCTTCACAGAGTATGATACACGGCACTCTCTAAGCTTGCCTGGGGATAAGAAATGCCTGGAGTGCTTATTTTATTTATTTATTTGTGTGTGTGAGACAGAGTTTCACTCTTGTTGCCCAGGATGGAGTGCAATGGTGCAATCTCGACTCACCGCAACCTCCTACTCCCGGGTTCAAGCGATTCTCCTGCCTCAGCCTCCTGAGTAGCTGGGAATACAGGCATGCGCCACCATACCTCGCTAATTTTTTTTGTATTTTTAGAAGAGACAGGGTTTCTCCATGTTGGTCAGGCTGGTCTCGAACTCCTGATCTCAGGTGATCCACCCACCTCGGCATCCCAAAGTGCTGGGATTACAGGTGTGAGCCACTGCTCCTGGCCTGGAGTGCTTATTAAAAACAGGATTTCTGGGCCTCCATACAGACCTACGGAGTCCGATTTTTCTAGGAAGAGCCCTCCTCACGTGATTTTTTTTTTTTTTTTTTTTTTTTTTGAGACAGAGTCTCACTCTGTCGCCCAGGCTGGTGTGCAGTGGCACAATCTCGGCTCACTGCAACCTCTGCCTCCCAGGTTCAAGAGATTCTCTTGCCTCAGCCCCGCTAGGAGCTGGGATTACAGTATTTTTAGTAGAGAATGGGTTTCTCCACGTTGGTCAGGCTGGTCTTGAACTCCTGACCTCAAGTGATCCACCCACCTTGGCCTCCCAAAGTGCCAGGATTACAGGCGTGAGCCACCACGCCTGACCACTCTGATGATTCCTATCATTGGAACAGTTTGGGGACCACTGGGCTAAATCAATTATTGGACAAGTTCGGGGAACAATCTCCAAAATACTAATGCATGTCAAACGTTTCCTGGGCTTGGTCATAAGCACTCTATGTATTACCTCATTTAATCTTCACAACAACCCTCTAAGAAAAGTACTATTATCTCACCTTACAGAGGAGGAAACTGAGGCACAGAGAATGTCACCCCAAGCGATCTATGTTGAAAGTACATACCCAGGCCGGGTGCGGTGGCTCACTCCTGTAATCCTAGCACGTTGGGAGGCCGAGGCGGGTGGATCACCTAAGGTCAGGAGTTCGAGACCAGCCTGGCCAACATGGTGAAACCCCACCTGTACTAAAAATACGAAAAGTAGCCAGGCGCCATGGCAGGTGCCTATAATCCCAGCTACTCGGGAGGCTGAGGCAGGAGAATCGCCTGAACCCAGGAGGCGGAGGTTGCAGTGAGCCGAGATCAGGCCACTGCACTCCAGCCTGGGTGACAGAGCAATACTCCGTCTCAGGAAAAAAAAAAAAAAAAGAAAACGAAAGTACATACCCAGTGAATTAGAATCTCAGGAAAGAGCCCTTGGGATCGATATTTTAAACAAGTTTATTCTGTAGAGAAAGTGGGTTTGGGAAACACTGGGCTAAATAGTTGGTCACTAGGGGCCAGGAACCAGCAACAGATTCTGGGCAGCAAAGACAGTTTATTCTCTTTCACTTTGGTGGTCGCGCAACCCATTTTCCCTCCCTTTCCCCGCATAGTGACCAGACCACCGCCTCCACCTGAGCCCAAGGTTGAAATAGAGCCCCAGCCACAACCAGAGCCCACACCAGTCAGGGAGGAAATAAAGCCGCCGCCGCCACCATCGCCGCCTCCTCGCCCTGCTACTCCTCCTCCTAAGATGGGGCCTGCGCCCCGGGAGCTGACTGTGGGCATCAATGGGTGAGTCTACTCCAGCCCCTGATCAGTCTGAAGCCTTAGAGCCCGGCCCTTCCTCTGGCCGCTAACTGGAGGCACCTCCACATTGCCCCCCATCAATGCTTTCATTCCGACGACCCTGGAGAAATAGCCCGGAGTAAGGCAGACAGGGCCCCACGCCCAGCCCACATTCTGGTGGGGAAGACAGTAATCAAATAAAGAAACGACATTGTTCAGTAGAGTGTGCTGGGAACAGCGCAGAACCCAGCGGAAAAGTAAGGCTGGAGAGGGCAGCCTTTGCTAGTGATCAGGGAAGGCCTCAGGGAGAAGGTGTCATTGGGGTTGGATCACAGTGATGAGGCGCAGCCAGCTCTCAGGACACCTTGCCGGGGAAGGAGTCTTCCAGGCAGCGGGACAAGCAATGATTCTGGGGCAGAGGCGAGTTCCGTGTGTTCAGGGACAGCCAGGAAGTCACAGTGGCTGGTGTCCACCAAGCAAAGGAAAAAGGAGGGAGGCCGGTGGGAAGCCCACAGGGCAGCTGCTACACCACAGTGAGGAATGTGGATCTTGTTTTACTAATGGACAGTCGGGGATGTTTTCATGGCAAGAGACGTAATCTGTCTTGAAGCTTTAAAAGATCCATCCAGACTCACACCCGTAAACCCAGCACTTTGGAAGGCCGAGGCAGGAGAATCCTTTGAGACCAGGAGTTTGAGACCAGGTGTTTGAGGCCAGCGTGGGCAACATAGCGAGACCCTGTTTCTACAAAAAAAAATATTTTTAATTGTTTAATGAAAAAATAAAAAATCCATCCAGCTACAAGGTTAAGAATAGGGGTTAGGAGCCAGGCACGGTAGCTCAGGTCTGTAATCCCAGCACTTTGGGAGGCTAAAGGCGGGTCTATCAACTTTAGGTCAGGAGTTCGAGACCAGCCTGGCCAACATGGCGAAATCCCGTCTCTATAAAAAATATAGGCCGGGCGCGGTGGCTCAAGCCTGTAATCCCAGCACTTTGGGAGGCCGAGACGGGCGGATCACGAGGTCAGGAGATCGAGACCATCCTGGCTAACATGGTGAAACCCCATCTCTACTAAAAAAAATACAAAAAAACTAGCCAGGCGTGGTGGCGGGCGCCTGTAGTCCCAGCTACTTGGGAGGCTGAGGCAGGAGAATGGCATAAACCTGGGAGGCGGAGCTTGCAGTGAGCTGAGATCCGGCCCCTGCACTCCAGCCTGGGCGACAGAGCGAGACTCCATCTCAAAAAAAAAAAAAAAAAAAAAATATATATATATATATATATATATATATAAAAATTAGCCAGGTGTGGTGGTATGTGCCTGTAGTCCCAGCTCTTTGGGAGGCTGAGGTAGGAGAATCACTTGAACCCAGGAGGCAGAGGTTGCAATAAGCCCAGATAGCACCACTGCACTCCAGCCTGGGCAAAAGAGCTAAACTCCGTCTCAAAAAAAAAAAAAAAAAAATAGGGGTTAGGGAACGGACTGGGAGAGGGAGCTGAAAAAGCAGTGAAGGGGCTGGTGATGTCATCTTAGCAAGAGATGACCATGGCTGGCACAGAGGTGGTTGCCTTCTTCCCCTGGATTAAGGATTCCCGACCAGCCTCCTCTCCATCACCCCCTCTCTCCCATCCCTTCCTCTGTCTGTCCCCGGCCAGATTTGGACGCATCGGTCGCCTGGTCCTGCGCGCCTGCATGGAGAAGGGTGTTAAGGTGGTGGCTGTGAATGATCCATTCATTGACCCGGAATACATGGTCAGTAGCTGGCAGGGGGCAGGAACAGCAGGGTGGGACTAGGGTGGGAAGGGGGCTCAGGGAAGCTGTATGGAAGGCTCTCAGCTGCAATGTGAGGCCTTCACCAAAGAGGGGACTCTCTAGGAATCCTCGCCCTGCCACCCCAAGACTGGGAGCCATTCCATCGCCCACAGGTGTACATGTTTAAGTATGACTCCACCCACGGCCGATACAAGGGAAGTGTGGAATTCAGGAACGGACAGCTGGTCGTGGACAACCACGAGATCTCTGTCTACCAGTGGTAAGGAGAGCATCTGTCTGATGCACGGCTGTGACATAGTGAGACAGGGGATGTGGAGGTGGCTAAAATGGGATTCCAGCCTCTCACATGGGGTTCTGAAACCGCCCCCAAAATTGCATGTGCATGCCTCTAGGTACTAATTTGAAGAGGGAAGTCTCAGATAGGTCCTTCACCCCTAAAATGGTTAAGAAGCACTAATCTAAAAAGATATCTCACTGTACTCAAGAATGCTTTTTATTTTTATTTTTTTTAGGGACGAGGTATCACTCTCTTGCCCAGTATGGAATGCAGTGGTGTAACCATAGCTCACCGCAGCCTTGACCTCCCGGGCTCAAGTGATCCTCCCACCTCGGCCTCCCGAGTAGCTGACACAAGCCACCATACCTGGCAAATTTTCTGTAGGATGAGGTCTTGCCATTTGGCCCAGGCTGGTCTCAAACTCCTAGCCCCAAGCAATCCTCCCACCTTGGCCTCTCAGAGTGCTGGGATTACAGGCACGAGCCATCACATTTTGCTTTAACACACATTGGTATGTTTTCTCGTGGGCATATCAACATGTCCAGAACTCAACTCTTGATTCCCCTTCACCCCCACACCTATTCAGCTCCCACTGACCACTGCTGGTCAACTGTGCCTGAAATCCAAAGAGACGAAGGTATAATGAGGCTTGTGTGAACATCCGAACATCCATTCCCATCATGGCCTGAACCAGTGTTTCAGGTTTACTTGAGAATGCCCTGGGCCGAGAGAAGGGCTGCATTCAGTTAGTTGAGAGAGCTTAGAATTTTATTTTTGGCTGACATTCACCTTTCTAATGTAAACTATTAGCCACACCTGGCTCTGTGGCTGCCTGGGGCTTTTACACACACACACCCACAGGCACGCACACATGCACATACACACAGGCACACTAGTGAACCCTGTCCGGGCCCAGGCAGGGTCTGCAGCCTCCCCAGCGCCCCTCCCCACAGATCTAATCTCAGCCCTTCTGCTTGTAGTTACTGGGGGTAGGGTGAGTGATGAGCAGGGATGGGTGCAGGAAGTTTGTGGGTGGGGGGCAGAGAGAGGAGAGTCAGCGAAAACGGAAGAAAGCTGCTTAATCCAAGTTTGAAATCAACACAGCAGAAACAACTCCAGCACCGTAGTTATCACGCAGACTTCAACGTGGCCACCACCATTCCTACCACTTGGAGTCATCCCCCTTCCCCACCTAGCTGCCCCCTCCATCCACGGCCCCAACCCGGGTGGTGCCTTCTCTGGTCACTCGTGCAATGCAACGTGGTTCCCCGCCCCTCCAGCCCCCTCTCCACCCCTGCACTGTTGGGCTGCATAAGCCAAGCTGTGTGCCTGCACTCTGCCCTGCGCTGCCGCTAGCTGGCTGGGTGACCTTGGGCAAGGGACCAAACTCGCCTGAGCCTCAGTTCCCCGATGTGATGGGGAACCCACCACAGCAGTAGCTGGGAGCACGAGTGGCGTGAACACGTGTTTGTGGACACTTAAACAGGCACTTCCCACAAGGCCATGGCCTTGCAGGGAGGGCTCTGTCAACTGGTGCCACCACAGTTGCTCTGGCATTAGCAGGTACAGGCCCTGGTAGACATGAAGAACTTCCTTTGAATAAACAAATGGAATCCTCAAAACAGCCGGTGGGCAGGAGGCTGGGGCCCATGGCAGCCTTGGGGAGGGCCTGGGGTCTTCTGGGGCACATTCCTTGCCTCAGGCCAAGTCAGCAATTGCTGCAGAGGAATTGGAAGTGTCCCTAATTTGGAAGGCAGAAAACGGGGGTAGCTGAGAAGAGCTAGTTGGGCCAGATGATGGAAAGCGGACTGACAGAGCAGGAGACAGGAAGAGGATAACCATGTACTATGGCCTTGCCTGGGGCCTTGCCTGGTGGCCGATTCATCCATTCATTCAGGCAGTGGAAACAGGAGTGCAGACCCGAGCTGGGGCCAGCCACCTGCACTCCAGCAGGCTCTCCCTCTCACTCCCCTCCCCTCCGCCCCGACAGCGGTTAAAAAATGCAAAAAATGGCAGTGGTAGCACTTCCTCATTGGGTTGTGAAGGTTACGTGAGTTTAATACAGGTAAGGCACTTAGAATATGGGCACAGGACAGGTGTTCAGTAAACATGTATAAAATGGCTGACAAAAAAAAAAAAAAAAAACATGAGGCCAGGTGCAGCGGCTCATGCCTGTCATCCCAGCATTTTGGGAGGCTGAGGTGGGCGGATCACTTCAGGTCAGGAGTTTGAGACCAGCCTGGCAAACACAGCAAAACCCGTGACCATTAAAAATACAAAAAACAACAAAAAACTAGCCAGGTGTGGTAGCGCATGCTTGTAACCCCAGCTACTCAGGAGGCGGAGGCAGGAGAATTGCTTGAACCTGGAAGGTGGAGGTTGCAGTGAGCCAAGATCGTGCCACTGCACTCCAGCCTGGGTGACAGAGTGAGACTCTGTCTCAAAAACAAAACGAAACAGAACAAAACAAAACAAACAAAGAAAACCCATGAGGCCAGGCACGGTGGCTTACACCTGTAATCCCGGCACTGTGGGAGGCCAAGGATCACTTGAGCCCAGGGGTTCTAAAGCACCCTGGGAAACAAAAGTGAGAGCCCATCTCTACTAAAAAAATTAAAATTTAGCTGGGCATGGTAGTGTGTGCCTGTAGTCCCAAGCTGCTCAGGAGGCCAAGGCAGGAGGATGGCTTGAGCCAGGAAGATCAAGGCAGCAGTGAGCTCTGATTGCACCACTGCACCCCAGCCTGGGCGACAGAAGAAGACCCTGTCTCAAAACAAACAAACAAACCCCACAAACATTGATTGAACCCCCCATTGAGGGGGGCAGGCTCAAGCGCAAAAGAAACAGACCCACACAACCGAGAATCACAGAAGGAAAGCACTCGGTTACTCGGTTACTCGCAATAAACCTGGGAAGGTATATTCACTTAATGCTTGTTTGCTAAAGCCAAGTAGATAATGGCAATACTAGATGTTTAATGTGTTTCAAATACAAACGTTTGTCAAAATACCAAGTTAAAACGTAAATTTAGGGCCGGGCGCAGTGGCTCAAGCCTGTAATCCCAGCACTTTGGGAGGCCGAAACGGGTGGATCACGAGGTCAGGAGATCGAGACCATCCTGGCTAACACGGTGAAACCCCGTCTCTACTAAAAAATACAAAAAACTAGCCGGGCAAGGTGGCGGGCGCCTGTAGTCCCAGCTACTCGGGAGGCTGAGGCAGGAGAATAGCGTGAACCCGGGAGGCAGAGCTTGCAGTGAGCTGAGATCCGGCCACTGCACTCCAGCCTGGGCCACAGAGCGAGACTCCGTCTCAAAAAAAATAAAAAAACGTAAATTTATAAAACAGGAAACCAGAAACCTCCCCCCACTTACCTTTCTAATGTAAACCACGAGCCACTGCTGCCCCAAGGCTGCCTCAGGCTTCAGGCGTCCTCCAGGAGCTTTCTCTTTAATGCAGTGTCTGTTTTCAGGGACTCTCCTGGCCCTTGGCAGCCAGCTTCCTATTGCAGGAACTGAGGATCTAGGAGGGTTCGTGGCGAGGTTGTCGGGGTTGGGGACCAGAAAGCAGCTGGGCAGGCCTCACAGTCACAGAGTCCACATCCCGGGCAGCATACAGAGAAAGGGTCTGAGCTGGCTGACAGCAGTCAGGGTTGGCGCCTCTAAGGAGGTTGAGGGCTGAGTTGGGGAGGTCACCGCCCATACCCAGGCATAGCAGAGGTGGTGCAATCAACAAAAGGAAGGTGGTCCAAAGTGGGGCAGTGGTGAAAAGCCAGGCCAGCGGGGTGGAGCTCATCTGGAGCAAGTAGGTATGTCGGTGGGGGACGCAGGTAGTTGCAGGTGGGCCAGCATCTGCTCAACCTTTCAAATGGTGAAGGCCGTGGACTATGAAGGTGGGGCTCAAGCAGGGGAGACTGACTCAGCCCTGCCACTACCCCACAGCAAGGAGCCCAAACAGATCCCCTGGAGGGATGTCGGGAGCCCCTACGTGGTGGAGTCCACAGGCGTGTACCTCTCCATAGAGGCAGCTTCGGTAAGCTGGGGAGAGGTGTCCAGGGCCAGCTGGGGGGATGATGGCGCCAGAAGCACCTGACACCGCGCTTCCTCCCCAGAACCACATCTCAGCAGGTGCTCAACGTGTGGTCATCTCCGCACCCTCGCCAGACGCACCAACGTTCGTCATGGGTGTGAATGAAAACAACTATAACCCTGGCTCCATGAACATTGTGAGGTAAGGGGGGCAGCGACATCCTGCAATGTGTGGAAGGGAGGGTAGACTCGTCCTCCCCACTCTCAGCTCCACTGGATTCCTGGTCACTCGGCTTCTACTTCTCCTTCCCGAAACTATCTGCTAAACACGCATGACTTCTGGAGGACAAGCTTGGGGAGCCTCCCCAGCTGCATCTCGGTGCCTCCTTCAGTCTGACGGTGTCTGCACAGATCCCTCTCACCCTCATCCTGACGTTTCACAAAACCAAGTCTGCGTGCATACCCCAAGAGGGGTAAGGGTGGAGGGGTGGCTCTGCAACTCACCTCACAGTGCCCGTGCACACCTTGGCTGTTGCAGCAACGCGTCCTGCACCACCAACTGCTTGGCCCCCCTTGCCAAGGTCATCCACGAGCGATTTGGGATCGTGGAAGGGTTGATGGTGAGTTGAGGATGAGGGGCTGGGGCAGGATGGCAGGGAAACCCCAACCTTTTCTTCCCAGGCCTTGCTTACTATATGGAGTTAAGAGGGAGAGATTGGTTTCGGGAGGAGAGGCCCACCAGTGCAGAAGTCTTTTAAAACACTGTACAACCCTCAGTCAAGGCTGGACCCTGGCCTGCACACGTCCCCTCCTGTGGTCTGTGGTGGTGGCCCCACCAGCCTCCACACCTAGGCCACTACCCTAGTCCCGGAAAAAAAGAGGTATGGGAGCTTAGGACTATGAAGGCCTCATCTTGGTCCTTCTCTTCCCCAAGACTACAGTCCATTCCTACACGGCCACCCAGAAGACAGTGGATGGGCCATCAAAGAAGGCCTGGAGAGATGGGCGGGGTGCCCACCAGAACATCATCCCAGCCTCCACTGGGGCTGCGAAAGCCGTGACCAAAGTCATCCCAGAGCTCAAAGGGTATGAGGACAAGAAGCCGCAACCAGGGTGGGGGCATACCCCGGGAGGACTGGACTGGCCCTCAGTCCTTAAGGGGAAAGCAGGAGCCTGGCCCGGCCACAGGGCAAGGGGGATTGGAGGGCAACGTCCCTAAGTTCTGACTCCTGTTCTTCATGGGGGATTCTCCAGGAAGCTGACAGGGATGGCATTCCGGGTACCAACCCCGGATGTGTCTGTTGTGGACCTGACCTGCCGTCTCGCCCAGCCTGCCCCCTACTCAGCCATCAAGGAGGCTATAAAAGCAGCAGCCAAGGGGCCCATGGCTGGCATCCTTGCCTACACCGAGGATGAGGTAGGGGCTGAGGAGAGGAGACCCTGGGAGGAGCCCTCTGGGGAGGGACATGATTTCCACTTGCCAGGGAGCTGCTCTCAATGTGTCAAGACAGAAACTGCAGGGCGGGAAGGGAGATCTCCCTGCCTCAGGGCCTTTGCACTTCCTGTTCCTTTGGTCTGGAATGCTTGCCCCCCCCAGATGACCACACAGTCTGTCCTTACTTCCTCCAAGTCTCTACTTCAACCTCCCTCTTCAGCAAGGCACCCCCTCAAAAGATGTTCTTTCTGTGGCCCTATTCCTCACCTGAAATTTCTTGTCAGTCACTGTTGATCCCAATGGTGTGTGCATTCCAAGAAAACAGGGATTTAGGGGCTGCGTTTTCACTTTTCTGGCTCCAACCTGGCAGACAGCAGGTGACCAATACATGCTTAGTGAACAAAAGACAACAGTTCTCATTTTTTTCAATACTTGTTCAGGGCCAGGCCATGGCCAGGTGCCTTCTCTGTGAGGAGTGGATGCCATGGTCATGGTGGACCCCGTACATCTACCTTGGTGCTGTCTCCCTGCATTAACTCCTGCAGGTCCACTTTCCCACAGTCGCCAGGATCTTTTGTTTTAATGGAATCACACTGCATCACCCATTTTCAGGAGTGAAAACACTCTTGTGGCCTTTCCTGACACTAGGGCTAAAACCCTCAGGTTCTCCGTTCCTGCAGCTCCTTCCACCTCAGACGCTGTGTTGAGGGCCAGAGCCAGTGAGATCTTCCTAGTCATCTAGACTCAGGCTCATGGCCACCCCTCAGAGAGGCCCTCCATACTGGCCCATTTCAAATGCTTGCATTATTCCTAGGAAAGGGATGTACTGGTACAGCATGAGGGTGTTTGTGACCTGTGCCCTTTGGTCAGACCCCAGTAGAGTGCCTTGGTCCCTGTCCCCAGAGACTGAACACAGTAGGGCTGCATCAAAAATAGATGAATGCATGGATGGGCGATAGAGCTAAGAGCACTGTCAGCTCCTGGAAGTCCTTGCTCTGCCGGACACACTTATCTTTGAAATTCTGACGCCCAGGTCGTCTCTACGGACTTCGTCGGTGATAGCCACTCGTCCATCTTCGATGCTAAGGCCGGCATTGCGCTCAATGACAATTTCGTGAAGCTCATTTCATGGTAAGGGGAAAGGAGCTGGAGACTTGCAGGGGAACTAAGGGGTGGTCGGAAGGAACCCCCTTGAGCCTGCCAATCCCTCCTCCACAGGTACGACAACGAATATGGCTACAGTCACCGGGTGGTCGACCTCCTCCGCTACATGTTCAGCCGAGACAAGTGAAACGGAAAGGTCCCTTCTTTCCTTCCCAGGGGCCAGGGCCGGTACATGTGCCTCCCGTTCCTGCATCTGGCTGCCCGGGGGAGGAAGGGCACCCGGGGCGGACGCCCCACGCCGCTGGGTCCATGGTGAAATAAAAAACAGTGCTCACAGCTGCGTCCCGTATTTCTGCGCCGGTCACGGCGGGTTCTGATCCGGGTTTGAGGCCCGCCCCACCCTTACTCGATCGCCTGCGCCCACGGGCGAGGGGTCGCGCTTGACGTCAAGCCGGGTTCCACTTCGGGAGACGGGGACAGCGATGGCAGCGGGAGAGGTCCCGCATGGCCGGAAGTCACTCCCCACAGCGCTGGGCCGGGAGCGCTGGCAACCGGGCCCGGCCACGGGCGCTCTGACGTCACTGGGCGCGACGCCCCGCGCCGAGACTACTGATCCCAGAAGGTCGCGCGCTGGCCCCCGCCAGTCAGGTGGGCGCCAGGCCCTGGCCGTGGCGAAAGTACCGGCGGAGCCGGAGACCCGCTGCCGGAGACGCCGCCTCGCGATCCCCGCGCGGGCGGGACCGGGCGGCCAGCGTCATGACCCTGTTTCACTTCGGGAACTGCTTCGCTCTCGCCTACTTCCCCTACTTCATCACCTACAAGTGCAGCGGCCTGTGAGTGCGGGAAGGGCGCGGGGCGGAGAGGGCGCGGGGCCCGGGCCGAGCCTCACCTCCCGCTTCTCCAGGTCCGAGTACAACGCCTTCTGGAAATGCGTCCAGGCTGGAGTCACCTACCTCTTTGTCCAACTCTGCAAGGTAAGGGCCGCCGGAATCCACGTGTTCTGGCCCCCAGGCTCTGCAGACCCAGGGACCCGCCCCCGTTGCGTATCCCCCGCCACGGTGGGACCGCCCTCGGGACTCAGCGTAGGGAGGCGTCAGGATACCTAGAAAGGATAGACTTTAAAGAGGGCACGACCTGAGAAGAGGCCTAAAAGCAACTTTTGCGTCGCACTTAGTAAAACTGAGAAAACGTCAGTAGTGTGGTTGGCTAAGAGGTGTTTTTTTTTTTGGTGCGATTAAGAGTGATCACTGATTCCCTACATGCTGTTAACACTGCCCAAGGAGCAGCACCTTCAAACCTGACTCAGATGCCCTGTGATCACCCAGAACTCCAACTTCCAGCCCCCTCGGGGACCCGGGGACCTATCCTCTATCTCCCCCATTCCTGTAATCTTGCCACCATCTGGTGGTTCCTCTTCCAGATGGGTCCCCAGAACCTGTCCTGCCCTCCTCATACCCACGAACTTCCCACAAATCCCACGTGGTTTATCTTGATCCCCTCACCTTGAAGTGACCTCTTTCTGCTTTCTCTTCTCAGATGCTGTTCTTGGCCACTTTCTTTCCCACCTGGGAAGGCGGCATCTATGACTTCATTGGGGTGAGAGGGGCCAGGGAAGGGCAGGGCATGCAGGAGCGGGGCTCCCTGTCCCCTGTGCTTACTTAAGCCTCAACCTGACCCGCAGGAGTTCATGAAGGCCAGCGTGGATGTGGCAGACCTGATAGGTCTAAACCTTGTCATGTCCCGGAATGCCGGCAAGGGGGAGTACAAGATCATGGTTGCTGCCCTGGGCTGGGCCACCGCTGAGCTTATTATGTCCCGGTGCGTGCAGCAGCCTGGAACCCAGACACCTGAGAAGGGACACCTGGGTTCCACGGGGGTGCTGGAGGGCAGGGGCTCACAGCCTGGTACTGAAGGTGTCTGGGTACTGGAGAATCCCATCCTTTGCCTTCCTCAGCTGCATTCCCCTATGGGTCGGAGCCCGGGGCATTGAGTTTGACTGGAAGTACATCCAGATGAGCATAGACTCCAACATCAGTCTGGTAGGCAGTCCTGCTCTCCCACACACACATTTCTGCTGGCGGCCATACTCCTATCGAGGCCTGGCCCCAACTTTCCGCCTCCCTCCAGGTCCATTACATCGTCGCATCTGCTCAGGTCTGGATGATAACACGCTATGATCTGTACCACACCTTCCGGCCGGCTGTCCTCCTACTGATGTTCCTCAGTGTCTACAAGGCCTTCGTGATGGAGTGAGCTGGGTGGGGTTTAGGGCTGGGTCCAAAGTGGGGTGGGTTATCTAGTCTCCCTCCCTCATGGTGACATTTTCCTGCAGGACCTTCGTCCACCTCTGCTCACTGGGCAGCTGGACAGCCCTACTGGCCCGAGCAGTGGTAACGGGGCTGCTGGCCCTCAGCACCTTGGCCCTGTACGTCGCCGTTGTCAATGTGCACTCCTAGGCTTGGTGTCTCAGATACTGATGTACCCTTTCCCTGACTCGCTTCAGGTTTTAGTGAAGTAAACAGTATTTGGAAAGTTGCTGCTGCCTCCATTTCTCTCTCTCTTGGGAACTGTCTCCCAATACCGTGCCCACCTGGGTCCCAGAGGCCCTGGTTCTGGCTCAGGAGCCAGGTAGACAAGCTGGAAGCTAGCCAGTCACTGGCTTATCCCATGTCCTGTTCCTCAGGCTCCTAGTTTGTCAGGAGTAGACAATGTTTGGATGATCTTTGAGCAATGGCAGAGGCCAGGGCCCTCAGGGAACAGGTGATAGAGGGGAGCTAGAATCCAAGAGAAGGCCCTTGGGGGCTCTTCCTCTCCTCACAGCCTCAACCTGGGCCTCCCCACACAGGTCCTTCCCGGGCTGGTTACCTCTGAGGCTCCCGGCCCCAGTGTCCCCCTCCAATCCATCCTCTGTATGGCAGCCAGGGGATCTATCTGAAACCCATGTAACCGGGTCATCCTCCCGCTTGCAACCACTTGCAGCCCCTTGTTACACAGTGGACAGTCCAATTGCTCGGCCTTTGGTTTTATCCAACCAGCAAAATCAGCTTTTCTGAAACTGCTCCCTAGAATAATTTGCCCAGCCAGATTCTTAACATCGTTCAAGCCATGGGGTCAGCATGAGGCTGGGGGGAGAGTTGTGACTGTGAGCTCCTCAGTTCTATGGCCCTCAGCTCAGATCCCAGCCTGAGCCTTCTCAGGGTGGAGTGGAGAGACAGCTGCAGCCAAGGAGCAGAGCAGTGGGGCCCCCAGCTTTGACCTTGTCCTGGATGCCCCCCTCCATTCTCGGCCTTCCTTGGTCCACTGAAGCCAGCTCCCCGCCTCTCTCTGAGGGGGATGTGTCAGAAGTTTTGAATGTCATGTTTAAGCTCCACTTTGATGCACACCTTCCCCACTCAGGAAGATGTTCCCCAGCCCTGACGTTCCCAGTGGGGTACCCCAGGGAGTAGGTTAGGGCAGTTGCCCCTCTTCCTCCAGGCTGTTGAGGTTCCATATGATTTTTTTCTTTTTTTTTTTCCTTTGAGACGGAGTCTTGCTCTGACGCCCAGGCTGGAGTACAGCGGCGTGATCTAGGCTCACTGCAAGCTCCACCTCCCGGGTTCACGCCATTCTCCTGCCTCAGCCTCCCGAATAGCTGGGACTACAGGCGCCCGCTACCACGCCCGGCTAATTTTTTTGTGTTTTTAGTAGAGATGGGGTTTCACTGAGTTAGCCAGGATGGTCTCGATCTCCTGACCTTGTGATCTGTCCGCCTCAGCCTCCCAAAGTGCTGGGATTATAGGCATGAGCCACCGTGCCCGGCCCATGATTTTTTTTTAAGGTTAGGCCTAGGAAAGCTCGCTATGACTGTCTCAGTGTTTCCGGAGGGAGCATTTGCCCTCAGACAGGGCAGCCGCCATCTAGGCCCACTCTTTCTCATTGTTTGGAATAAAGACAGGGTCCACGGGTCTCGGGAGCTGGGAGTGATTGATCGCTTTGACTTTGATGTGGAAACGAAGTAGATGGGGCAGTCTCTGGGTGGACTTGTGACAAGGTCACTTTCTCCCACACTTCCATGCCCCACATAGCTCTTCACACACATTGAGATAAGTGTAGGTTGCAGAAATTACCAGCTGGAATAATCCCAGCTTACATGGGGTTCAGGGAGAGAGACTGGAGTGGTTAGGGCTGAGTTGGCAGAAGACGGTGAAGCCTGGGCGGTTGGACTGTGGGGAGCCAGGCTGCAGGTAATCAGGGTTATGATGGGAAAACACCGGGTTGTGGGGATCCAGAGGAGCCGCCTGGCCTGCCATGGAAGCAGTGCGGGCTCCCCTGAGCAGAGGACATGTGAGCTGAGACCTAAAGAATGAGTGACTGGGGCAAGGCAGAGGTAATGGTCTTGAGGTCAGAGAGGAGGCCTGTTTTTCCCAAGGGAACATAACTGGTTGGAATGAGTTCAAGGAGGCTTGTGAGACTACAGAAGCTGGCAGGGGTCAGATCACAGAAGGCTTTGGGAACCATGGAGAGCTCTAGGCAGAGGAAGAACAGGGTCAGATTTGGCTTTAGGAAGCTCTGATGGCTGTTGTCTGGAGTGGGAAGGCTGAGGCCAGGAGGCCAGGGCTGGACTAGAGCGGGGCTGGTGGGGTTAGGGTAGCGACTGGAAGCCAAGCGGAGGTGTTGGTGATCAGTGGGCTGTGTGTATTTATTTACCGGCAGGGGGCGCCGTGGGGTGGTAACAGGTAAGGGAGGAGCAAAAAGTTCCAGGATAACTGGAGTTTGGGGCCTGTAAGCCCGAGGGTTTACCACGGTTCCAAGGGAGAAGGGACCACACTGATGAGACAGTGGGACTATCAGATTGGGTCAGTGCATGGGTACAGGTATGGGGGATATGGAGGATGATGAAGAGGCCAGTGTAGGTCACCTCCGACACTGGGGGAAGCTGGGGACAGATGTGGACCTCACGGCAGAAACAACTGAAGCCATGCAGGTCTGGGGGGCTGTGGTCACAAGGAAGGAGAAGCCTAGGACCTAGCCAGAGAAAGCTACATAAGAAAGAGGAAGAGAAGTGAACAGAGAGGCTAGGAAAGGAGCAGCAGAGGTGGGAGGTGGGGGGATGGGGTTAACCTTTCAGGTGAGGGGTGTGAGGAGGGGACCTCCAGGAGTTGTTCAGGAACTGGCCATTTCTGGGACAGAGGAGTAAGCAGGTAGGCTCAGAGAGGAGACACCGGTGGGGGGTGGGGGATGCTTGATGTGGAAATGACTTGGGTCCCCTCGTGTCTGGGAGCCCCCAGGAGGGAGAAAGGTGCTGAGAACAGAGAAAGCCCAGAGGTGATGGGGGGCGCCTGTGGTCACGGCCCAGCTTGCCTTTAGATGCCATGACCCTGGGCAAAGAAATAGGAATCATTTCCCCAAGGCAGGTTTATTGAGCACCTACTATGTGCCAGGCTGTGTCCTAGGCACTGAAGATATAGCCCTGAATAAACAGCCCCCACGTGTAGGACTGTGGAAGATCACAAGTACTAATGAGAGACGCTGAGAACAGTGCCTGGCACCGGATACAGCACAGTCAGCATGAGTTGGTTTTATTACCATCGCCCAGGACACAATCATGTCTTTACCGAAGGGCCCCCGGGCAGCCCTCCTGCCTGGACTGGAGTCCTGAGGACAGAAACACCCTGCAGGAGTGGCCAGCTGTACTCCCTGTCAGAGCCCCACCGCCACCGTAGGTGGGGGCTTTCCCAAGGCCAGCTCAGAGGACTGCCCAGGTGCTGCTGCTCCGGGAGGTGCAAACTTGGGGATGGGGGAGGGGAGTGGGCAGGTCCCTCCAAATGTGGGGTGTCGTGGGCTGCAGAAGCAGATTCTGGTGGGGCTGGGACTCTTGGTTGTTCAGATGACTTGGTGGCTGTCCAGAGGCTCCCATGAGCCCTGCCCCCATCTGCTGTGGCAGTTGCAGGGATGCTTGAAGGCAGCCGTCCCTCTAATAGTAGAGTTCCTGGTCCCACCAGCCTGGGAGAGAGAGGGAGAAGGGAGACTCAGTGCTGGGGGTGCCACTTAGGCAGGGCCAGGGGCTGAGAGGTCAGAGATTGGTGCTGTTTGCTATGGAGGGTCAAGGGCTTGGAGGCCAAGTGTTGAGGATCAAAGGTGGGTGCAGCTGCTCGAAAACGTTTCAGTCCCCCGCCCCCAGGCCCTCAGTCTCCACACTCACTCCCTGGGCAACAGCGAACTCCAAGCTTCCGGATCTCATCATAGACGAAGATGAGGATGCCGTAGGGCAGGGGGACCAGCCACCACTGGAACCTGAAGGCACATGGCAAGGTGAAGGCCATCCCAGGCCTGTGCCTCACAGCCCCCTCCCTCTCCTGGCCCCTCACAGCCTCTCACCGAATGGGCATGAAGTTGAAGATGTTGGGCATGCCGGGGCAGTAGCACAGGAAGCAGCCAATGCAGACCTGGAACACGATGGCGATCACCAGGATCTTATTCCTGGGGGTGGGCAGGATAGGACAGGCCATTAAGAATTGGGGACGTGATGCAAATCAGGATACTGTGGGTCAAAGTAGGTCAGATGTCAGCAGCAGCAGGGAGGTGTTCTACACGCTGAACACTGGAGTGGCCCAGGCCTCTCAGCACCACCCCTTTAGTGAAATGAGGGGGCCGTTGGGGGGAGCTGTTGGTCAGTTAGAAAAGTTTTTTGGCATGTCAGCATCTGGCACCGGCACCCGCTAGCATTTGCCGGCTGTTCTAAACCACAGTCAGGATCTGATGGGAGTTGGGACCAGGGGTTGGAGGGCAGAAATGGGGCCCGCCAGGGACACCTGAAGAAGCCTTGCTGGAAGGCAGAGAGGCGGCGCGTCTTGCGGATGAGGACGTCAGCGATCTGGCACACCTCGATGCTGATGAAGAACACGGTATAGCAGGTGTACTGCTGGTACAGGCGCTGCCCGAATGTCTGCAGGCCAGGGGCAAATGGAAACAGCCTGAGTCCAGCCTGAGTCCCGGCGGAGAGCTTCTGCAGCCCACCAGGCATAGGGTCCCAGGGCCTTGAACCCCTAAATGCTCTCTCTGCCTTGCATCAGAGGGTGGGAGGTGGGGGGAAGGTGAGAGGCAGAGTCTGTCAGGTGTGCAGGACCCCAGACTGGGGCCCAGAAACCTCAGCCTAGCAGAGCTTAGATGACAGTGCCCGGGAAAACAGTAGGCTGGGCCGACTGCTTTCATAGTGGAAGTGGGGAGGCACCCAAAAGAAAGGGCCTGGGAAAGGGGAATTGAAATCCTCAGATGGGATTTGCAAAGTCCAGTGACTCCAGGGGCCAGGCGGATGGCAAAAATAGGTGAGGCAGGCACCGCGGTCCTTTGGGGAACAGAGGGCACGTGCCCCATTTAAAGGGGGCAGCCACTATGTAGCCCATTTCTTCAACACAGCTACTTTTTTTTTTTTTTTTTTTTCTGAGATGGAGTCTCGCTGTATCACCCAGGCTGGAGTGCACTGGTGCGATCTTAGCTCACTGCAACCTCCAAATCCCAGGTTCAGGAGATTCTCCTGCCTTAGCCTCCCAAGTAGCTGGAATTACAAGCATGCGCCACCATGCCTGGCAACACAGCTCCTTCTAAGACCAGCTAACTGTGGGGATCCCCGACTGCTCCAGTGTTGCACGTGCATTAGCTCATTTAATCCTCTGGGTAACCCTAGGAGGTAAATCAGTGGTGCTGGAACTTGAACATGCATGAGAATCCCCGCAAGGGCTCCCAGAGGGCTGGGATAGAGCCTGAGAATTTGCGTTTCAAACAGGTTCCCAGGTGATGCTGATGCTGCTGGTCTGGGAACAAACTGAAAACCACTGAGGTAGACTTTGGTATTCTCTCCACTTTGCAGGTGAAAAAACAGGCACAGCGAGGCAAAGCAACCTGCCCAGGGTTACACAGCTTGTGAGGAGCAGTACCAGACCATGAGTTCAAACGGTCTGGCTTCAATGTCTATCTTAACCATGACAGAAAATGTTTAAGGGAAATAGCCTCATCTGTATGGAACTCTACAGCTGAACTAAACACATCTGCTGGCCAAATCTAGCCTCACTGTGCTCCACACCTTCATTAAAATGGGCCACATGTGCAAATACCCTGTGGAGTGATGCTGTAGGGAAAATAGCAGACTAGAGGCCTGGTTCCACATCTGAGATGATGCATTAGTGTCAGGGCAGAGACACCCATCTGCAGTTGCCATCATCAGAAGCAGGAGTTTGCAGCTGGAGATGGTGGGAAAGGTCCTGGCCCCCAGAACTGGCAGGGAGTCTGGGTGTCTGAACTCAGTCACATGTGGAGGAACAAGTGGACTGCACATAAGGCAAGTGGCCCTGGGAAGGAGGGAGCCCAGGGATGGGAGGGATGGGGCGAGGCTCACCCACTCCTGGCCGTAGCTGTCCTGCAGATCTTGTAGGTGGTGGTCCTCCCACTGCGCCCGCAGCCCCACGCACAGCAGTGGGAACCAGCCCTCCTGGGCCATGGCCGTGAAGTAGTCAGTGAAGCCAGCAAAGGACTGAATGGCACCTGGAGAGAGGCAAGGGGACACAGGGAGACAGAGATGGACACAGAGACAGGGACATGGGAAGAGAGGGACATGGAGAGACAGGGACACAGATACACAAAGGTCAAGGACATACAGAGACGGACACGGGAAGAGAGACAAGGATATGAAGAGACAGGGACACAGATACACAAAGAAGGTCAAGGACACAGAGACAGGGATGCAGAAACAGAAAGGACACAGAGGCAGAGAGAGACAGAAGCAGGGACAGAGAGAAAAAGACACATCCAGGACCCAAAAAGACAGAAATAGGCAATGACAGGGTCATGGAGAGCAAGGTCAGAGACAGAGCAGGGACACAGTGGAACCAGAGAGATCGTCACAGAGAGGGACACGGAGGACAATGGAGACCCAGGACCAAATGCAGACACCCAGGTCCAGAACCAGCCAGAGCCCAAGGCAGAGCCTGGGGCAGGCGAGCAGCCCAGCGCAGAGCCCCCCACCTCCAGGCTCCCTGGCCCATGGGCACCCACCAATCTGGAAATAGGAGTAGGCAGCCAGAGGCTCGTTGACCAATCTGTCGCGCTTTGGGTTGCGTGGACGCAGGTGCATGATGTCGCTCTCGGCTTTTTCATACGCCAGGGACACAGATGGGAACTGGCCAGGAGTGGAAGGAACTGGGACTGAGGGTTTGGCTGGGCCCCTGTCCCCTCCACTCCGGGTCCCCCTTCCCCCACTTGTGGGCAGGAACAGGACTGAGGTTAGCAGGCAGGACCTGCAGGGATGGCACAGCTACACCAGCCTGGACAGCCTGGGCCCCTGGTGTCCAGCTTCATAAGAACATCTGCTTTTATCTTCTCCCTCTGTCTCCCTCTCTCTCTCTTTGTGTTCCTCACTCTGTTTCTCCGTCCCTGTCTCCGATATAATTCTCTTGTGACGGTATCTCTGCTTTTGTGCGTTTCTGCGTTACTCCCTATCTCTGTGTATCTTCAGTCTCTTGGTGTCACTGTGCCCCCTTATCTGCTTGTGTCTAGAGTGGCAGCAGAGCATACTGACCACGACCACAGGCTGTGGGACCTGTGACTGCCCGGCCTCAAGGCACAGCCAGGCCACTTATTTGCCCAGTGACCTAGGACAAGCCACTCTACCTGTCTATGCCTCGATGAGCTCATCAGTAAAGTAGGGGTGATAGTAAGAAAACTCATCTCATAGCGTGGTTAGGAGTACAATATTAAGGAAATGATTGTGTGTCTGGCCCAGAAAAAGCACTATGTAAATGTTACAGAATAAATACCTGTCAACCCAGCCATACCTCTGTCTGCATTCATGACTGTATCTGTGGCTCTTTTCCGTCTGTCTGCGATGGGGTCTATCTGAGGGCATTTATTTGTCCATGTCTGTTTAGGGGCACGTGTCTGTGATTCAGGTTAGGCTAGATACCTGTTTTATTTCCATCTCTGTCTGCGTATCTGTATCTGAGTCCCCGTGTGTGCATGTCGGCCCGGGCCTACCTGAGTGTCCACCTGTGTGTGCATGGCTGTAGGTCTGTCCATTTAGGTCTGTCCACCTGCCTGCCAGCCGTGTGTCCTGCACTGGCTGTCATTGCACACACAGGTCTTGTCTGTCACTCTGTGCCCAAGAGTGTCTGTGGTGGTCTCTGCCCCTCCTGTCCATCTGTGGGCAAGTGTCTCTGGGCACCCTGTGGATGGGTACCCTGGGCTATGGACTCACAATGTCAGTGCAGAGTTCGATGAAGAGGATGGTGATGCACCCGAGGGGCAGGGGCACGCTGACGGTGATGTAGATGAGGTAGGGCGTCAGCTCCGGGATGTTCTTGGTCAACGTGTAGGCAATAGACTTCTTCAGGTTGTCAAAGATCAGTCGACCTGTGGGGTCGGGCAGGCACCTCAGCCTCCTCACAGCCCTCTCCCTCCTGTGCCCATACCGCCTACCCCCTCCCTGGCCTGGCCCGGACCCTGCTCCACGCCTGTCACAATGGAGGCGAAGTTGTCATCCAGCAGGATCATGTCAGCTGCATTTTTGGCAGCATCCGAGCCAGCGATGCCCATGGCTACTCCGATGTCTGCCTTCTTCAGAGCTGGGGAGTCATTCACACCATCCCCTGTGACGGCCACAATCGCACCCTGCAGGCAGCGGGTGCAGGCGGGTGGGCGGGTGGTCAGTGAGAGGCTGGCCCAGGACCAGCCCCGCCCCTCTGCCCGCCTGCCCGCCCTCATCAGCAGGGCTCACCAGCCGCTGGCAGCTCTCCACGATCACCAGCTTCTGCTGGGGGCTGGTGCGCGCAAACACCATCTCGGGGTGGGTGCGCAGGGCTTCGACCAGCTCCGATGGGTCCATGTCCTTCAGCTGCATGCCATTGATCACACAGGCACGGGCGTCCCTGGGGAGGAGATGGGAAGACCTCACTGGGACCTTAGTCTGTGCCAGATGTGGAGAGAACCCCGAGAGGTCTGAGGGGGGCTTACTTGCGATTAACCTGGTCCACGGGCACACGGAGGCGGGCAGCGATGTCCTCCACCGTCTCACTGCCTTCCGAGATGATGCCCACACTGGCTGCAATGGCCTTGGCGGTGATAGGGTGGTCACCCGTCACCATGATCACCTGTAGGTGGAACCAGTGGATCCCTGACCCCTTCAGATCAGCCCAATCCCCCGTCCTCCCTGGGAGACATCTGCTGATACACGTGTTCATTTACTTGACCAAGCGTGACCACCTGCTACATGTCTGGGATATAGCAGAGACAAAAGAGACAAAAATCCCCGTCCTTGAGGAGCTGACATTCTAGTGCGGGTGACAGAAAATAAAGAAATGAATTATATAGTATGTTACAAGGTGGGAAAAACATATTAAGCTTGGTGGAGAAAATGGTGACTCGATTTTAAGTGTACCCAGGGAAGGGCTTATTGAGAAGGTGACATCTGAGCAGAGACCTGTAAGAGGCGAGAGAGTTGGCCACATGGAAAGCTGGGGGAGGAGTGCTCCCGGGAGAGGGAACAGCAGGTGCAAAGGCCCTGAGGTGAGGACAGGCCCAAACTGTCGGAGGAACAGCAGGGAGGACAGCATAATCGCAGAGGAGTGAACAAGCAAAGAGGGCTAAGGAACGAGCTTAGAAAGGTAACAAGGCCCTGATCTAACAGGGCCTTAGAGACATAGGAAGGGCTTGGGCACTGCCTGCCTGGCCTTGGGTTTCCCACCCTTGTTTTGTGTTTGGGGAACCACTCCTCTTCCCTAGACCATCGGTTGCAGTGAAGTCCCTGGCTAAGACTGGGCAAGAAAGCCCAGATCTGGCCAATCAAGGTCTTCCATCCCCCAGCCACAGTGACTGGCTCAGGGATGAATGAGTGACCCAATCTGATGCTACTGAAAAAGAGGCACTCTCTTTTTATGGGGTGGCTAAACAGGTGGGAGTTAAGTTCGAGCTGCTTGAGCAGGGGTGTGTGTGTCCCCAAGTGGAGGGAGTGCTTGCAAATAAAGCCAGCAGAGCAAAGAGCAGAGCTGAGACATGGAGAAAGGAAAATTCCTAATGACCCTGAGCTCCTGGATCCAGCTATACCTGAAGCTTAATTCCCCAGAATTTTTCAGTATCATAAACCAATGCATTTTTGCTCAAGCCAGTTTCAGGTGGGTTTGTCATGGGGTTCTTCAACCCAAATCCTGCTGCCATCTTCTGTCCTCACCCCACTTGTTCCTCCCCACAGTGGCATACCCGGATGCCTGCCGTGCGACACTTGAGCACAGCATCAGGGACGGTGGCCCGGGGTGGGTCAATCATGGATACAAGTCCCGCAAAGCAGAGGCCGCTAGATGGAAAGTTCATGTCCTCCACATCGAAGGCATAGCCGGGCGGGTAGTCCTTCTCATTCAGGTAGAGCTGGCAAAAGCCTGGCCGGAAACAGGGAAGTCAGGGAGCAGCCCTGGGCAGACCCTTCCTTAGCAGGGCCAGGAAATGAGTAAAATAACCAGGCCCGTTGCACCAAACATCTATGGATGTCTGACCCTGTGCTAACCCCTTCACTCACATTATCTGAATCTACCCTCACAACCACCCTTGAGGCCCATTCTCATCTTACAGATGAGGAAACTGAGGCTCAGAGAGGGGACATTTCTTGCCAGAGGTCACACAGCAAGTAAAAGGCCCAGAATTGGACCACAGATCTGTTTTCTAGGGTAGAGGCAGGGAAGTTTAAGGCGTCAGGACAAAAATTGGGAGAGGTCAGAGGTCAGGATAAAGATGAAAAGTCCAGGTGAGGACTGGGGTCAAGGTAGAAAGTGAGGACAGACAGGGGTCAGGACTGGTACAAGGAAAGTCAAGGGTGAGGCTGTGGACTGGGACAGATCAGCCAGCAGCCAGGGATGCGGACGGTCAGGGCTGGGCCTGGCGGGGTGGGCAGAGTCTGTGCTAGCTAGAGTCTGTCCTCCCACCTAGAGTCTCCTCCTCTGGCCAGGGATCTCACCGAGCACGCGTTCGCCCAGGCCTCCCAGGCTGAGGTAGGCGGTCTGGAAGGCCTCGCGCCACTGCTCGTCCAGCGGCAGTTCCTGGCCCTTGATAAGGATGGAGCTGCAGCGCTCCAGCACGCGCTCGGGGGCGCCCTTCATCACCAGCAAGTGTCGCGGGTCCCGCGGGTCCTCCAGCGTATGGATGGACAGCTGTGGGCGGGGAGGGGCGGGGATATGGGCGGAGGAACAGGGCGGGGCTGAGGAGAGGGGCGGGGCCGAGAGCTTGGTGCGGGGCCTGAGAGCTGCGGGGAAGGGTGAAGGTGGAAGATGCGGGCCTTGTGTAGAGAGGTCCTTGGTAGAAGGTGAGCTTTAAGGCGGGGCTAGGCGCATATTTGGGGTCCTGGGCGCAGGGAATGAACAGAATTAGGGTGCGGAGTTGCGGGCTGGGGGCGGGATTTAGAGAGCGAGGTGCTCCTCATGGAGAGTCCGGCCGAAGAGAAGCTGTGGGCGGGGCTGGGTGGTGAGCGGGACCTTGCCTCTGGTGGGCGGGGCCATAGGCAGAGCGGGAGATGGGGTGGGGTTTGGCTGCGGAGAGAGGAAACTGGGAGCGAAGCCCCGCGTGGCCGTCCTGAAGTGGGTGTGGCCTGGGGCGGGGCCCGAGATGCGGGACCAGGCCGTGGGCGGGGCCGGCTGCGCACCTGGAACTTGTTGGTGGAGTTGAAGGGGATCTCGCAGACTTTTGGGAAGCGGTCGCGGTAGCCCATGGCGTTGCCCAGCGTCAGCTCCGAGAACTTGAGCAGCGCCGTCTCCGACGCGTCTCCGATCACGATGCGCTGGAAGCGGGGACCGGTGTCAGGGGCGAAGCCGGCTACACTTGCCTCCCGGGATTCCCTGGAGGCCCCCTGGCTCTCACCTTGGGCACGGGCACTGCATCCTGGCCGGACTTGAAGGCAGCGCGGTTGCACAGGGTGAGCACCCGGCACAGCGCCCGCCACGTCTCCGAGGACTGGTCAAACGTCTGCCCTGCAGACCAGGCGTCCAGGCTGGGTCCCGCATGGCGGCTCTCCCAGACCAGAACAGAGCCCCCTCCTCCTAGGCTCATGTCGCGGGCCCCCTCCCCAGACCTGGGTGGGATTGGGTTCCACCCAACCCTGAGGGACCCAACCCCAGGATGACCCTTCCCTCTAGACCCAGTAGCGAGTCTCCTTTGAGACCTGGAGCCGAGCCGCCCTGCCTTCGTACAAAGCCCTCACTACCTCCCTAGCCCCCTTCAGGTCTCCACCATCCACCAGATCCTGCCCTGGCGCCTGTGCCCTCCCTGCCCCACACCTGACTGGTCTTCTGTGGTGTCAGCTGTGTGGATGTGGTTGTCAAACCACAGATGGGACACAGTCATGCGGTTCTGAGTGAGAGTCCCTGTCTTGTCTGAGCAGATCACTGAGGTGGAGCCCAATGTCTCCACCGCCTCCAGGTTCTTGACCACGCAGTTCTTACTGGCCAGGCGCTTGGCTGTCAGGGACAGGCAGACCTGGGGAAGGGGTGAGCACCGCAGGCTGGGGATCCACCCTTGCTTCCAGTCCTCTTCACCACCTCACAGAACCTGGAAGGCTTTACCCCAGCCGCGGGATTGCGTGTGCAACGTGCTTCTGCAAAAACCAGGTGTTTGTTTCTTGGCCCCAGCTTTTGTTGAGCCTGTGCTTTGTTTGGGACTCCTTCCCCAGTCTGCCCAGATACAGTAGCCAGGCCCCTCTCTGAGCTGTCCCAGCTGAGGTTCTGAAAATTCTCTTCACACAATCAAAATGAGAAGAGGAACCTTCCCCGCACCTTCCTGGGGGCTGGTCTGGGGCTGGGTGCTGACTGTGGGAGGCCCTGTGATATGCTGGCTGCCTGCACAGGACCTCAGCCTCTTCCAGTTAAGGACCTGGCCTCATCGTCTCTGTACCCTCCATGTGTGGCAGGCTTGCATCAGGATGCACTTGCTGAATGAGTGGATGATGGGAAGGTGGGAGAGTGGATGGGAGCTGAGTGAACAGATGGACAGGCAGGGAGGTTATGGGGGAAGTGTGGAGGAAAGAACAGATGGTTGGGTAGGCCCCTCAGCTCCCTGCATTCCCGCCTGCCCCCACTCACTGTGACAGTGGCCAGCAGCCCCTCAGGCACATAGGCCACCACGATGGCCATGAAAAAGACCATGGCCCGCAGGAAGGTGTAGCCAATGCACATGGCCACGATAAAAAACGTGGCACCGAAGAGAATGGCCAGGCCTGCGATGATGTCCACAAAATGCTCGATCTCGATAGCGATGGGCGTCTTCTCGTTTTCCACTCCCGACGCCAGTGACGCGATACGCCCAATGATGGTGCGGTCGCCTGTGTTCACCACCAGGCCCTGCGCGGTGCCTGCAGGGGGGCCAAGGAGTGACTCAGGCATAGGGGGCAGCAGTGGGGTGTGCACTGCCATGTGAGCTGACGGACAGTCAGTCACCACCAGTGGAGGATGTGACCTGGGGAGAAGGGAGCGACAGTGGGAGACAGAGAAGCAGTGTGCCCCGGGGAGGTGGCAGTCATGCAGGGGAGAGACAGGGAGGCAGAAGCCCCCTGTCCTAGAAGGTAGAGGAGAAGGACCAGTGGAGGCAGCAGTTACTGGGCGGGCAGGCCCAGTGGACAGACCCTCAAGGCACATGGTGGAGAAGAAGGCGATGTTGCGGGTCTCCAAGGGACTCTCGTGCGTGCACTCGGGTGAGCGGGTCTGCGGCTCGGACTCCCCGGTCAGTGAGGAGTTGTCCACCTTGCAGCCCTGGGCCGCCAGGATGCGGATGTCGGCGGGCACTCTGTCCCCGCCTTTCATCTCCACCAGGTCGCCCACCACCAGCTGGTCGGCGTTGATCTGGAACTTGTCTCCATCGCGGATGACAGTGGCTTGCTGCGGGGCAGGGACGCCAAAGTTGAGGTGGACTTTGAGGGGGTGGGAGCTGCTGCATGTGGAGAGGTAGAGGATGGAGAGAACTGGGACCCATGGGGAAAGATGGAAGCCACGGATGAGGGGCAGGTTGAGCCTGATGGGAGGAGGCTACCCGAGCAGTCTGGAGTCTCTGGGATCTGGAGTGGCTGGGTGCTGGGGAACCCACCTGTGGCACAAGGTTCTTAAAGCTGGCGATGATATTGGTGCTCTTGAATTCCTGGTAGTAGCCAAAGCAGCCGGTGACGACAACCACAGCAATGAGAGCGATTGCCAGGTACAGCTGGGGACAGGGACAGGGCTGGGGTTATTCAGAGGGGCTGGAAGCTGCCTACCTGAGGCCACCCGCCTGCTCCCTGGGGCTCTGGTGTTCTTGGTTTTCCCCATGCTTTTCCCCGCCTACTAGGAAGCTCATGCACCATTCCCTGTAGCCTTTAGCCCCCTTCCCACGTCCCTCATACCCCACACTCGGCCTGCCCTGTCTTCTCAGTGTCTTGTGTTCCTGTCTATATTTCATATCCTCTGGCCCTGAATCCTCAATCTTCCGTGTCCCCATATCTGTGACTTGTGCCCCATATCGCTGTGTGCCTTGGTCTGACACATTCCCTTCTCCTGTGTCCCCAAGCCTTGCATTCCCCATGTCCACTGTCCCATGTCTCCTCCTGTCCCCATGGCCTGTATTCCCCGTGTCTCCAGTTTCACATCCTGGGTTTTCCATAATCTGCTGCCACCTTTGTGTCCCCTGGGCCCCCTTGTCCCTGCATCTTCACATCCCCATCCCTGCATGTGCTACAGACCTTGTATGTCATGGTTTGTGTCCTCCGTGGCCATGGCCCCCGTGTTCCAGCTCCCCAGTCACTGTGTCCTGTGTCTCCCATGTCTGCGTATCTCCAAGTGCCCATCCTGTGTCCCACAGCCATGACTTTTCGAGCCTCTGTCCGATGTCACATGTCCCTGAGTCCCCATGTCCCTTGCCCTGATCTCTGCCATATGTCCAATGTCCCTTGCCTTGCACCTCCATTTTCTCTCTGTCTCTGTGCTTCTATGTCTCATGTTTTGTGTTTCTCCATGTGCTGTGTCCTGAGGCTTGTATCCCTGCCGTGGTGTCCCATGTCTGAGTCCCAGGGTCTCCTGTTCTGCATGCCCCAGCCTGTCCTGTGTCTGCACTGCATGTCCTCTGCTTCCAAGTCCCATCTCTGTTTTATTTTTTTTAAGATGTAGTCTCACTCTGTCACCCAGGCTGGAGTGGCAGTGGCACGGTCTCGGCTCACTGCAACCTCCACCTCCCGGGTTCAAATGATTCTCCAAGGCCGGGAGTGGTGGCTCTAGCCTGTAATCCCAGCACTTTGGGAGGCCGAGACGGGCGGATCACGAGGTCAGGAGATCGAGACCATCCTGGCTAACACGGTGAAACCCCGTCTCTACTAAAAAATACAAAAAAGTAGCCGAGTGAGGTGGTGGGCGCCTGTAGTCCCAGCTACTCGGGAGGCTGAAGCAGGAGAATGGTGGGAACCCAGGAGGCGGAGCTTGCAGTGAGCTGAGATCCCGCCACTGCACTCCAGCCTGGGTGACAGAGCAAGACTCCATCTCAAAAAACAAAAAAAAAATGATTCTCCTGCCTCAGCCTCCTGAGTAACTGGGATTACAGGTGCCCGCCACCATGCCCGACTAATTTTTGTAATTTTAGTAGAGACGGGGTTTTGCAAGGTTGGCCAGGCTGGTCTCAAACTCCTGACCTCAGGTGATCTGCCTGCCTCAGCCTCCCAAAGTGCTGGGATTACAGGCGTGAACCATGCACCCGGCCTCCAAGTCCCATCTCTTACGTATTGCATTGCCATACTCTTTATGCCCCCACCTATGTCCCCATACCCGAGATTCACCCCAGTGTCCCTGTGTCCTTAGGTCTGCCCCATCCATATCCCAATGTCCTCCACCTGCCGTGACCCCTGTCTTGAGACTGCCTTTCGTGTTCCTCTATCCCCATCCTCCTCTGCCCCTCTTGTCCCAAGTCCCATTCTCAGTGTACTGCATTCCCAGGTCCCCATGTCCCGAGCCAGCCCCCGCAACATGACTCACATTGTCGTCGGTGGTGAGGTCCCCCTCACTGGCCTGGATGGCAAAGGCGATGAGGCAGATGGCGGCAGCCACCCACATGAGGCACTGCAGGCCCCCAGCCAGCTGCCTTGCAAACTTGACATACTCTGGGGTGCCCCGTGGTGGCCGCAGCGCGTTGGGCCCGTCCCGCAGCAGCAGCTCGGCAGCCAGGCTCGCAGACAGGCCCTGGGACAGAGGGGTAGGGCGAGGCAGTGCTGGGGACTTTCCTCCACATGCACACCCTGAAGGAAGCCCCCTGCCTCGGTTTCACTTCCCCAGCTCGGTCTGTCCTGCTCCTTCTCATCTCTTTGTCTCTTGGTTCCAGCCCCCACCCCGTCTCTCCCTCCCTCCTTCATCTCTCCCTTTGTCTGTCTCTCCTCATTCACCTTTCTGTGTGTCTGTCTCCTGCTGCTCTCTCCGTATTTGTCTCTGCCTTTTCTGTGTTGCTCTCTTTTCATCTACTCCTCTCTCCATCTCTGTGTCTAACCCTTTCTCTCTAATGCCTTCTCCCTTCTCTCCCTCTCCCTCTCTTCCCTCTCTCCATCTCCCTCCCTGTCTCTTTCCTTCTCTCCCTCTCTCCCTCTTTCTCCCCTCTTCATCTCCTTCCCTCTCTCCTTCCCTCCCTCCCTCCTTCCCTCTCTCCCTCTCTCCATATCTTGCTCTCTCCATCTCTCCCTTTCCCTCTCCCTCTATCTCTCCCTCTCCCTCTCTCCCTCCCTCTCTCCATCTCTCCCTTTCCCTCTCCCCCCTCCCTCTCTCCATCTCTCTCTTTCCCTCTCCCCCCTCCCTCTCTCCATCTCTCTCTTTCCCTCTCCCTCTCCCCCTTCCCTCTCTCCATCTCTCCATATCTTCCTCTCTTCATCTCTCCCTTTCCCTCTCTCCCTCTTTCCATCTCCCTCTCTCTCTCCCTCTCTCCATCTCCCTCCTTCCATCTCCCTCTCCCTCCCTCTCTCCCCCTCCCCTCTCTGTACCCTCCCAGTCTCCAGCTCACCTTGGTGGCACTGGTCTGGTATTTCTGTTCCAGCTCCGCCACTGACAGCTGGTGGTCATTCTGTGTGGTGGGGTGGGGCAGGATGCTTGTTCTGGGCTCTCCTGGCCCCCTCCCCACCCACTTGCCTGGTTACCAGCCCACCCTCCAGCTCCCGCCCCTCCCCAGCCAGAGCTCACAATCTCCATCTCCTTCTTCATGTTCTCCAGCTTCTCCTTCCTCTTGCCACCCCCGCCGCCCGCCTTCTTCTTCTTGCTCATCTTGGCAGCCATGTCCCCGCCAGGGCCAGGACCCAGCTCCACCGAGTAGAGCTCGTAGTTCTCCTGGGGATGGATGGGATGGAGGGAGGGAGGCCTCAGATTCCACTGCAACCCCTGTCCCCACCACACCCCGGACCCCTGGGCCCCACTCACGGCCTTCCCCATGGTGCCCGGTGCCTGTGCTCCCACCCGACAGCCTGGGCCTGGTCCAGTCCTGATATATCCAGGGAGGGCGGGGGGGTGGAGCAGAACCGCCCGACCACAGCTGATTACAGGGCTCCTTGGGGTGACCTCTAGGCCTGGGTGCCTCAGGCATTCCCTCCTGGGCTGCTCCCCCCGCCCAGATCCCCCCATGTCAACCTGCCCTGAGATCAGGGAGCCCCTGGGAACAACCTCAGCAACAAGAAGAGCAAACACAAGGTTTGTTCCTATGGGCATTGTGCTGAGGGCTTCCGTGTGCTAACTTATTTAACCTTCCAATAACCCTTTGAGGCGACAAGACCCCTTACAGATGGGGAAACTGAGGCATGGAGGGGTTGAGTCACTCTCATATGGCTCCGTCACAGGCTAGGATGTAATGGAGTGAGAACCAGATCGGCTGGCTGCAGAGTGTCCTCTTTCAGTCTAAATAGCACATGCCTGAAGAGGCATGGAAGAGGAGGGTGCTCCCACACTTTTTTTTTTTTTTTGAGATTGAGTCACCCAGGCTGGAGTGCAATGGTGCACTCTCGGCTCACTGCAACCTCTGCCTCCTGGGTTCAAGTGATTCTCCTGCCTCAGCCTCCTGAGTAGCTGGGATTACAGGCACGCACCACCACACCTGGCTAATTTTTGTACTTTTAGTAGAGATGGGGTTTCACCATGTTGGCCAGGCTGGTCTCAAACTCCTGACCTCAGGTGAACCACCCGCCTTAGCCTCCCAAAGTGCTGGAATTACAGGCAGAAGCCACCACACCCTGCAGTGCTTACAACACTCTCTATGGTGGCTGAATGTTTTCTGAACTCGGACTATTCACTGTGGGCTGAGTATGCTCTGTGTGTCACTCGAATGGTTTCCTTAGCATCTAACAGCAGCCCTGTAAAGCGATGTTCTCTTCTTAGCCCCCACCAGGGACTTTGCAGAAGATTTCAACATCTAAGAATTAGGGACAGGGTTCCAGCCCAGGCCTGACCCCAGAGCCTGGCTCTTGTATGGCACCACCAATGGAAAAACCCGAACTTCACCACAGCAGCACCATACACATGCCATGTTCTGCACGTGTGACCTCACGGGTCTTTGCAAAAAAACCCTGTGCAGGTGGCACTATCATTCCTGTTGTGCAGAGGGGGAAACTGAGGCTCAGAGGGACTCACATACCCAGCTAGAGCCTTTATAGCTCTCAAGCATTCCCTGTCCCTACCCCAGATGGGGAAACCAAGGTGCAACATGGGGAAAGGATGTGTCCGAGGGTCTTGACTTGAGCTTGGTGTTTGGTGACAGATGCCAGGAAGCCTGGGGACTCCCTCCTCATCCCTCAGGTAGGGACCTCCATGGGCAGCAGTGAGGGGCTGGGCCAGTGGAATGGTGGGGACCTTGGTATGTTAAGGGGTGGGCATGTCTCCAGGAGCAGGTGAGAGTGCACCTGATAAGATAACTGCGCTGGCAACGTCCTTCTCCGCTGGGGCAGGTCACCTGGGAAACTCAAAGCTGCTGGGCAGCCGGAGCTCCTCCCCGCACCCACATGGCTGGTCATCCCCAGCCTGCTAGAAGAAACCTCCAAAGAGGAGGTGGTGTGGGGCTGCACACTGTCTTTGCAGTGAATCTGCCCACTCACTGGGCACCCGTCAGCTCTGAGCCGTGTTAGACAGCTTGTGTCACCCCCTCCGCTTACAACCCCCCAAAGCCTTCCCTTCCCACTCAGAATAAACTCTGCATTCCTTCCTGCAAGATCTGGCCCTGGTCACCTGTCCTGCCTCCATTGCTACTAGGTTTCCAGGGGCACTGGCCTCGCTGCTGCACTTTGCACAGACCAAGGTCATTCCTGCTTCAGGACCTTAGCACTTACAGCTCCTTCTGCCTGGGCCCCCTTCCTTAGATGTCTGCACTGGCTTTCTCACCTCCTTCAGGTCTCAGCTCAAATGTCACCTCTTCAGAGAGTCCACTCTGTAATACTGCACCCTACTGTGTTCTGTTCCTTTACCCCACTGTATCTACACCTCTTACTCCAACCCGACACTGTATCTCCTTTTTATTTGTTTGGTGTTCATTAGAAGGAGGACTGGGCCAGGCACCATGGCTCACATTTGTAATCCTAGCACTCTGGAAGGCCGAGGCGGATGGATCACCTGAGGTCAGGAGTTTGAGACCAGCCTGGCCAACACGGTGAAACCCTGTCTCTACTAAAAATACAAAAATTAGCTGAGCATGGTGGTGCGCACCTGTAATCCCAGCTACTTGGGAGGCCGAGGCAGGAGAATCACTTGAACCTGGGAGGTGGAAGTTGCAGTGAGCCAAGATCGTGCCACTGCACTCCAGCCTAGGTGACAGAGTGAGACTGTCTCAAAAAAAAAAAAAAAGAATAGATAATAGATGTTAGACAAATAGATGGATACATAAATGATAAATGATAGATGACTGATAGATAGAATTGGTTTTTTGGTTGCTCACTGCAACCTCTGTCTCTTGGATTCAAGCGATTCTTGTGTCTCAGCCTCCCGAGCAGCTGGAATTACAGGCACCTGCCACCATGCCCGGCTAATTTCTGTATTTTTAGTAGAGATGGGGTTTCACCATGTTGGCCAGGCTGGTCTCGAACTCCTGGTCTCAAGTGATCCACCCGCCTCGGCCTCTCAAAGTGCTGGGATTACAGGCATGAGCCACCGTGCCTGGCCAGAATTCTTTAAATTTTTGGCTGAATCATTTGAGAGCAAGTTGAAGACAGGATCCCCTTTATCCATACTTAGGCATGTGTCTTGTATGAATAAGGACATTTTCTTACATAATCCCAGTCTAATAATCAATCTCAGGAAATTAACATTAATCAAACACTAGTAAATAATCTAGAGCAAGCTTGTCCAACCCATGGCCTGCGGGCCGCACGTGGCCCAGGACTGCTTTGAATGCTACCCAATACAAATTCGTAAACTTGCTTAAAACATTATGAGATTTGTTTGCGATTTTTTTTTTTTTTTTTTTTTTTTTTTAGCTCATCAGCTAGCGATAGTGTTAATGTATTTTATGTGTGACCCAGGACAATTCTTTTCCAATGTGGCCCAGGGAAGCCAAAAGATTGAACACCTGTGATTTAGAGGATTTATTTGAATTTCCCCAGTTTTCCCACTAATGTCCTTTTCCTAGTGCGTGATCCAGTCCGGGACCACACCTCACATTCTGTTGCTGTGTCTCCTTGGCTTCCTCCATTGCGTGACGATTCCTCCGTCTTTCCTTATCTTTCATGACCTTGGCGTTTTGGAAGAGTATGAGTCAGTGATTTTGTAGACTTCGCTTGGTGTGGGTTTGCTGCTGGTTCTTCGTGATTAGGTTCGGGTTGTGTGCTTTTGGCAGGAACACAGAAGGGATGTGTGTCCCCCCAACCTCCCGCCCCAGAACATCACCGTGTCAGGCCATGCCCCATTTTTGAGTCTGTAACTTGTCTAGAGCAGGGTGGACATGGTGGGGAGGGGTCTTAAGAGCCTTAGGGAGTGATCAGGAAACCATTCTATGCCATCTTTACTTTCTACTCAAAACAGTGCCACAGCCAGGGCTGGCACCCAGCTGCCCTGGTGGTTAAAGTAATTGAAATACAACCATTGCCTGAGCCCCCAGCACTTCCCCTAAGACTCCAGACCTCCCACACCCAACCCCTTAAAGTGGATGCCTGTGCCAGCCCCAAGGCCTTGTCCTTTTTTTTTTTTTTTTTTTTTTTTTGAGATGGAGTCTTGGTCTGTCGCCCAGGCTGAAGTGGTGCGATCTTGGCTCACTGCAACCTGGGTTGCACCTCCTGGGTTCAAGCGATTCTCCTGCCTCAGCCTCCCAAGTAGCTGGGACTACAGGCGGGCACTACCACGCCCAGCTAATTTCTGTATTTTTAGTAGAGATGGGGTTTTGCATGTTGGTCAAGCTGGTCTCCAACTCCTTACCTCAAGTAATCCACCCGCCTTGGCCTCCCAAAATGCTGGGATAACAGGCATGAGCCACCACACCCAGCCACTTTTGTCCATTCTGACCGTCCCCTGCTCAGCTGGGTTCATGGGTAAATACTTTTACCTACTCCCTTGATTTTGTAGTCCTCAGATGGTACGCAAGTTCTGTGTTTTTGTGGGGAGGGTCTTTGCTTGTGCAACTTATTATTTCACCGTGTGTCTAAGCAATACTAACCCCTGTCTCTGGGAGGTGAACACAGAGGCCTTAGTCCACAGGCAGGATCTGGATAAGTTGGGAAGTGTTCCAAGTCTTTGGCACCCTGGAATGAAGCCTGGGTGGACCACACGATGCCATTTCAGGCAGGTGGACAGCCTCTAGCACAACTCAGGGGCAAAGAAACTTCTCACAAGAATGTTGCAAGCATGACACGGTCCACAGTAGTGCAAGTTTCTCTGAGCCTGGGGCGCATAGAACACTGGAAACTTTTTTGAGAACAATTAGCGGTCAGAATTGAAAAAATTTTTCTTTTCTTGCGAAAGAGGGGGCAGAGGACAGACTATTAAATGGATGGTGGGCCAGGAGCGGTGGCTCATGCCTGTAATCCCAGCACTGGGAGGCCGAGGCAGGCAGATCACTGGAGGTCAGGAGTTCAAGAGCAGCCTGGCCAGCATGGTGAAACCCTGTCTCTACTAAAAATACAAAAATTTGGCCGGGCGCAGTGGCTCATGCCTGTAATCCCAGCACTTTGGGAGGCCAAGGCGGGTGGATCACGAGGTCAGGAGTCCAGGACCAGCCTGAACAACAGGGTGAAACCCCGTCTCTACTAAAAAGACAAAAATCAGCTGGACATGGTGGCACATGCCTGTAATCCCAGCTACTCGGGAGGCTGAGGCAGGAGAATCGCTTGAACCCGGGAGGTGGAGATTGCAGTGAGCCAAGATTGCGCCATTGCACTCCAGTCTGGGCGACAGAGCAAGACTGTATCTCCAAAAAAAAAAATTTGCCAAGTGAAAATACAAAAATTTGTGGGCGCCTGTAGTCGCAGCAACTGAGGAGGCTGAGACAGGAGAAGCTCTTGAATCCAGGAGGCAGAGGTTACAGTGAACCAAGATCACACCGCTGCACTCCAGCCTGGGTGACAGAACGAAACTCCGTCTAAAAAAAAAAAAAGGTGGATGGTGAACATTACATGGGTTTGAAGGGGAATTTGAACAATAGCGTCCTAGAATTGCGGCCATACACACTCTTAGGGACCCAGCACCCTGTAAACCTTGATGAAATCAGACCCCTGGCTAATCCTCTTCCCATGTTCCACTTTTCCCTTTCAGGCTTTGGGATCCTGCCCGCCCAGGCCTTCTGCTTTTCCAAGCGATCATTTCAAAACCTCGGCACATGCAATTTCCTCTACCTGAAGCGTGCACCCTACCTCCTCCCCATGTTCAACCCCTCCTCACCTTTCCTGTTAAGCACAGACGATCCTTCCTCCAGGAAGCCTTGGACATCCCACCAGGCTGGGTCAGGCACCTCCCTGGGCTTCCACCGACCCCTGGGCCTCCCCATCACAGCCCCTACCTCCCTGCCTGTGCTTCCCCCATCCCAGTCCTGACAAGTCTGACCCCATAATTCCTCCATCACAGCCCTGACCACTCTGGGCTGTCATGTTTTGGTGACATTTCATCTCCCCCTCCAGATCCATGAGGGCAGGGCCCAGGATGTCTCAGTCACTACTGTGTGCCCTGCATTGCCCGGCCCAAGCTGGCCTCGGGGAGTGTTTGCCGAGTGACAGGAGTCACTGTGACCGTGACTTTGGGTACAGTGTTTGCGTCTCCCTGATAAGATAATGGGCCCAGCAATGCCTTTCACCTCCTGAGCAGGTCACCCCACCCTTTCAACCCTGGGGGGATGAAAGAGAGGGGCTGGGCATGCAGGGACCTTGCTTCTCCCTCCTCTCCAGGCCAGGTGCAGGGGGCAGATGGTCAGAATTGAAAAAATGGTCAAGGAGTCAAGGAGTTGGCCCCCAGCCCAGCTAAGCTGGCAGCCAGGCCCCTGCATTCTGTTCCTCTCCCATCTTTGTGCAGATTGGAAAGGTCAGCCGTCCTGGGCTGGATGCAGAGCCCTTCACTTCTTCAGGAAATTTCCAGGCCGTCCTCACTCTGGGATCTTAAAAAATCATATTCAGGGCCGGGCGCAGTAGCTCACACCTGTAATCCCAGCACTTTGGGAGGCTGAGGAGGGCAGATCACCTGAGGTCAGGAGTTCGAGACTAGCCTGGCCAACATGGTGAAACCTTGTCTCTACTAAAAATACAAAAATTAGCCAGGCATGGTGGCACATACCTGTAGTAGTCCCAGCTACTCGGGAGGCTGAGGCAGGAGAATCACTAGAACCTGGGAGGCGGAGGTGGCAGTGAGCCGAGATTGTGCCACTGCACTCCAGCCTGGGCGACAGAGTGAGACTCCAGCTCAAAAAAAAAAAAAAAGTACTGGTGGAGAGACTTCCTCCATGGGACGGGGCAAGGGCAGGGTGCTGATGTCCAAATCCAAGCTCTGAAGTTCCCAGGGGAGCAAGGAGGCCTTGTGGTGCCTGGAACTGTGAAGGGTACAGGGCAATTACAAGAGGGCTTCTGGCTCATGGGTCTCCTGCTTCTGGGCTGTCTGCTGTCACAAGAACCTGCAGGATCATTAACAAGCTCAGAATGATGGCCCTGATGCTGAAGCCCAAAGCCAGCTTGCAATTTCTCTTTGTACTGACGTTGTTTTCCAAACGGCTCACTATCCGTGCCTATGGAAATGAAGACAGGCTGATGGGGGTGAAATTTTCTAAGAAGGGGTGAAATTGCCGAAGGGCCACCTGGAGTGAAACTGAAGGCCATGATCAGGGTTGGGGGAGGGAGGATTCAGCAGAGGAGAGGAGGAGGAAATGCAGGAAGACAGTGCGGGGGTGTCCTGGGCACGCCCAGGTAGGAGGGCATGCTCCTATTTCATTCTGTTTTTTCACCACCTAGAACTGTGCTTTCCAGTATAGTAGCCAGTAATACATGTGGCAAATTAAATTCAACTATAATTAAACAAAAAAAATAGGTTGAGTTCTTCAGGTGCACTAGCCACATTTCAAGAGCCAATAGCCATGTTTGGCTGGTGGCCACCATATTGGACCAAGTAGATTATAGAAATTTCTATCATTGAAAAAAAGTCCTGTTAGACAGCACTGACCTAGAATTATCTTGTTGCTTTATATTTTACTCTTTTATTCTTTTTTTCCTGTGTCCTCTCAATATAATGTAAATTTTATGGAGGCAAATACCTCATCTGCCTGAATCAGCGCTGAACCACTAAGGCTTAAAACAGTGCCCGGCACTGTTACCCAATAAATGTTCATTATATATATGAGAGTCCTGTGGTACCTAGCAATGTGGACACACAGGAGATGTGAACATGTGGGCACACGTACATGCATGCAGCAGATGAATCAGAAAGTGGAAACCTCCTCATAAACTTTACTGCTCTTAAAAATGCTGATGGAGGGGGGACTTCCTCCAGCACAGGCAGTTACTGATGTCCTAGTTCCAGGGGGAACAGTCCATTAGTCACTGAGGGAGGCAGGTTTTCATATTTTCTGTTTCAAGCTTTTGATTACAATGGAGCAAATGATCACAATGCAGCCCACCAGGATGCTGGCAATGCTGAAGCCCAAAATCAGTCTGGAATTGATCCGTGCTTTTCTCTGATTCCCAAGGAAGTTGGCTTCCCGGGTCTGTGGGGGTAAAGACAAGCTGGTGTGAATATTTCCAAGACGGGCGGGGGAGGAAAATCCCTGGGGAGAGGCGAAGAGGGGAAGATCAGGGTGGTGGCTTGAGGGAGGGCAGGGGGGGCAGGGCTCAGTCTACCAGGGGAAAAAGGAAGAAACCAGGGTGCCAGGATGAGGGAGTTGATCTGGGCAGAACCCAGAGGGAGGAGCAGAGAGGTGGCCCTAGAGAGGGGCAAGGGCACGCAGATGGTGAAGAGGGAGGAGGCAAATCCCCAAGAAACACCCTGGGGAGAAGAGGTCCCTGGGGAGAAGAGGTCCCTGGGGAGAAGCAGGGCATCGGCAGGAAAGAGAAGGCAGATCTGGGGACAAAGAGAGTTTGTGGTAGCTGGGTGGTGCCCACCTTGAGGGAGAACACCAGAGCGGGGATTGCCAGCAGGATGCAGAAGAAGGATATGATGGCGAGCAGCAAATAATCTATTTCTGGAGGACGCAAGGGCATCAGGGTGACTGGTTGCATTGGGGTGAACAGCTGCACTGGGATGAGTGGCTGCATCGGAGTGACCGGTGACTTCAAGTCCCTGGGGCTCGTTGCAGTAGCCATGGGTCTTGGCCTGAGGAGGAGATGCTGGGTGAGTGGAATCTGCAGACAGGGGTCATGGATCCGGGAAGGGGACATTTGAGTCCCCGAGCAATTGAGACCACCCAAATCAACTCCTCTGGCTAGAAAGGTGCTGAAAGTTGACACTGCCCCAAGCCAGGGGACAGCACCCCAAGCCAGAACCCACCACAGTAGCCTTGCTGGCTCCGGAACACCCATGCCACCCTCCTCTAGCCTCTCACAACCCCCTCCCTGCTCCCCTCTGGCTGCTCCACTTTCCTCCTCATTTTTTTTTTTTTTTTTTTTTTTTTTTTTTTTTTTTTTTTTGAGATGGAGTCTCGCTGTGTCGCCCAGGCTGGAGTGCAGTGGCCGGATCTCAGCTCATTGCAAGCTCCGCCTCCCGGGTTTTTACGCCATTCTCCTGCCTCAGCCTCCCGAGTAGCTGGGACTACAGGCGCCCACCACCTCGCCCGGCTAGTTTTTTGTATTTTTTAGTAGAGACGGGGTTTCACCGTGTTAGCCAGCATGGTCTCGAACTCCTGACCTCGTGATCCGCCCGTCTCGGCCTCCCAAAGTGCTGGGATTACAGGCTTGAGCCACCGCGCCCGGCCTCCACTTTCCTCCTCTAAACTCTCCCTACCCCTCCTCGCCCCTCAAACTCACACACCCCCACTGTTTTCTGATAACCCATCATAAACCTAAATGACCCTAGGGCTTCCCTTCACTGAGGCGGCTTTGGTGATTTCAGTCAAAGGGCGTGGCCTCTATGGGCCACTCTTTCATTATGATTGGCTACTTCTTTATAGGCGGGTCTCCAGTGCTTCAATCTGGCTTCTGATTGGTTCCATGTGTGTAAAGGGGCGTGGCCCAGCCACTTCCTTTCTTCCTGCCCTTGGGATTGATTCAACGCATAAAGGGACTGGGTTGTAGACACTTGTCCTTTTTAAATTTTTTTCTCGCTGTTTCCTTTTTTTCTTTTTTCCCTTAGAAACAGGGTCTCACTCTGTCATCCAGGTTGGAATGCAGTGGTGCAATCATAGCTCACTGCAGCCTCAACTTCCTGTGCTCAAATGATCCTCCTGCCTCAGTAACTAGGACCACAGGCATGCGCCACCACACCAGGATAATTTTTTTTTTTTTTTTTTTTTTTGGTAGAGGTCTCACTATGTTGCCCAGTCTGGTCTTGAACTCGTGGCCTCAAGCAATCCTCCTGCCTCGGCCTCCCAAAACGTTGGGATTACAGGCTTGCATCACTGTGCCCGGTCACTCCTTTTTGTTGTTGTTGCCAGTTTGAACGCCTGATGGGTTTAATATATAGTGTGTGGATCTCACATCCAGATTGAATATAAGTGTAATGGGCAGATTTATCACTATTAGGAGGTTACTGTACATTAGGCCCAGGCTGGCCCCTGAGGGCCACGTGGTAACTAAGGGAGACAAGACCATAGCTATCCTGGAATTCTAGGGAGTGAAAGAAGAAAAACACCTAAATAATGGAAATAATAATTATATGATTATAATTATATTTAATACATATTAATAATTATTATTATTGAGACAGGGTCTCGCTCTTTCACCCAGGCTGGAGTGCAGTGGCATGATCTTGGCCCACTGCAGCCTCCACCTCCCGGGCTCAAGTGATCCTGCCTCAGCCTCCCAAGTGGCTGGGACCCCAGGTGCACACCACCACACCCAGCTAGTTTTCGTATTTTTTGTAGAGACAGGGTTATAATAGAAATTATTTCAGAACCAAGAGCTATGGAGGAAATAACTAAAATGAGGAGGGGAGAGGGACTCTGGAAGATCACAAGGAACTGGAGGACGAGGCTGAGTAGACAGGAAAGGCCCCTCTGAAAAGAGAACATCTGAGCTGAGACTTGAAGTACAAGGGGAGCCAGCCACCAGGGGAAACATGGTGAAACCTTGTCTCTACTAAAAACACAAAAAATTAGGTAGGTGTGGTGGCATGCACCTGTAATCCCAGTTACTCGGGAGGCTGAGGCAGGAGAATCTCTTGAACCTGGGAGGCGGAGGTTGCAGTGAGCCAAGATTGTGCCACTGCACTCCAGCCTGGGCGACAAATTTTAAAATAAATAAATAAATAAATAAAGGGGAATATCACGAGCAACGTATGGCAACAAATTGGACAGCTTAGATGACATAAAAATTCTTAGAAAGATGAATTACCAAAACCAACTCAAGAAGAAACAGAAAATCTGAGGAGATGTATAACAAAAAGAGATTTGTAATTTAAAATACTCCCACAAAGAAAAGCTCAAGCCTAGATGGTTTCATTGGTACATTTCACAAAACATTAAAGCATAAGTAATATTAATTCTTCACAATCTGTTCCAAAATATGGAGAAAGGGAGCACTTCCCAGCTTATTATATGAGGTGAGTATTACCCTAATATCAAAACCAGACAGTAGCATCTCAAGACAACTAGAGTACAATCTCTTTCATAAATATAGATACAAAAGTCATTAGTAAAATATCAGTAAGCCCAATACAGCAATATATAAAAAGGATTATACATCAAGATCAAGTGGGGTTTACCCCAGAAATGCAAGATTGGTTTAAGTTCTGAAAATCAATTAATGTAACACACCATAGTAAAAGAATAAATTTTATTCATTTATTTTAAAGATGGGGTCTCACTCTGTCACCCAGGTGAGATCATAGCTCACTGCAGCCTCAAACTCCTGGGCTCAAACAATCCTCCTGCCTTGCCCTCCCAGAGTATTGGGATTATAGATACGAGCCATTGCACCTACCCCTGTAAAAGAAGACACTTTTTTTGTTTTGTTTTTGAAATAGAGTCTCACTCTGTCATCCAGGCTGGAGTGAAAGACTAAATGCTTCCTGGCTAAGATAGAGAACAAAACAAGAATGTTCATTCTCACCACTTCTATTCAACAGTGTAGTGGGGATCCTAGCCAGTACAATTAGTCAATAAAAAGAAATAAAAGGCATCCAGGTTGGAAAGGAAGAACTGCTTTGATCCACAGTTGACTTAAATTTGCATGTAGAAAATTCTAATGAATCCACAAATAACCACTAGAAGAAATGAGTCCAGCAATGTTGCACAAGACAAGATCAATATCCAAAAATCAATTGTATGTCAATAAGCCAGGAATGAACAATAAAAAAAATGAAATTAATAAAATGAATTCATTCCCAATAGGATCAAAAAGAATAATAAATTCGGGCTGGGCATGGTGACTTATGCCTGTAATCCCAGCACTTTGGTAGGCCGAGGCAGGCGGATCACTTGAAGTCAGGACGGACTTCAAGACTAGTTTGGGCAACATGGTGAAACCCCGTCTCTACTAAAAAAATACAAAAAATCAGTTAGGCATGGTGGCAGGTGCCTGTAATCCCAGCTACTTGGGAGGCTGAGGCAGGAGAATTGCTTGAGTCTGGGAAGTGAAGGTTGCAGTGAGCCATGATCGTGCTACCACACTCCAGCTTGGGTAACAGAGAGAGACTCCATCTCCAAAAAAAAAAAAGAAAGAAAGAAAAAGAAATTCAATTTTAAAAAAGTAATAAATTTAACAAAAGAAGTACAAGAGTTGTACAATAAAAACTATAAATCTTGGCCGAGCACAGTGGCTCACACCTGTAATCCCAGTACTTTGGGAGGCTTAGGCAGGTGGATCACGAGGTCAGAGATTGAGACCATCCTGGCTAACACGGTGAAACCCCATCTCTACTAAAAATACAAAAAATTAGCCGGGCGTGGTGGCAGGAGCCTGTAGTCCCAGCTATTCAGGAGGCTGAGGCAGGAGAATGGCGTGAGCCTGGGAGGCGGAGCTTGCAGTGAGCCAAGATCACTCCACTGCACTCCAGCCTGGGCGACAGAGCAAGACTCCATCTCAAAAAAAAACAAAAAACAAAAAAAAAACTATAAATCTTTCCTTTAAAGATTTAAAGATCTAAATAAATGAAGTGGCATCCCATGTTCATGGTTTGGAAAACTCAATATTAGCAGCAAAAAGGCAGTACTCCCCTAATTGACCTAAAGAGTCAATGCAATCTTTATCGAAATCTCAACTGGCTTGTTTTTTTGCAGAATTTGACAAGTTGATCCTAAAAGTTGTGTGGAAATGCAAAGGATGCAGAATAATCTAGCAATATTGAAAAAGTAAGGCCGGGCGTGGTGGCTCAAGCCTGTAATCCCAGCACTTTGGGGGGCCGAGACGGGCGGATCACGAGGTCAGGAGATCAAGACCATCCTGGCTAACACGGTGAAACCCCGTCTCTACTAAAAAATACAAAAAACTAGCCGGGCGAGGTGGCGGGCGCCTGTAGTCCCAGCTACTCGGGAGGCTGAGGCAGGAGAATGGCGTGAACCCGGGAGGCGGAGCTTGCAGTGAGCCGAGATGGTGCCACTGAACTCCAGCCTGGGCGACAGAGCGAGACTCCGTCTCAAAAAAAAAAAAAGAAAAAAAAAAAAAAAAGAAAAAGTAAAATAAAGTTAGAGGACTTCCAATTCCCAATTTCAAAATTTATTCCTGATTACAAAGCTGTAAGAATAAAGACAGTGTGGTACTGGCATAAGGATGGGCATATAGCTCAATGAAGCAAAATTGAGAGTCCAGAAATAGCTTTTATATTTGTGGTCAACTGATTTTTGACAAAAGTGGCAAAAACATTCAATGTGAAAAGGAGATCCAACAAATGGTGCTAGGACAATTGGATCTCTCTTTTTTTATTATTATTTTTAGTTTTTGGAGATGGAGACTCACTCTGTCACCCAGGCTGGAGTGCAGTGGCATGATCTCAGCTCACTGCAACATCTGCCTCCTGGACTCAAGTGATTCTCCTGCCTCAGCCTCCCAAGTAGCTGGGGCTACAGGTACCCACCACCACGCCCAGTTAATTTTTGTATTTTAGTAGACAGGTTTCACCATGTTGGCCAGGCCAATCTTGAACTCCTGGCCATTATTTTCAAATGATTCTCACATGCTCTGAACCCCATTCATTCATCATTATTATCTTTTTTTTTTTTTCTTGAGACAGGGTCTCCCTCTGTTGCCCAGGCTGGAGTGGAGGGGTGCGACCATGGCTCAACACAGCCTCAAATTTCTAAGCAAAAGCAATCCTCCTACCATACCCTCCCAAGCAGCTGAGAATATAGAAGCCTGCCCTCAGAGCCATATATGCCATATATATATATATGTGTGTGTGTGTGTGTGTGTGTGTGTGTGTGTGTGTTTTTCTAGAGACACGGTCCCACTGTATTGATCGAGCTAGGTTTTGAACTCCTGGTCTCACACGATCCTCTCCCCTCAGCCATCATCATCTTACAGAGTGCACATTTTGTGCCATACACTGTTCAAAACCACTTACATACATTAATTTATTTAATCCTCACAATGAAATGAGAGATAAATAATTATTATTCCCATTTTAAAGATGAGAAAACTGGTACACAGAGAGCTTTTGATTGCACAAGGTGATATTGCTAGTTAGTGGCATGGCGGGGATCCAAACCTAGGTAGTCTAGTTCGAAGGTGTGTTTATTCAGCCCATGTTTACTGAGCACCTACTACTACGTGTTGGGCTCTGTTCTAGGTGTTGGAGCTGTAGACAGTACAAATGAACAACCTCACCCCCATTAAGACATCTCTCCTGGCTGGGTGCAGTGGCTCATTCCTGTAATCCTTGCACTTTGGGAGGCCAAGGTGAGTGGATCATTTGAGGTCAGGAGTTCAACACCAGCCTGGCCAACGTGGTAAAACCCCATCTCTACTAAAAATATAAAAATAAGCCAGGTGTGGTGGTGGGCGCCTGTAATCCCAGCTACTCAGGAGACTCAGGCAGGAAAATCGTTTAGAACCCGAGAGGTGGAGGTTTCAGTGAGCCAAGATTGCACCATTGCACTCCACCCTGGGCAACAAGAGCAAAACTCCATCTCAAAAAAAAAAAAAAAAAGATATTTCTCCCATATCTCCATTCTCTCTTATTGAGACATGGTCTGTCTCACCTTTCCCACCAAAAATTTTTTTCAAAAAAGCAAAATCCTTTGATCACTCAGCCCCCTCAAGTTATGAATCTGGTTTTCGGTTTTTAATTCCAGAGACAAAAAAGGGGGCAGAACATAGACCCATGCTACCATCTTGGCAGTCTCCATCTCAGTTCCATATGATCAAGTCTCTCTTTTTTTTTTTTTTTTTTTTTTTTTTGAGACGGAGTCTCGCTCTGTCGCCCAGGCTGGAGTGCAGTGGCCGGATCTCAGCTCACTGCAAGCTCCGCCTCCCGGGTTCACGCCATTCTCCTGCCTCAGTCTCCCGAGTAGCTGGGACTACAGGCGCCCGCCACCTCGCCCGGCTAGTTTTTTGTATTTTTTAGTAGAGATGGGGTTTCACCGTGTTAGCCAGGATGGTCTCGATCTCCTGACCTCGTGATCCGCCCGTCTCGGCCTCCCAAAGTGCTGGGATTACAGGCTTGAGCCACCGCGCCCGGCCTAGTCTCTCCTATCTTTAAAACAAACAAGCAAAATCATCATTCTCACCCTTTTGCATCTACCCTAGTCCTGCCTTTCTTGGCTCTTCATAGGCAAACTATTTTTTTTTTTTTTGGAAATGGAGTCTCACTCTGTCACCCAGGCTGGAGTACAGTAGCACGATCTCGGCTCACTGCAACCTCCACCTCCCGGTTCAAGCAATTTTCTGCCTCAGCCTCCCAAGTAGCTGGGATTACAGGCGCCCACCACCACACCTGGCTGAAATTTTGTATTTTTAGTAAAGACGGGGTTTCACCATCTTGGCCAGGCTTGTCTTGAACTCCTGACCTCGTGATCCACCCACCTTGGCCTCCCAAAGTGCTGGGATTACAGGCATGAGCCACTGTACCCAGCCATAGGCAAAATTCGTGAAGCAAATGTGTACACTCTCTCCAGTTCCACACCTCACACTCAATCCATGGCTCTCTGAAACCAGGTGTTGGCTTACAACATTCCAGAAACTGGAACCCATGTTCTTCTCAGCTGTGGCACTGCTCTCCTTACTCTTTCGCCTCCAAGCTCTTGGAATAAATGTCTACATTGTCTATACGACCCCCTTTTTGCTCACTGCCTGGATCCCTGCAGTATGGCCACTGCTTCTGCTGATCCTCTGACACTGCCCTTACCAAAGGAGCTAATTCATTCCCGCCTTCAGAGCTGGAGTACGTGTCTCAGGGCTTGACACATTTGTCCATGTGCTCCTTTCTAAGCCTGTCTTAGTTTGTTTGTTCCACCATCCAAGGGACTTGCCAGCAACCAATACACATGCTTTATCTCACCCAACCTTCACATGTTCTGTTGTCCTGGAATATCCACTTGGTCCTTTGAAAGGCTCTGAACCAATTTCCTCCATGAAGAATATCCTGACTTCTGGATTGCATGTGTTGTCACTGTTCTTCTAACTACTTCTAGGTCCAGGACTGGTCTTACATACACAGGTTGTGTCTTGGACAAGCCATACTGAGGTCTACGTTTGTAGACTGCACAGTGTCATCTCCCATCCACTCCCAACTTCCTGAAAAGTGACTCCTCAAACCCTCTACTCCCCTAGAACCACCAGCTAAAGGAAGCATCAGCTAAAACCCCACAGTATTAGCATTCATTAAAAGCTCCTACCTGAATCAGCAATTACCATGGTATTTGAAAATGTTTTCTTTTTCTTTTCTTTTTTTTTTTTTTTTTTTTGAGACAGAGTCTCGCTGTGTCTCCCAGGCTGGAGTGCAGTGGCCTGATCTCGGCTCACTGCAAGCTCCGCCTCCCAGGTTCACGCCATTCTCCCGCCTCAGCCTCCCAAGTAGTTGGGACTACAGGCGCCCGCCACCACGCCCTGGTAGTTTTTTGTATTTTTAGTAGAGACAGGGTTTCACTATGTTAGCCAGGATAGTCTCGATCTCCTGACCTCGTGATCCACCGGCCTCGGCCTCCCAAAGGGCTGGGATTACAGGCTTGAGCCACCGCGCCTGGCCTGAAAATGTTTTCTAATGGTGCATAACAAATTCCCACACAGTCATTCACTCACAGTTCTGTAAGTCAGAATGACTGCTTCTCTGCTCAGATCTACCAAAGCTAAAATTAAGGTGTCCGCTGGGCTGGATTCTCATGTGGTGCTCAGGATCCTCTTCCAAATGAATGTGATTACAGCAGGATTCGCATCTTTGCTGTTGCAGTGCTAAGGACCCCGTTTCCTTGCTGGCTGTCAGCTGGGAGCCATTCTCAGTCAGAGGCTGCCTGGATTCCTCCCTAGGTGGCCCCGGCGACATCTTCATACCAGCAATGGAGACCTTTGCTTGCCTCGAATCCTCTTACACCTGAAACCTCTTTTGCCAGGAAGACTCAGTCCCTTTCAAGAACTCACCTCATTAGGTGAGGCCCACAGAGGATATTCTTCCTACCTTAAAGTTAACTGATTTCAGACCCTACCTACGTCTGCAAGACACCTTCCCAGCGGTATACAGACTAGTACTTGACTGACTGGAGAAGGAGTGTGTACACCAGGGAGCAGGAATCTTGGGGTCATCTCAGAGTTCTGCCTATCACATTGGAGATTTCCTGTTTCATCGTTCCACTAGGTTGTGTGCTACTTTAAGAAAGACCTTCCCAGCCGGGCGCGGTGGCTCACGCATGTAATCCCGGCACTTTGGGAGACTGAGGCGGGCGGATCACGAGGTCAGGAGATCGAGACCATCCTGGCTAACACGGTGAAACCCCGTCTCTACTAAAAATGCAAAAAATTAGCTGGGCGTGGTGGCGGGCGCCTGTAGTCCCAGCTACTTGGGAGGCTGAGGCAGGAGAATGGCGTGAACCCGGGAGGCGGAGCTTGCAGTGAGCCGAGATCGCGCCACTGCACTTCAGCCTGGGCGACTGAGCGAGACTCCGTCTCAAAACAAAAAAAAAGAAAGACTTTCCCCCTTTTCCCCTTTTTTCTCTAGTCTTTCTGTCAGCATAAACCAAGGAATTCTTTTTTTTTTTTAATGGAGTCTCACTCTGTCACCCAGGCTGGAGTGTGCAGTGTGATCTCGGCTCACTGCAATCTCCGCCTCCCAGGTTCAAGCGATTCTCCTGCCTCAGCCTCCCTAGTAGCTGGGATTACAGGCACCCGCCATCACACCCGGCTAATTTTTGTATTTTTAGTAGAGACGGGGTTTCGCCACTTCGATCAGGCTGGTCTCGAACTCCTGACCACAGGTAATCCGCCCGTCTCGGCCTCCCGAAGTGTTGGGATTACAGGCATGAGCCACTGCGACCAGCCGGAATTCATTTTTAACTCAAAGCTTTACAATCCACTTCTGACATTACTCATTTTCCTCCCCTCAGTAAATTTCTTACTTTTACTGGGCGTGTCTAGTTTCTCTCTTCAGCAACTCCTGGGAGACCCTCCTGACACCGCCCATCCGCGCGGCCTGCAGAGAGAGATCAGTGGGAGGAGGAGGAGCCAAGAGCCACCACTTAGGCTTCCAACCAATCCCTATCAGAGTGGGCGGAGCCCACATCCTGATTGGCTGCACGCTCTGAGTCTTGGGGTGGGCTAGAATGGTGGGGCCTTGCCTCCTAACTAGGCAGCCAATCAGGACGTGGGGTGCTGGTTTCTCCATTGTGAAGTTTCAGCCTTTGATGGTTTGGGTCCTGGGATTCTGGTTAGTACAAGGGGAAGCCTAGTGGGTCTGGCACTCCGTTTTCAAGACACTCGGAGTCCATCTTTGTCTAAGGGGAAAGGTCATGGCCCTGAAACCTTCTGCTCCCAATGAGCCCCCTACCACAGGTGATCCAGATGGCTCCCCTACCACAGGTGGTCCAGGTGCCCCAGGTGAGGTGCCCAAAGAGCCGCAAGAGCCTACACAGACACCAGAAGAACTGGCGTTTTACGCCCCAAACTACCTATGTTTGACCATCTTTGCTGTACTTTTATTCCCTCCATTTGGATTGCCAGCTTTGTACTTCTCTTACCAGGTAAAATAATGCCCAAGTCATAGCCCCTGTCCTTTATTATTTTTTTTCCTTTGAGACCCAGTCTCACTCTGTCCCCCAGGCTGGAGAGCAGTGGTGCAATCTCGGCTCACTGCAATCTCTGCCTCCCTAGTTCCAGCGATTCTCCTTCCTCGGCCTCCCGAGTAGCTGGGATTACAGGCACGGGCCACAGCGCCTGGCTCATTTTTGTATTTTTAGTTGAGACGGGTTTTGCATGTTGGCCAGGCTGGTCTCGAACTTCTGACCTCAGGTGATCCACTCGCCTCGGCCTCCCAAAGTGCTGAGATTACAGGCGTGAGCCACTGCACCCAGCCTGCCCCGTCCTCCATTTGGCCCCTGCATCTGCTCCTGTCCTGGGACCTGCACAGGGGCTTTCCCTCAGTGACTGCAGGTCTCCAACCGTTCTCCCCAGGGTTCCTAGACACAGAAACCCACATCTGTGCTTCAACCCCTACAGACTATGAAGGCCAACAAGAAAAGCGAATGGGAAGAGGCTTACACCAACTCAGGCCGAACTGGTTGGCTCAGTGCATTTGCGGTAATGATCGGCTTAGGCATCATTTATGGCTTAGTCCTATTTTAATGAAGGCTAGGCATAGCAACCCAAGGGTCCGCTCCCCAACCGAGCCACTCACCAAAACACTAGCCAGCCAAGTCAGCCATCGAGCAAGAAACTCAACTGCTGAGACATCTAGCCAAGAAATCCTCCAACCAAGGAACTCAACATTCAAGAAACCCACGAACCCAGGAACACCCAGACCACCTGCCTGTGCTACTTCAACTCACTCAGCTCCAGGGCTGTCTTCATCCACCCTAGGGGTCCACACTTCATGCCCTAGATCCCTTTAACTCCTTGACACTGGGTTGTTCTTTCAGAGGAATCTTTAAACCAAAAAACTGGAATAGAATGTTCTGGTTTCCTGTGGGGGTGTGTGTGTGTGTGTGTGTGTGTGTGTGTGTGTGTGTGTGTGTCAACATGCCCACGATTGTTATTCTGTTTCTGGGTCAGTGACCAGTGTCTCTGTTTCCCTGGAGCTGTTTCCTAGACTGTGAAAATCAGAATGTCCCAATGGGGAAGCCCACAGACATAGAATTCAGGCAGATGGGGGTTAAAAACTTACCTCTGACACTGAAAAACTGTATAGCCCTGAACAGATACTTTTCTTGAGCATAGTTCCTTTTTCTGTAAAGCAGGCATAATTGCCAATGTGTGGATGATATTTAGAAATCTGAATTGACGTTTATTCTCTAGGAGTCTTCTCATTTGAGCTGGGATTGGAGATGTCTAGTGTCTCAGAGCAGCAATAAGAAAACAGAAACCTCTTCCAGCTTCTGCCATCCAAATGTCAAGCTCTTAGGGGAAGAATGGAAAGTCCCCAAGAAATGCAAATAGCTTTGGCAGAATAGCTGATGAAGACCACCTCTCCCCCACTCCAGAAAGGCATTTGTTCACCATTCATGGAAAAGGGAATGTGGAGAGAGATTGGATAATAGTACATCCATAAGGTTCCTGGAACCTGCATCTGAGGAAGAGGGGTGTCAGAGACCCCAGCTGTTATCTGTATTCCCTCCTCACAGATAAGGCCTAGAAAGCCTCCAAGTTCTCAAAGATGATATGCTACATGGTGTAGACATTTACAAAGAAATGACCTCAGACAGCCAAGGAGGATACCCCATGGCCCAGCCTAGTGAGAAGAAGATGGCTTCCATAGGAATCCCAAGTGTCAGGTGGAGAGAGAACTATAGAAGAAAACTAGGGATAAGCAGGGAGCCATCCTGCATGAATCAAAACAGAGATCTAGACTGACAATGTGGGCCACAGATACCCAGGGGCTGCTTCTGATGCCCAAGCTTCATGGACAAACCCAAGTTCAGAACCAGATTAATATTTAGCACAATATTTAGCAGAACTAAGTTCCCACCACCATGGAGAATGGGGATTCTCAGTAGAAATTCAATGGAGCTGCTGGGGAAGAGACTGCTCACTGTCCCCCAGAGTCCATCACCTCTTTGTCCTGGGAACATTGCCTGGCCACATCTCAGAGGTTCCCCTCTGCAGCCATGAAATGTGCTTTGGTCCTGTGGAATGTGAGCAGAACTGACATGTACCACAAACAAAGCTGGCTTTTCAATGTCTCCTGGGACACTCCTCTAAACTCCTCCTCCCCTGGCCAACGGGACAAGTGATACCCATGTGATGATTTAGAAGGCCACACGTTATAGACATGGCAAAACCCCATTAGCCTGGGTCCCTGAATCATTCTGGGAACAGTATCCCTTCCCCCAACTGCCTCATGTGGTCAAGCAGAACATAGGCTACTGTGTCGACAAATGACATGCTTGGCCTGTTTCCACAGCCCAACCCACCCGAACCAGTGCAGATGCAGGAGAATAGAGTTCTATTTCTTGCACATCTGGGATTACAGCTTCAAGTTCATGCCCAACAGAGACAACCATCTTATTAGGTGGTTTATAGGAAATAATAATAGAAGGAAATAACAAAGGCCCTAGTCCACCTTAATTGTAACTGTTGTGATGCTGAGTTTGTCTCCTCTGTGGGCCTGGGTGTCTGGGCAGGTCCCGTGTGTTTGTGGGACAATGCTCTGGGTTATGGGGATGCCTGGAGACAGGATGATGCCTAGTTGTTTGTCATGTTAGTGGATCTAGAGGGTTAGCTATCCCTGTCCTTCTCCAGATCCAGCCCAGGCGGGGCCTGTCACATTCAGCTGCAAAACCATGTCAGGTTAGGATGGCCCATGTCAACATAAGCAGGCAGACCCAAGTGTCATCTTCTGCTACAGGCCTCAGAAAGCCAGCCAGCCTCCTCTACTTCAGCTCCCAGACTTCATCCAACCTGAATTTCACTCTTGGGCATCCAATTGGTATTTAGCACCAGGTAAACACAAAATGAGGCCAGGCACAGTAGTTTGTGCCTATAATTTCAATGCTTTGGGAGGCTGAGAGAGGAGGATGGCTTGAGCCCAGGACTTTGAGACCAGCCTGGGCAGCAAGTCGATAACTGTTTTCTACAAAATTTTTCAAAATTAGCCAGGCGTGGTGGCACATGCCTGTAGTCTCAGTTACTCAGGAGGGTGAGGTGGGAGGATCACTTGAGCCCAGGATTTGGAGGCTGCAGTGAGTCATGATGATGCTACAGCACTCTGGCCTGGGGGACAGAGCTAGACTTTGTCTCTAAAACAAATAAGTGTAAAAAATAAGGCCAGGTGCAGTGGCTCACACCTGTAATCCCAGCACTTTGGGATACCAAGGTGGGAGGATCACCTGAGGCCAGGAGTTTGAGAACAGCCTGACCAACATGGTGAAATCCTGTCTCTACAAAAATATAAATATTAGCCGGTGTGGTGGTGCACACCTGTAATCCCAGCTACTCGGGAGGCTGAGGCAGGATAATCTCTTGAACCCGGGGGTGGGGGTTGCAGTGAGCCGAGATTGCACCACTTCACTCCAGCCTGGGCAAAAGAGTGAAACTCCATCTCAAAAAAAAAAAAAAAAAAAAAAAAATCTTATCTGACTTTGATTGCATTACAATAAATGTAGTTCTCAGTTTGGGGAGATTTAACATCTTTATGATAAGCCTTCCTATTCATAAATATGACATATCAAATAGGACTTATACCTCTTTAGCTTTATGTATTATAAGCAATCCTTTTTTCCATTACATAATCTAAATTATTATTGGGGTAGAAGAAAGGTACTGAGTATCCCAATGTTGATATCTTGTGTGGCGAACTTACTGAAATTTCTGGGTGTAATAATTCATCATTTTACACGCTTAGATTGTCTATGCTAAATTTGAATTATTTCTTAACAATTTTAATACCTCATTATATATGTATTCTTTTAGTTCCTCGGCTAAACCTTTCAGCAAAATATAAATTAGCATCATAACCTCGTTTCCGTCCTCGTATGGGATTGTTCTATTGTTTTACTATTAAGTCAGGCAGTTGATGTAGATTTCTGACAAAAATTTCATCTTTTTTTTTTTTTTCTGAAGCAGACTCTGGCTCTGTCACCCAGGCTGGAATGCAGGGGCACAATCTCAGCTCACTGCAATCTCCGCCTCCCGGGTTTAAGCGATTCTAGTGCCTCAGCCTCTATAGCAGCTGGGACCACAGGCGCGTACCACCACGTGGGGCTAGTTTTTTGTATTTTCAGTAGAGGGGATTTCGCTGTGTTGGCCAGGCTGGTCTTGAACCTCTGGCCTTAAACGATCTGACTGCCTCGGCCTCCCAAAGTGGTGAAATTACATGCATGAGCCACCATGACCAACCAAAATTTCATCAATTTTGTTATGTTTTCTTCTATTCCTGGCTTGTCAAGATTTTTTAAATTAGAATTTTATGTTGAGGCTAGGCACAGTGGCTCATGCCTGTGTCCCAGTACTTTGGGAGGCCAAGGCAGGAGAATTATTTAAGGCCAGAAATTTGAGACCAGCCTGAGCAACATAGCTAGATCTTGTCTCTACTGAAAAAAGAAAAAAAAAAAAATTAGCCAGGCTTGGTGCCTGTATTCTCAGCTACTCAGGAGCCTGAGATGGGAGGATCACTTGAACCCATGGGTTAGAGGCGGCAGTGAGCCATGATCACACCCTTGCACTCCAGCCTGGGCAACACAGTGAGACCCTAAAAATTGTGTTGAATCATATTAAATACTTTTCAGCACCTATTAACATGATCATATGAGATTTTAATTCAATCTTTTAACAAAATTATTCACAATGAACCATTCTTATACTCTTGGGAAAACTTTACTGGTTCACAATCTATTATTTTTATTTTTTATTTTTTATTTTTTTAGAGATGGAGTCTTGCTCTCTCACTCAGGCTGGAGTGCAGTGGCACAATCTTGGCTCACTGCAAGCTCCGCCTCCCTGTTTCACGCCATTCTCCTGCCTCAGCCTCCCGAGTAGCTGGGACTACAGGCGCCTGCCACCACGCCCAGCTAATTTTTTGTATTTTTAGTAGAGACGGGGTTTCACCATATTAGCCAGGATGGTCTCAATCTCCTGACCTCGTGATCCACCCGCCTCAGCCTCCCAAAGTGCTGGGATTATAGGTGTGAGTCACCACACCGGGCCTCTATTATTCTTTTAATATGTGATGGATATGGTTTGCTTATGCCTTATTTGGGTCGTATATAGTTTTCATTTGGGGGCTGTTCTCAGTCCTTTGCATTGGGGCAGTGCTGGCAATGCAGAATGAGTTGAGAAGCATTCTATGTGTTTCTGTGTTCTGGAAACATTTCTATGTCATGGGAATTATTTGCTTCTTAAAAGTTGGAGTTGGCTGGGCGTGGTGCCTCGTGCCTGTAATCCTAGTACTTTGGGAGGCTGAGGCGGGTGGATCACCTGAGGTCAGGAGTTCGAGACCAGCCTGGCCAATATGGTGAAACCCCATCTCTACTAATAATATAAAAATTAGCCGGGCATGGTGGCACACGACTGTAATCCCAGCTGCTCGGGAGGCTGAGGCAGGAGAATCACTTGAACCTGGGAAGTGGAGGTTGCAGTAAGCCAAGATCACGCCATTGCACTGCAGCCTGGGTAACAAGAGCGAAACTCCATCTCCAAAAAAAAAAAAAAAAAAGTTGGAATGAACATGCCTGCAAAATCTCCAGGGCCTGTAATCTTTTTCATGTAGTAGATTTTGAGTACTTTGTCTTCATAATGATGGTGAAAGCAGGAACTCTGGGAGTCAAGTGCAAGGCACTGTTATGAGCACCTTCGGAGTATTGATTCTTTTGATCTCCACACTAACCATATAGCCTGCAATCTTACAGACTGAGGATAAAGCACAGGGAGCTGGAAAGACACAGTGCAGGTCTTACAGTGAATCCACTGAGGGGCCAGGATTGGGAACCAGGAAATCTGCCACCAAAAGCCATGTTCTTAAGCACTGGGTGGACAACACTGCCTCCCATCGACCGTTAGTAGCAATTCAATCTTTTTACCTGCTGGAATCACTTTTTAATAACTTACCTTTCTTTTAACAAATAATTTTCATTTTCGACATAGAAGCTGACTTGAAGGAGCGCCCACTGGCCCAGAGTGGTACAACTTGAACATCAAAAATATTAATAGGCCGGGCACGGTGGCTCAAGCCTGTAATCCCAGCACTTTGGGAGGCCGAGACGGGCGGATCACGAGGTCAGGAGATCGAGACCATCCTGGCTAACACGGTGAAACCCCGTCTCTACTAAAAATACAAAAAAAAAAACTAGCCGGGTGAGGTGGCGGGCGCCTGTAGTCCCAGCTGCTCGGGAGGCTGAGGCAGGAGAATGGTGTAAACCCAGGAGGCGGAGCTTGCAGTGAGCTGAGATCCGGCCACTGGACTCCAGCCTGGGTGACAGAGCGAGACTCCGTCTCAAAAAAAAAAAAAAAAAAAATTAATAACGGCCAGGTGCGGTGGCTCATTCCTGTAATCCCAGCACTTTGGGAGGCTGAGGCGGGTGGATCAATTGAGGTCAGGTGTTCGAGACTAGCCTGGCCAACATGGTGAAACCTTGTCTCTACTGAAAATACAAAAACTAGCCGGGCGAGGTGACAGTCACCTGTAATCCCAGCTACTCGGGAGGCTGAGGCAGGAGAATCGCTTAGAGCCCGGGAGGCGGAGGTTGCAGTGAGCCAAGATGGTGCCATTGCACTCTAGCCTGGACAACAAGAGCAAAACTCCATCTCAAATAATAATAATAACTATAATAGATTTAAATACACCAAATATATATCATACCTAATGATGAAGGACGGAATACTTCCCTATGAGATCAACAAGAAGGAAAGGATGTCTGCTCTTGACACTCCTATTTGACACAGTGCTGGAAGTTCTAGTCACTGCAAGAAAAAAAGGCAAACAGGGAATGGCGCAGTGGCTTATGGCTGTAATCCTAACACTTTGGGAGGCAGGAGGATCACTTGAAACCAGGAGGTCAAGACCAACCTGGGCAACACAGCATGACCCCGTCTTTACAAAAAATATTTAAAAATTAGCCAAGCATGGTGGCACATGCTTGTAGTCCTACCTACTCAGGGGGCTAAGGCAGGGAGATCACCTGAGCCCAGGACTTTGAGACTGCAGTGAGCTATGATCACTCCACATTGCACTCCAGCCTGAGGGATAGAGTGAGACTCTGTCTCAAAAAAGAAAAAAAAAGGCATGTAGATTGGGAAGGAAGAAATAAAACTATATCTGCAGGTGACATGAGATATGTGTGTGTGTGTGTGTATGTGTGTGTGTGCATAGCTGATGCAAAAATAATTGCGGTTTTTGCCATTAAAAGGAATGACTGATGGGCGCAGTGGCTGACACCTGTAATCCCAGCACTTTGGGGGGGAATTTTTTTTTTTTTGAAATGGAGTCTCACTCTGTCACCCAGGCTGGAGTGCAGTGGCGCGGTCTTGGTTCACTGCCAGCTCCGCCTCCTGGGTTCACCCCATTCTCCTGCCTCAGCCTCCCAGTAACTGGGACTACAGACACCTGCCACCATGCCCAGCTAATTTTTTGTATTTTTAGTAGAGATGGAGTTTCACCATGTTAGCCAGGATGGTCTTGATCTCCTGACATCGTGATCCGCCCGCCTCAGCCTCCCAAAGTGCTGGGATTATAGGCATGAGCCACTGTGCCCGGCCTTTTTTTTTTTTTTTTTTTTTTTTTGGAGATAGAGTCTCACTCTGTCACCCAGGCTAGAGTGCAATGGTGTGATCTGGGCTCACTGCAACTTCTGCCTCCTGGGTTCAAGCGATTCTCTTGCCTCAGTCTCCCTAGTAGCTGGGATTACAGGCGCCCACCACCATGCCCAGCTAATTTTTGTATTTTTAGTAGAGATGGGGTTTCACCATGTTGGCCAGGCTGGTCTTGAACTCCTGACCACCTACCTCGGCCTCTCAAAGTGCTGGGATTACAGGCGTGAGCCACCGCCCTGGATGGATGTATTTTCAATGCATGTCTTCATAATGCATGTGAAAGCCAACACATAAATGGGAGACAGTGAAGGGACCAATATGGTGGAAGGTTTCCATATTCCACTTGAAGTTGCAAAATATTCAATCTAGGTAGACTACAAAATATTTCAATGTGTTTACCATAATCCCTAGAGCAATCACTTAAAACTTACAAAGATATATAGTGAAAATCACAATGAATAAATTAAAATGGAGTATTAAAACAATATTCAAATAATCCAAAAGAAAGCAGGAAATGGGAAAACAATGAACAAAACACAGAAAAGGGGAAATACAAAACAAATAATAGTAGACCTAAAGCAAAACATACCAATAATCACATTTAAGGCACATGATCTAAACACACAAGTTATAAAATACTTTCGTAATGCACTTAAAAAAAAAAATAGCCAGAGCCGGGCGCGGTGCCTCACGCCTGTAATCCCAGTACTTTGGGAGGCCAAGGCGGGCGGATCACGAGGTCAGGAGACCATCCTGGCCAACATGGTGAAACTCTGTCTCTACTAAAAATACAAAAATTAGCTGGGCATGGTGGCGCATGCCTGTAATCCCAGCTACTCGGGGGGCTGAGGCAGGAGAATCGCTTGAACCAGGGAGTCGGAGGTTGTAGTGAGCCGAGATCGCACCACTGCACTCCAGCATGGTGACAAAGGGAGACTCCATCTCAAAAAAAAAAAAAAAATTTGCCAGGTTAAATGGCTCATGCCTGTAATACCAGCACTCTGAGAAGCCGAGGTGGGTAGATCACTTGAGCCCAGGAGTTTGAGACCAGCCTGGAAAACATGGTGAAACTCCGTCTCTACTAAAAATACAAAACATTAGCCGGGCATGGTGGCGCATGCCTGTAGTCCCAGCTACTCAGGTGGCTGAGGCAGGAGAATCACTTGAACCCAGGAGGCGGAGGTTGCAGTGAGCCAAGATCACACCACTGCACTCCAGCCTGGATGACAGAGCAAGAAGAAAGAAAAGAAAGGAAAGAAGGAAAAGAAAGAAAAGAAGGGAAGGGAAAGGAAGGGAAAGGAAGGGAAGGGAAGGGAAGGGAAGGGAAGGGAAGGGAAGGGAGGGAAAAATAAAGGAAAGGAAAGGAAGGAAGGAAACAAATGATTGCTTGCTTGGTGTTGGAGGGGACTGAGGGGATGGGGGAAAAGGGGGGGAACCCACACATTTGATCAAAGAACTCTTCTGTGTTGACTGTTGTGGTATGAGAGCAGAGAAAATGCACTGTGTTTTTCCTGAAACACAAGACTTGGGAGGCCCACATCACTCTTGCCCCGAGTAGTGTTTTTCTCTCAAGATGCTCAGAAGGAATCTTTAAACAAAGATGATCAAGGAAATGAAGCTTATTTATAGGTCTGTTTTGAAGGTGGAACCAGGGATTCCTCGATTGGCCAATGACTTGAGTGAGTAGGAGGAGCCGTCACTCCATCATACCAATCAGAAGCCAAGTATTGGTTCCCACCCTATGACATACCACCTCCAATTGGCCAATAGAAGCAGAGAGAAGGGCTAGGAGGTGGGGCCTGCCTGGCCGCCATGGTAATCCCCTGTGGTTGGTGATCAAGGAAGAGCTTCCATGTAGCACTGGTAGTGCCAGATCCAGGTGCCCTCCTGGGAATGTTCGAGGAGGGTAGGAGTAGGAGGAGGAGTGTTAGAGAGAGTAGAGGGGAAATGATGAGAGCAGAAAGGGTATCATAAAGGAACCTCAGGGGTGATACAAGTGGACAGAGACATATGTTAGAGGGGCAAGGGTTTAGAACAGGAAGGTTGCTGTACGTGGATGGAGAAGGAGTTCAAAAGGTCAGGAAGCTGGTTTCAGAAGTTGAGAGGTGTTCGAGGGAGACAGGGCAGGACTTTGTAAGGGGACAGAGAAGTAGAGACAGTGAAACCCCGTCTCTACTAAAAATACAAAAATTAGGCCGGGCGCGGTAGCTCAAGCCTGTAATCCCAGCACTTTGGGAGGCCGAGGCGGGCGGATCACAAGGTCAGGAGATCGAGACCACAGTGAAACCCCGTCTCTACTAAAAATACAAAATATTAGCCGGGCGCGGTGGCGGGCGCCTGTAGTCCCAGCTACTCGGGAGGCTGAGGCAGGAGAATGGCGTGAACCCAGGAGGCGGAGCTTGCAGTGAGCCGAGATCGCGCCACTGCACTCCAGCCTGGGCAACAGCGTGAGACTCCGTCTCAAAAAAAAAAAAAAAAATTAGCCGGGCGTGGTGGCGGGCACCTGTAGTCCCAGCAAGAGGAGTGAATAGGTGGTCAAATAAGGTCTTAGAGGAGCTAAAGGAGCAGGGAGTTCATGGGCGAACCGGAAAGGTTTACAGCAGGATTCATAGGGATGAAGTAAAGGATATTTACTTCAATACAAAACATTAGCCGGGCATGGTGGCGCATGCCTGTAGTCCCAGCTACTCAGGTGGCTGAGGCAGGAGAATCACTTGAACCCAGGAGGCGGAGGTTGCAGTGAGCCAAGATCACACCACTGCACTCCAGCCTGGATGACAGAGCTGAGAAAGCTAATAGAAGTTTTACTTTGGGGGGCAGAGGTGGGAGGATCACTTGAGCCGAGGAATTCAAGACCAGCATGGGCAACATAGCAAAACCCCGTCTCTACCAGAAGAAAAAAAAAAATGTTGGTTTTTTTTGAGACGGAGTCTCACTGTGTCACCCAGGCTGTAGTACAATGGCAGGATCTCGGCTCATTTCAACCTCCACCTCCTGAGTTCTGCCTCAGCCTCCCGAGTAGCTGGGATTACAGGTGTGTGCCACCACGCCCGGCTAATTTTTGTATTTTTAGTAGAGACGGAGTTTCACTATGTTGGCCAAGATGGCCTCAAACTCCTGACCTCAGGTAATCCGCCCATGTCGGCCTCCCAAAGTATTGGGATTACAGGCGTGAGCCACCGCACCCAGCAAAAAACAAAAATTTTTTTAATTAGCCGGGCATGGTGGTGTGCACCGGTAATCCCAGCCACTCAGGAAGCTGAGGCAGGAGGATCACTTGAGCCCAGGAGTTTGAGGCTGCAGTGAGCTATGATAGTGCCTCTGCACTCCTACAGCCTGGGAGAGCAAGACCCGGTCTCTAAACACACACACACACACACACACACACACACACACAGAGGACAAAGAAGTTTTATAGGGTGAGAGTTTTATAAGGGAACGGTGAATTTATAATGAAGGTTTTATACCCAAATACAGGTCCAGTCACTCCACTCTTGGAGAGTCCAATTAACAAGAGCAAGTTCTGGTATAAAGAAGGTGACTTTATTCCACAACTCAGCTGAGGGGAAGAGGTACAGGTTCCTGCCTTAGGGGTATTGCTTCAGCTTTCAGGACAGAAAGCAGGGACTTTTAAAGGGGGGCTTGATGTGAATGACATAAAGGTGGGAGGCAAGGAGGTGTGGGGTCTATGTGACATGCTTTGATGTCTTATCTATCAGGTGCTCTAGCTGTCACCACCGTGAGCAGAGAAATTGACCATTGTCTCAAGGCAATCTGATGGGAGAGAATTCTGGGGGTGCCTGATTTGTTTCAAGGTTCAGTCCCTGGAACTTCTAAGTAAACATATAATTAGATAAGCTTGCCATGTAGGGAGGTTACAATTGCATTCCTAAAGAGCTAAGTAGGAGATGGGGGGAAAAGAAAAAGGAAAAAAAAATCATTTTTTTTTCTTTAAAAATGGGGTACTCTGGCCAGGCGCAGTGGCTCAAACCCTGTAATCCCAGCACTTTGGGAGGCCGAGGCAGGCGGATCACAATGTCGGGAGTTCAAGACCAGCCTGGCCAACACAGTGAAACCCCGTCTCTACTAAAAATACAAAAAGTAGCTGGGCGTGGTGGCGGGTACCTGTAGTCCCAGCTACTTGGGAGGCTGAGGCAGGAGAATCGCTTGAACCCACAAGGCGGAGGTTGCAGCTGAGATTGCATCACTGCACTCCAGCCTGGGCAACACAGCGAGACTTTGCCTCAAAAAAAAAAAAAAGGGGGGGAGTACTCAATTATAGTTTCCCACTGTCAAATTCCATTCCATTTCTATGGGATTTCAATGCCACATTCATGCTGGCTACTTCCTGCTGAAAGAGGGCATTGTGATTGATCAACAGAATGGAACTGATCCACTTGGAGTTGGAAATATTTATGAGTAGTTAGTTGGACTAATATGGTGTAAGGTCTGGAAAGTCTCTGGGAAAGTCTGTCTTGCATTCCCATACAGAAACTGAAACAGCAGAAAAATCCACAGCAGAGAAGTATGTCTATCATTGCAACTAGGGCCAAATTTGTAAGGAGCTTCTGTCCAGGTGAGAGCAGTCCTCACCTGCAACAGGATGCCAACCACTGACCTGGTGATAATGTGGGGTCAGACATAGCTTTGATTTTTTTGGTGCATGTCTCTCAGGGCTATTGAGACATTTACTGAATTATCTGAGATGTGTACATTTGTCAGGCACATTCCCAGCTGCCAATTGTACCTGGAGCTCCTGTGGAGATATGATGACAGGGTGGCTAAACGTATACATTTAACAGGTTACAAGAGGGGCTATGGGCCGGGTGTGGTGGCTCACGCCTGTAATCCCAGCACTTTGGGAGGCCGAGGCAGGTGGATCACCTGAGGTCAGGAGTTCAAGACCAGCCTGGCCAATGTGGTGAAATCCCATCTCTACTAAAAATACAAAAATTAGCCGGGCATAGTGGCACATGCCTGTAATCCCAACTACTCAGGAGGCTGAGGCATGAGAATTGCTTGAACCCAGGAGGCAGAGGTTGCAGTGAGCTGAGATCATACCATTTTACTCCAGCCTGGGCAACAGAGTGAAACTCTGTCTCAATAAATAAATAAATAGATAAGAGCGATACAGAGGCCAGGCATGGTGGTTCACACCTATAATCCTAACACTTTGAAAGATTGAGGCAGAAGGATCACTTAAGGCCAGGAGTTGAAGACAAGCCTGGGCAACATAATGAGATTCCATCTCTACAAAAAAAAAAAAAACACAATCAAAAATCAGCTGGGTGTGGTGGTTTGTACCTATGGTACTACCAGCTATCGGGAGGCTGAGGCAGGAGGATTGCTTGAGCCCAGGAGTTCGAGGCTGCAGTGAATTATGATCATGCCAGTGTACTTCAGCCTGGGTGACAGAGCAAGACCTTGTCTCAAAAAATAAAAGGGATAGAGAGAGGTTAGAGGAGACATGGTGGGGGTTAGAGAAAGTCAATGAAAATTTTAAATGGGGTCAATGAAGATCGTATAGCTGCCAAGGAGAGATGAGTTAGGGTAAGTGGGGAGAGAGTGAGAAAGGATTGTTAGAGTTCAGAAGCCACAGTGAGACATATCCAACTCTCTGCCCCCCAGGTGTTTACACTGATGTCTGATGAGGATGAGTCCAGCGACTATCTCTGCCTGTCCATCCTGAGCCTCTTCTGTTGCCTTCCCTTCGCCATCCCAGCCGTGATCTTTTCTTGCCTGGTGGGCACCTGCACCATGCCAATCCTCACCCTCCCTCTCCATCTCACCCCTGCCCCTGACCCAACTTCTTCCTTGTTCTCACTTCTTTTTTTTTTTTTTTTTTCTGAGATGGAGTCTCGCTCTGTCACCCAGGCTGGAGTGCAGTGGCGCAATCTCCACTCACTGCAAGCTCCGCCTCCCGGGTTTACACCATTCTCCTGCCTCAGCCTCCCGGGTAGCTGGGACTACAGGCGCCCGCCACTGCGCCCGGCTAATTTTTTGTATTTTTAGTAGAGACGGGGTTTCGCCATGTTAGCCAGAATGGCCTCGATCTTCTGACCTTGTGATCCAACCGTCTCAGCCTCCCAAAGTGCTGAGATTACAGGCATGAACCACCGCACCCGGCCTGTTCTCCCTTCTGAACTAGGAGCCTGAGCAACACCAGCACCTTCTGTGGGTTCAGACCTCCACCCTGAGTCCTTACAGTTCCACAGCCCACCCTCACCCAATAACTCTGTTTTTTGTTTTTTTTTTTTTTTTTTTTTTGAGACAGAATCTCACTCTGTCACCTAGGCTGGAGTGCAGTGGTACGAGCTCAGCTCACTGCAACCTCTGCCTTGCGGGTTCAAACAATTCTCCTGCCTCAGCTTCCTGAGTAGCTGGGATTATAGGCGCCCACCACCACGCCTGGCTAATTTTTATATTTTTGGTGGAGCTGGGTTTCACCATGTTGGCCAGGCTGGTCTTGAACACCTGACCTCAGGTGATCTGCCCACCTCAGCTTCCCAAAGTGCTGGGATTACAGGCGTGAGCCACCATACCCAGCCATGCAATAACTCTTTTATACTCATCTTTCCCTGTTCCCTCTCTCCTAAAACTCAGACAAAGAAGTACAATAAATCCAGTGACTATGAGCTGGCAGCCAAGACCTCCAAACAAGCCTTCTACTGGGCCATCACGAGCATCACTGTGGGAATCTTAGGCACCATCTTGTACACCTACCTATTATACTTACTTAGATAGTAAACTGCTTCCCAGCTCTTGGACAAACCACCAAATACACACCGCAGTGCAATTTACCTTGGCTCTAAGCATCTACTTGGGCTGAACGGAACACCTGCTCCTCAATGTCTGGAGTGCCAAGCTATCTAAGATTAGAAAAACAAAATGCAAAGTATTCTTCCTATTCTTACATGCCCCTCAACGTAACACTGCTTTTTTTTTTTTTTTTTTTTTTTGACAGAGTCTTGCTCTGTCCAGGCTGGAGTGCAGTGCCGTGATCTCAGCTCACTGCAACCTCTGCCCCCCAGGTTTAAGCGATTCTTCTGCCTCAGCCTCCTGAGTAGCTGGGATTACAGGTGCGCACCATCCATCATGCCCAGCTAATTTTGTATTTTTAGTAGAGACGGGGTTTTACCATGTTGGCCAGGCTGGTCTCAAACTCCTGACCTCAGGTGATCCACTCACCTTAGCTTTCCAAAGTGCTGGGGTTACAGGTGTAAACCATCGTACCAGGCCTCAGCATAACACTTTTAACACCAAATATTAGAGCCGGGAGCAGGGGTACTTTCCCCACCTATCAACCAACCAGATTCTCCAGCAGATACCAATTGGGTGTCCTGTAATTTAATTCAATTCTGACACTGTCTACATGGAGATGGCATCAGATCCCACAGGTTGAAGGCTCAATCCCATAAGACTCCCCCCTAACTTTGGATATCAGCCACAAGTGGTAAGTCGTTACCTAGACTTGTGACTGACAAGCTATAAATCTGACAAGCTATAAATCGGGTGTTCCCATGACCCCCCTCCTCAAGCCTGATTAATTTGTTCCAGCTGGCCAGGTGCAGTAGCTCAGGCCTGTAATTCCAGCACTTTGAGTGGCTGAGGCAGGAAGATCGCTTGAAGCCAGGAGTTTGAGACCAGCCTGGCCAACGTGGCAAAACCCCGTCTCTACTAAAAATTAGCCGGGTGTGATGGCACACGCCTATAATCCCAGCTACTTAGGAGGCTGAGGCAGGAGAATCACTTAAACCTGGGAGGTGGAGGTTGCAGAGAGCTGAGATCGCACCACTGCACTCCAGCCTGGGCAACACAGTGAGACTCCATCCAAAATAATAATAATAAAAAATAAAAATTTTTTAAAAAAAGACACTCTTATCACGCCAGAGATCCCAAGGGTTTTAGGAGCTCTGGGCCACAAAATGGGACCTAGACCAATATATATTTCACAGTATCACACAAGTGTTGCCAGCCTGGGTCGGCAGCTTGAAGGAAAGGAAGTGGTAGCTCCAGCAGCCCACTCGACCAGAACTCAAGACCAACTCTGGGACCCTGCCATGGCATGGGGGCCATGGGAGAGAGAGGAGGAACCCGTTGCTCGAGGACAGCCTGCCCACATTCATGTATTCACATCAGAAGTCTAGTTCTGCCTACCAAGGGCCTTGGCTGTGCTACCTAACCCTGGAGACCTAGCAGTGACTACTTCAAATTCAACCCAACCCCCTCAGAACATATAAATTGGGGTGAGAGACAGACATGCCGCCAGACAGTGACAATTGGAGTGGTCCAATATATAATGGAAGAAAACTGGGGAAGCATTACTAAAGAAACACTTGTTCAATGACACTCGTTATAGACAGTAAGGCAGGCCAGACACAGTGGATCATGCCTGTAGTCCCAGCACTTTGGGAGGCCGAGGCGGGCGGATCACTTGAGCTCAGGAGTTCGAGACCAGCCTGGCCAACATGGTGAAACCCTGTCTCTACTAAAAATACAAAATTAGCTGGGCATGGTGATGGGCACCTGTAATCCCAGCTACTCAGGAAGCTGAGGCATGAGAATTGCTTGAACCTGGCAGGCAGAGGTTGCAGTGAGTCAAGATCTCACCACTGCACTCCGGCCTGTGGGACAGAGCAAGACTGACTCTGTCTCAAAAAAAAAAAAAAAAAAAAAAAAAGACAGTAAGGCAGACTTTATTCAGAACCATTGCAATATGCAGAGGGAACGCTGCAAAACAGGGGCTTGCACTGAGGGAGAAAGATGGGGCTCAACACTGAATACAGCATGAGCAAGCGGGAAGTCCTAGTCAAGGAGCAGGGTAGGGGTCAGTGGATGGAAAATTAGTAAGAGAAAACATTGAGGGTAAGGGGGATTCTGACTAAACCAACCTAATAGGATTCTAGACCAGACATCACAATGAGGATGGTGGAGGTTGAGGAACCTGATCAGATGCTGAGGTTTATCAGATACAGAGGATGAGGGTTTCTAGCTAAACTGACGTAGAAGGGTTATTTTGCTACAACTGGATTTTACAAAGAAGTGCACAGATGGGCCTAGGAGAAGGTTCAGGTGGTTTTTTTTTTTTTTTTTTTTGAGACGGAGTCTTGCTCTGTCACCCAGGCTGGAATGCAGTGGTGCGATCTCGGCTCACTACAACCTCGGCTTCCCATGTTCAAGCCATTCTCCTGCCTCAGCCTCCTGAGTAGCTGTGATTACAGGTGGTTGCCCCCATGCCCGGCTAATTTTTTAAATATTTTTAGTAGAGATGGGGATTCACCATGTTGGTGAGGCTGGTCTTGAACTCCTGACCTCGTGATCCACCTGCCTTGGCCTCCCAAAATGCTGGGATTACAGGCCTTAGCCATTGCACCTGGCCTTTCTTCTCTTTTTTCTTTTTTTTTTTTTTTTTTTTTTTTTTGAGACAGGATCTCACTCTCTCACCCAGGCTGGAGTGCGGTGGCACGATCTCGGCTCAATGCAACCTCTGCCTCCCAGGTTCAGGTGATTCTCCTGCCTTGGCCTCCTGAGTAGCTGGGATTACAGGGGCATTAATGGCGACGGGGGCTTATTTCATCCCTTTGTCTACAACTGTAAAAGACAGTCATCCCCAAAGTGGCCATTTTAGAGGCCTCCCCTCAGAGACGCATTTTCTTTCTCAGGGATGTTCCTTGCTGAGAAAAAGAATTCAGCGATTATTTCTCCTATTTGCTTTTGAAAGAAGAGAAATATGGCTCTCTTCCGCCTGGCTCACAAGCAGTCAGAATTTAAAGTTATCTCCCTTGTTCCCTGAACATCACTGTTTTCCTGTTCTTTTTTCAAGGTGTCCAGATTTCAAATTGTTCAAACACACATGCTCTACAATTTGTGCAGTTAACGTAATCATCACAGGATCCTGAGGTGACATACATCCTCCTCAGTTTACAAAGATTACGGGATTAAGAGATTAAAGTAAAGACAGGCACAGGAAATCACAAGGGGAGGTGATAAGTGTCCATGAAATCTTCACAATTTATGTTCAGAGATTGCAGTAAAGACAGGCATAAGAAATTATAAAAGTATTAATTTACGGAACTAATAAATGTCCAGGAAATCTTCACAATGTATGTTCTTCTGCTGCGGCTTCAGCCAGTCCCTCCGTTAGGGGTCCCTGACTTCCCACAACACATGGTGAAACCCCGTCTCTACCAAAAATACAAAAATTAGCTGGGTATGATGGTGCATGCTTATAATCCTAGCTACTCGGGAGGCTGAGGCAGGAGAATTGCTTGAACCCAAGAGGTAGAGGTTGCAGTGAACCGAGATTGTGCCACTGCACTCCAGCCTGGGTGACAGAGGGAGACTCTGTCTCGAAAAAATAAAAATAAAAAATAAAATAATAAAAAAGCAGAAAGTGTCCAGGTATAATGGCTCATGCCTGTAATCCCAGTGCTCTGGGAGGCCAAGGTGAGAAGATTGCTTGAGGCCAGGAGTTTGAGACCAGCTTGGGCAACATAGTGAGACCCCATCTCTACAAAAAATTAAAACTGAAAAAATCTAGCTGGGAGAATTGGCTCAAGTCCCAGCTACTAAGGAGGCTGAGGCAGGAGGATCACTTAAGCCCAGGAGTTCCAGGATGTGATGAGCCATGATTGGGTCATGGCTCCAGCATGGGCAACAGAGTGAGATCCCGTCTCCCAAACAAACAAATAAAAAAGCCCAGGTAGCAATGAGAATGAGACTCGCCCAGACAGGCACCCTGGGTGACCACTCCTGAGGGTGCAGGTCATCCATTGTCCTTTGGTGGTGTCTCAGTCCAAAGGCAATTGTGACCAAATCACAGGGACAGATCAAGTCTCCTCAAAGCGGAGACTGGTGAAACTTTCCAAATCATGGCAGTAAGGCTTGCCTTGCATGTTACCGAGAACTTCCTCCTCTCTCTTGACTTTGCGGTCTGAGACCCAGTCTTACCTACATGTGTGTTTGGGGCAGGATGGGCAGAGACATAGCAGGAAAGGAAGTCACAGGGGTGTGTCCTACCCCAACCAGGAAGCAGGCAGCAGGGACTGCTGTGGGGCATGCCTGGAGGCTCTTCACCATCTGCTGAGCACCAGCATAACAATGGGATGTTGGGACTGTCAACCTGCACCGTGCTGTTACCACCAACCAGACAACTGGCTTTCGTGGTATTCACTCTGGGTTCTGGGGGCAGAAAGCACCCTAGGTGCTCAGGGCCTTCCTCTGAAGGGGTCACTTTTTCCTTCATTGTCTTAGGTGATGTAATAAGCTCTGCCAGACTGGAGGGAGCGAGACCAGGTGCCTGCAGTGACCTACTGAGACGCAGGTGACAGGCACAGGGAGCTTCCTGTGGTCATCTGAACTTTAAGGGAAGTTTTCTGGGGCCGAGTGTTCCTTCCTCATTCCCATTTACCTAAACTGGCCCATCCTTGGCCTGTAGGTCAGCACCCAACAGAGGCTTTTCCCCATGCACAACACTGTGAGGCTCGGGCACCCGGGCACAGTAACCACAGTGATTCCTGGAAGCCGGTGGGCATGCTATCCTGGGGCCATTTGAACTGGGAAAAGCTGTGTGAGTTCTTGGGGGCCAGCTTGCAGCCTTTTTGACTAGGGCCAGGTTGAAGGTCTTCCTGGGAACCAGAGTCAAGAGTGGCCAGTTACATTAAGCAGATACAGCCCACCACTTTCTTGAGCTGCTTGACAACTGTACCAAAAAGGCACAAACCCACTGAGGATATTATAAAACATGAATACAGATATTTATTTTATGTTTGGTTTTGTTTTGTTTTGGCTTTGAGACAGGGTCACACCCATGCTGGAGTGCAGTGGTGCAATCATAGCTCACTGAAGCCTCAACCTCCCAGGCTCAAGTGATCCTCCTGTTTCCATCCCCCAAGTAGACGGGACTACAAGCGTGCACCACCACGCCTGGCTATTTTTTTTTTTTTTTAATTTTTAATAGAGACAAGGTCTTGCTGTGGTGCCCAGGTTGGTCTCAAATTCCTAGCCTCAAACAATCTTTCCACCTCGACCTCCCAAACTGCTGGGATTACAGGCATGAGCCACCACGCCCGGCCATTGCCTTACAATTTTTTACTGACATCAGATATTGTTAATCTTACAGTGTTGGATGCTGGATTTTTTTTTTTTGTCTCTATACATATTATTGAATTTTGTTATGGAATGCAGCTAAATAATAGCTTGATCCTTTTGGGCCTTGCTTTTAAGCATGGTCAGTTAGCATCAGAGAAGTATTTCATCTAGGGCAGGGGCAGGGGTCTCCAAACCCCAAGCCATGAAACAATACCAGTCCATGACCTGTTAGAAACCAGGCTGCACAGCAGGAGGTGAGTGGCGTATGGGCGAGCATCACCGTCTGAGCTCCACCTCCTGCCAGTTCAGAATGGCATTAGATTCTCACAGGAGCACGAACCCTATTGTGAACTGCGCATATGAAGGATCTAGATTGCATACTCCTTATGAGAATCTAATGCCTAGACGGGACATGGTGGCTCACGCCTGTCATCCCAGCACTTTGGGAGGCTGAGACAGGCTGATCACTTAAGGTCAGAAGTTCGAGACCAGTCTGGCCAACATGGTGCAACCCTGTCTCTATTAAAAATACAAAAATTAGCTGGGCGTGGTAGCGGGCGCCTGTAATCCCAGCTACTCAAGAGGCTGAGGCAGGAGAATCGCTTGAACCCCGGAGGCAAAGATTGTGGTGAGCTGGGATCATGCTACTGCACTCCAGCCTGGGTGAAAGAGGGAGACTCCACCTCAAAAAAACAGGAGAGAGAGAGAGAAAATATAATGCCTCACGACCTGAAGTGGAACACTTTCATCCCGAAACCATCCAGTGCTCCCACCCTCTGTCCCCCAGACTGTGGAAAAATTGTCTTCCATGAAACCAGTCCCTGGTGCTCAAAAGATTGGGGACCACTGGTCTAGGGCTAACCTTTCGCTGCTGCTGAGGCCAGCTCCTCTACCCAGTGCCCACAGGATTATGAACATCCACTTTCCGTGGCCCTCTGTGGGCTCTGGAGATTGTTCCCTCTACTATTTTCTGATGGCACTTTCTCCACCCTCAGATAATTTCCTCACCCACATCTATTTATGTATTTGTCAGTACTCCACTGATCACTTGAGGGGATCCTCCGCAGATCTCTGGAGTTCTCTCCCTGTGCTGTTCCCTCCTCTCCAGTACCTTGCCCGTGAACTCAAGCTGCCTCAGCTTCTCTGGACTCTTAGCTCCATTATCCCAACCTGGGGAGACTGCGGGCTCCATCCGGGTCCCTGCTCCTTGCCCTAAGCCTGGAAACGTTTTCCAGGCAGTAAGCTAGGGCAAGCTAGGGCAATCTTAGGGCTCACCTTGTCTTCCTTTTCTGAGGGACCGTGGTCGTTTATTGCCTAAGAACCAATGTCTTCAAGTCTATTGTTGCCAACACTTTGTCCCATTTTTAAATTGTTTCAGACTGTTTCATCTGGTCCCTATTCCTCCATTTTTAGAAGTGGAAGTGGCCATTACTTTTTTTTTTTTTTACACCAGTCTTTATTATCCAATCTTTATTGTTTTCTGGTCTGCAATTATATTCTTGATAATTTAAGAGGTATTTGAATCTTTTGATAAAATGTGTCCACTTACCGAAAAAAGAAATAAGAATGAATCAGGTGTGGTCGGGCGCGGTGCCTCACGCCTGTAATCCCAGCACTTTGGGAAGCCGAGGTGGGTGGATCACCTGAGGTCAGGAGTTCAAGACCAGCCTGGCGAACATGGTGAAACCCCCATCTCTACAAAAATACAAAAATTAGCCGGGCATGATGGCGGGTGCCTGTAATCCCAGCTACTCGGGAGGTTGAGGCCGGAGAATCACTTGAACCCAGGAAGCAGAGGTTGCAGTGAGCCGAGATTGTGCCATTGCACTCCAGCCTGAGCAACAAAGCGAGACTCAGTCTCAAAAAAAAAAAAAAAAGATGAATCAGGTGTAGGAACAACTAGGTTACAACAGGGCAGGCACGGTGGCCCACACCTGTAATCCCAGCACTTTGGGAGGCCGAGGCAGGCGGATCACCTAAGGTCAGGAGTTTAAGACCAGCCTGGCCAACATGGCAAAACCCTGTGTCTACTAAAAATACAAAAATTCGCTGGGCACAGTCATGCATGCCTGTAGTCCCAGGTACTAGAGAGGCTGAGGCAGGAGAATCGCTTGAACCCAGGGGCGGAGGTTGCAGTGAGCCGAGATCGCAGCTCTGCACTCCAGCCTGGGCAACAGAGCGAAACTCCATCTCAAAAAAAAAAAAAGAAAAGAAAAGAAAAGAAAAACCAGATAGGCTAGGCTGGAGCCCTGGCTACAAGGGAGGCTGTGAGATTTCATAACTGCCATCTTCCTTGAGAGTGTGAGGAGGGTTTTATCTGGGGAGATGATGGCCTCCCAGACAGACAGAGAGAACTAAGATGCCAGGCACCCAAGACCAACAACAGCCCACCATGACCACACTCTTTGTCTGATATGGTTTGGCTGTGTCACCACCCAAATCTCATCTTGAATTGTAACTCCCATAATCCTCACATTTCATGGGAAGGACGCACTGGGAGGCAATTGAATCACGGGGGTGGGTTTTTCCCATGCTGTTCTCGTGATCTCGAGTAAGTCTCATGAGATCTGATTTTTATTTTATTATTATCTATTTTTATTTTTATTTTTATTTTATTTTTTTGAGACGGAGTCTCGCTTTGTCGCCCAGGCTGGAGTGCAGTGGCATGATCTCTGCTCACTGCAAGCTCCGCCTCCCGGGTTCACGCCATTCTCCTGCCTTAGCCTCCGAGTAGCTGGGACTACAGGTGTGCACCACCACACCCAGCTAATTTTTTGCATTTTTAGTAGAGACGTGTTAGCTAGGATGGTCTCGATCTCCTGACCTCGTGATCCACCCACCTCAGCCTCCCAAAGTGCTGGGATTACAGGCGTGAGCTACCGCGCCCAGCAAGATCTGATTTTTATAAAGGGCAGTTCCACTGCACATGCTGTCTTGCCTGCAGCCGTGTAAGATGTACCTATGCTCCACTGTGAGTCCATTAAACCTCGTTTTCTTTATAAATTACCCATTCTTGGATATTTCTTCATAGCAGTATGAAAATGGACTAATACATTGCCCACCACACATATTTTTTTAAGCCAGTCAAATTTAGCAGTGGGGGTTGTATACCAACTTAGTGGCACTAATATGTTTTGATAACCTACTATCATTGGTTCAAACATATAAATATACAGCCACATCATACATGAAATAGAATGTAGATAGCCAGGCTGGGCGTGGTGGCTCACGCCTGTAATCCCAACACTTTGGGAGGCCAAGGCAGGCGGATCACCTGAGGTCAAGAGTTCGAGACCAGCCTGGCCAACATGGCGAAACCCCATCTTTACTAAAAATACAAAAATTAGGCAGGCATGGTGGCGTATGCCTGTCATCCCAGCTACTCAGGAAGCTGAGGCAGAATTGCTTGAACCTGGGAGGCAGAGGTTGCAGTGAGCCGAGATTGCGCCACTGCACTCCAGCCTGGGCAACAGAGTGAGGATCTGTCAAAAAAAAAAAAAAGAAAAAGAAAAAGAAAAAGAAAAAAAAAGAATGTAGATAGCCAATAGGGTAAAAACAGTTTCTTAGGCAAACTGATCTTATGTTTCTGCCAAAGCTTACTAACATGCTGGTAATGAACCAAAGAAGTAATAAAATTATGCCAGTTCACAAAGTGTATGGAAAAGAAGAGCTCATATCCTTTAAAAGTAGAACGCTTATGTAGCTGGTTTATTTTCTTTGTTTTGCTTTTGTTTTTTGTTTTGTTTTGTTTTGTTTTCCTTTTCTTTGAGACTGAGTTTCACTCTGTCGCCCAGGCTGGGGTGCGGTGGCATGATCTTGGCTCACTGCAACCTCTGCCTCCCAAGTTCAAGCGATTCTCATGCCTCAGCCTTCCGAGTAGCCGGGATTACAGGTGCCTGCCACCATGCCCAGCTAATTTTTGTATTTTTAGTAAAGACAGGGTTTCACCATGTTGGCCAGGCTAGTCTCCAACTCGTGACCTCAAGTGATCCACCTGCCTCGGCCTCCCAAAGTACTAGGATTACAGGCATGACCCACTGCACCCAGCCTGCTTTGTTTTTTGAGACAAGGTCTTGCTCTGTCACCCAGGCTGGAGTGCAGTGGCATAATCACAGCTCACTGCAGTCTCAAACTCCTGCGTTCAAGCCATCCTCCTGCCTCAGCCTCCCAAGAAGCTGGGACCACAGGCGGACACCACCATGCCTGGCTAATTTCTTTTTCTTGTGTAAAGATGGGGTCTCGCTATATTGCCCAGGCTGGTCTCAAACTCCTGAGCTCAAACAATCCTCCCACCCGGGTCTCCCAAAGTGCTGGAATTATAGGTGTGAGCCACTGTGGCCAGCCAATTATTGTTGTCTTAAGAGTTATTTATGTATTTTAGATACTCCTTTATAAGTGTTTTGCAAATATTTTCTCTTAGTCTGTGACTCGTCTTTTCATTCTTTGTTTTTTGTTTTTTGTTTTTTTTTTTCAGACAGGGTCTTGCTCTGTTGCCCAGGCTGGAGTGCAGGGGCACAATCCTAGCTCACTGCAGCCTCTGAACTCTTTGGTTCAAGTGGTCTTCCCGCATCAGCCTCAGCCTCCCAAGTAACTGGGACCACCAGCACACGCCACCACACTCACCTAACTTAAAAAAAATTTTTTTTTTAGAGATGGGGTCTCTCTATGTTGCCCAGACTAGTTTCAAACTCCTAGGCTCGAGCAATCCTCCTGCCTTGACCTGCCAAAGTGCTGGGATTACAGGCACAGGTCACTGCACCCGACCTCATTCTCTTAACATGTTTAAAGGTCTCAAACACATTCAGAGTCTCCTGAAAAGCTCATAGACCCAAGGCAGATGTGGTGCCTAATTGATTTTCTTAAAAAATAGCAAAAAAAAATTCTCTACACAGGTAGAAGAATGGGCATGTCTGGGGGAAATGGCAGCTGTTAAGAAACCAGACATCCAGGAGTCACAGCTGGCAATCCTTCCCTCCAGGAAGCCCACCAGGATTGCATCAGCCCATGGCACTCTCTTCTGCCTCTCAATCCTTGACAGGTGTGTGAAGCTGGCTTCAGCTTCTCCTGCACACCTATCTCAGTGCTGATCATTGTCCCCTAGGTCAGAGACCTGAGGCGCCCTTTGGATGTCTCCCTGGCTCCTCACACTCCCGAGACTCCACGCTGTCCTCAGCATCTCTCCCAAAACAACTGTTCCTCACAGGTCCCTGTTTCAAAGTCCACCCCATCCAATCCCTGGGCCAGTGCCCTGAGCCTCACCCTGAATCCCCTCCCTTCTTCCAGTTCATCAAACTTATGACCCATTTACTCTGCCTCCTCCTTCCTTCCCCACAGCCCCACCCTGGCCCAGCAACTGTCCTCACCCTCCATCCCTCATCCTGCTCCAGCCTCCTCCCTGGGTACCCAGCTCTAGTCTCACTCCACCATCTTTCCCCACTTGCTGACTCAAAAACTATTTATTTTTGAGACACAGTCTTGCTCTATCACCCAGGCTGGAATGCAGTGGCGGGACCTTGGCTCACTGCAACCTCTACCTCCTGAGTTCAAGCGATTCTCCTGCCTTAGCCTCCTGAGTGGAGTAGCTGGGACTACAGGCGCAAGCCACCATGCCCAGCTAATTTTTGTATTTTTTGTAGACAGGGTTCCACGATATTGGGCAGGCTGGTCTCGAACTCCTGACCTCAAATGATTTGTCCACCTCAGCCTCTCAAGTGCGGGATTACAGGCGTGAAACACGATGCCCGGCCTAATTCAACAACTATTTCGAAAGCCACGCTCTGAACTGGACACCAAGGAGAAAGTGATGGCCTAGGCAAGCCCGCTGAGTGAAAGTTCCATAAATACTGCCTTTCCTCAGGGCCCGTCTTCCTCTGCTCTGGTCTCATACTGATGCCCACAGCGCATTCAGCTCTCTGACGGGGCCCAGCAGGCTCGCCAGAACTCCAGCCCTACTGCTTTCTGGGCATCCCGCAGACCTCTCACACCTGCTGTGTCCCAAACTGACCCACTCCTGCTGCTTATTTTTACCATCCCTACCTGGTGGTGTGTCTGTCTCCCCACTGAACTGTGAGCTCTGTACAATAGGGACCAGGGCTGTCGTGGTCACCATGTTGTCCCCAGCATCACCCAGCACAGAGTCAGCTCCCTGAGTTTATGGAATGGTAAGCACAAATGAATGGGAAAATGCATGCCAGGGAAATGTTAGGGTCATACTATCTGCCCCTACCCTCCACTCAGACATGGGACACCTGTTTCTGAAATCAAAGAGCAGTAAGTCCAGGATCTCATTCCCTGGTTCCAGTCCTCCTAGGCTGCAAGTCCCATTTTGTCAACAAAATAAAGGGGGCGGGCACGGTGGCTCACACCTGTAATCCCAACACTTTGGGAGGCTGAGGCGGGAGGATCGCTTTAGCCCAGGAGTTCAACAGCCCAGAAGCTGAGACTAGCCTGGGCAACATAGTGAGATCCCATCTCTATTAAAATAAAAATGTTATTTTTTTGTTTTTGTTTTTTTGAGACAGAGTCTCGCTCTGCCGCCCAGGCTGGAGTGCAGTGGCCCGATCTCAGCTCACTGCAAGCTCCGCCTCCCGGGTTCACGCCATTCTCCTGCCTCAGCCTCCCGAGTAGCTGGGACTACAGGCGCCCGCCACCTCGCCCGGCTAGTTTTTTGTATTTTTTAGTAGAGACGGGGTTTCACCGGGTTAGCCAGGATGGTCTCGATCTCCTGACCTTGTGATCCGCCCGTCTTGGCCTCCCAAAGTGCTGGGATTACAGGCTTGAGCCACCGAGCCCGGCCTAAAATAAAAATGTTTAATTAAAAGAAGAAGAAGAAAATAAAGGGAAGCATCAAGGACTGTTTTGCCTCTTTCGGGTTAGCTGGTAGTGAGCGAGAGAACGAGGGAAGGCGGGCGGGGCCGCCGTCTCTCCACGCCCTTTTCATTTCCACTCAAGGAGACCCACCTGGGAAGAGTGAGCGCTGCAAGACCCAACCTTACCACGCTAAGGTTACTACGCAGCGCCGGAGCCCGCTGTCTGCCCGGCAACCGATGACGTCCTGTTGGCGCGTCCGTGGCGTCAGAGGCGGGCGCCACACTTGAAGAGGCTGAGGGAGGCGGTGGCGCAGCTGTGGCGCTGTCATGGAGCTAGCGCGGGAAGCGCGGGAACTGAGTTGCTGGGCGGCCGAAGAGATGGGGGTGCCCGTGGCAGCCCGAGCCCGGGAATCGACGCTGCGCAGGTGAGGACCGCTCCTGGAGTGAGGACTCCCCACCCTGGAGATTGAGTCTCCGGGAGTGAGAGCTCCACCCCTCATTGAGGACTCGACCCCCCATTCCCCATCGAAAGTGACCCGAGTTACTGAGGGCTCCCTGCCCTGGGAGGCTTCCCAGAGTGAGGTCCCTAGCACTGGTGAGAATCCTCCACGAGTTAGTGAAGATCCCTCTCCGTATGGAAATAGGATCTCCAGGGTGAGGCTGTCCCCGCAGCACCTCCCCTTCCCACCCTTACCCCAACCAAAAAGGACACTCAGGAGTTAGCCGTGGCCACCCCATCGGGATTGAATCTGTAGGAGTGATGCCCCACATCTGGCCATGAGATGGCACTTCCTGGCAGTACATCCCCCACCTCCACCTCTGAATGTGACTGGATAACCCTCTCCCAGGAGAAAGGGAGCCCTCGCCACTCACCCCCACCCCCACCCCCATCCCCCACCCCCGCCTTCCCGGGGAATGAGAATACCACCATACTTAGTGCAAAGATCCAGTCCCTACAAAAAAAATGTTTTACCAATTAGCCGGGTGTAGTGGTGCCTGCCTGTAGTCCTAGCTGTTCTGGAGGCTGAGGTGAGAGGATCGCATGAGCCCAGAAGGTTAAGGCTGCAGGGAGCTATGATCATACCACTGCACTCCAGCCTGGGCAACAGAGCGAGACTCTGTCCCTAAAAAAAAAAAAAAAAAAAAAAAAAAAAGTTTGGGCCTTCCCTCCCCAAGAAGTGAGAACTCCCTAATAAAGACTCCCTACCACCATCACCTTGGGAATGAGGATCCCACACCCTGTGTGCTGCCCCAGGCATACGCTTACACACTGTCCCCACAGGCTGTGTCTGGGCCAGGGGGCTGACATCTGGGCCTACATCTTGCAGCATGTGCACAGTCAGAGGTAAGTTGGGCTAGAGTAGGGGAGGGGGCACAGGTGAGGTCCGTAGTAACTCCTCCTTTTGCCTCTGCACTGTAGGACTGTCAAGAAGATCCGAGGAAACCTACTCTGGTAACTGCTTCTTAAAGCTATCCCTTCCTATCCCCACTCCCATCTAGCCCTGTCCTCACCACAGCATCACACCTGTTGCCCTCCCCACTGGAAGCCCCACTCATCCACTGACTCTGGTCTCATTTTCCTAGGTATGGCCACCAGGACAGTCCACAGGTAAGAAGCATATGCTGCAAGATTCTCTTTCATCCGAAAAATGATTTGTAGATCTCCTGTTCTAAGCCCAACCAGGTGCTGGGTGATGCTGGGGACAATGGGTCACAAGATAGCCCTGATCCCCATCCTCATAGGGCTTAAAGTCCAGTGGAGATAGCATTAGCTCAGCTGGGAGCAGTGGCTTACACCTGTTATCCCAGCACTTTGGGAGGCTGAAGCGGGCGGATCACCTGAGGTCAGGAGTTCGAGACCAGCCTGTCCAACATGGTGAAGCCCCATCTCTACTAAAAATAAAAAATTAGCCAGGTGTGGTGGTGCACACCTGTAATCCTGTCTACTTGGGAGGCTGAGGCAGGAGAATTGCTTGAACCTGGGAGGCAGAGGTTGCAGTGAGCCGAGATCGCTCCACTGCACTCCAGCCTGGGCAATGCAGTGAGACTCTGTCCAAAAAAAGAAAAAAATATAAAGAGATAGTATTAGCTGGGGGCAGAGAGGTGGGACATGGATATGTGGCATCAAAGCTGCTGAGAAGAGATGGAGGGACAGGTTTGGGAGAGATGCTGAGGCCAGTGTAGGACCTAGTGGGTGTAAGAGGCTCATATGACACCTGAGGGGAGGCTTCCAGGAGTCCTTGGGACTTCTAGGTGCAGGGCTCCAGGAAGAGATCAATACTGGGACAAAGATGTGGTTGTCATCAGCACAGACAGGAAACAGGAAACAGGCTGGAAGTATGGGTAAGACAATCCTAAGAGGAAGGAGGGAGCCAGTACCCTAATGCTTCTGCATCAGACACAGAAACTGCTGAGCAAAAACCCTTTGCCACCAGTTGAGGAGCCTGGTACCCCCAAAAGACAGGCCAGGCTGAACCCCGATCAGACCGTGCATCTCACCCTGAATCTGATCCTCCCAGGTCCGTCGGAAGTTAGAGCTGGAAGCTACCGTGACCCGCCTGCGGGCAGAAATCCAGGAGCTCGACCAGAGCCTGGAGCTGATGGAGCGAGACACTGAGGCTCAGGGTGAGCCATGGGGCCAGAAAATGGGCAACAGAATGTGGGCCGGGAAAGGTGCTGATGGCCACCCTTGTTCCTCCTACAGACACAGCCATGGAGCAGGCACTTCAGCACACTCAAGACACCCAGCGTCGAGCTCTCCTCCTCCGGGCCCAAGCTGGGGCCATGCGAAGACAGCAGCATAGGCTCCGAGATCCCATGCAGCGGCTGCAGAATCAACTGAGGCGCCTGCAGGACATGGAGAGGTGGGCCTCAGGGACCCACCCTCACCAGGCTGGGCAGCCAGACATTCTCTTAGAGACCTCAGGGCTCTGCCCCGATCCCTTCTTGGGTTCCAGAATTCTCAACTCCCACCATTAGGATGGAAGGTCCATGAGGCCAGGAGGTTTTGTCATCTCAGTCACTTATATTTCCAGTGCCTAGAATAACAGCTGTATACCTAGAACACCAGCTCTGGGGAAACAGCCACAAACAGAGAACAAGTCCTTGCCCTCCTGGAGCTTACACTGTGACACGGAGAAGACAGATAGTAAACTAGGAACCAAACAGACCCTATCATTTCTGGTAGAGATGAGTGCTGTGAAGAAAAGCCTGTAATAGAAGGGAGAGGGAGATGCTGCCCTAGCGAGGGAAGGCCTCTGAGGAGGTAACATTGAACTGGGAGAGGAATTTCTGTGCAGAGGGAATAGCAAGAGCAGAGGCAGCGTGCTCAGCATGCAGGAAGAGCAGCCGGGGGCCAATGTCAGCTCGAGTTTCTCAGGCAAGACTGAGAACCTGAGGAGGTGAAGTTGGAGGAGTGGACAGAGAACTGTGGATGATGTGTTGCGATTTTGCCCTGAGACTGATTCGTGCCCTGGCTTGGCCACTTAAAACTGAGTGACCTTAGGCTGGGTGCGGTGCTCACACCTGTAATCCCAGAACTTTGGGAGGCCGAGGCAGGCAGATCACTTGAGGTCAGGAGTTTGAAACCAGCCGACAAAAATTAGTCGGGTGTGGTGGTGCATGCCTGTAGTCCCAGCTATTCGGGAGACTGAGGCAGGAGAATCACTTGAACCCGGGAAAAAGAGGTTGCAGTGAGCTGAGATCGTGCCACTGCACTCCAGCCTGGGCTACGAGAGCAAAACTCCATTTGAAAAAAAAAAAAATTGGGTGACCTTGGGCAAGGTATTTAACTTCTGTGTGCCTCAGATTCTAAGATCTGTGGAATGGAGATAACATTAATACCAAGCTTATCGGGTAGGCATGATCGTTAGGTGGACTCAATCATATGAAGTGCTTAGAAAAGTGCCTGTTAACTGTTGTTATTGTTCTGGGGTTTTGTTGTTTTTTGTGTGTGTGTGTTTTTTTTTTTTTTGAGACAGAGTCTGGTTCTGTTGCCCAGGCTGGAGTGCAGTGGCAGCTCACTGCAACCTCTGCCTCCCAGGTTCACACCATTCTCCTGCCTCTGCCTCCCCAGTAGCTGGGATTATAGGCGCATGCCACTGTGCTCGACTAATTTTTGTATTTTTAGTAGAGACGGGGTTTCACCATGTTGCCCAGGCTGGTCTTGAACTCCTGACCTCAAGTGATCTGCCCACCTCGGCCTCCCAAAGCACTGGGGTACAGGCATGAGCCCCCACACTGCGCCCATTGTTATTCTGAATGTACTGGGGAAACATCACATTATTTTGGAGGCATCTGAGCAGGGACATGATCTTCCTCGGGTTTTAACAGGATCATTGACTCCTGGGTGGAGAACAGTCTCATGGGGCAAGAGCAGTGGAGAGGCTAATGCGATATTCCAGCTGGGAGGTGACAGTGGCCTAATCTGGAGACGGCTTCCGGGATCTAGGCTTAGTGATTCCTCTGACTGGCCTTGCTGGCAGTGAGAAGAGATGGGGCACAGACATCTGTTTTCCCAGGGACCCCAGCCCCAACTGCACTTCTCCCTCCAGGAAAGCCAAAGTAGATGTGACCTTTGGATCCCTCACATCAGCAGCTCTGGGCCTGGAGCCTGTGGTCCTGGTAAGAGTCCCCGATCATGGGAGAAGGGGCAGGGAGCCTGGAGTCAGGCAGACGCCAGGGTCCCCCTCAGGTCCCTTCCTCTTCTCCCTAGCGTGATGTTCGAACAGCCTGCACCCTCCGGGCCCAGTTCCTGCAGAACCTCCTGCTTCCCCAGGCCAAGAGAGGCAGCCTCCTGTGAGTGTCCCTAGCCCCCAGAGACCCTGCAAAGAACCTGGGTTTTAAGAGGAGGGTGTCTCTTACTAATTCCTCAGACACTGAGCTTCTGGGCTACGTTCTATAGAAGGGGACAGACTCATCACAGTGACAGTCAGGTGGTCAGGGCTGTTGGGGGAGTGAGGAGGCCTGAGAGGCTCTGGGCACCCAGAGGCAGTGCCTTTCCCAGCTAAGAAGGTAGGGAGGGGAGAGGTTCTTTGGTGAGGAGGCTCAGCTGGGGTGAAGGGTCCAGAGAGTGTCCAGATGAACAACCCATGTAAAGGCCCCAAGGCCAGCAGGTTGGTATAATTGGGGAACTCAAGTCTAACAGGCATAGGGACGATGACAGCCCCTACCTTATAGGGCGGTGGTGATAACTAGAGGATAATTGACGTGTCTTGTAACATTTTCTGTCCCCTTACCCAACCCTACAGAACCCCTCATGAAGACCACTTTGGCACTTCCTACCAGCAGTGGCTGGGCTCTGCGGAGGTGAGAGGGCAGCGCTCTCAGGAAAGGCACAGCCTCCCGCCCCATGATCAAAACTTAGGGTGCCAGGACCTAACTCTTGATGACAGCCCCATTCCCATGGGGTCTCAGCTCACAGCCCTGCCCCGATCCTGCCCTGACTTCACCCTCCCTCCCACTAGATGCTGCTGACAAACCACCCCCCGGGCCACATCCTGGCTGCCTTGGAGCACCTGGCTGCAGAGCGGGAGGCAGAGATTCGGTCCCTGTGCAGTGGGGATGGGCTTGGCGATACAGAGATATCCAGGTGTGGGGCAGGGTATCCCTACAGTTGGGGAAGGCCGCGTGAGTGGGTGAGCTGGGATAGCCTCAGGACCTGGCCCAGCCACCTGCTGACGGGGTGGAACTGAAACCCACTGCCCAGTGGGGTGGCAGGACTGACACTGGCCACCCTCGAGTACCAAGGCAAGGCCACTGCACGGCTCCCTCAGCAGCTCTTTCCCCACCCCAGGCCCCAGGCCCCGGACCAGTCAGACTCCAGCCAGACCCTGCCGTCCATGGTTCATCTCATCCAGGTGACCCCAGGGCTCGCCTCCCCACCGCATTCCAAGACTTCCTCAATCCCCTCACCCATGGATCATGCCCTGGGTGTACCCTGACTCTGTACCCCCCTTGCAGGAGGGCTGGCGGACTGTGGGTGTGCTGGTCTCCCAGCGGAGTGCCCTTCTGAAGGAGCGGCAAGTCCTGACCCAGCGCCTCCAGGGCCTGATGGAAGAGATGGAGAGACGCGTCCTGGGATCCAGTGAGAGGTGAAGGGCTCCCCAAGCAGGGGCCTCTAGGCTGTCTCACTTCTGAGCGTCTCAGCCCATTGGACTTTTTCAGCCCCTGTGACTCCCATCCCTGTCTCCTCTCCCTGTGGTTTCTCTCCCTGGTTTATGGTCCCTTGTGTGGCTCAGTCGCCCTCCTGTCCTTTGCTCTCCTCCGCTTGCCCTGCAGGCAAGTGCTGATACTGGGGCTTCGGGGCTGTGGCCTGTGGGCGGAGCTCAAGGCCCTGCGCGCTCAGAGCCAGGAGCTGGAGGATGCAGCCGGGCATCGGCAGCTCCTGCTGAGGGAGCTACAGGCCAAACAGCAGCGGATCCTGCACTGGCGCCAGCTGGTGGTGAGAGGCTGGGCCTGGGAAGAGGTGGCAGGGCCTTGTGGAGGGCCAGAGGGGAGGCTTGAAAACTGGCTAAGAACTGGACCTAAGCCCAGTGTGGTAGCACATGCCTGTGGTTCCAGCACCTTGGGAGGCTGAGGTGGGAGGATCACCTGAGCCCAGGAGTTCAAGGCTGAAGTGAGGTATGATCACACCACTGCACTCCAGCCTGGGTGACAGAGCAAGATGCTGTCACTTAAAAAAAAAAAAGAGGCCGGGCGCGGTGGCTCACGCCTGTAATCCCAGCACTTTGGGAGGCCGAGGCGGGCGGATCACAAGGTCAGGAGATCGAGACCACGGTGAAACCCCGTCTCTACTAAAAATACAAAAAATTAGCCGGGCGCGGTTGTGGGCGCCTGTAGTCCCAGCTACTCGGGAGGCTGAGGCAGGAGAATGGCGTGAACCCGGGAGGCGGAGCTTGCAGTGAGCTGAGATCCGGCCACTGCACTCCAGCCTGGGCGACAGAGCGAGACTCCGTCTCAAAAAAAAAAAAAAAAAAAAAAAAAAAAAGAATGCTGTCACTTAAAAATTAAGAACTGGGCGTCCTAGGCAAGAGCCCAGGTGAGACTCCCAGGCAGAAGCAGGACCTAAGTAGAGAGGCACACTAAGGCTGGGAGCTGGGAGGAGTGAATCTCAGGGTATCCTGGTTCCTCAGGAGGAGACCCAGGAACAGATCCGCCTGCTCATCAAGGGAAACTCAGCCAGCAAGACCCGCCTGTGCCGGAGCCCAGGGGAGGTGAGATGGGCGTTGGGCTGAGGTCTGGGTAGGGCTGGATCTGCCAAGATGGGGCTGGGTGGACGTGGGCTGCCCCACCCATCCCTCGCCTTCCCCACAGGTGGTATCTCTGGTCCAGCGAAAGGTGGTCCCTACATCTGAGGCAGTGGCACCGCAGAGCCGGGAGCTGCTGCGCTGTCTGGAGGAGGAAGTCCGGCATTTGCCTCACATTCTGTTGGGCACCCTGCTGCGGCACAGCCCTGGAGAGTGAGACTGGGGCCGCCCCATCCCTGCCCTGCATCCCCTGCCATGGGTGACTGTCGCTCCCTGAACCTCCTCAAAAAAGATAACCCCAGACCCCCAGTGTTCCCAGGCTGCCAGACCTCACCCTTGGGTCGGCAGCCCTGGTCTTGGCATCCTAGGCCCCAGACCCACCTTGAAATTCCTGGGTCCCCAGAGCTCCAAAACCCAAGGCCTCTTCTCAGTACCCACCCAACCCAGACTTCTCCCCACCCCTAGGTTGAAGCCCCTGCCCACAGTCCTCCCATCCATCCACCAGCTGCACCCCGCATCCCCAAGGGGCTCCAGCTTCATAGCACTGAGCCACAAGCTGGGGCTGCCCCCAGGGAAGGTGAGTGCCTGTCTCCTGTGACCTGTCTCCCCAGCCCCGCCCCAGATGACTATCCTTCCCTCCCCTTCCAGGCCTCGGAGCTGCTCCTGCCGGCAGCTGCCTCTCTTCGCCAGGACCTTCTGTTCCTGCAGGACCAGCAGAGCCTCTGGTGCTGGGATCTGCTCCACATGAAGACCAGCCTGCCGCCGGGCCCTCCCACCCAGGGTAGGCCTGCCCTGCCGCCCCATCCAGCCTCCCCGCCCATTCCCACTACCAACAGCCTCCACGAGTCCTTACCAGCAACCCCGTTGCTTACACAGTGTCCACTGTGTGCTAAGGGCTTTAAACAGTCTCCCTTCTTTCATCTGCACAGCAGTCCCATGAGGTAAGTGCTGCTGTTCTCTCCATTCTACAGAGAAGGGAACTAAGACGCAGAGGTTAGTAGGTTGCCCAAATGGCAAAGCTGGAATTTGAATCCAGGTGGTGTGAAATGGGTCCGTGCTCCCAACCACTAAGCCACACTGCCCGTCGACTTTCCACGTGTTCATTCATCACCGTCACGTAGTATACCTCAGCAGTTCAAAGCCTGGGAATCCTCTCTGCCCTGTGTCTTCCTAACTGTGCGGCCTGCCCGTGCCTTAGCTTCCTCTTCAGTGGAGTAAGCATAAAGCAATGTCTTACCGAGGTGCTGGGCAGATTCAGGCAGGGGACCCGCACAGGGCACTGAACACTGCCTGCTATGCAGTAAGCACCCTGTGTCTCCAGTGTGATTAGCATCATTGTCTGTGTACACACACAGTCTCTTGGAGTCATGACCATGAGGAAAGGGACTTTAAGACCCCCAGTTTACAGATGAGGATACTGAAGGTGAGAGAAGTTCGTTAATTCCTGGATTCACTCACCAGATACTCACTGGGTGTCTGCCAGGTGCCGGCCCAGATGGCTTGATGGGGAGTGAGGAGAAAGGTCCCCATCCCAGGGGTTTCCCCAGGATGGAAGTAAAGAGTAAAGAATGAAAGGATAAATACATGGAAGAGGAGAATTGATGAGAAATGAACTGGCAGTGCCAGCAGCACTGGAGGAAGAGACTGTGTTCAAGCCTCTGAGTTTGGGGCCCCCTGCCCTCCACTTCTCCACGAGGGGAGGGAGCAGTGTGCAGGAGCAATGAGAGCAGCCCCAGACCCTGCACGGCCTCTGCCCACCATGGCCTCTGCCCACCTCAGCCTCTGCCTACCATGCCTTTGGCCCACTGTGCCCTCTGCCCACCTCATGCGTTTTTTGGTTTTGCTTTTGTTTTTTTGAGACAAGCTCTCATTCTGTCACCCAGGCTGGAGTGCAGTGGTGCCATCCCGGCTTACTGCAGCCTCAACCTCCTGGGCTGAAGCCATCCTCCTACCTCAGCCTCCCGAGTAGCTGGGACCACAGGCATGCACCACCATGCTTGGCTAATTATATATTTCTTGTAATCATGGGCATCTTGAACGCTACACATCTATCATGGAACTCCTGGTTCTCTCTACTCCAAAGAACAATTTTGTTCCTCCTCTTCTTGTTTCCTCCCTTGTTAAATTATCTCACCCTCCTCATCCAAGTGCTGCACCCAGAAACCCAGGAGTCATCCTGAATTTCCCCATCTCCCTAATCCCCCCACCCCCACCAGCTTCAACCTCTTAGCAAGCCCTAAGGGTCCCATCCCCAGAGTTCTCACGGCCCTCTGCCCCACTAGCCTACAGCTCCAGTAATTCCACCTGACAGCAGACGGAGCTGAAGAAAGAGCCAGTGTCGTGGGCAAGGTCACAGGGCAGGGATGGGATGGGGTCAGGATTCAGGCCCAGCTTGTCTGATCACGCTGCTCGTCGACACTTGCTGAGCTGGGCCTGTTCTGCACACATGGAGAGGGAGTAGGCCCAGTCCCAGTCCCAGAGGAAAGCACCACTATCGTGAAGCTAGAGCAGGTGGAGGAGGAAGCCTTGGGGCGAGGAGTGTTGGAAGGGCCTCCAGGAGGAAAGATGCTCTCTACTGTGGGCCCTGGGGATCGGCCAGGTTTTGCCACATCATGAAACTCAAATACCTACTGAAGAGCTTGGACTCTGCCTTGGGGGTACTGGAGAACCTTGGAGGGTTCCAGACAGGAGGGAGAGCATCAGATTTAGGCTTCAGGAAGATCCCTGTGTATAGTGCAGAGGGTAAGCCAGAGCAGGAGACCGAGGCCTGGAGCAGAGGAGAGGAAGAAACGCTCAGAAGACTGAGCGGACAGGCCATGGAGATTGATGGACTCTCAGGGGTAGGGAGGAAAGCATCCAGAAGGAGGCCTGGGTGGGGCCGGGGGGATGGTGTGGACTGCCCTTAAGATGAGAACCTGGGAGGAGGGACAGGTCCTCATCTCAAGGGCAGTCCCTCAGAAGGGGACTTCCAGGCTGGGAAGAGGAGACAGACTCATCATTAGTTTGTGGGAAATGCTGAGGTCAAGACTAGGGGACTGGAGACTTGGGGACTCATTGCTGTAAGGTACCAGCGAGCCAGAGGACTCAAAGCTGCCTCCCGGCTTTCTCACCCTCAGAGCTGCTGCAGATCCAGGCATCCCAGGAAAAACAGCAGAAAGAGAACCTGGGGCAGGCTCTGAAGAGGCTGGAGAAGCTGCTGAAACAGGCGCTGGAGCGAATCCCTGAGCTGCAGGGGATCGTGGGGGACTGGTGAGAGGGGAACGTGCTGTGGGTGGGAAACAGAAAAGTCAGGACTCAAGCCGGGGGGCTGGTGAAAAAGAGCAGGCCATGGTTTTGCGGGGAGGCCAGCGAGGGTCTGGAGGGCCAAGCCTTCTCTTTGATGCCATGCCCTTCCCCAGGTGGGAGCAGCCAGGCCAGGCCGCCCTCTCTGAGGAGCTCTGCCAGGGCCTGTCCCTGCCCCAGTGGCGGCTGCGCTGGGTTCAGGCCCAGGGGGCCCTGCAGAAGCTGTGCAGCTGAAGAGAGTGTTCAAACAGAAGCCGAGAACTTGACACTGTTCACCCCAACACCTCACCTCCCCCAGGACAACTGGAAGAAAGCGGCGCCAGGATTCCTCGGCCGTCATCCCCACCCGCACCTGCAGTCCCCTCACGTGCTGTTCTGTTGCCCCGCTCAGCTCCCTGGCCCCTGTCCTTTCATCACTTTTATTCTCAGCAAAAAGTAATTGAGCACCTCCTCTAGGCGCTGGGGAGTCCACACTGAACAAAAAGCCAGAAGACCCTGTCTTCCAGCAGTTGAGTTCTAGGGCAGGGAGACGGAGTTTACAAGATAAGGAAAATATACATGTAGGCCGGGCACGGTGGCTCAAGCCTGTAATCCCAGCACTTGGGAGGCCGAGATGGGTGGATCACGAGGTCAGGAGATCGAGACCATCCTGGCTAACATGGTGAAACCCCGTCTCTACTAAAAAAAAAAAAAAAATACAAAAAACTAGCCGGGCGATGTGGCGGATGCCTGTAGTCCCAGCTACTCAGAAGGCTGAGGCAGGAGAATGGCATGAACCCGGGAGGCGGAGCTTGCAGTGAGCTGAGATCCGGCCACTGCACTCCAGCCTGGGCGACAGAGCGAGACTCCGTCTCAAAAAAAAAAAAAAAAGGAAAATATACATGTAGTATGCTGCAGGTTAACTGCTGGGTGGGAAATCCAGCAGGGGGTGGGAGGTGTGATTTGAATTGAGTGCCACACTGCCCAGATCACACTCCATCAAGGGGTGAGCAGGAGCAACGGGGTGGCTGAGGAGGAGCTTGCAGCTCAAGGCAACAGCACATGCAAAGACCCTGAGCCAGGATGTGCTGGTATAAGGGCCATAGAGGTGGACAGTATAGGTTGGGGATAAGGAATGTATTAAAAGATGAGAATGCCTTCTAGTTTGTATAGTTTCTTTTTTTACATGTAAATCAGCCATTTGGAATTTATCCTAGCACATGGATCCAATTTTGTCTTATTTTACATATATCCTAGTAGCACTTACTGAAATTCCTAGTCAGAGTGGCAGTTGCCTCTGAGGGAAGGTGGGCGGCTGGGATCAACTGAGGAGGAGACACAGAAATGTCCTAGCTGATGGGAATGTGCTGTGTTGAGAGCAGCGGAGGTGATGCAGGTATAGAGATTTGTCAGAGCTCATCTAGCTGTAGTCTTAAGGCCTGTGCATTTCACTGCATGGGTTACTCCATTTATAAAGCAAAGCCTTATGCTTTTGATATGCCACCTTTTTATGTGCTAAATGTCCACGTTTAATTGGATTATATCTGGCTTCTTTCCAGAACTGCTTTGTATTTAACCCTCCATGTGCCATTCCCACAGTAGCTTAATAGAAAGGCTTGTGATACATTGTCATATCTGTTTTTGTTTTCTTTTGTTTTTGTTTTTGAGATGGAGTCTCACTCTCTTGCCCAAGTTGGAGTGCAGTGGTGTCATCTCAGCTCACTGCAACCTCCGCCTCCCAGGTTCAAGCCATTCTCATGCCTCGGCCTCCCCAGTAGCTAGAATTACAGGCACGCACCACCATGCCCAGCTCACTTTCGTACTTTTAGTACGGACGGGGTTTCATCATGTTGGCCAGACTGGTCTTGAACTCCTGACCTCTAGTGATCCGCCAGCCTCAGCCTCCCAAAGTGCTAGGATTACAGGCGTGAGTCACCACACCCAACCACATGGTCATATCTGAAACGGCTGGATGCTCTTAGGTGCTCTTTTTCTTTTTCTTTCTTTTTTTTTTTTTGAGACAGAATCTGGCTCTGTTGCCCAGGCTGAAGTGCAGTGGCACGAACTCAGCTCACTGCACCCTCTGCCTCCTGGATTCAAGCAATTCTCATGTCTCAGCCTCCTGAATAGCTGGAATTACAGGCACCTGCCACCATGTCTGGCTAATATTTGTATTTTTTGTAGAGTCGGAACTTTACCATGTTGGCCAGGCTGCTCTCCAACTCCTGGCCTCAAGTGATTCTGCCGCCTCTGCCTCCCAAATCTTCGCCTACTGGGATTACGGTTTCCCCTATCTCGGTAATTTTTTTTCCCCAAATTAAGTGAACATTAGATTTAATCTGCCTGACCCCAGAAGAAAAACAGGCACAGATGGTAGTTTTACTGGTGTTGCAGTAAGTTTTCAAATTTGGAAGTTTGGCAGCTTTATGATCTTAAACCTTGCTGTCCATCTCTCACACAACTCCTCTGTTGGCCTCCAGAGCCCCTTCACTCTCCCAGCTTTCCTCCTGCCCCTGGTTGCTATTTCCCAGCCTTTCCATGTTGGCTTTCCCATGCACAGTCCTTAGTGTTCCTGCTCCTCCTCTCTCTCCTCATCACAGTTCCCAGCCCCCACCTTCAACTGAACTCAACAAAATCTTCAACTTCATACGGTAGTCACATTGTTAGTAATAACACTGGCATTTTTATTTTGATAAAATAGACCATTTAAATTTTGAGATTCTACCTTATATTTTTTGAAATTACATACTAAAGCAAATAAGTAGTGATATAATGTCATTGGGGACCGAGATTTTTAGTGTGAATGAAAAAAGATAACAAATATAAACTCAAAGAAGTAAACACCTGTCTTTCATATGAACTGGAAATATCAGAATAAAGTCATGATTTTTCTCTTTCTAAAAAATATATATTTCCCTGGTTAAGTCCCCTGAAAAGGTCTAAATATAATGACACCCCAGTAACTGAGCAGCACTAGTATACAGACTGTGGTCTCTTTTTTTTTTTTTTTTTTGAGACGGAGTCTCGCTCTGCTGCCCAGGCTGGAGTGCAGTGGCCGGATCTCAGCTCACTGCAAGCTCCGCCTCCCGGGTTCACACAATTCTCCTGCCTCAGCCTCCCCAGTAGCTGGGACTACAGGCGCCCACCACCTCGCCCGGCTAGTTTTTTGTATTTTTTAGTAGAGACGGGGTTTCACCGTGTCAGTCAGGATGGTCTCGATCTCCTGACCTCGTGATCCGCCCACCTCGGCCTCCCAAAGTGCTGGGATTACAGGCTTGAGCCACCGCGCCCGGCCGACTGTGGTCTCTTAAGTGCCATTTCTGACTAAGAACTAGGGACTCTTGTGAAAACAGCTGATTCTAGGTCTGGGGCAAGAAATGTGCAAAATGTGTACAGGATATTTTGTGCCAGGAAGCAAAGAAGTCCTCCAAGACTACTGTGGCCAAGTCAAAGGAACTCAGGAGCCAGTCTGAACGGCTCTCACTGGCCAAAGGTGGGGCATGTTGAGCAGTAAAAAGAACCACAGTGGTTTGAAGCACATCAAATATGCCTGAATCTGTAAGTTCATGTTGATACTCATATACCTCATTGAAATCACCTTTGAAGAATACTAGGCACCCATTCATTATTTTGAAAAATTTTATATATAAAAGAAGCATGTTCTCTATTTTTCTTATACGTACAAGTAACCAATTTTTTTGTTTGCTTGTTTGTTTTTTTGAGACAGGGTCTCGTGCTGTCGCCCAGGCTGGAGGGCAGTGGTGAGATTTTGGCTCACTGCAACCTGTGCCTCCTGGGTTCAAGTGATTCCCCTGCTTCAGCCTCCCAAGTAGCTGGGATTACAGGAGCGTGCCACCATGCCCAGCTAATTTTTGTATTTTTACTAGAGACTGGGTTTCGCCATGTTGGCCAATCTGGTCTCGAACTCCTGACCTCAGATAATCTGCCTGCCTCAGTCTCCCAGAGTGCTGGGATTATAGGTGTGAGCCACTGTGCCCGGCCTAAGTAACCAAATTTCTGATGAAGAGGTTATTTATGGAAGAATCACAACTAATAACTTCAGAGAAAATACTAGAATTCAAAAACCACTATTTGCCATGAATTAATTAAGTGATGGATACAAGTAATGATGATGAAGGGCTACTAAAACTATTAGGGGAAAGGTTGATTGGGCTGTCTCAAAAAATAATAACAAAAATAAAAGGCCAGGCATGGTGGCTCACGCCTGTAATCCCAGCACTTTGGGAAGCTGAGGTGGACAGATCACTTGAGGTCAGGAATTTGAGACCACCCTGGTCAACATGGTGAAACCCCATCTCCTCTAAAAATACAAAAATGAGCCAGGCATGGAGGCACAAGCCTGTAATCCCAGCTACTCCAGAAGCTGGGGCAGGAGAATAGACTGAACCTGGGAGGTGGAGGTTGCAGTGAGCTGAGATGGCACCTGCACTGCAGCCTGGGTGACAGCGAGACTGTCTCAAAACAAATACATAAATTAAAATTAAAATACAAAATAAGAGTGTCAGACCTCTGAGCCCAAGCTAAGCCATCATATCCCCTGTGACCTGCAGGTATACATCCAGATGGCTTTAAGCAACTGAAGATCCACAAAAGTGAAAATAGCCTTAACTGATGACATTCCACCATTGTGATTTGTTCCTACCCCACCCTAACTGAAACGATATATTCTCCGCCCACCTTTAAGAAGGTACTTTGTAATATTCTCCCCTGCCCTTAAAAAGGTACTTTGTAACATTCTCCCCTGCCCTTAAGGTACTTTGTAACATTCTCCCCGCCCTTGAGAATGTACTTTGTACGCCTATCCCAAACCTGTAAGAACTAATGATAATCCCACCAATCTTTGCTGACTCCTTTTTCGGACTCAGTCCGCCTGCACCCAGGTGAAATAAACAGCCTTGTTGCCCACACAAAGTCTGCCCAATTGGTGCTCTCTTCACACGGACGCGCGTGACAAAGAGAAGAATAGATCAAGTGAAATCCAGACGTGTTGAATATTGGTAGCGTTTGAGAGGTACTTAAGAGTTCGTTATACTATTCCCCCTAATGTGCATGTTTGAAAATACTCAGAATAAAACACTTGTGAGGGCTACGGGGATAAAAAGAAAAAAAAAAAAAAAGGGTCAGCTGTGGCCCAAGAAAGGACAGGGACCAAGCCCACGGACGTGCTCCTCTGAGTTGCACTAGTCTCTGGGCCTTGACTCCCACACTGAACAGCCTCCTCAAAAGTCTTCAGCTGTCGTCCAGGAAGCCCGGGTCAGGCGCTTCCTCCTGGGCGTCTCTGGTCTTCGTGGGAACCACAGGTCGGGTGTCAACCTGGGGACCCCAGGCCTCCCAGCCTTGCCCAATCCTGGGGTTGACGCAGACTTTAGCGTCTTTTTAAACTTCCGGCGCAGGCTCCGCGGTGGCACAGGACGGTCCTCCGAAGTTTCCTGCGTTCTCAAAGGTCCAGATTCCACATTGGGGATGGGCCCAACTGACTTTGCTTCGCTCTCATTAGCCCGTGGGCCGCCAGGAAGGCGGGGCCGCCTCTCTTCGCTGTGCTCTCATAGGCCCAGGTTCTTGCGTTCTTGTGTCCTTCTCTCACTCTGATTGGCCTGTAGTCCCCTGAGGGTGTGGAAAAATCTCATTGGCTCTCGCGTCCGAACGTATGACGTCATGCGCCACCGCCCGTCGCTTTCGCTGGACGTCATCGTCGGGAGCCCACCCAGACGAAGGCTGAGAGTAGACAGCAGAACCAGCGGCGGCAGCTAAGCTGAGACAGTAGTAGCGGCGACAACGACGGCGGCAGCGATGGCTGGGGCGGGGCCAGCCCCGGGACTCCCGGGTGCAGGAGGACCCGTGGTCCCGGGTCCTGGCGCTGGCATCCCGGGCAAGAGCGGCGAGGAACGCTTGAAGGAAATGGAGGCGGAGATGGCCCTGTAAGGCCCGCGACAGGGAGTAATAAAAGTCGTCCCAGAGCCAGAGCCACCGAATCCCGGAGCCTCCAGGCCTCGATAGGCCAGAGATACGGCTCTAACATGGGGAAGTGGGACCTTCGGGATTGTGGGGGCGGGGATAGGGGAGAGGTTGGCAGGGGTGAGGGTCCCCTCGCGATATACCCAGAGTTACAAAATTGGTACGAGGTCCTGAGCGCTGGTGTCTGTTCTTCTCCTCCAGGTTTGAGCAGGAAGTTCTGGGGGCTCCAGTACCCGGAATCCCAACTGCTGTGCCTGCGGTGCCCACGGTCCCCACGGTCCCCACGGTAGAAGCGATGCAGGTCCCAGCGGCTCCTGTGATCCGTCCAATTATCGCGACCAACACATACCAGCAGGTACGGCTGAGCTAAGGCATATAAGTTAGGGAACACAATGCCTCGAACACGGTAGGTGTTTGTGTAGAGAGCTGTTGACGTTTTAGCTTGTTGACTAATTAGCATGACAAATATTTTATGTGCCAGGCACTGAGAACACAGTAATGACTGAGGGAGACATTTCTGCCCTTTGGGCGCTTATATTCTAGAGCATGTTGTCCAGTAGAGCTTTCTGCAATGATGAGAATGTTCTGATATATTTTAAATTCATATTTAATAGTTCGTTATTCTCAGTCACATTTCAAGTGCTCAGTAGCCAGCTATATATGACTAGTAGAGAAAGAGAGAAATTATTGAGAATAGGCTGGGCGCTGGGTGCGGTGGCTCACACCTGTAATCCCAGCACTTTGGGAGGCTGAGACAGGCAGATCACAAGGTCAGGAGATCCATCTTGGCCAACATGGTGAAACCCCGTCTCTACTAAAAATACAAAAATTAGCTGGGTGTGGTGGCACGCGCCTATAGTCCCAGCTACTTGGGAGGCTGAGGCAGGAGAATCACTTGAACCTGGGAAGCGGAGGTTGCAGTGAGCCAAGATTGCACCACTGCACTTGAGACTGGTGACAGAGCGAGGAGACCAGTGACAGTGGAGTGAGCAAAGAGGAAAGTGGGAGGAAATAAGGACAGAGAGGTGAGGCCAAATCTTGGAGAGCCTTACAGCCATTTTAAGAACCCTGGCAGCCAGGCACAGTTGCTCTTGCCTGTAATCCCAGCACTGTGGGAGGCCAAGGCAGGTGGATCACGAGGTCAGGAGTTCAAGACCAGCCTGGCCAACATGGTGAAACCCCATCTCTACTAAAAATACAAAAATTAGCCGGGCGTGTCGGCGGACTTCTGTAGTCCCAGCTACTCAGGAGGCTGAGGCAGGAAAATCACTTGAACCCAGGAGGCGGAGGTTGCAGTGAGCCAAGCTTGTACCACTGCACTCCAGCCTGGGCGACAGAGCGAGACTCCATCTCAAAAAAAAGGAATAGACTGTAAAAGACAAGGGCAGAAGCCAGGAGATGGAGGAAGGGGCTAGTACGGTAATCTAGACAGGAGCTAATGGTGGCTTGGATGGAGGTTGTGCATGTTAGATGGGGAGGAGGTTGGACACAGTTGCAGTCGGTGCTAAGTGCTGTGGGGAAGACGAAATAAGGTGGTGAGAGAAGCTGCTGCTCAGAGAGCCCTAGTGTGATCCCAAAAGCCTCCCCGAGAAGTGGCATTGTAGCTGAGACCTGAGATAGCCAGTCACATACAGAACATAAAGCATGAAGCTCTTGGTCTCTTGGGGTGAGCTAGCCTCAGCAGATGGGGAAGGCTGAGTCAGGCCCCTCACCCTGACCTCTTCCCCGACAGGTCCAGCAGACTCTGGAGGCCCGGGCAGCTGCTGCAGCCACAGTAGTTCCTCCCATGGTGGGTGGCCCTCCTTTTGTAGGCCCCGGTAAGTAAAGAGTGGCAAGGTGAGGGGGTTGGGCAATCAGGCAGGGTGGTAAAAAGGTGTGCCCAGGACTCTCCTCCCACCATCCTTGCCTCTTCCCTCCCAACAGTTGGCTTTGGCCCTGGTGATCGGAGTCACCTGGACAGTCCAGAGGCTCGAGAAGCCATGTTCCTGCGGCGGGCAGGTGAGTCTGGGGTCAGGGACCCCCACATTTAATCAGGCACTCTTGTTTACATGACTTCAGCCTCTTGCCTGAATCCTTGCTCTAAATCACCCTTTGCATTTCATCCCAACTTGATGTTGTCATCCTAAAGCACAAACCTGATCATGTCCTTCCTGATGATGTCAAGTCAATTTTGTTTTAACCTGATCACTGCAAACCAACCCTCCTGCTGTCAGTCCTAATTCCAAATTGCCACAGCACTTAACACCTCATAATAAGCTGTGTCATTTCTTATTGACTATGGCTATCATCTTTTGCATTCTCTGAAATACAAGCTCCATGAGGGGCAGAAGTCTCAGTACCTGCCACATAGGAAGCATTATGTTCTGTCTGTTGATGGGATGAACAGACTGTTGAGACAAGCACCAGGCTCTTCCCCTGGCAGTCACAACCCTACATGACCTTGCTTCTTGCAGGGAGAGATCCCCAGCAGCCCGAACATTTCTGGGATGTGCTAGCAGTGCTTTTGTTAAGGTCCCTTCTCTCCCTGCTCACTGTCACCCAGCTGTAATCTTCCAGCCATCCTCCCCCGCAGGCCATTTTCCACATTCCACCTTCTGTTCTTCAAATAACCTTTACTCACGCTGTCAACTTGTAGGACATTACTTCCTTATATGTATGAAAAGGATGCGTGTTCTTATTTGGATGTAAAATTCTGGTATAATCTTTGTTAAACCAAACATGCTACTTATGTTACCTAAACCCTGTTAAACTTTTTAATCTGATGATCTCTGAGAAGTTGTAATGTCTCTTAGTTTTTAGTATGGTTTTGATCAAAATGCAAATCTGACCTACTCCCCCTGCCCAGCTTCCAACCCGCTGTGGCTCCCCAGTGCCCTCAGGAGGACACCCATGGTTCAGCCAAGAATGCTGTGCTTTCAAAACAAAACAGTTCTACTTGGGTGTCTGCTGGCCGCTTAGCCCTTCTCATGACACTCTCTAAGCCCCGCTTCTTCTATTACAGTTACACTAAACTGAAAAGGGAAAGGTTTTGCTTATAAGTGTTCTCCCTGCCAATAATATTCGCAGTCACCCTTTGCCTAACACTTCATTGTCCCTCGGGTCTCAGCTCACAGGTCCCTTTCTCCAGGAAGCCTTCCCTAGGCCTGGCTGGGTCAGAGGGCTCCCCTCTCTTAGCACTGATCCCGCTGCCTGAGCTTCCCCACTTCCAGCCCTGGTCCCCATTGTCTCTCGTTCTCTAGTGATGTCTCCATTCGCTCCTCTGGACCAGGAGCTCCCTGAGAACCCTGGGTCTGTGGGTGTGTCCCCAGCATTGCCTGCCACAGGGCTGAGCCGGAGGAGCTCCTCAGTGGTAAATTTTCATGCAGTGAACCAGGGGAGAGGCCCCCAGGACTCCCCAGGAGGGCTCCCCAGACTCTTCTCCAGGATTTCTTGTATGCTGAGAGTGCACACACATACACGCACACATGCACACACACTTTGCCCCAAGTGCCCCTGTCCCCCATGACACACACCCCCATCTCTCTCTCCCACAGCTGTGGCCCCCCAGAGGGCCCCTATCCTGCGTCCAGCCTTCGTCCCCCACGTGCTACAGAGAGCAGGTGAGGGGCCAGGGTCATCATCCCTGCCACATAACTCCCCCCAGGCCCTGGAACTCCCCACTAACACCCTGACAGATTCTGCTCTCTCCTCTGCAGCAGCCGGCCCCCGCCCTATGGCCCTACGGCCCCCTCACCAGGCCCTTGTGGGCCCCCCTCTGCCTGGGCCCCCTGGACCACCCATGATGCTGCCACCAATGGCTCGGGCTCCAGGTCCCCCGCTGGGCTCCATGGCTGCGCTGAGGCCCCCTCTGGTGAGTGGACAGGGAACTAATGGTCAGACGTGCGGTGGACGGGGAGACCATCCATCCTGGCCCAATGGGCTATGTCTGAGTTGGCCTCTCCCCTGACTTTCTGTTTCTCTACCTTCTCACTCTGCCTTTATCTCTGTCTCTTTCTGCATCTGTCTTTCTGTGGCAAAATCTGTTCTCTCCTTTTGTGAAGCAAGTACAGAGAGAAACATGCTATTGGAATATTTCTCTTTTGATTGTTCCTGATGTTCTTGTCTGTGGCTGTCTCTCTCTGCCTACGTTTCTCCTTCTCTGTGTTTGGCTGGCTGGAGACTCTGCCTGGGTGTCTCTTGGCTGCTCTCTGGCCTCCAGGCCCTTGCTTTGTTGGATGGAATGAGGATGAGAGTAAGGTCTGAGCCTGTGAGCCAGCCCCCCTCATGCTCTCCTCTTACCCACAGGAAGAACCAGCAGCACCCCGAGAGCTGGGCCTAGGCCTGGGGTTGGGCCTGAAAGAGAAGGAAGAGGCAGTGGTGGCGGCAGCGGCTGGGCTGGAGGAGGCTAGTGCGGCTGTGGCCGTGGGGGCAGGAGCTGCCCCAGCTGGCCCTGCAGTCATCGGGCCCAGCCTGCCTCTGGCCCTGGCCATGCCCTTGCCCGAGCCTGAGCCCCTGCCCCTCCCGCTGGAGGTCGTCCGCGGCCTTCTGCCCCCACTGCGCATTCCTGAACTCCTGTCCCTGCGTCCTCGGCCCCGGCCCCCTCGGCCAGAGCCACCCCCTGGCCTCATGGCTCTTGAGGTAAGCAGGGAGCCTAGTGGTGAGGGGACAGAGGGGACAAGGGGCAAACAGGGGCCCAGGAACTTCCACACAGACGGACCGGGCAGCAGGAGGACCTGGGGGAGGGAGGCGGACACATGTGCCCCACATCCAGAAGCACATCCAGCCCTTACTGTGGTGGCAAGAGGGCCAGGGACCAGCGGACAGTGGGAGACCCCAATACCAAGCCCTTTGCACCCCTCCCCTTTCCTCTGCAGGTCCCAGAGCCCCTGGGTGAAGACAAGAAGAAGGGGAAGCCAGAGAAATTGAAACGCTGCATTCGCACAGCAGCAGGGAGCAGCTGGGAGGACCCCAGCCTGCTGGAGTGGGATGCAGGTAAGCTGCTGAAGCTCGAGGTCAGGCATGGCTCGGCCAAGGTCAGACCAGGCTGCTGTCCTTGGGATGCAGACTGGGAGGGTGAACCTGGTAACTCCACCTCTCTCAGTAGGGTGGGCGCTGTTGTTAGCCCACCTTGGGGAGGGGAGGCTGTGGCTCAGGGGCTGGTTCCTCACCCAGCCATGGGCCAGAGCTCAGTGGAGGTGACAGGGACATGGGGTTTTGCAGCCCGTTTTACTCATGAGATGCCTGGCTTCAGAGAGCATTCTTTTTTTTCCCAACTCTTAGAAAAAAAAATGTATTTTTTTCTTTTTTATGAGATGGAGTCTCACTCAGTTGCCCAGACTGGAGTACAGTAGCGCAATCTCGGCTCACTGCAGCCTCCGCCCCCCAGGTTCAAGTGATTGTCCTGCCTCAGGCTCCCAAAGTGCTGGGATTACAGGCGTGAGCTGCTGCGCCTGGCTGGGAAAAATTTTAAACAAAGAATGGCACAGTAAACAGCCGTCTACCCACCACCTAGATTCTGCAATTAACATATTGCTGTGTTCACTTTTTTCCTCTTTGTGTACGTATATGGTTTCTTTGTTTTTAGCTCAGTCATTTGAAGCAAGTTATAAGTGAAATAATCACTTCTAAATATCTCAGTATTTATCTCCTAAGAAAAGAGAGATTTTGGCCAGGCACGGTGGCTCACACCTGTAATCCCAGCACTTTGGGAGGCGGAGGCAGGTGGCTCACTTGAGGTCAGGAGTTCAAGACCAGCCTGGCCAACTTGGTGGAACCCCGTCTCTACTGAAAATACAAAAAAATTAGCCAGGCATGGTGGGAGGCACCTATAATCCCAGCTACTTGGTTGGCTGAGACAGGAATATCGCCTGAACCCGGGAGGCGGAGGTTGCAGTGAGCCGAGATCAGGCCACTGCACTCCAGCCTTGGCACTAGAACGAGACTCCATCTCAAAACAAAAAAAAAAAAAGAAAAGAAATGAGATACTTTTTGCATATCATAAGACCATTATCAACTCTAAGAAAATTAATTCTTCAGTATCTTATTTTTAGTTTATATTCATATTTCCCTAAGTGTCCCAAAACTCTGTTAGAACTGTTAATATTTTTGCCCTGAATCAACATGCATGCAGTTTTATGTCCCTCAATTATATCTTTTTGGTTTGTTTTTTTTTTTTTTTTTTTTTTTCCTGAGACGGAGTCTCACTCCATCACCCAGGCTGGAGTGCAGTGGCTCTATCTCGGCTCACTGCAGCCTCCACCTGCCAGGTTGAAATAATCGTCCTGCCCCAGCCTCCCAAGTAGCTGGGACTACGGGCGCGCGCCACCATGCTTGGCTAAGTTTTTATATTTTTAGTAGAGACGGGGTTTCACCATGCTGGCCAGGCTGGTCTCGAACTCCTGACCTCGTGATCCGCCTGCCTCTGCCTCCCAAAATGCTGGGATTACAGGCATGAGCAACCGTGCCTGGCCAAAATATCTCTTTTCTTAGGAGATAAATATTGAGAGATTTAGAAGTGATCACTTAAAACTTGCTTCAAATGACTGAGCTAAAAACAAAGAAACCATATACACACCCGGCCCTGATTATATTTTAATAAGAACAGTCTCTTTCCTATTTCGTTGTTTTGTATATATTTTTTGAAGTGTCCAGGGCAGTTGTCATGTACAAGGTCCCACCTTCTGAGTTTGGCCAGTTGTTTGCTTCTGGCATCGCTTAATTTCTGCTTAGAGTGTCCCAAATCACAGACACCATGGGGCAGCCGCAGCAATGGCCGAGGAAGGAGATAGACCCCTCCTGCCTCAGTGTTTGACTTCCGTCCCCTCTCCTGGGACCGTCCACCTGGCCCAGAGAAGACCCTAGCTCTGTGACCTTGGGCAAGTCACTTAGCCTGTTTTTTTTGTTTGTTTTTCTTCTTTTTTTTTTTTTTCTTTTTTTTGAGACAGAGTCTCGCACTGTCACCCAGGTTAGAGTGCAGTGGTGTAATCTTGGTTCACTGCAACTTCCACCTCCTGGGTTCAAGCAGTTCTCCCACCTCAGCCTTCCGAGTAGTCGGAATCACAGGCACCCATCACCACACCCAGCTAATTTTTGTATTTTTTGGTAGAGATGGGGTTTTACCATGTTGGTCAGGCTGGTCTTGAACTCTTGAGCTCAGGTGGTCCACCTCCCTCGGCCTCCCAAAGTGCTGGGATTACAGGTGTGAGCCACTGCATTTGGCTCACTTAGCCTTTTAAGCCTCGTCTGCCTCCTCCCCTCCCTTGTGGAGACAGGGATTCTTTGGGACAGAGCATGTTCAGTGGAAGCACAGGCCGCACTCAGAGGCAGCGTGAGAATGTCAGCTGGGTGCAGCCGTGGCAGAGCAGCAGGCAGCATGTCCAGGTCTCAAGGGGGAGTTAGGGCAGGCTTTGCAGGGGAAGCAGGGCTGAGGAAAGATGAAGCCCATGTTCCTGAGGTGCCATGACGGGCAGCCAGTGGGTGACGGGCCCAGGGGACCAAGGGATGCCGAGGCTCGGAGGAAAGGCCAGGGCTGGGGCAGAGTTAGGGGTGTTACTACGGGAATGAGTGAGGTGGCCCTGGGGTGGGGAGGGCAGTGCAATTCAAGGTTAAAAGTAAGAACTCAAGCCAGATGCCTGAGCTCTTGTCCCAACTCCACCACTTCCTGCTTGTGTCACTTAGAGCAGTGACTTGACCTCTCTGTGCCTCAGTGTAAAAGCATGGTTGGGAGTGCCAGAAATGGAAAACACCCCTCCAGGTGCCCGGCCGAGCTCCTGGCGCAGGGTCAGTAGGTGTTGACCATTATTACTAAGAGGTCCCTAGGCAGAGACGGGATACCTCCGAAAAGGTGGGGTCATTCAGACAAGGTAGACACCGGGCAAGGCCTCTGCATCCTCTGACGTCATCTCTCCCCCATCCCCAGATGACTTCCGGATCTTCTGTGGGGATCTGGGCAATGAGGTGAACGATGACATCTTGGCACGCGCCTTCAGCCGCTTCCCATCCTTCCTTAAGGCCAAGGTGATCCGTGACAAGCGCACAGGCAAGACCAAGGGCTACGGCTTCGTCAGCTTCAAGGACCCCAGCGACTACGTGCGCGCCATGCGTGAGATGAATGGTGGGTGTGGCCTCCCCTTGGGACTGCGGGCACGGCATGCGCTGACCTAAGCCTGACCAAGCCTGCCTTGAACCCTCTGTCTCCACAGGGAAGTATGTGGGCTCGCGCCCCATCAAGCTTCGCAAGAGTATGTGGAAGGACCGGAATCTGGACGTGGTCCGCAAGAAGCAGAAGGAAAAGAAGAAGCTGGGTCTGAGATAGGGTCTGTGGCCAGGCACCCGCTCCCACCTGGCCGGGCGCTGGCTCCTCCCTCAGTTCTCTTTGGAAAACCCCCAGCTGTCCACGCATCCCCTGCCCCAAAACCAGTTTCAATAAATTTATGTTCATTTCCACCCCTGGCTGGGCATGGAAGCACGCTGTGGGGAGCAGGGCTTGGCTTCCCCACACGTGGAAATGGCGGGGAGCCTTGAGAGTTTACCCAGACAAACACCCAGGCAGGGGCTTCTGAGCCCTTCCTGTGCACCCATTCCCTCTTCAAACCTCTTCCACACATGCCGAGTGCCGCCTACTCCAGGGGAGAAAGGGGGCGCCAGTGGCAAGGGTTGAGCCAAGCTGAGGCCCACACCTGTGTCCTGGCTACCTCCTGTGTTCTCAGCACTAAGGTAGGAGATCTTCTAGGCCCTTCCCTTCTGGAGCTCACAGCCTTCTAGGCCCTCCATCCAGCAGACTCACCAAGGGTCTGAACAGTGCTTGGGGACACAATGGTGACTAAAAGTCCTGGGCCTTGCACCCTTAGAGCTCAAGGTCCAGTGGCAGAAAATAGGCTCAATGCCCTGACAGTAAGAGCCCAGAGTGGTAAGGGCAGGATGGGGGCACCCAGGGCACTGACCTGTGGGTGAGGGGGCCCTTCCTGAAGGAACTGTCCACCCCCAAGTCTCTTCGGGCTTTCCAGCTTCTCCAGTCCGCCACGCCCAGCCAGCTCGCCGCGCTCTAAGTCTCGGCGGGCACCTCTGCATCTCTGTCTCTGTGGGTACCCCTCCATTTCTTGTCTCTAAGCCTCTATATCCCTTTTGGTCTCTGTTCTTTCCTTTGAAGCTGGGAAATGAAAAAGGAGGAGAGACCCACAGATGGAGAGAGAGAACAGAGACTCGGGGTCTGTCCCCCTCTTTTCCCAGCTCCAAGCTGGCCTCTGCCTGTCTGAAGAGGTGTCTGTGCACGGACTTGAATGCCAGGCTGAGAGCTTAAGCTTTATGTAGAAGGCAGCAGCAAACCCCGAAAAGCTGAGAAAATTCAAGCAGCAGCAAGGTCCTAGGCAGCACAGATGTGTACTGGGCGCGGTGGCGCAGGCCTGTAATCCCAGCACTTTGGGAGGCCAAGGCACACAGATCACTTGAGGTCACGAGTTCAAGACCAGCCTGGCCAACATAGTGAAACCCCGTCCCTACTGAAAAATACAAAAATTAGTTGGGTATGGTGGTGGGCACATGTAGTCCCAGCTACTTGGGAGGGCTGAAGCAGGAGAATCGCTTGAACCCCGTAAAAGGTTGCAGTGAGCCCAGATCGCACCACTGCACGCCAGCCTTGGTGACAGAGTGAGACTGTCTCAAAAAAAAAAAAAAAAAAAAAAAAGCCCTGAGACCACCACTGTGGCTGGAAGTCTGGAAGGAGGCTGGGGCAGGGACCAAGCCAGAGGAGGGAGATGGCATGGTCTGAGTATGGGGAGGAGAGGGGGGTCTCCCAGGGACACAGCCATCAGAACTCTCCATTAGGAGGGAGCAGATTGGGCAGGACTTTGTGGGGCATAAGTCGGGGGATGGACAATACCAAGGCCTCTCAGGGATGGAGGTCCCCCAGGAGAGGTGTCGAATTTCTCCTGTTCCTGTCTTCCCTGCCTTACTGCCCCCTCTCTGACGTCACATTTTCCAGTCCGGTCAGAGGCTGAGAGCCTCCCTCCCTGGCAGGAAGTGCCCTTTAGCCCCCTGCCACCTGGGCCAGACCACCCAGCCCCAGGATCCTCAAAGCCCCTTCCCCCCATCACTAGTCTTTCCTACCCCGACCCCCCTTGTGATCACTGCAAGTATAGGGGCATGGGAGGAGATGGGAGGAGAGGATGGCTCCAGAAAGGACGCTTCCAAATGCATGTGATTCTCACTTCCGAGTGGGAGCAGAACAGTGGGTACAGGTGGACATGCAGAGTGGGGCAACAGGCACTGCAGACTCCAAAAGGCGGGAGCGTGGGGGAAACTGAACGGTTACCAGTTGGGTACGTTGTTCACTATTTGGGTGCACTAAAGGCCCAGGCCTTACCGTGACATGTATCCAGTAAGGAATCTGCACTTGTACCCCCTAAATGTTTTATCTTTTTTTCTTTTTAATGTACATGAGTCTTCCTGAGAACAGGGAGAGACACACACAGAATGTGGCAGGCGGAGGTAGAGATGGCGCTGTGAGCAGGAGGCTCAGGCAGAGATGAGAACCATCAGAGACTGTGCAGTGGGAAGGGAGACGGGGAGAAAACCAAGAGACAGATGGAGACAGACAAGGAGATGAGATAGGAACACTCAAAGACAGATGGGGAGGGACAGAAATGTCAGAAGAGACTGAGTGACAAAGCCTCACTGGAATCAGGCCCATGGCAACAGAGACCCAGCTTTAGAGATGCCAACCTGAAGAAAGAGGACAGGGAGACATGGAAAGACAGTCAGAGGCCAGCTTCAAGGACAGGAAGCCAGGACTCCCTTCAGGCCCCTGCACTGGATGGACAGAGGGACCAGTGATGCTCCAGGGCTCTGTGGCTCACCCCACACTGATTCCATCCCAGTCCCACTCCCACCCCATGGGACCCCATGGAGCCCAGTTTACTTTCTGTAAAACGGAAGGAGGAGCAGTGCCCCCCGATCTCCAGAAGAGCAAGTAGTTAATGATCAACAGGCTGCGTGGGGATTGAAAGATGCCTATATGCAAAAGTTACTTTTAATGGTAAATATTACGCACTTATTAAAATACAGCAGGATGGGCTGGGCACGGTGGCTCATGCTTCTGATTCCAGCACTAAGGCTAAGGCAGGTGGATAGCTTGAGGCCAGGAGTTTGAGACCAGCCCGGCCAACATGGCAAAACCCCATCTCTACTAAAAACGCAAAAATTAGGCTAGGCATGGTGGCTCACACCTGTAATCCCAGCACTTTGAGAGGCCGAGGCAGGTGGATCACTTGAGGTCAGGAGTTCGAGACCAGCCTGGCCAACATGGTGAAACCCTGTCTCTACTAAAAATGCAAAAACTAGCCAGGCGTGGTGGTGGGCACCTGTAATCCCGCTACTCGGGAGGCTGAGGCAGAAGAATCACCTGAACCTGGGAGGCAGAGGTTGCAGATCGAGACTCCCTGTCAAAAAAAAAAAAAAAAGAATTAGCCGGGCATGGTGGTGTGCACATGTAATTCCAGCTACTTGGGAGACTGGGGCAGGAAAATCACTTGAGCCTGAGAGGCAGAGGTTGCAGAGAGCTGAGATCGTGCCACTGCACTCCAGCCTGGGTGACAGAGAGACTCTATCTCTTAAAAAAAAAAAAAAAAAGGCTGGGCGCAGTGGCAAGCCTGTAATCCCAGCACTTTGGGAGGCCAAGATGGGCGGATCACGAGGTCAGGAGATCAAGACCATCCTGGCTAACATGGTGAAACCCCGTCTCTACTAAAAATACAAAAAAATTAGCCAGGCGTGGTGGTGGGCGCCTGTAGTCCCAGCTACTCAGGAGGCTGAGGCAGGAGAATGCCCACCCGGGAGGCGGAGCTTGTAGTGAGCTGCGATCGCGCCACTGCACTCCAGCCTGGGCGACAGAGCGAGACTGTCTCAAAAACAAAAAACAAAAACAAACAAAAAACTATAGCACGATGGGCACAGTCTGAAGCCAAGTTACCTGGGTTAAGGGTTGCAGACTTAGCGAATAAAAATATAGGACACTTGAGGGGCACGGTGGCTCACGCCTGTAATCCCAGCACTCTGGGAGGCTGAGGCGGGCCTATCACCTGAGGTCAGGAGTTTGAGAACAGCCTGGCCAACATGGTGAAACCCCATCTCTACTAAAAATACAAAAAAATTAGCTGGGCGTGGTGGCACTTGCCTGTAATCCCAGCTACTTGGAAGGCTGAGGCAACAGAATTGCTTGAACCTGGGAGGTGGAGGTTGCAGTGAGCTGAGAGTGTACCACTGCACTCCAGCCTGGGTTACAGAGCAAGACTCCGTCTGGAAAAATATTATATATATATATATATATACAGGACACCCAGTTATTGAATTTAAATGAACTATTTTATAGTTTAGGCATGTCCTAAATATTTCATGTATGTATGTATATGTTACATGTATAGCTGGGGTTTTTTTTGTTTTTTGCTGAATTATTTGAGCAAGTTACAGACTTTTTTTTTTTTGACATGAAGTTTCACTCTTGTTCCCCAGGCTGGAGTGCAATGGCGTGATCTCGGCTCACTGCAGTCTCCACCTGCCGGGTTCTAGTAATTCTCCTGCCTCAGCCTCCCAAGTAGCTGGGATTACAAGCACCCGCCACCACGCCCGGATAATTTTTTTTATTTTTAGTAGAGACGGGGTTTCACCATATTGGACAGGCTGATCTCGAACTCCTGACCTCAGATGATCCACCTGCCTCAGCCTCCCAAAGGGCTGGGATTACAGGTGTGAGTCACCGCACCCAACCACAAGTTACAGACATTATAACATTTCATCTCTGAGTTCATTTCCTAAATGATATTTCATCCTGAATACCATTATCAAACCTAAGAAAATAATTCTATATTTCATATTCAGTTCATACTCCAATTTCCCCAATTGTCCTAAACTATTACAGCACGGAAGGCATGGGGTCTGGAGAAGGGCAGTGGGAGGATGTCTGCCTTAATTTCCCCCTTCATCAAATGAGAGTATGTATTGTACTTGCCTCATAGAAGGATGCAATGAAGGCGCATGGCACAGTTGGTTTCACACAATGAGCCCTCATTTAATGTTGGCTGTTATTGCTACTATCGTTATTGTTGAAATTGTTTTTGTCAATATTGTTATGATTGGCACTCCTGGGAAGCAGCCCCCAGGGGCCCGGTGGGGGATTGGGTCGGCCTTCACTCCTGCTCCACCCCCTGCAGTTACTCTGCCGATTGTGACGTCAGCTGACGCTGGGGGCGGGTGGGAGAATCTGGCCGGAAATCCCTCTTCCTGTTGCAGATAAGCCCAGCTCAGCCCAGCTGACCCCAGACCCTCTTCCCTCACTCCCCCCATGTCGCAGGATCAAGACCCTGAGGCAGAGAGCCTGTTCACCAAGCCCCCCGCCCCGCCCCCATCACCCCGTAAACTTCTCCAGCCTCCGCCCCGCCCTCACCCAGCCCGCTGTTCCCCAAGCCCCGCTCCAAGCCCACGCCACCCCTGCAGCAGGGCAGCCCCAGAGGCCAGCACCCATCCCCGAGGCGGGGGTCGCGGCTCGGCCCCGCCCCTGCCCCTGCAACTTGAGCCTGGCTGCGACCCCTGCTCTGACGTCTCGGAAAATTCCCCCTTGCCCGGGCCCTTGGGGGAGGGGGTGCATGGTATGAAATGGGGCTGAGACCCCCGGCTGGGGGCAGAGGAACACGCCAGAGGTGAGCCATGAACTGAGGACTAAATGCCTGGGTGTCTGGGTTAGGAAGGACCTGGGGACTAGACTCCCAAGAGGCCGGGGGCCTGGACTCCTGGGTCTGAGACAGGAAGAGAGAGCTGGGGTCCCTCACTCCCGGGACCAAGATTCTAGGCTCCTGGGGAAGGAGGGAGCGGAGGCCTGGACTCCTGGCTGTGAGGGAAGCCAGGGCTGGGGCCCAGACTCCAGGGCCTCCAAGTGTCACCAGCTCACCCATTGCCATCTGGACTTTTCCCTACCCAGAACACTCAGAAGGCATCGCATCCATGGACCTGTGGAACTGGGATGAGGCATCCCCACAGGAAGTGCCTCCAGGGAACAAGCTGGCAGGGCTGGGTAGGCTGCCAGGGCTGGGTAGGCTGCCGGGGCTGCCACAACGTGTGTGGGGAGGGTGTCCAGGTGGGGCCTCTGCTAACCCTAAACCCTTATCGCCTGCAGAAGGAGCCGAATTAGGCTTCTATGTCCCTGATGTGGCACTCCAAGGGGACACGCCGACAGCGACAGCAGAGACATGCTGGAAAGGTGGCTGCGGGCTGGGACCCCTGAGTGCTGGAAAAGAAGCGGGGAGGGTGGAATCCTAGGGAAAAGGGAGGAGGGGGGCCTGCCTAGGCTCCTGGGACTGGGTGGGGAGGGGCCGCGTGCTTGACTCCCTGAGGGTGAAGGAAAAGGGGGCGCGGGGTGCTGAAATAGGGCCTGGGGGGTCATAACTCCCAGTCCCTGACAAGTAAAGACCACAGAGTGGGTAGTTGAGGGTTCTCTGTCATTGCTCACACTCCTCCATAAACTCAGGTACAAGCTCATCCCTGACAAGCTTTCCACAGCTGGACTGGGGCTCCGCGTTACTGCACCCAGAAGTTCCATGGGGGGCGGGTGAGTGTGGGGAGAGGCGGTGGGAGGAGGGGACTGGGGTCCCGAGGCACCAGGGCTGGAGGTGTAGACTCCCTGATCTTTGAGGACTGAGAACACCTGCGCTCTCAAGGTGGCATGGCCTGGATCAGGGACAGCCCGGCCCCAAGTGCCAGGGCTGAGAGCTTAGACCCCTAGAGTTTTTGAGGGTGCACCTGGGCTCCCCTCACTCAGGGTCCGTTACTCCTCACAGAGCCCAACCCTCAGGCCCTTCCGTGGTTGGGGGACTGGACAGACGTGGCGTGCACAGCCTGGGACTCTTGGAGTGGCGCCTCGCAGACGCTGGGCCCCGCCCCTCCCGGCCCGGGCCCCGCCCCTGCTGCCGGCTCCGAAAGCGCCGCGGGCCACAACTGCATCCCCGCGGAGGGAGGGGCCACCTTGTGGTCGCGCGCCCAGGCCGCCGGGAGCAACACCACCTGGGACTGTTCTGTGGGCCCCGACGACATCACCTACTGGGGCAGTAGCCTGGGCGGGGAGCCGCGCACGGACTGTACCATTTCGTGGGGCGGGCCCGCGGGCCCGGACTGTACCACCTCCTGGAACCCGGGGCTGCGTGCGGATGGCACCACCTCTTTGAAAGGGTACCAGAGTTCAGCTCTCACCGTTTCCTCCGAACCGAGCCCGCAGTCGGACCGTGCCAGTTTGGCTCGATGCCCCAAAACTAACCACCGAGGTGAGAAGACCACAAAGACTGCAGGGAGGGCGAAGCTGGAGTCTTGAGCTGGGACCCAGGCACCTAAGGGGGCGGGACCCGAGAGACTGACAGCGAGGGGGCGGGGTTTAGGGACCATGGACTCGAGGGAGGAGGGGCCGGTGGCCCGCACTCCTCTCCTCCAGAGGGCTAAGACACTGGTAGTCTTATAGGGACCAAGGGGGTGAGGAGGACCCAGGCTGCTGGATTATATAAAACGAAAGCGATGAAGGCCCAGACTCCTGGGTCTCCAAGATGTGGAGGCCAAACTGCTAAATCTCTGAGACTGGGGCCCTGGACGCTTGAGTCTCCAAGACTGACTGTTGGGTCCCCTATATAGAGGGATTTGAACTCGTGGATCTCAGAGAAGGGGAGGATCCGGACTCCTGGGTCCCGAGTTGGGACGACCCGGACCTCTAGATCATTGAAGTGGTGTGATCTAGGGCCGGGAAGACTGAGTGTGCCCCTCCCTTCATCCCGCAGGGCCCATTCAGCTGTGGCAGTTCCTCCTGGAGCTGCTGCACGACGGGGCGCGTAGCAGCTGCATCCGTTGGACTGGCAACAGCCGCGAGTTCCAGCTGTGCGACCCCAAAGAGGTGGGGCAGCTCCCCCGCCCAGCCAAGTCCTGCTCTGTTTTCTCCAGTTCAATTTAGCCCCGCCCAAGGGCTAGGTTCAATCGCCTAGGCCTTGGCCCCGCCCCTCCCCGGCCCACTTGGGGCCCCGCCCAACCCTTCTCAAACCCAGTCTCCCGCCTGGACTTCTGCCTCAACCAACCCAGTCTCCACCCGGCTCCGCGGGGCCTCGCCCAGGTCTGCACTGCACACCGCCCCCAGGCCCGGCCCGCCCAACTATTGCCAAGCCCCGCCCCTTCCCACTCCGACCGAGCCCGGCCTCTGTCCTAGGTGGCTCGGCTGTGGGGCGAGCGCAAGAGAAAGCCGGGCATGAATTACGAGAAGCTGAGCCGAGGCCTGCGCTACTACTATCGCCGCGACATCGTGCGCAAGAGCGGGGGGCGCAAGTACACGTACCGTTTCGGGGGCCGCGTGCCCAGCCTAGCCTATCCGAACTGTGCGGGGGGCGGAAGGGGAGCAGAGACACAATAAAAATTACCGGTCAGACCTCTTGGCGCGTGCTCCTCTGCTGCATTCTTCCCGCTGATACTGACTACACGCGCTAGGGAGCCTAAGTGTGCAGCTCCACATGTTGGAATTTGGCCTCCCCACCTCGGAGACCCCAGGCGTCTGGGCCTTCATCTCTTTCCTCTCACATAATCCAAGAGCCTGGATCCTTGCTCCCTAAAAGACTGTAGTGCCTTAGTCCTCTCCTCCCCGAAGACCCTGGAGTGCGGGCCACCAGCCCCAAGTCTCTTAAGCGCCTAGGTCCCTAAGCCCCGCCCCTCGCTGTCAGTTTCCCGGGTCCCGCCCCCTTAGGCCCCGCGTCTCGACTCAGCCTTCACTCCCTCCGCAGTCTTCGCGGACCACCCACCTCCGTGGTTAGTTTTGGGATAACGAATCACCTACCTCCAGTGCTGGGCAATGACCAAAGGAGACCCAGACCCTTAGGGAGCCTGCCATGTGCCCGCCCTGTGATGAGAGAGGCAAAGAAACTAAACCCAAAGCCCATAGGGCCTACTGTGTGCCTGCCCTGTGTCAGGACTTGTAAAGGAATCAGACCCAATCATGAGAGTATATCTGCTGTGTCCCCTTAAAGAGAAGACTCAGACTCCGAAAAGGGCTTGCTGTGCTGTGTGTCCTCCCAGTGCAAGGGATCGTCAAGGAATTAAAACTAGTGCTTGCACCCCAACACCACTCACCATTTCCCCACTCCAAGCTTGACACAGGACTCAGACCAACACTCTAAAGACAGCCTACACCATTCTGAGAGCCACTGAGCTCCTAAAGAGAGCCTGCTGTGTGGTCGTCCTGTGGGCGATGCTGGGGATAGAGCAGGGACGAAGACAGCCGTGGACCCTACCCTCAGGGAGCTCACAGTCCAGTGGGAAGACAGACCCATCACCAGAATGTTTTGAGCTGGGATGAGAAGACTCCAGGGGATCGAGGGGGCCAAAAGGAGAGACCTGACCTAGCCCAGGAGGAGAAGGGTCAGGGGAGACGCCCTGGAGGAGGAGACAGCTGATTTGAGAAGTCAGGTAGGCAAAGAATGTTTCAGGCAGAAGGAACAAGATCAAAGGTCCAGAGGTGGACGATCTCATACCACTGCTCAAAACTATCAATGTGGGCCAGGCATAGTGGCTCACACCTGTAAACTCATTAATTTGGGAGGCTGAGGCAGGAGGACGGCTTGAGGCCAGGATTTCCAGACCAGCCTGAGCAACATAAGGGAGACCCCCATCTCTGTTAAAAAAAAAAAAAAAATTTAAAAATAAATGTGGCTACAGCAGCAACAGGGACCAATTCATAAAGGATCTGTGGGCCATGGTGAGGAGCCCAGACTTTGTCTCCAGGGCTCCTGAGGAGCCATCGAGGGTTTTGTTTGTTTTTAGAGATGGAGTCTCACTCTGTCACTCTGGCTGGAGTGCAGTGATGCAATCTCAGGTTACTGCAACCTCCGACTCCCAGGTTCAAGCAATTCTCCTGCCTCAACCTCCCAAATAGCGGGAATTACAGGCGCGCACCACCACACACAGCTAATTTTTGTATTTTTAGTAAAGATGGGGTTTTCACCATGTTGGCCAGGCTGGTCTGGAACTCCTGACCTCAGGTGATCCGCTTGCCTTGGCCTCCCAAAGTGCTGGGATTATAGGAGTGAGCCACCATGCCTGGCCCCCATCAAGGTGTTTTAAGCAGGGAGAGGGATTTGGGTTTTAGGAAGACCTCATTGCAGGGGATGAATACATGCATGTAAACAGGTAATTCCACAAATAACCACAATGTTGATGGACACAGAATGTGTAAGAAGAGGTCCGTAACCCAGTTCCATCTGGACACTGCACCTCAGATGGTGTGGGAGAAGCTTTAGAGGCCAGACAGGGGAGGAAGGAAAGCAGTTCTCTTTCATAGCTCCCTCTCCTAGTCCCCAAATGCTTCCTTCAGTTCCACAAGAAATTCTTGCATTCAGCAAATATTTATAGAGTACTTCCTGTGTACCAGGCACTGCTTTAGATACAATGGTGAATAAGGCAGACAAAAATTCTTCCTTTATGATGATTCTTTTCTATTGAGGGAGGCAAAAAGAGGTAAACATAATTTAAAAGAACAGATATAGCCGGGAGCGGTGGCTCACGCCTGTAATCCCAGCACTTTGGAAGGCCAAGGCGGGCAGATCACCTGAGGTCAAAAGTTCAAGACCAGCCTGACCAACATGGAGAAACCCCATCTCTACTAAAAATACAAAATTAGCCAGGTGTGGTGGCGCATGCCTGTAATCCCAGTGATTCGGGAGGCTGAGGCAGAAGAATCGCTCTAGCCTGGGAGGTGGAGGTTGCAGTGAGCCAAGATCGCACCACTGCACTCCAGTCTGGGCAACATGAATGAAACTCTGTCTAAAAAAGGACAAATTGGCCAGGTGGGGTGGCTCACGCCTGTAATCCCAGCATTTTGGGAGGCCGAGGTGGGCAGATCACCTGTTCAAGACCGAGGTCAGGAGTTCAAGACCAACCTGACCAACATGGTGAAATCCCTCTCTACCAAAATCACAAAAATTAGCTGGGAGTGGTGGCGTGCACTTGTAATTGCAACTACTCGGGAGGCTGAGGCAGGAGAATCACTTGAACCCAGGAGGAGGAGGTTGTAGTGAGCCAAGATAGTACCACTGCACTCCATCCTGGGCGACAGAGTGAGACTGAGTTTCAAGAAGGAGAGGAGAGGAGAGGGGAGAGAAGGGGAGGGGAGGAGAGGAGAGAAGGGCCAAATTGTGTAGATCATTTATAAGGACATTGGCTTTAGACTAGAAGTCAGACCCGTGTTCCTCTGGCTGGGTGGACATACTGCAGAGGGCAGCTGGAAGCCAGGAGACCAGGGAGTGGGCTGCTGCAATAGTCCAGTCTGAAGGTGATGGTGGCTTAAACCAAATGTGCTAGAGGAAGATTATGGATATAGTTACAGGCAGAACCAACGGGATTTCTTGATAGGTCAGCTCTCAGGTGTGAGAGAAAGATCGGAAACAAGGACAACTCTGTGGCCAGAGGACAGAGTTAGCCATTTTCCCAAATGGAATCCTTTCTGCCAGACCCTTCATAGATCCAAGCTTTAACTCCTAACCCCACCTGCCTGGGATGCAAGACTGGTTCTTGAGCTCTTGGCCACTCAAATCTTTGTTAATCTGTGCTTTCAGAGGTTTGGGAAAAGATGGTAACCAGCAGGGAGGTAAAATCTGGGCATTCCTAATACCCTGACGAGTGACACCTAGGGAGAGATTGGTTCGTTTTCAATCCCCTAACAATTGGCGCTCTAATTATTTAATATTATAAGGGTAGGGATTTCTGTGTTTTGTGCAGCGTGCTTTCTCAACCCTTATAGAAGTGCCTGATGGCCGAATACAGTGGGTCACGCCGGTAATCCTCACGCTTTGGAAGGCCGAGGCGGGAGGATCGCTTGAGACCAGGAGTTCGAATCCAGCCTGGGTAACATAGCAAGACCCCATCTCTACAAAATGCATATATATGGATCCAGGAGTAGTGGCGCGCACCTGTAATCCTAGCTACTCGGAAGGCTGGGGCGGGAGACTCGCTTGAACCCAGGTGGTGGAGGTTGCAGTGAGCTGAGATCGCGCCACTGCTCTTCAGCCTGGGCGACAGAGCGAGACCATAGAGTAAGACCCTGTCTCAAAAAATTTAAAAAGGGCCGGTCGCGGTGGCTCACGCCTGTAATCCCAGCATTTTGGGAGGCCGAGGCGGGCGGATCACGAGGTCAGGAGATGGAGACCACGGTGAAGCCCCGTCTCCACTAAAAATACAAAAAATTAGCCGGGCGCGGTGGCGGGCGCCTGTAGTCCCAGCTACTCGGAAGGCTGAGGCAGGGGAATGGCGTGAACCCGGGAGGCGGAGCTTGCAGTGAGCCGAGATCGCGCCACTGCACTCCAGCCTGGGCGACAGAGCGAGACTCCGTCTCAAAAAATAAAAAAAATTAAAAAAATAAAAGAAAAAACATTTTTAAAGAAAAGAAATAACCGACACAGAAAAAGCGTTCAATAAATATTTCTTGCATGAATAAAAGTAGTTTCTCTGGGACATTTTTACCCGCACCCACCCTCCAGCCAGCCCAGGGATCTATAACGCTCCCTCGGACAAGACCCGGTAACCACAGGCGCCCGAGCCCCAGCCGCGCAAGCTCACGATTGGGCCAGAAGTGATGATGAACAAGCATTCAACTCAATAGAAAGTCGTAGTTCTCTTGCTGGGCGTGGCTTGAATGGCTTCGGTTGCCTCCTCCTGCGAGGGAGCTCTAGCCTCTGGAAAGACTCCTCCAGTCCCCACCTCGCTCAGCTTCCGGCTGGTCATAGTTCCGCTTCCTGTCCGATTCTGGTATCTTTGCTGAGGGTGACATTGAGCTGCAAGTTGCATCTGGGGTGCCTTTAGGTGAGTGTGGAGGGTTCTGGAACCTGGGACCCCAGTCTAGCGGGCCGAGGAGCCGGACCCCAGCTTCCCTGAGAACGGGTTGAGGCTTCCGGCTGGCGGCGTCCGGCCTCCCTGCGCCCCGGGGCCCTGTTCTGTTCATCGTAAGGTCTAACAATGATACGGTTCTTCCTTGATGCCGGGCAACGTCCCAAACAACTTTAATTCATTTAACTCTCTCAGCAGCCCTGTGAGAGAGGGCCTGCGATTATCCCCTTTTGTCAGTAAACAGGCTCAGAGATACCAAGCGACCTAGCTGAGCCTACACAGCGAGCAGGATTTGACCCAGGAGTTTGTCCTCCAGGGCTCTTCACGGCCAATTCACAGGCGTGGCCTCCCGCGGCTTGCCTGGGCCGCAGCCTGGCTCCCGGGTGTCCAGTCCATCCTCCCTTTTGGACGGTGGAGGGGCTGCAGCGTCATTTCCGATGCACCCTCATCCTCAGATACCGGGTCGAGATCTCGCCGCTAACGATCCTACCGATTGCGTCTGTGCCCCAGCAGCTGGTGTTTTACACCCCACCTCCCCACCGAAAGACTGTTTTAGTGCTCCGGACCCCCACCACCACCTTGCGTCGCTTGAATCTGACACTGCTCTGCAAGTCTCTGTATAGCCCCACGACTCCTAGGATTCACTGGAATATAGTAGACACTTTCTCTCAGGTTCCTGACGAACACTGTCATTTCTTCAGAGACATTATATTAAAGGTTTTTAACCCTGAGTCCGCAGGGTTGGTAGAATTCAAGGAATGCTAGTACTTGAATTGGGGTGGGGGGTGGAATTACATCTGTGTTTTTACTAACCTTTTGAGGTAACAGCCTCGGTCGTACTAGCAGCAGCTGTGATTTTGTTAGCAATCAAAATCATATATATTCCTTTTTTTATTTTTTTCTCCTTTTTTGAGACAGGGTCTCTGTGTCACCCAGGCTGGCGTGCAGTGGAGAAATCTCGGCTCACTGCAACCTCTGCTTCCCTGCGCAAGCGATCCTACCTCAGTAGCTGGAACCACAGGCATGTGCCACCACACCTGGCTAATTTTAATTTAATTTAATTTTATTTTTTGAGACAAGGTCTTGCCTCCCGAGTAGCTGGAATTACAGGTACATGCCACCACCCCAGCTAATTTTTTGTATTTTTAGTAGAGTCAGGGTTTTACCATGTTAGCCAGGCTGGTCTCGAACTCTTGACCTGAGGCGATCTGCCCACCTCGGCCTCCCAAAGTGCTGGTATTACAGGCGTGAGCCACCGCTCCCGGCCAATTTTAATATTTTTTTGTAGAGATGAGATGGGGTTTCACCATGTTGCCCAGGATGGTCTTGAACTCTTGGGCTCAAGCGATCCTCCCACCTCAGTGTCCCAAAGTGCTGTGATTACAGGTGTGAGCCACCGTGCCCCACCCAAAATCACAGATATTCTTATATCACATTATAACTGCAAATGTCACAAAGTACTATATTCATTTATGATTACTTCAAAATTGTATTTTTTTTTTTTTGAGACAATGTTTTTCTCTGTTGCCCAGGTTGCAGTGCACTGGCACAATCTCGGCTCACTGCAACCTCCGCCTCCTGGGTTCAAGCGATTCTCTTGCCTCAACATCCAGAGTAGCTGGGATTGAACCCAGGTGGTGGAGGTTGCAGTGAGCTGAGGTCGCACCACTGCTCTCCACGCGAGCTAATTTTTGTATTTTTAGTAGAGACAGGATTTCACCATGTTGGCCAGGCTGGTCTTGAACTCCTGACCTCAGGTGATCCACCCCCCCCCCCCCCCCGGCCTCACAAAGTGCTAGGATTACAGGCGTGAGCCACTGCACCCGGCAAAAATTGTATTCCTTAATGAATCCTCAGCTGGATATAACTGGTTTTCTTTGTGATGCTGTGCAGGTTTTTTTCTCTTCTTCGTGTACTCATGGAACCTATGCAATTTTTAAATACATTTAAACATATTCAGGCTGGATTTTGTGGCTCCCTCCTGTAATCTCAACATTTTGAGAGGCCAAGCCAGACGGATCATTTGAGATCAGGAGTTCGAGACCAGTCTGACCAACATGGTAAAAACCTTGTTTCTACTGAAAATACAAAAAAATTAGCAGGGCATGGTGGCGGGTGCCTGTAATCTCAGCTGTTCGGGAGGCTGAAGCAACAGAATTGCTTGAACCTGGGAGGCGGAGGTTCGTGAGCCTAGATGGTACCACTGCCCTCCAGCCTGGGTGACAGAGCAAGACTCTGTCTCAAAAAAAGAAAAAAAAAAATTCAGCGAGAGGTTTATGGGATTCATCAGACTGCTGAGGAGTTTGTGGCACCAAAAAGATTAAGAATCTTTGCAGTGTAGATTATGCCAACAACGGAGGCAGCCCACCATTTATATTTATGCTGTTTAACCTTAGAAAGTCACTTAGACACCCTGTTCCTTCCTCGTCTGGGCAATGGTGATAGTAATAATTCCTACCTTTTAGAGTAAAGTAGGAGTAATGTGTGTAGAACAGCACCTGGCATGTAGTAAGCACTCAGTGAGTGTTAGCTCATGTTATTTGGGGACCAGGCTTGATTTTGCTGAGGAGTTGTACCCCAACCCTGCCGTGACCGCCACATTCAGATATGTGAATTCGCCTTGCCCCTCATCTCTGTGTATGTTGAGAGGCAGGAACTTGTCCACACTCAGCCCATTCTTCTGTGCCTGCCCTCTTCCATTGATCCTGGGTAGTCTGGCTTGCTGAGGGGCCCTGGGGCCCCTGTCAACACCCACTCCTTTCGCCTCCAGGATTCAGCACCATGGCGGAAGAAGACATTGAGACCAAAATCAAGAACTACAAGACTGCCCCTTTTGACAGCCGCTTCCCCAACCAGAACCAGACCAGGAACTGCTGGCAGAACTACCTGGGTAAGCAGGACCTTTCCCTGGCCACATACCTCGAGTCACTCACCGCTTGCCTCTTCCTAGAGGACTCATCCACCCCAGCGTCCTCCCTTTTGTTCTGAACATCCTTACTCTGGAAGGCCCATACCTCTCATCACCTGCTGTTCAGGTCCAGGCCAGGGTTATAAACTTTAGTTCCTGCAATGATTTTTTTTTTTAATTTAAATTTTTTATTATTATTATGTTTTGTTGTTGTTGTTGTTGTTGTTTTCCGGAGATGGGGTCTCACTGTCACCTAGGCTGGAGTGCAGTGGTGCAGTCATAGCTCACTGCAGCCTCAACCTCCTGGGCTCAAGAGGTCCTCCTACCTCAGCCTCTCGAGTAGCTGGGACCACAGGCCCACACTACTGCACTTGGCTAATTTTTTTGTAGAGAAGAGGTCTCGCTTTGTTGCCCAGGCTGGTCTCAAACTCTTGGCTTCATGTAATCTTCCTGCCTTAGCTTCCCAAAGTGTTGGGATTATAGTTGTGAGCCACTGTGCCTGGCCCCTACAATGATTTTTTTTTTTAAGCTGTATGTGTGTGTGTAGTGTAACATGTACAGAAAGCACATAACAAACATATACAGCTAAATGAATAATTCTAAAGTGAACCCCTTGTGCAACCATAACCTGGATAGAAAAGCAGACGTTGCCCACACTCTTATCTCCCCACCTTCTTTCTTTCTTTCTTTCTTTCTTTATTTATTTATTTTGTTTTTTCGAGATGGAGTTTCACTCTTGTTGCCCAGGCTGGAGTGCAATGGAGCGATCTTGGCTCACTGCAACCTCTGCCTCCTAGGTTCAAGCGATTCTCCTGCCTCAGCCTCCCTAGTAGCTAGAATTACAGGCATGTGCCACCATGCCCGGCTAATTTTGTTTTTTTAGTAGAGATGGGGTTTCTCCATGTTGGCCAGGCTGGTGTCGAACTCCTAACCTCAGGTGATCCGCCCACCTCAGCCTCCCAAAGTGCTGGGATTACAGGCATGAGCCACCGCGCCCGGCCCCTGCCTTCTTTATGTCCTGTCTGGAACACAACACCCTGCTCTCCCCAGTAGAGAAGTGACCCCACTAACTGGGGGTGATCACATCTTTGTTTTTGTTTTTGTTTTTTTTTTTTTTGAGACGGAGTCTCGCTCTGCCGCCCAGGCTGGAGTGCAGTGGCCGGATCTCAGCTCACTGCAAGCTCCGCCTCCCGGGTTCCCGCCATTCTCCTGCCTCAGCCTCCCCAGTAGCTGGGACTACAGGCGCCCGCCACCTCGCCCGGCTAGTTTTTTGTATTTTTTAGTAGAGACGGGGTTTCACCATGTTAGCCAGGATGGTCTCGATCTCCTGACCTCGTGATCCGCCCGTCTCGGCCTCCCAAAGTGCTGGGATTACAGGCTTGAGCCACCGCGCCCGGCCTGTTTGTTTGTTTTTGAGACTGAGTTTTTTGCTCTTGTTGCCCAGGCTGGAGTGCAATGTCACAATCTTGGCTCACTGCAACCTCCCCCGCCTCCTGGGTTCAAGCGATTCTCTTGTCTCAGCCTCATGAGTAGCTGGGATTACAGGCACCCACCACCATGCCCAGCTAATTTTTTGTGTTTTTTGTTTTTAGTAAAGACGAGGTTTCACCATGTTGATCAGGCTGGTCTTGAACTCCTGACCTCAGGTGATCCACCCGCCTCGGCCTCCCAAAGTGTTGGAATTACTGGCGTGAGCCACTGCACAAGGCCTCACATCTTTGTTTTACCACCATGTTTTTTATTTTATTTTATTGTATATATGTTATGTATATTATGTTATTTTGTTATGTTATTGATGGAGTTTCTTTCTCGTTGCCCAGGCTGGAGTGCAGTGGCACGATCTCAACTCTCTGCAACCTCTGCCTCCCGGGTTCAAGTGATTCTCCTGCCTCAACCTCCTGAGTAGCTGGGATTACAGGCGCCCGCCACCACACCCAGCTAATTTTTTTTTTGAGACAGAGTCTCGCTCTGTCGCCCAGGCTGGAGTGCAGTGGCGTGATCTCGGCTCACTGCAAGCTCTGCCTCCCAGGTTCATGCCATTCTCCTGCCTCAACCTCCCTAGTAGCTGGGACTACAGGCACCCGCCACCACGTCCGGCTAATTTTTTTGTATTTTTAGTAGAGATGGGGTTTCACCATGTTAGCCAGTATGATCTTGATCTCCTGACCCCGTGGTCCGCCTGCCTCGGACTCCCAAAGTGCTGGGATTACAGGTGTGAGCCACTGCACGTGGCTTTTTTTTTTTTTTTTTTTTTTTGAGATGGAGTCTGGCTTTGTCACCCAGGGTGGAGTACAGTGGTGCCATCTTAGCTCACTGCAGCCTTCACCTCTCAGCTTCAAGCAATTCTCTGCCTCAGCCTCCTGAGTAACTGGGATTACAGGCACCTGCCACCATGCCTGGCTAATTTTTTTTATTTTTTTATTTTTAGTAGAGACAGGGTTTTACCATCTTGGCCAGGCTGGTCTTAAACTCCTGACTTCGTGATCCACCCACCTCAGCCTCCCAAAGTGCTGAGATTACAGGTGTGAGCCACCGTGCCTGGCCAATTTTTTTTTTTTTTTTTTTTTGAGACAGAGTCTTGCTCCGTTGCCCAGGTTGGAGTGCAGTTGTGCAATCTCAGCTCACTGCAACCTCCGCCTCCTGGGTTTAAGCAATTCTCCTGCCTCAGCCTCCTGAGTAGCTGGGACTACAGGCACGTGCCACCACACCCGGCTAATTTTTGTGTTTTTAGTAGAGACAGGGTTTCACCATGTTGGCCAGCCTGGTCTCAATCTCCTGACCTCGTGATCCACCTGCCTCAGCCTCCCAAAGTGCTGAGATTACAGGCATGAGCCACCATGCCTGGCCAATTGTTTGTATTTTTAATAGAGACAGGGCTTCACCATGTTGTCCAGGCTGGTCTCGAACTCCTAACCTCAAGTGATCCACCTGCCTCGGCTTCCCAAAGTGCTGGGATTACAGGTGTGAGCCACCATGTGCAGCTACCACCGTGTTTAGATTCACCTCTTTGTGAACTTTATAAATACTGTGTGTTTTCTTTTGTGTTTGGATTTTTTCATTCGAATACCTTCTCAGATCTATACATGCTGTGGCATATAACTTGCTCATTTTCATTGCTGTTCAGTTTTCTACAATTTATTCTACGCCTGGACACTTGTGTGATTTTCATTTTGGAGTTCTTTCAAATGATGTGGCTGTAAACATCTTTATAAATGTAATTTTGCTGGATGCGGTGACTCCCACCTGTAATCCTAGCACTTTGGGAGGCTGAGGCAGGCAGATCAAGACCAGCCTGGCCAACATGGCGAAACCCTGTCTCTACTAAAAATACAAAAAATTAGCCGGGCATGGTGGCAGGTGCCTGTAATCCCAGCTACTCGAGAGGCTGAGGCAGGAGAATCACTTGAACCCAGGAGGAGGTAGGGGTTCCAGTGAGCCAAGGTCACACCATCGCACTCCAGCCTGAGTGACAGAGCGAGACCCTACCTCAAAAAAAAAAAAAAAAAAAAAATGTGTTCCAGCTCTTGATCTGGGCTGACTTGAACCCCTTTCTTCACAGACTTCCACCGCTGCCAGAAGGCAATGACCACTAAAGGAGGCAATGTCTCTGTGTGCGAATGGTACCAGCGTGTGTACCAGTCCCTCTGCCCCACATCCTGGGTATGTGCCTCCTACCAGGGCCCTTGGGATGCTGGGGTGGGGTCTTTGCAGAGGGGAGCGTGGTGGCTTGGTGGGAGCTCATCTGTGAGGGGCAGAGGGAGGACAGGGCTCCACACTGTCCCAGGACTCAATGCCTTTCCTCCCTCCTAGAACTGCCTCCCTTTCTCCTTCTGTTGATGCCTCTCAACCAGTCAGGGCTCTCAGCTGAGGTGACCAGGGCATCTTGCTAGATGTAGCTCACTCATGCACTCTCCAAATACACACTCAGCACTGGGTTCCCATCCCTGTATAGCTCACAATTCTGTGCAGTCCTGTCCTTTTTTATTATGAGCATTTTCTTTTTCTTTCTTTTTTTTTTTTTTTTAAAGACAGTCTTGCTCTGTTACCAGGCTGGAGTGCAGTGGCGCGATCTTGGCTCACTGCAACCTCCGCCTCCCAGGTTCAAGCGATTCCCCTGCCTCAGCCTCCCAAGTAGCTGGGACTACAGGTGTGCACCACCACGCCCAGCTAGTTTTTTGTATTTTAATAGAGATGGGGTTTCACCATGTCAGCCAGAATGGTCTCGATCTCCTGACTTCATGATCCACCCGCCTCGGCCTCCCACAGTGCCAGGATTATAGGTGTGAGCCACCACGCCCCGCCCTATTATGAACATTTTCAAAGTAGAGAGAATAATTCATTGACCCCAAATACATCCATCACCCAAAGTGAATAGTTATCAAGATTTATCCACAGTTTCTTCATCTACCCTTTTTCTTTTTCTTCTTTCCTTTGCTGAAGTATTCTAAAGCAAGTCCCAGACACATCATTTCACCCCTGCCTACTTCAGTGTAGACTTCTAAATAATGACACAGTAAGAGAGTCCCTTCAGCCCTGATCTGAGCAAATCTGTTGTCAATATTTAATAGCTCTTTGCTATGCCCCTGCCCTTTGTTTAAAAAGCAAAAACAAAAACAAGTTTTTAAAGACAGGGTCTCACGATGTTGCCTCGGCAGGACTCGAACTCCTGGGCTCAAGTGTTCCTCCTGCCTCAGCCTCCTGAGTAGCTGGGACTATAGGCATGTGCCACTGTGCCTGCCTCTCTCTGTGTCTCTCTCTCTCCCCCCCCCACTTCCTCTCTCTCCCTCTCTCCCTCTGCCTCCCTCCTTCTCTCCCTCTGTCCTTCTCTCCCTCTCTCCCTGTCTCCCTCTCCCTCTCCCACTCTTTCTCTCTTTCTTTCTTTTCTTTTCTTTCTTGAGTCTCACGCTGTTGCCCAGTCTGGAGTGCAGTAGCATGATCTCGGCTCACTGTAACCTCTGCCTCCTGGGTTCAAGTAATTCTCCTGCCTCAGCCTCCTGAATAGCTGGGACTACAGGCATGAGCCACCACACCTGGCCCAATTTTTGTATTTTTTTGTAGAAATGGGGTTTCGCCATGTTGCCCAGACTGGTCTCGAACTCCTGAGCTCAAAGCAGTCTGCCTGCCTCAGCCTCCCAAAGTGCTGGGATTATAGGCGTGAGCTACCACATCCAGCTGAATCTTTCAAAATAAAAAAAAATTACCCTTCTTTAACTTGGCAATTCCACATCTAGGCATGCTACAAAAATCTTCATGTACAAAGATGCCCATTGCAGAGCTGTTTGTAATGGGGAATATTTGGAAATAACCCAACTTAAAACATTTATCTTGATAGTCTTTATGGAGACTGTGGTGATCTACGTGCTGGCACACGGAAAGAATGCTAAGACACAGGAAAAGCAAGTTGCAGAACAATCTATATAGTAGGAGTCAATTTGCAAGGATGGAGTTTTTATGGTGTGGTGTGTGTATGTAAATAAAGTAGGCATACACTGATGGCACTTATTATGGGCCAGCTATGTTGTTAGCACTTTGTTTTTTTTTGTTTTTTTTGTTTTTTTGAGATGGAGTCTTGCTGCTCTGTCTCCCAGGCTGGAGTGCAGTGGTGCAATCTCAGCTCACTGCAACCTCCGCCTCCCGGGTTCAGCAATTATCCTGCCTCAGCCTCCCGAGTATCTGGGATTACAGGCGCCTGCCACCACGCCCAGCTGATTTTTGTATTTTTAGTGGAGACAGAGTTTCACCATGTTGGCCAGGCTGGTCTCAAACTCCTGACCTCAGGTGATCCACCTGCTTCGGCCTTCCAAAGTGCTGGGATTACAGGCGTGAGCCACTGTGCCCGGCCATGTTAGCACTTTACATCACATGAGGTCAACATGCTAAAACAACCGTATGAGGTAGGTACTATTGTTAGTATCCTCATTTTACGGAATTGGAAACTGAGGCCCAGAAAGGTTGAGTAACTTGCCCAAGGTCACACAGCTCGGAAGTGATGGAGCAGGGATTCAGATTCAGTCTCTCCATTGTCCATGCTTTCATCCACTGTTCCTTTCACCAGTGGTCCTCACCCTTTTTGGCACCAGGGACGGGTTTCATGGAAGACAGTTTTTCCACAGACAGGGTTGGGGATGGTGTAAGGATGAGTCCAGCATATTACATGTATTGTCCACTTTATTCCTACTATTATTACAATATATAATAAAATAATTATACAACTCACCATACTGTAGAATCAGTGGGAGCCCTGAGCTTGTTTTCCTCCAACGAGATGGTCCCATCTAGGGGTGATGGGAGACAGTAACAGATCATCAGGCATTAGATTCTCATAAGGAGCGCACCGCCTAGATCCCTGGCATGCGCAGTTCACAATAGGGTTCGCACTCCTGTGAGAATCTAATGCCGCCGCTGATCTGACAGGAGGTGGAACTCGGGCAGTAATTTGAGCCTTAGGGAGTGCTTGTAAATATAGTTGAAGCTTCTCTCGCTCACCTGCCGCTCACTTCCAGTTGTGCGGCCCAGTTCCTAATAGGCCACAGACCAGTACCTGGTTGGGGCTCAGGGACCCCTGCCTTATAGCATAAAATGTGAGCACATATGTATATAAAAACGTTTATGCTTGTAACTGCCTGTGAGGCCCACAGAGTAGAGTGTTACTTTCAGGGAGTGTTAATTTGACATAGGCCTTATATGGGCCTTTTCATCTTTTTTTTATTTTTATTTTTATTTTTGTTTTTAGAGAGACAATCTTGCTCTGTCACTCAGGCTGGAGGGCAGTGTGCAATGGTAGCATCATAGCTCACTGCAGCCTCGAACTCCTGGGTTCAGGCAGTTCTCCCACCTCAGCCTCCCTAGTCACTGGGACTACAGGTGCATGCCACCATGCCTGGCTAAGTTTTGTATCTTTTGTAGAGACAGGGTTTTGCCACGTTCACCAGGCTGGTCTCAAACTCCTGGGCTCAAGCGATCCTTCCACTTCCACCTCCCAAAGTGCTGGGATTATAGGCATGAGCCACCATGCCCCGCTTGTTTTTTGTTTTTTGTAGAGATGGGGGTCTTGCTGTGTTGTCCAGGTTGGTCTCAAACTCCTGAGCTCAAGCAGTCCTCCTACATTGGCCCCGCAAAGTGCTGGGATGACAGGCGTGAGTCCTGAGTCACCACACCCAGCCTCTATCATCATTTATACTAAGCATTGCCTGTGGTCAGTGGTGGGATTGCACTGTGTATTCCGTTTGGCACCTTTTTTGCACTTGACTGTATATCTTGAAGATCATGCCATTCATGCCAGAACATAAATCAGCCTCGTTTTGTTTTTTCACAGCTGCCTGCTATTCCATCTCCCCTATTTGGACAAACAGCATAGTGTTGACATGAGGTTTTCAAAGCAGGGCCCACCCTTGGAGCTCTGTACAGTGACAGATCTCCCCATCGACAGCTCTGCAGTGGGCCTGGGGTTTTCCTGCTGCCTGTTACTCTCCTCCCAGCACGTCAGCTTGTTCAGAACAGTGATTTCTGTCTTTTGGGGTCACTGCTGATTCCCCGGCCCCTGGAATAGAGGTTGGCACACAGCAGGTACCTGTGGATATTGGTTGAACAAACAGGTGGGCAAAGTGAGGAAGATAAGAAGTCCCCCCATGCGGTTTCCCTACCGCGGTGGGAATAACACTGTCTTTCCACAGGTCACAGACTGGGACGAGCAACGGGCTGAAGGCACGTTTCCCGGGAAGATCTGAACTGGCTGTACCTCCCTGTCTTCTGTCCTCTGTCCTTCTCCCAGGATGGTGAAGGGGGACCTAGTACCTAGTGATCCCCACCCCGGGATCCTAAATCGTGACTTACCTGCTAATAAAAACTCATTGGAAAAGTGAGACCATGCGTGTGAATGGGCTAGGCAGTGGCAAGAAGCTGGGCTGGAATCAGTGCCCTGACCAGGGAGGGGCTTCAGTGAGTATTTTTTCTGTTTTGTGTTTATTTTTTTAATTTAATTGTTTTATTTTGTTTTTGTTTTTTTATGATAGAATCTCATTCTGTCACACAGGCTGGAGTGCAATGGCATGACCTCTGCTCACTGCAACCTCCACCTCCGGTGCTCAAGCGACTCTCCTGCCTCAGCCTCCCAACTAGCTGGGTCTACAGGCACACTCCACCACGCCTGGCTAATTTTTGTATTTTTAGTAGAGATGGGGTTTCACCATGTTGGCCAGGCTGGTCTCAAACTCCTGACTTCAGGTGATCCACCTGCCTCAGCCTCCCAAAGTGCTGGGATTACAGGCATGAGCCACCGCGCCCAGCATTTTTTAACTTAATTTTATTGAACCTTGACTACCCTCTCTGTGCCAGTCAATGAGTCAAATAGTTGATTATACAGAATAACCTAAGTACCTATGTGTGCAACCACCCTACATAATTTTAAAGCCAATCCTGGAGATTATATTTTATCCAGAAATAAGAAACTATATGTATCTCTTGGAGATACCATTTTTTTTTTTTTTTTTTTGAGACTGAGTCGCAATCTGTTGCCCAGGCTAGAGTGCAGTGGTGTCATCTCAGCTCTCTGCAACCTCTGCCTTCTGGGTTCAAACTATTCTCCTGCCTCGAGATACCTATTTTTTTAAACATAATTATTTACACCTAAGAAATTAGTTCTTAATGGCCAGGTGCGGTGGCTCACGCCTATACTCCCAGCACTTTGGGAGGCCGAGGCGGGCGGATCACCTGAGGTCTGGAGTTCAAGACCATCCTGGGCAACACGGTGAAACCCCATCTCTACTAAAAATACAAAATTAGCTGGACGTGGTGGCGGGCGCCTATAATCCTAGCTACTCAGGAGGCTGAAGCAGGAGAAACGCTTGAACCTGGGAGGCAGAGGTTGCAGAGGGCGGAATCGGGATTCGAACCTAGGTTTCTCATTCTGCAGCCTGAAGAAATACATGTCTGCTTGGTCCATGTGTGTGTTGGGGGGCAACAGGGACTTTTCTTCAATCAAGCCCAGTGTGCCCCTCTTACTTTCTAGCACGTTCTTCTTCCCGCTCTTTGTACTCATCTCAGACTCCCCTCACACATCTATCCTGGGTGCCATCCTTTCCCTCAGCCCACTGCCCATGTAATCAGCCTCCTAAGCACCCCTTCCACCTGTCCCCTCATCTCCCCACTGCTCTGTCTTGGTGCAGCCCTGGCCTCGGCAGGGGTCCCTGCCTGGGCCTCCCCACGGGCTCCCGGCTTCACAGAGGAGCAGCCACCTGCCCAAGGTCACACAGCAGAAGAGGCACTTTTGGGATTCAGGACCCATCTGTGGGTCTGAAGTGGATTTTTTGTTTGTTTTTGGAGACAGGGCCTGGCTCTGTCACTCAAGCTGGAGTGCAATGGCATGATCTTGGCTCACTACAACCTCTGTCCCCCAGGTTCAAGCCATCCTCACACCTCAGCCTCCCAAGTAGCTGGGACCACAGGCATGAGTCTGGCTGATTATTTTTGTATTTTTTTTTTTTTGAAACGGGTTTTCACCGTGTTATCCAGTCTGGTCTCAAACTACTGAGCTCAAGCGATCCACTTACCTCAGTTTCCCAAAGTGCTGGGATTACAGGCCTGAGCTACCACGCCCTCCCCTGATTTGGATCTTTTTTTTTTTTTTTTTGAGATGGAGTCTCTGTCGCCCAGGCTGGAGTGCAGTGACGCGATCTCGGCTCACTTTAAGCTCCGCCTCCCGGGTTCACGTCATTCTCCTGCCTCAGCCTCCCGAGTAGCTGGGACTACAGGCGCCCGCCACCACGCCTGGCTAATTTTTTTTGTATTTTTAGTAGAGACGGGGTTTCACCGTGTTAGCCAGGATGGTCTCCATCTCCTGACCTCGTGATCCGCCCGTCTCGGCCTCCCAAAGTGCTGGGATTACAGGCGTGAGCCACTGCGTCCGGCCTTGGATCTTGCTCCTACTTCCAGGAAGGCCCATGTCCTAGCAAGAGAGATGCCAGGTGGTGCGCGCACCCCTCCACCCCCAACTCCACCACCAATGGAGCCTGGGACCCAGAGGCCATGGGTCCTACACAATCTGGAATTTCAAGTCTATAAATCATGGGGGTGGCAGGGAGCCCATAGAAGCTGTTCACCCATCCTGGTCTGCCGGCTCGGCCTCTTGTCCACCCCCTGCCGTGCCCCAAAACACACATACACACCCTCCCTCCTTCCTGGGAGACCGGCCCAAGGAGGGGCCTGGGCATATATAGGAGCCACAGTGGGTGGAGATGGCCAGAGAGGCTGCAGACAGGGAAGGTGAGGAGGGGACTCTGGAAGTCTGGGTGTGGCATAGGGGGTCTGAGGCTCAGGAAGAGGCAGTGCCAAGTTCGGGCCAGTGACTGCCCCACCGGAGCCTGGGTGTCCTCTTCTGCAAAATGCCTCCCCGCCAGGGCTGTGGGCACATCGGTACCAGCCTGGGCCCTGCAGAGAGCTGGAGCAACCCCTCGCAGCTGGGGTGTGGCTCAGAGATGGGGGGTCCGGCTGGCCCTTTACACTCCTGGCCTCATCCTTGCTCATGTGTCCCAGGATGATGGCGTCTACAGCAGCAGCAGAGGCTGAGAAGGGATCTCCAGTTGTGGTGGGCCTGCTAGTTGTGGGCAACATCATTATTCTGGTGAGACTCGCCCCAGTGCTGGGAGCCGAGTGGTTGTGTGGTGGGGAGAGGGCAGTCCTGAGCTCGGGGTGGGGGATGAGGGTCCAGAATTGTCTCTTGGGCAGACTCAGTGATCAGCACAGCCTGGGTTTAAATCCCAGCTCTGGGCCGGGCGCGGTGGCTCAAGCCTGTAATCCCAGCACTTTGGGAGGCCGAGACGGGCGGATCACGAGGTCAGGAGATCGAGACCATCTTGGCTAACCCGGTGAAACCCCGTCTCTACTAAAAAATAAAAAAACTAGCCGGGCGAGGCGGCGGGCGCCTGTAGTCCCAGCTACTCGGGAGGCTGAGGCAGGAGAATGGCGTGAACCCGGGAGGCGGAGCTTGCAGTGAGCTGAGATACGGCCACTGCACTCCAGCCTGGGCTACAGAGCGAGACTCTGTCTCAAAAAAAATAAATAAATAAAATAAAATAAAATAAAATAAAATAAATCCCAGCTCTGCCTCTCCCCAGCTCTGTGACCTTAGCAAGCGACTGTCCCTCTCTGTGCCTTCTTTCCTCATCTATAGATTGTGTCCTCATTGCATGAGCTGTTGTCATGTGGATTAATCCATGTATGGTCCTCAGCTCAGAGAAAGTGCCCGACCAATGCTGGCTATCACCATCAGCATCACTATGGATATAAAGCGACCGCCTGGTGCACAGGAGGCCACAAGAAGGAAAAACAAGTGTCTTTCAATTAACGTTGGGTTTTGGTTTTGTGTTTTTTCGTTTTGTTTTGTTTTGTTTTGTTTTGTTGAGACGGAGTCTCACTCTGTCACCCAGACTGGAGTGCAGTGGCCGATCTCAGCTAACTGCAACCTCCAACTCCCGGGCTCAAGTGATTATCCTGCCTCAGCCTCCAGAGTAGCTGGGATTACAGATGCACACCACCACACCTGGCTAGTTTTGTTTTTTTTTAGACGGAGTCTCCCTCTGTCACCCAGGCTGAAGTGCAGTGGCGAGATCTCAGCTCACTGCATCCTCCATCTCCTGGGCTCAAGCAATTCTCCTGCCTCAGCCTCCCGAGCAGCTGGGATTACAGGCACACACCACCACACCCGGCTACTTTTGTATTTTTAGTAGAGGCAGGGTTTCTACTGTTGGCCAGGCTGGTCTTGAACTCCTGACCTGAGATGATCTGCCCACATCAGCCTCCCAAAGTGTTGGGATTACAGGTGTTAGCCACCGCGCCTGGCCTTGTGTTTGTTTTAGAGACAGGGTCTCGCTCTGTTGACCAGGCTGCAGTGCAGTGGTGTGATCCTATCTCAGTGCAGCCTGCAACTCCTGGGCTGAACTGATCCTCCCGCCTTAGCCTCCCAACTAGCTGGGACTACAGGTGCACATCACCACATCTGGCTAATTTTTTTATTTTTCGTAGAGACAGGGTCTCACTATTGCCCAGGCTGGTCTCAAACTCCTGGACTCAAGCAATCCTCTTGCCTCGGCCTCCCACAGTGCTGGGATTGCAGGTGTGAGCCACCTTGCCTGGCCCATTTGTAATTTTTATGGCCATGGCTATGTTCCCCTCCTCAGGGAAAAACAGCACCGTCAAGGGAGGGCAGGTGAACGAACCATCTCCTCTGTGCCAGTCCACTGCTCCAGCCTTTCCATGTGGCATCCCCTTTCATCCCCGAAGCAACTGGCAGCTGGGGCATGAGGGTCGGTTGTCTGGCTGGGTCTCTTCTCTCCTGGCCTCTGCTCACCCTCATCGCTGCTCATAGAGGGCGAGGTCTTTGCCCACTTTACTGTGAGGGCAGTGGGGGCTCCGAATGGGGAAGGAACTTGCTGGTGGAGATGCCTGGTGCCAGGGCTGCTGGCCCCGAGCAGACCTTCCTAACCTGCCGCTCTGTCCAGCTGTCAGGCCTGGCCCTGTTTGCCGAGACCGTATGGGTGACAGCCGACCAGTACCACATATACCCACTGATGGGAGTCTCAGGCAAGGATGACGTCTTCGCTGGCGCCTGGATCGCCATCTTCTGCGGCTTCTCCTTCTTTGTGGTAGCCAGTTTTGGTGTGGGCGCCGCGCTCTGCTGCCGCCGGTCCATGGTCCTCACGGTGAGGCCCCGGGGGTGGGAGGATGGGGACATTGAAAACGGAGTTCAGCATCACTGAGTCATAGTAGCAGGTGCCGCCCCAGCCACTAGTGTGAGTTCCCCACAGTGTCACAGTCAGGGATCCCAGGCATCATCTCACTCAGTCTTCCCACAGCCCAGTAACCCAGGCTCTGCAGTTACCCCCATTTAATGAAGAAAACAGGCAGAGACAGGGGAGTGGGGCTCTGCACAGTGGGAGGACTTGAGTAGCAGGGCTGGGAATTTTTTTTTTTGGTAAAGATGGGGGTGGGGGGTCTCACTATGTTGCCCAGGCTGGTCTCGAACTCCTGGCTCAAATGATTCTCCTGCCTTGGCCTCCCAAAATGCTGGGATTACAGGCTTGAGCACCTCCACCTGCACCCAGTGCAGGACTAGAATTCGAACCCCTGCTAGCTGCTCTCCAGAGTCTGTGCTCATGAACTCTGCCAATAATAGCACAGCTACCATTTAATAATGGTTTACTACATGCCACGAGCTGTTCTAAATGGTTTACTGGATTCGTTCATTTATTCCTCATAGTCCACCAAGAGATACCATCATCATCATGACCCTATTTGACAGAGATTGAAACTGAGGCTCAGAGAAGTGAAGTCACTTAGCCAGGGTCACACATTGAGACAGAGGCAGAGTCAGTTTCAACCTGAGCAGACCAGCTCTTGAGCCTGTGCTCTTAATCTCTGCCCACAACAATAACCCACACTTCCCAAGTATCTCTCATGCACCTGACACTAGGGTAAGCAGTTTAGAAAATGAACTTCGTGGCCAGGTGCAGTGGCTCATGCCTGTAATCCCAGCACTCTGGCAGGCAGAGGCGGACAGATCACTTGAGGTCAGGAGTCCGAGACCAGACTGGCCAACGTGGCGAAATCCCATCTCTGAAAAAAAAAAAAAAAAAAAAAAAAAAAAAAAATTAGCCAGACGTGATAGCAGGCACCTGTAATCCCCGCTACTCAAGAGGCTGGGGCAGAAGAATCACTAGAACCTGGGAGGCAGAGGTTGCAGCGAGCCAAGATCACGCCATTGCATTCCAGCCTGTATGACAGAGTGAGACTCCGTCTCAAAAAAAAAGGAAAGAAAATGAGCTTCCTCAATCTTCCCAGAAGCCCTTCACAGTTAGTGCTTTTCAACCCATTTACCAGATGAGGAAACAGGCTGAAAGAGGCCAACACCCTCTCCCAGGTGACCAGGAGACCTGGGATTCCAATCCAGGCCCCAGTGACACAGAGACAGCACTGTGCTTCCTCGACAGCCAAGGGTTTTCCAGATTTCCAGGAGCAGCCACTTATTTGATGAACAAATGCTTATGAGCAGGAGCTACGTGCTGAGCCCTACGCTGGGCACTGGGGCTCTGTGCTGAGTGAAACATAAAAGCCCTTGACCCAGGGGAGTGGTGCTCAGAGGAGGAAGACAGTGAACAGGAGGGGAGGTCAGGAGCCGAGGAGGGCGAGGGAAGACCTCACTGCCAGGGAAAGCAAAGACCTAGAGGCACTGGGGGTGAGGCATGTGTGTAACTGGAGCAAGAGCCTTCCAGGTGGAGGTGGCAGCAAGGGCAAAGGCTCTGAGGCCAGAGCGGGCCAGGATTCCAAAGCAGCTGGAGCTGAGTGAGGAGGAGGTTGGGGGGTGAGAGGACATGAGGCAGACAGGTGGGGAGGAGAACAGTGAGGAGTGGGGATGGGAAAGAAGCGGGAGGGAAGGCAAGTGTTGTGGTCTTTGGCTTTATCCTGAGTAAGATGGAGCCATGGACTCCTTCCCTCCCTCCCTTCCTTCCTTCCTTCCTTCCTTCCTTCATTTTTCTAGACAGGCAGGTATGGTGGACTTTGGCTTTATCCTGGGTACGATGGAGCCATGGACTTCCTTCCCTTCCTCCTTTCCCTCCTTTCCCTTCCTTCCTTCCTCCCTTTCCTCCCTCCCTCCTTCTTTCCCTCCTTCCTTCTTTTCTTCCTTCCTTTGTTTTTCTAGACAGGGTCTCACTCTGTTGCCCAGGCTGGAGTGCAGTGGCACAATCATAACTCTTTGCTGCCTTGAACTCTCGGGCTCAAATGATCCTCCCACCTCAGCCTCCCAATGAGCTGGGACTACAAGTGTGCACCACCACGTGCAGCTAATTTTTGTATTTTTTGTAGAGATGGAGTCTCACTATGTTGCCCAGGCTGGTCTCGAACTCCTGGCCTCAAGTGAGCCTCTCACCTCAGCCTCCCAAAGTGCTGGAATTACAGGCATGAGCCACCACACCTGCCCTCTTATTTTCTTATCCTGTATTTAATTTTCGGGCATAACAATTTAACCAAAGCCCTAAAAATTCACCCAACTAGTTTTAAAAAGTGTGTCTATGTCTGTTTCCGCTATTAGTTTGTCATTAACTAAGACATTTTTTCCCAAAATTTCTTTCTTCTTTTTTTTTTTTTGAAATGTAGTCTTGCTCAGTCTCCCAGGCTGGAGTGCAGTGGCATGATCTTGGCCCCCCGCAAGCTCTGCCTCCGGGGTTCACGCCAGTCTCCTGCCTCAGCCTCCTGAGTAGCTGGGACTACAGGCGCCCACCACCACGTCCCGCTAATTTTTTTTTTTTTTTTTTTTTTGTATTTTTAGTAGAGAGGGGGTTTCACCATGTTAGCCAGGATGGTCTCGATCTCCTGACCTCGTGATCCACCCGCCTCAGCCTCCCAAAGTGCTGGGATTACAGGCGTGCGCCACCGCGCCCGACCTTTTTTTGTTTATTTTGAGATGGAGTCTCGTTCTTTCGCCCAGGCTGGAGTGCGATGGTGCGATCTCGGCTCACTGCAACCTCCACCTCCCGGGTTCAAGCAATTCTTCTGTCTCAGCCTCTGAGTAGCTGGGATTACAGGTGTGAGCCACCATACCTGGCTAATTTTTCTGTTTTTAGTACAGATGTGGTTTCACCATGTTGGTCAGGCTCGTCTTGAACTCCTGACCTCGTAATCTGCCTGCCTTGGCCTCCCAAAGTGCTGAGATTACAGGCGTGAGCCATGGTGACTGCCTTTTTTTGTTTGTTTTTTCGAGACAGAGTCTTGCTCTGTCGCCTAGGATAGAGTGCAGTGGCGCGATCTTGGCTCACTGCAAGCTCCGCCTCCTGGGTTCAGGCCATTCTCCCGCCTCAGCCTCCTGAGTAGCTGGGACTACAGGCGCCCACCACCACGCTTGGCTAATTTTTTGTATTTTTAGTAGAGACGGGGTTTCACCGTGTTAGCCAGGATGGTCTCGATCTGACCTCGTGATCCGCCCGCCTCGGTCTCCCAAAGTGCTGGGATTACAGGCATGAGCCACTGTGCCTGGCCCCCACCTCCCCCACCTTTTTTTTTTCCAAATTTCTTATGGGAAATTTCTAACGTAGATTAAAGTAGAGTCCGTGGTATTTGAGCTCTGCATACCTCTCACTTGATTTCAACAACATTAGCTGCAGACTGCCCAGCATTGTCTCCTCTATCCCCATTCTCCCACACTTTTTCTTCTGGGTATTTTGAAGCACATTCTAGAAGCCAAGTCGCTTACCTGGATAAGCTCCAGTAAATACTGGAGCACACATTTCTCTGACTGACAAGCACATTGTTTTAAAGCAGTCAGGCGAATGTGCAGTGTCATCTATCTCCCAGCAGCGGAGCTCACAAATCCACACACAACCTCCTGTTGCTTTATAGGTGAAGATGCCAGGTGAGGACAAGAAAAGAATTTGCATTAAACATCAACTATCAAGCTTTTTTTTTCTCCTGCCCTCCATGCCGTTGGCACAACCCACCAAATTCACCCAAATTCTTTTATATCATCCAATACCCAGTCTGTGACAAATGTCTCTGATTATCTGAGAACATCGTTTTATGTTTGTTTTGTTTTAAGAGACAGGGTCTCACACTGTTGCCTGGGCTGGAGTGCAGTGGCATGATTTCGGCTCATTGCAACCTCCACCTCCTGGGTTCAAGTTATTCTCCTATCTCAGCCTCCCGAGTAGCTGGGATTACAGGCACCCATCTCCGTGCCCAGCTAATTTTTGTATTTTTGCATTTTTAGTAGATGGGGCTTCACCCTATTGGTCAGGCTGGTCTCAAACTCCTGACCTCAGGAGATCCACCCGCCTCAACCTCCCAAAGTGCTGGGATTACAGGCATGAGCCACAGCACCCACACATGTTTGTTTTGTTTTAAGAGGCAGGGTTTTGCTCTGTCACCCAGGCTGGAATGCAGTGGTGCGATCATAGCTCACTGCGGCCTCCAACTACTGGGCTCAAACGATCCTCCAACCTCAGCCTCCCAAGTAGCTAGGACTAACACTACCACTAGTAGTAACCATGCTTAACTAATTTTATTTTTTGTAGCGACGGGGTCTCACTGTGTTGCCCAGGCTGATCTTGAACTCCAGGGTTCAAGCAATCCTCCCACCTCGGCCTCCCAAAGTGCTGGGATTACAGGCATGAGCCACTGCATCTGGCACAGAATGTCTTTATTTATTTATTTATATTATTATTTTTTGAGACAGAGTTTCACTCTTATTGCCTAGGCTGGAGTATAATGCTACAATCTGGGCTCACTGCAACCTCTGCCCCACGGGTTCAAGCAATTCTCATGCTTCAGCCTCCCGAGTAGCTGGGATTACAGGCATGCGCCACCACACCCGGCTAATTTTGTATTTTTAGTAGAGATGGGGTTTCTCCATGTTGCTCAGGCTGGTCTTGAACTCCCAACCTTCGGTGATCCACCTGCCTTGGCCTCCCAAAGTGCTGGGATTACAAGCACGAGCCACTGTGCCTGGCCCCAAATGTCTTTGTTTTTTAATTTTCTTTTCTTTAGCTTTTTTTTTTTTTTTTTTTGCTGTCATCTATTTATCCCAGATATTTTTCTCTTTTTATAGTAGACATTTATTTAGTGATTCTAAGTCAATACTTAACTTTGGCAAATATGTTACTTTTTAAATTTCATTTTCCCTTGACATTTTATTATAAAATATTTCTGGCTGGGTGCGGTGGCTCACTCCTATAATCCCGCACTTTGGGAGGCTGAGGAAAGAGGATCACTTGAGCTCAGGAGTCTGAGACCAGCCTGGGCAACGTAGCAAGATCCTATCTCTACAGAAAATTTAAAAATTAGCCAGACATGGTGGCATGTGCCTGTAGTCCCAGATACTTAGAAGGCTGAGGCAAGAGGATCACCTGAACCTGGGAGGCAGAGGCTGCAATGAGCTATGATCCTGCCACTGCAGACCAGCCTAGGCGACAGAGGGAGACCCTATGTCAAAAATTATTTATATATATATAATTTTTTTTTTTTTGAGATGGAGTCTCCCTCTGTCACCCAGGCGATCGTGCAGTGGCACGATCTCAGCTCACTGCAACCTCCACCTCCCAGGTTCAAGCAGTTATCCTTCCTTAGCCTCCTGAGTAGCTGGGATTACAAGCATCATCAGGCTAGAGCACAGCGGCGCAATCTCAGCTACCTGCAACCTCCGCCTCCCGGGTTCAGGCGATTCTCCTGTCTCAGTCTCCCAAATAGTTGGGACCACAGGCCCGTGCCACCATTCCCAGCTAATTTTTGTATTTTTAATAGAGACGGGGTTTTGCCATGTTGGCCCAGCTGGTCTCAAACTCTTGACCTCAAGTGATCCACCCACCTCAGCCCCCCAAAGTGCTGGGATTACAGGCGTGAGCCACAAATGCCCAGCCCTAATTTTTGTATTTTTACTAGAGAAGGGGTTTCACGCCGGGCGCGGTGGCTCAAGCCTGTAATCCCAGCACTTTGGGAGGCGGAGACGGGCGGATCACGAGGTCAGGAGATCGAGACCATCCTGGCTAACACGGTGAAACCCCGTCTCTATTAAGAAATACAAAAAAAAACTAGCCGGGCGAGGTGGCGGGCGCCTGTAGTCCCAGCTACTCGGGAGGCTGAGGCCGGAGAATGGCGTGAACCCGGGAGGCGGAGCTTGCAGTGAGCTGAGATCCGGCCACTGCACTCCAGCCTGGGTGACAGAGCGAGACTCCGTCTCAAAAAAAAAAAAAAAAAAGACAGAAGGGGTTTCACCATATTGGCCAGGCTGGTCTCGAACTCCTGACCTCAGGTGATCGACCCCTTGGCCTCCCAAAGTGCTGGGATTACACGCGTGAGCCACCACGCCCGGCCTGTCTCAAAAATAAATTAATTAAATTAAATATTTCAAAATACAGAAAAGTTGGAAGACTTGTACAGCGAACGCCTGAATACCCACCACATATTATGGATGCTACTAGTCACACTGCCCCAGACTTTTTAAAAACTTGCATTTCCGCAATGATGCGTCCCTGATGGGGTGTGGCTTCACGGGCTCTGCCCGACGGGCCGTCCTCCCTCTGTCTCCCCAGTACCTGGTGCTCATGCTCATCGTCTACATCTTCGAGTGCGCTTCCTGCATCACGTCCTACACCCACCGTGACTACGTGAGCCCGGCGAGGCCTGGGGAGGGGCCTGACCTGCATGGGAGGGGCGAGGGTCCCGGTGCGGCGGGGCGGAGGTTGTCCCGTCTCCCCACCCAGCCCTGCCGACCCCTGCTCTTCCCTGTTCTCTGCAGATGGTGTCCAGCCCATCCCTGATCACCAAGCAGATGTTGACCTTCTACAGCGCTGACACCCACCAGGGTCAGGAGCTGACCCGCCTCTGGGACCGCGTCATGATTGAGGTGGGCAGAGTGGCCCGGGTGCCAGGAGGGCCCGGGGCTCCGTCCACAGAGGCCGATAGAGCGCCCGATGTGCCCTCTTGTAGAGGAGTGAGTGCCTTAAAGACATCCACTCATGAGATCTCCAGGAGAGCAGGGCTGCGGATGAGTAAACCCTTCTGCAGATGAGTAAACAAGCCCAGAAAGGGAAAGTCCCTTGCCCGAGGCCATGCAGTCCATAGGTGGTGGGAGCTGGGATTGGAACCCAGCAGCCTAGCTCCTGACGCCCTGCTCTTAGCCTACACATACTACCTCAACAGAAATGTTGATAATAATAACAATAGTAACAGCACTATTCACTGAGCACTAACTTGGGTTTAACACAGTTCAAAGGACTTTTATTTTTATATTTTGAGATAGGGTCTTGCTCTGTTGCCCAGGCTGGAGTGATCATAGCTCACTGCAACCTCCAACTCCTGGGCTCAAATGATCCTCCTGCCTCAGCCTCCCAAGTAGCTGGGAATACAGGTGCACCCCACCACGCCCGGCTAAATTTTTAAAATTATTTTTTGTGGAGATGGGGTCTTGCTCTATTGCAGAGGCTGGTCTCGAACTCCTGGGCTCAGGATTGGAGCGATTCTCCCACCTCCGCCTCTCAAAGTGCTGAGATTACAGGCATGAGCCCCAAGTGCCTGGCCTCAAAGCACTTTTAAAGCTTTTTTAATCCTCACGACCACCCCATAAGGGAGATCAGCCTTTTAGTGATGAGGAGACCAAAGCAAGAGGTTGAATATCTTGCATGAGGTCACACAGCTGGTAGGTCACAGAACTGGAAGGATTCAAACTCAGACTTCCAGGTTTGAAGAGATACACTCTTCACCAAATCCAGCATGATATTGCATCGGAAGAGGAAGAAATTGGCTGGGCGCAGTGGCTCACGCCTATAATCCCAACACTTTGGGAGGCTGAGATGGGCAGGTCACTTGAGTTCAGGGGTTTGAGACCATCCTGGCCAACATGGTGAAACCCTGTCTCCACAAAAAATACAAAAATTAGCCAGGCGTGGTGGTGTGTGCCTGTGATTCCAGCTACTTGGGAGGCTGAGGCAGGAGAATCGCTTGAACCCAGGAGGCAGAGGTTGCAGTGAGCCAAGATGGCGCCACTGCACTCCAGCCTGGGCAACAGAGGGAGACTCTGTCTCAACAGAAAAAAAAGGAGGAAATTGACGACTCAAGGAAAACTGAGGTGTCAATGTGGCCCAAGTCCTCTAGCTAGCCAGGATTTGAACCCATGTTTGAAGGGTGCCCAAGCCTATGTTTTCCTCATTCAGGAGCCACAAATTAAATACCTGGATTCCTTACCAAGGCCAGGAAAAGCCAGAAATCTGCCCTTTTTGTGTTATTTTTTCAGCACATTTTATTTTATTTTATTTTATTTTTTGAGATGGAGTTTCATACTCGATTCCCAGGCTGGAGTGCAGTGGCACAATCTCGGCTCACTGCAATCGCCACCTCCCGGGTTCAAGCGATTCTCCTGCCTCGGCCTCCCAAGTAGCTGGGAGTACAGGGGCCCACCACCACACCTGGCTAATTTTGTATTTTTAGTAGAGATGGGGTTTCATCATGTTGGTCAGGCTGGCCTCGAACCCCTGACCTCAGGTGATCCACCCACCTTGGCCTCCCAAAGAGCTGGGATTACAGGCGTGAGACACCATGCCTGGTAAAATTATTTTAAAATAAGTCAGAGGTACGGGTTTGATCCAAATCCCCCATCAGCCTCCTGGTCCCGGGACAAATGTCGTCTGCTCCGTGCTCACACACAGACACCCACCAGACACACTCGCTTGGAGGCCCAGGACATGGGGAAGTTGGGTCCAGCTGTGTCAAAGGCCAACCCGGCCCCTCCTTGCTGTGTGACCTCAGGCAAGCGACTATCCTCTCTGAGCCCGAGCCCGCCTGACCCCCTGCTTTTCTCTCCAGCAAGAGTGCTGTGGCACATCTGGTCCCATGGACTGGGTGAACTTCACGTCAGCCTTCCGGGAGGCCACTCCGGAGGTGGTGTTCCCCTGGCCCCCACTGTGCTGTCGCCGGACGGGAAACTTCATCCCCCTCAACAAGGAGGGCTGCCGCCTGGGGCACATGGACTACGTGTTCACCAAGGTGTGGCCCTCTGCCCTGCTGCATCTGTCCGTCCATCTGTCTGTCTTCCTCTGGTCTCTGCTCCCTCTCTGATTCTCTCTCTTTCTCCCTCCCTGTGTCTGTCCATCTAGCTTTTTCTCTCTCCTCTTCCCCGCTCTGATTTTCTTTTTTTTTTTTTTTTTTTTTTTTGAAACGGAGTCTCACGCTGTTGCCCAGGCTGGAGTGCAGTGGCGCGCTCTCGGCTCACTGCAAGCTCCGCCTCCCGGGTTCCCGCCATTCTCCTGCCTCAGCCTCCTGAGTAGCTGGGACTACAGGCGCCCGCCACCGCGCCCGGCTAATTTTTTTGTATTTTTAGTAGAGACGGGGTTTCACTGTGGTCTCGATCTCCTGACCTTGTGATCCGCCCGCCTCGGCCTCCCAAAGTGCTGGGATTACAGGCTTGAGCCACCGCGCCCGGCCCCCGCTCTGATTTTCTTGTTTTCTTTTTCTTTCTTTTCTTTTTTTTCCGAGACCGAGTCCCGCTCTGTCACCCAGGCTGGAGTATAGTGGCACGATAGCTCACTGCAGCGTCTGCCTCCCAGGTTCAAGGGATTCTCCCACCTCAGCTTCCAGAGCAGCTGGGATTACAGGCGCGCACCACCCTCTTGGCTAATTTTTGTATTTTTAGTAAAGACGGAGTTTGATCATGTTGGCCAGGCTGGTCTCGAACTCCTGAGGTCAAGTGATCCACCCGCTTTGGCCTCCCAAAGTGCTCAGATTACAGGCATGAGCCACAGCGCTGGGTCCCCTCTCTGATTTTCTCGTGCTCTCCCAACTCTCTCTCAAGTCAGCAGGATGCACCCAGGGTCTGTCTGATCCAGACCTGGCACCTGCAACTTTACTCAGGTTGTCCAAGAATAAGAGCAACAATAGGGCGGGGCACGATGGCTCACACCTGTAATCCCAGCACTTTGGGAGGCCGAGGAGGGCGGATCACTTGAGGTCAGGGGTTCAAGACCAGCCTGACCAACATAGCAAAAATCCGTCTCTACTAAAAATGCAAAAACTAGCCCAGAGCAGTAGCACATGCCTGTAATCCCAACTACTCGGGAGGCTGAGGTAGGAGAATCACTTGAACCCTGGAGGTGAAGGTTGCAGTCAGATGAGATTGTGCCACTGCACCCCAGCCTGGGCGACAGAGCGAAACTCCGTCTCAAACAAAACAAAACAAAGCAAAACATCAAACAAAACAATAGAGCTAGGCACAGTGGCTCAATCCTGTAATCCCAGTACTTTGGGAGGCCAAGGCAGGAGGATCACTTGAGGTCAGGAGCTCAAGACCAGCCTGGGCAACATATTAAGACCCCGTCTCTATAAAAAAGTACAGAAAATTAACCAGGCATGGTGGTGTGTGCCTATAATCCCAGCTACTGGGGAGGCTAAGGCAGGAGGATCGTTTGAGTCTAGGAGGTCAAGGCTGCAGTGAGCTGTGATGGTGCCACTGCACTCTAGCCTAGGCAAGAGACTTAATAAAAGGCAAGAGACTTAAAAAAAAAAAAAAAAAAAAAAAAAAAAAAAAAAACAAGGCTGGGCGCGCATGATGGCTCATGCCTGTAATTTTACCCAGCACTTTGGGAGGCCAAGATGATTCCTGATCATGAGATCAGGAATTCAAGACCAGCCTGGCCAACATGGTGAAACCCCGTCTCTACTAAAAATACAAAAATTAGCCGGGCGTAGTGGTGCGCGCCTGTAATCCCAGCTACTCAGGAGGCTGAGGCAGGAGAATCGCTTGAACGCGGGAGGCAAAGGTTGCAGTGAGCCGAGATCACACCACTGCACTGCAGCCTGGGCTACAGAGCGAGACTCTGTCTCCAAAAAAAAAAAAAAAAAAGCCAGCCGTAAAAGCAAAATCACCCTCAGACCGTCATAGCCATCAGCAGGGCAGCACCTACTTTGCAGGGCCTGGGTTCAACATCAGCTCCCTTGGGCCCCAAAACCACCCGAGGAGGTGGACAGTGCCATGGTCTCCACTGCACAGGTGAGAAAACCAAGGCTCAGGAAAGGCGGTGACTTTCCCAAGGGCGCACAGTGACTCTCGCCTTCAGCAGCCACCCTCATGGGCGTCTTCTCAAACCTCCCCCATCCCCCTGCCCAGGGCTGCTTTGAGCACATCGGCCATGCCATCGACAGCTACACGTGGGGCATCTCGTGGTTTGGGTTTGCCATCCTGATGTGGACGGTGAGAGGCGGGGAGCCCACAGGCTGGGTGGGCTGGGGGTGGGGGGGGTGGAGTGCCCTAATCTCTCTGCCTCCTCGCCAGCTCCCAGTCATGCTGATCGCCATGTATTTCTACACCACACTCTGAGGGACAAGACGGGAAGGCAACATACACACCCCGGCCTCCTCTACATCCTCCTCCTGCTTCCTCCGGTGGGGCCTGGATGGTTGCCTCATGTCTGCCCTGCCAACCTCCCTAGCCCTTACCTCCTTCCACTTCCAATATCTTTTTCCAGGTTCCTGTGCCTCGGGTGTGCCCTGAAACCCCAGGGCTTGTGTGCACGTATCTTTAGCCTTGACCTCACTCCACTTGGCTGGTTCTTGCCCAACTTTCAAGGGACCTCTCCATGATCCCATCTCACATTCACAGACACCTCTCCTGTAGCTCTCTGAGCTCCTCCTTCATGGCAGGCGTCGCCATTCTTGCTGAACAGTTTGTGATTGCCGTTTGAGCTCTGGAAGCCTTGATTGCCATGAGAGTTCTGTCACGGTCACTTTACTGTCCCCATCATCACCCAGCATGGGGCTGAGCACATACTAGATAGTCAATAAATAAATAAATTAATTAATTAATAATGAATGAATGAGTTTGTTCTTTTTCTGGGTCAAGGGAGAGTGAACAAGAACTGTTCTAGGCCAGGCATAGTGGCTCACGCCTGTAATCCTAGCACTTTGGGAGGCCGAGGCGGGCAGATCACCTGAGGTCAGAAGTTCGAGATCAGCCTGGCCAAAATGGTGAGACCCCATCTCTACAAAAATACAAAAATCAGCCAGGCGTGGTGGTGCACATCTGTAATCCCAGCCACTCCGGAGGCTGAGGCAGAAGAATCACTTGAACCCGGGAGGTGGAGGTTGCAGTGAGCCGAGATCACACTATTGCACTCCAGCCTGGGTGACAAAGCAAGGCCCTGTCTCCAAAAAAAAAAAAAAAGAACTATTCTACTATTCTGATGGAAGTGGCAGAAACCCAACTGTCACTGACTGAAGTGTAAAATGGAATTTATCAGCTCACATAACTGAGTCAACGGGGCTGGCTTCAGGCATGTCTGGATCCAGGTGTTCAATCTAAGTTTCCAGGAAACCTGCTTCATTTCCTGACAGGATTTCTCTGGCAACGCCATACTTAACGTCTTTATACCTAAGCAATGCAACAGAGAGAAAGAGCCTCTCTCCCAAGGGCTGTAGCCAAGGTCCAGAGTTGAATCTCATTGTCTTGGCTTAGGTTCTAGGCCCACCGTTAGGTTGGGAAAGGGAGAGCACCTGGCATGGTAATCATGCTAAGGATGCATGCGGTGGTGGTGTTGGAAGGGGAGTTGTTTATCAAAGGAAAATCCAGGTACAGGGCTGTTGAGACTTATAGGTGATAAAAATCCTTCTCCTAGGGATATAGCTTCCAGCAAGTTCTGTAGAGGGTCCATGACAGCAAACCATTAAGAACTGAATTATGGCTGGGCACGGTGGCTCACACCTGTAATCCCAGCACTTGCGGAGGTGGGCAGATGGCTTGATGCCAGGAGCTTGAGACTAGCCTGGCCAAAATGGCGAAACCCCATCTCTATTAAAAATAGAAAAAATACCCGGGCATGGTGGTGCACACCTGTAGACCCAGCTACTCAGGAGGCTGAGGCAGGAGAATTGCTTGAGCCTGGGAGACGGAGGTTGCAGTGAGCTGAGATCATGCCACTGCACGCCAGCCTAGCTGAGAGAGCGAGACTCTGTCTCAAAAAAAAAAAAAAAAAAAAAAAAGTCACACTGCAAAAGAATATTTAATGGCATGAAAAAAATACTTGGGAAATTGTGACATGAGAAAAACAGGTTACAATATAGCATGCCAAGTATGATTCCTTCTCTGATAAAAATGTAAATATGTGCATGTTTGCATTTTTTAAAGGTCTTCCAAAGGTTATTGAGGAAGAGGACACATTTGCAGGGGATTTTTGTTTCATTCCTTGGGCATTTTGGTATTTTCCAAATATTTTTTTTTTTTTTTTTTTTTTTTTTTTGAGACGGAGTCTCGCTGTGTCGCCCAGGCTGGAGTGCAGTGGCCGGATCTCAGCTCACTGCAAGCTCTGCCTCCCGGGTTTTTACGCCATTCTCCTGCCTCAGCCTCCCGAGTAGCTGGGACTACAGGCGCCTGCCACCTCGCCCGGCTAGTTTTTTGTATTTTTTAGTAGAGACGGGGTTTCACCGTGTTAGCCAGGATGGTCTCGAACTCCTGACCTCGTGATCCACCCGTCTCGGCCTCCCAAAGTGCTGGGATTACAGGCTTGAGCCACCGCGCCCGGCCATTCCAAATATTTTATGATGATTATTGCCTTTGTCTTCTAACAGAAATCAAGAAACGTATCTTAGTTAAAATGTCACTGCTGGACATAAAATGTACATTGAGAAGAGAATTATTCCTCGAAACATTTTCAAACTTTATCTGAGCAGTTAAGACAGGTCAGGGCTGGGCGCAGTGGCTCATGCCTGTAATCCCAGCATTTTGGGAGGCTGAGGCAGGAGGATTGCTTGAGGCCAGGAGTTCCAGACCAGCCTGGCCAACATAGCGAGACCTCGCCTCTCCAAAAAATTTAAAAATTAGCTGGGCATGGTGGTGTGCACTTGTAGTCCCCACTACTCGGGAGGCTGAGGTGGAAAGATCGCTTGAACCCAGGAGGTAGGGGCTGTAGTGAGTTGTGATGGTGCCACTGCATTCCAGCCTGGGCAACAGCAAGACCCTGTCTCAATAATAATAATAATAGGCCAGGACTTACCAGATACGGCGGGGCCGGGGTTTGACCTGACCTCTGACCTCTGGGCAGTTGGGTAAGCATGCCGCCATCTCTGACCCACATCTGCCACTTGGCTTTCGGGCTCCATCCGACTGCATACTGCAGAGTGTGTCTCAGTCAGACCGGCAGCAGCGTGGCCTCACCCAGGCGGGCCTCAGCCTGCAAGACAGGTTTGTCTGCCCCAGCCCCCAAACTGAGAGGCTGGCTCCTGTGGGTAAGAGGGGAGCAAAGAGGTCAGGGCCAGGTCAGGGCCCTGATCCCTTGAGGGACAGGCAGCCATTCCAGGGCTGCTCCCCCCACACCTCCAGGTGACTGCATCCCTCCTCGGCCTCTAACCCTCCACGGCTCTCCAGCGCCCTCCTCACCTCACACTGAGGGGCGGGTGTGGCTGGGCCCCTTGCCACCTCTCCAGGTATCTCTCTCTCTCCTGCTCCACTGAGCCAAGCTCTCTCTCTCCCACCATCTGAGGTCACAGAATAGAAACAAGAAACTGTGTTAATAGCAATCAAGCGGGGCCCATGCCTCTGACTACATCCACTTTTGCTTACGCTCCTTCCATGAGGGCAAGTTGGGTTTTATTTTTTAACTAAAATCTAAAAACGCACACCCCAGCCGTTTCCTCAGGCGTCCCGCGCCCGCTGCTTCCTCCTCTCTGGTCACCTCGTCCTTGGCTGGTGTTAGAAAAATGGCTACAAGCTTCCTGGGAATCAGGTAATAAAGCTTACAGGAACTCTTCCCAGATTGAAAAGAGCTTAACAAATAAATAGATAAATAAAGCTTACCTTCTAGAGGGGAAAATAGATAAAACCAATAAGAAAAACACATGTCAGAGGCTGATAAGTGCTAAGGAGAAAAATAAAAGAATGAAAAGCAAAACAAAAACCTAGCCAGGGCGGGGCTCAGTGGCTCAAGCCCGTAATCCCAGCACTTTAGGAGGCCAAGGCGGGAGGAACGCTTGAGGAGTTCGAGACCAGCCTAGGCTACATAGTGAGACCCCCGTCTCTACAAAACAGTAAAAAAAATTAAAAAATTTGCTGGCCATGGTGGCAAGCGCCTGCATCACAGCTACTCGGGAGGCTGAGGCAGGAGGATCACTTGAGCATGGGAGGTTGGGGCTGAAGTAAGCCAAGATCGCACCACTGACTCTGTCAGCCCAGGTGACAATCTCAAAAAAAAAAAAAAAAAAAAAAAAGGTGGCTGGGCATGGTGGTTCACACTTGTAATCCCAGCACTTTGGGAGGCCAAGGCGGGCAGATCACCTGAGGTCAGGAGTTGGAGATCAGCCTGGCTAACATGGCGAAACCCTGTCTCCACTAAAAGTACAAAAATTAGTTAGGTGTGGTGGCATGTGCCTGTAATCCCAGCTACTCGGGAGGCTGAGGCAGAAGAATCCCTTGAACCTGGGAGGTGGAGGTTGTAGTGAGCCAAGATCGTGCCACTGCACTCCAGGCTGGGTGGCAGAGCAAGACTCCATTTCAAAAAACAAAAACAAAACAAAACAAAATACAGTGAGGGCCTGGTGCCACCTCTGGAATGTTTTTCATTGTCTGGGTTTGACGCTGTGCTGTGCCATCACCACGTGTGGGGCCGAGGAAAGCACTTATTCCGGGGCACACGCCTGCCCCTGGAGCGCGGGTGGAGTCAGCTCCATCTATAGGGTCTGGCCTGGGAGCAGGGAGACGGTGCTTGCCCAGAGCAGGCTCAGACCCAGACCCTGACCCTGTGCCTAGGGAAAGGTGAGCCGACCCTGGGGTCAAATGGACCACAATCCCCCCTCCCCAGGAACTTTCCCCTGTGATTCTGGGATAAATGACACAGACAGCACTGAGAATTCCATGGTAGTCGTTATTATTACTGTTGTTTTTACTAATAGCAGGGGCCCCATCACTCACCTGTAGGTAATCAATTTATTACCTCTCAGTTCCATTTGTCACCTGGTGCCAGGTTAGGCTTTGTCAATAGAGGGCGCTGGAGAGCCACTGAGGAGCCAGGGTCCCTCTGCCTCACTCCAGAGCTTTGTGTTCTCCTTCCTACTGCCTTGTGACCAGCAGGTGGCTGCTATGCTCCACATTACAGGGAGTGACCTCCAGGGCCGCCTTCTCCTCCTTCTCCCTCCTCCTCCTCCCTCCTCCTCTTCCTCCCTCCTCCCTCCTCTTCCTCCCTCCTCCTTCCTCCTCTTCCTCCCTCCTCCTCACTCCTCTTCCTCCCTCCTCCTCCCTCCTCCTCTTCCTCCCTCCTCTTCCTCCCTCCTCCTCCTCCCTCCTCTTCCTCCCTCCTCTTTTCTTTCATCCCTCTTCCTCTCTCCTCCTTCTTCCTTCTCCTTCCTTCTCCCTCCTCCTCTTCCCTCCTCCTTTTTTCTCCTCCTCCTCCTCTTACCTCCTCCTCTTTCCTCCTCCTCCTTCTTCCTCCCCCTTCTCCTCCCCCTTCTCCTTTAAGAGATGGGGTGTCAGTCAGGCGCAGTGACTCACACCTGTATTCCCACCTGCAATTCCTCACTTTGGGAGACCAAGACAGGAGGATCACTTGAGTCCAGGAGTTCGACACTGCAGTGAGCTATGGTAGCACCACTGGACTCCAGCTTGGGCAACAGAGGGAGACTCTGTCTCAGAGAGAGAGAGAGAGACAGAGAGAGAGAGACAGAGAGAGAGAGAGACAGAGAGAGAGAGAGAGAGACGGGATTGCACCTTGTCGCCTTGGCTGGAGTGCAGTGGCAGGACCATAGCTCTCCAGTGTCTTCTTGAGCCTAGCTAGGGACTTGCCACTTAACCCAAGAGATCTATTTAAAACATGAAGTGGAATCATTGTTTCTCACAGAATCAGCTGCCTTCTCAGATCCTCTGCAAACGGAAACAGAATCATGCAAAATGGGCAAAGTAAAGGGACAAGAAAATGGTCTTTTTGAAGAGCTGCTCCCAGCCCTGCTGGACAAAATGACCAAAATAGGATCCCTGGTATTAAAGTTCGTCTCATAAAAATCCATTCAGAAAATTGAGGACACTTTGGGAGGCTGAGATGTGAGGACTGTTTGAGGCCAGGAGCCTGGGCAACAGAACAAGGCCCTGTCTCAAAAAAAAAAAAAAAAAAAAAAAAAAAAGATAGATACATATGTCTGTACCCAGAGTCAAGACAAGCGATATTTGTTGTCTAAAAACAACTCTGGTTCAGGGTACATCAGTTAGCTTTTTTTTTTTTTTTGAGACGGAGTCTCGCTCTGTCGCCCAGGGTGGAGTGTAGTGACTCGATCTCGGCTCACTGCCAGCTCCGCCTCCCGGGTTCACGTCATTCTCCTTCCTCAGCCTCCCGAGTAGCTGGGACTACAGGCGCCCGCCACCACGCCCGGCTAATTTTTTGTATTTTTAGTAGGGACAGGGTTTCACGTGTTAGCCAGGATGGTCTCGATCTCCTGACCTCGTGATCTGCCTGCCTTGGCCTCCCAAAGTGCCAAAGTGCTGGGATTACAGGCGTGAGCCACCATGCCCGATCTTTTATTTTCCTTTTTTTTTTTTTTGGACAGAGTCTTGCTCTGTTGCCCAGTCTGGAGTGCAGTGGTGCAATCTCAGCTTACTACAACCTCCACCTCCCGGTTTTAAGTGATTCTCTGCCTCAGCTTCCCAAGTAGCTGGGATTACAGGCTTGCACCACCACACCTGGCTAATTTTTGCATTTTTTGTAGATACGGGGTTTCACCATGATGGACAGGCTGGTCTCAAGCTCCTAGCCTCAAGTGATTCTCCCACTTCAGCCTCCCAAAGTGCTGGGATTCTAGGTGTGAGGTGCCCAGCCCAAGACAGACACTTTACTTTAAGAAAGTAAACTGGCCAGGCACAGTGGCTCACACCTGTAATCCCAGCACTTTGGGAGGCCAAAGCGGGCAAATCACTTGAGGTCAGGAGTTCAAGACCAGCCTGGCCAACATGGTGAAACCCCGCCTCTACTAAAAATACAAAACTTAGATAGGAGTGGTAGCAGGCGCCTATAAATCCAGCTACTTGGAAGGCCAAAACAGCATCATTTGAACCCAGGAGATGGAGGTTGCAGTGAGCTGAGATCCCGCCACTGCACTGCAGCCTGGGTGACAAAGCAAGGCTCTGTCTCAAAAATAAAATAAAATAAAGGAAAAGAAAATAAAGAAGGGAACTTAGGTTCAGTGAGGTCATAAGGGTGGGTCATAACCCTGATCCAATAGGACTGATGTCCTTATAGAAAGAGAGACACCAGGAGTGCACACACACACACGGAGGGAAGGCCATATGAGGTCACAGTGAAAAGGTGGCCTGCTACAAACCAAGGAGAAATGCCTCAGGACAAACCAACCCTGCTGGCACCTTGACCTTGGACTTCTAGTCTCCAGAACTGTGAGAAATACATGTCTGTTGTTTGAGCCACCCAGTCTGTGATATTTTGTTACACAGCCCTAGCAGACCATTACATTCAGTCTCTTCTTTGCTTCCCACTGTGTCCTTTCTACCAAGCACCATGCCTAGCACATAGTAAGTACCCCCAAAAAGATGTGCAAACATCATTGCCTCCTGTGGGAAGCTGTCCCTCACCCTTCTCCACTCCTTCTGCCCTTAGCTTAAGTGCCTCTTCTCAGCTTCAGTTCCTACACTTTCCACTTGGCTCTCGAAGAATATGTTTTGAGGTCTAATTCCTCTTTAGAAGGTGAAATGTTTGAAGGCAGGGGCTGGGTCTTCCCCAGGGCTCAGCACCAATGGCATGCACCATCAGAATTTTGTTTTGATTTGTTTTTTTGAGATGGAGTTTCCCTCTTGTCACCCAGGCTGGAGTGCAGTGGCCCAATTTTCAGCTCACTACGACCTCTGCCCTCCGGGTTCAAGCGATTCTTGTGCCTCAGCCTCCTGAGTAGCTGGGATTACAGGAGCCTGCCACCATGCCCGGCTAATTTTTGTATTTTTAGTAGAGACGGGGTTTTGCCACGCTGGCCAGTCTTGTCTGCAACTCCTGACCTCAAGTGATTAGCCAACCTTGGCCTCCCAAAGTCCTGGGATTACAGGTGTGAGCCACCGCGCCTGGCCAGGAGTTTAATAAATATTTGAGTGAATGTAAGTTTCTTGACCTTGATGCATGGGCCCTGGAGAGCTAGAAGACCTGAATTCTAAGCTTCATCCCTGTGCAGCTGTGGACACTGAGCCTCAAATGTAATCATGGTCTGGGGTTTTTCCAGAGATCAAAGCTTGGGGAAAGTCCTTTATTCTCTGAAAGGTACAGGGTTATTTTCACATCTGTTATGAACACTTGTGCCGTTGAGCTGAGCTCCTGAGTCTTAGTCAGCTGTCTGGCTCCAGTTGGACTTCCTGCTGTACCTCAGATACACTAAGCTCACTCCTGCCTTGGGGCTTTTGCGCTTGCTACTGCTTCTGGGAACACACTGCCCCCAGGCTCTCCCAAGGCCCCTTAATTTTCAGGGTCTATGCCAGGGCAGATGATACTGATTGCAAGGAAACAACTTGGTTGCAGGGCATTCGGGAACAGAAGAAATACCACTGTTCGGCCGGGCGCCCTGGCTCACGCCTGTAATCCCAACACTTTGGGAGGCCGAGGCAGGTGGATCACGAGGTCAAGAGATCAAGACTATCCTGGCCAACATGGTGAAACCCCGTCTCTACTAAAAATACCGAAAAAAAAAAAAAGCCAAGTGTGGTGGCGGGCGCCTGTAATTCCAGCTACTCGGGAGGCTGAGGCAGGAGAATTGCTTGAACCCAGGAGGCAGAGGTTGCAGTGAGCCAAGATTGCGCCACTGCACTCCAGCCTGTAGTCTCAAAAGAAAAGAAAAGAAGGCCGGGCGTGGTGGCTCATGCCTGTAATCCCAGCACTTTGGGAGGCCGAGGCAGGCGAATCATGAGGTCAGGAGATCAAGACCATCCTAACACGTTGAAACTCTGTGTCTACTAAAAATACAAAAACAAAATTAGCCAGGTATGGTGGCGGAGGCCTGTAGTTCCAGCTACTCTGGAGGCTGAGGTGGGAGAATGGCGTGAACCCAGGAAGTGGCAGGAGGATCACTGAGGCTAGGAGTTTGAGGCCACAGTGTGCTATGATTGCACCTGTGAATAGCCACTGCACTCCAGCCTGGGCAACACAGCAAGACCCTATCTCCAGAAAAAAGCAAAACAAAACACAGGAAACCCATACTGTAGACCAGTTTATTAAAATAGAAAGAAAATAACCAGGTGTGGTGGCGCATGCCTGTAGTCCCAGCTACTCGGGAGACTGAGACAGGAGAATCGCTTGAACCTGGGAGGCAGGAGTTGCAGTGAACTGAGATCGTGCCATTGCACTCTAGCCTGGGCAACAGAGTAAGACTCTGTCTCAAAAAAAAAAAAGGGAAAAATATAAATAATAAAAAATTGTTAGCAATTATCACTAGGGCTTCTCAGTGAGAATCGGTGAGAAACTCCAAAGGTTCTGAGGCTGTAAAGTATATTCCCAACCACCTTTAGGGTCAAAGTTGGGACAAGATGAACTAACTATAAATGAGGCTTGTTGAGTGAGAGGACTTCTCAACCAATCCAACCCAGGACCTACCAGATAAGTACTTCCTGAAGATAATGTGGTTTGGGGGTGATCTCTTGGGTCAGACAGATCTGGGTCTGAATTCCAGCTTTGGTTACTCCTCAGGGACTCAGTTTCTTCGTCTTTCTTTTTTCTTTTTTTTTTTTTTGAGATGGAGTCTTGCTCTGTTGTCCAGGCGGGAGTGCAGTGGCATCATCTTGGCTCACTGCAACCTCTGCCTCCCAGGTTCAAGCGATTCCCCTACCTCAGCCTCCTGAGTAGCTGGGATTACAGGCACGTACCACCATGCCCAGCTCATTTTTGTATTTTTGGTAGAGACGGGGTTTCACCATGTTGGTCAGGCTGGTCTCGAACTCCTGACCTTATGACCCACCCGCTTCGGCCTCCCAAAGTGCTTGAATTATAGGCATGAGCCACCGTGCCTGGCCTAATTTCTTCATCTTTCAAATGGGAAAATGCAGTGTGAGGTGTGATGAACTCAGGCTTGGATTCAGAAGGTCTTGTATCATTCTACTCCTTGCTCAGCTATGGACCAGCTGTGTGAGCTGAGATGAAGAGCTGCACCTCTGTGAGCCTTGGCTGTCTATTCTGATGCGTGTTGGCATCATTCTGCTTCCTATGGTGGCTGGGGATTCCCTGGGACCATGTGTGCCTGCACTGTGGTCGCTGTAGTTGGCAGGATAGGAGGCTGTGTATTAAAATGTTTAGGAGCTTAGGTTCTGGAGTCAGACTGCAACAGGCCTAGTTCAAATTCCAGCTCTGATAATTACTCCCGGTGAGATCTTAGGAAAATCAGTTTCTTCTCCAAACCTCAGTTTTTGTTTTGTTTTGTTTTGTTTGAGACGGAGTCTTGCTCTGTCGCCCAGGCTTGAGTGCAGTGGCATGATCTCGGCTCACTGCAACCTCTGCCTCCCAGGTTCAAGCGATTCTCCTGCCTCAGCCTCCCCAGTAGCTGGAATCACAGGCATGCGCCACATGCCCAGCTAATTTTTTCGTATTTTTAGTAGAGACGGGGTTTCACCATGTTGGCCAGGCTGGTCTCGAACTCCTGGCCTCAAAGAATCCACCTGCCTCATCCTCCCAAAGTGCTGGGATTACAGGCATGAGCCAATGCGCCCGGCCAAACTTCAGTTTTTGTATCTGTCAAATGAGCATAATAACAGTAAATATCTGATAGAGTTTACTGTGAAGAGTCAATCAGATGATGCAGGTAAAGCACTTAAAACTGGTCTGGGGCCTGGCACAGTGGCTCATGCCTGTAATCCCAGAAATTTGGGAGTCCAAGGTAGGAGGATCACTTGAGCCCAGGAGTTTAAGTCCAGCCTGGGCAACATAGTGAGACCATCTCTACAAAATAATAATAAATAAATTAATTAATTAGTGAGGTATGGTGTTGTGCACCTGTAGTCCCAGTGAATTGAGAGGCTAATGTGGGAAGATCCTTTGACCCCAGGAGGTCAAGACTGCAGTGAGCCATGATCCTGCCACTGTGCTCTAGCCTGGGCAAGAGAGCAAGACCTTATCTCAAAATAAAAAAGCAAAGATATTATAAGACTGATTTTTAAAAATACCTTTCTCTAGATCGGGTGCAGTAGCTCATGCCTGTAATCCCAGCACTATGTGAGGCTGAGGCAGGAAGATCACTTGAAGTCAGGAGTTCGAGACCAGCCTGGCCAACATTGTGAAACCCCGTCTCTACTAAAAATACAAAAATTAGCCGGGTGTGGTGGCAGGTGACTGTAATCCCAGCTACTTGGGAGGCTGAGGCAGGAGGATGGCTTGAACCCAGGAGGCGGAGGTTGCAGAGAGCCGAGATTGTGCAACTGCACTCCAGCCTGGGCGACAGAGCAAGACTCTGTCTCAAAAATACATACATACACACATACATACATACATACATACATACATAAAATACCTTTTTCTACATGTCAGTCCATTTTCCCAAAACCAGGGCCAATGTGACCAGACTCCATCCCCATCTACAAGATCAATCCTACTTAATCATAGTGTAGCTTGAAGGTTGGACTCTCACCACAGCAGGGTTCACAGCAGGGTTCGAGTCCCTGCAATGCCCGTACCTGCTGCGGGACCTGAAATAAACGACTTCAGGCCGGGCGCGGTGGCTCACGCCTGTAATCCCAGCACTTTGGGAGGCCGAGGCGGGCGGATCACAAGGTCAGGAGATCGAGACCACGGTGAAACCCCGTCTCTACTAAAAATACAAAAAATTAGCCGGGCGCGGTGGCGGGCGCCTGTAGTCCCAGCTACTCAGGAGGCTGAGGCAGGAGAATGGCGTAAACCCAGGAGGCGGAGCTTGCAGTGAGCCGAGATTGCGCCACTGCACTCCAGCCTGGGCGACAGAGCGAGAGTCCGTCTCAAAAAACAAAAACAAAAAACAAAAAAAAACAAAAACAAAAACAAAACAAAACAAAAAGGCCGGGCGCGGTGGCTCACGCCTGTAATCCCAGCACTTTGGGAGGCCGAGGCGGGCGGATCACAAGGTCAGGAAATCGAGACCATGGTGAAACCCCGTCTCTACTAAAAATAGAAAAAATTAGCCGGGCGCAGTGGCTGGCGCCTGTAGTCCCAGCTACTCGGGAGGCTGAGGCAGGAGAATGGCGTGAACCCGGGAGGCGGAGCTTGCAGTGAGCCGAGATTGCGCCACTGCACTCCAGCCTGGGCGACAGAGCAAGACTCCGTCTCAAAAAAAAAAAAAAAAAAAAAAAAAAAACGACTTCACCTCTTTAGTTATTTAGGTTATTTAGGTTTCAACGAGTTGATGCACAAGCGTAGCACATGGAAAGGGCTGGATAAACGCGAGGTGCTGTTACTCCCACCACAGCGCCAGTCCTTCTCCCCTTTTTACTTTACTTTTTATTTTTATTTTTTGAGATAGAGTCTTGCTCTTTCGCCCAGGCTGGAGCGTAGTGGCGCCATCTTGGCTCACTGTAACTTCCGCCTCTCGGGTTCAAGCAATTCACCTGTCTCAGCCTCCTGAGTAGCTGGGATTACAGGCGTCCCCCACCACGTCTGGCTAATTTTTGTATTTTTAGTAGAGACGGGGTTTCACTATATTTGTCAGGCTGGTCTCGAACTCCGGAGCTCAGGTGATCTGCCCGCCTCGGCCTCCCAAAGTGCTGGGATTACAGGCGTGAGCCACCGTGCCCGGCCCCTTCCCCCATTTTAGCGGTTTCGCTCCCTATTGGGGCCAGGGACGCCTCAGGCTGTCTCTGTCAAGACCTACAGCTCTGGCTGTTGTCCCAGGCTCTTCCGCGAGGTGCTCTCCTGCCTCCTGACCACCCCCATTCCCCCCCGCTCGAACTCCTCAGCGAGCGGCTGCGAAGGACGCGCCAACACTCCGCGTAGCGGGAAGGGACCGAAATCTCATCACAGCCTGAAATTGCTGCGCTAAACTCCCGCCCCGCTGCCCTCTGGTCAGTTTAAAGCGAAGACGAGCCTTAGGGCCAGTCAGAGGCGGCAGCGGAGGAGCCATGCCCGCCTCCTTGAGGCGCCCTGGCGTCTCATTGGCTGTGCTTGAGAATGAATCCCGGGCTAAGCCGCTTAGAAAGGAGCGGAGCCAGCCAATCAGCGGTGCAACCGCCGCGGGGGCCGGGCCAGAAGGCCCGCAGACAAGCACCTCGGAAGATTGGCAAGGGGCGAGCTCGCAGCTTGTCAGCCCCGAAGCCCTGCCCAGGGGGAAAGCCTGCTGGAGGGAGTCTAATCCCCGGGCCAGTTAATGTTGGGGCAGCGCAATCGGCCGTTCCCTCTGCGGTGGGGTGGTGGGCGGGAGTGCTGACACGTCCGCGCGCCGTTACTCCTGGCTGAGCATACAGTCGAGGTGGCAGTGGGAATTGGAAGTGCGAGTGTCACACTGCCAATCACCGGGCAAGGTACTGCCCCCTCTTGTGTCTTCCTTGTCCCTGTACACGTCCAGGCGAGGCAGAGTGAGCTGTGCCAGCAGTCGTAGTGGAGTGGGACAAGAGGACAAGAGGAGAGAAAAGGGAGCTGTCCACAGGCACCGAAGCCTGGCTGACTTTTTTTTTTTTTTGAGGCGGAGTCTCGCTCTGTCTCCTAGGCGGAGTGCAGTGGTGCGATCTCGGCTCCCTGCAATCCCGGGGTTCAAGCGATTCTCCTGTCTCAGGCTCCCAAGTAGCTGGAATTACAGGTGCCCGCCACCACGCTCAGCTAATTTTTGTATTTTTAGTAGAGATGGGGTTTCACCATGTTGGTCATGCTGTTCTCGAACTCCTGACTCCAGATGATCCGCCCGCCTCAGCCTCTCAAAGTGCTGGGATTACAGGCGTGAGCCACCGCGCCCTGCCTGGCTGGCTCTTTTATTTTATCTTTATTTATTAGAGACAGGGTCTCACTATGTCACCCAGGCTGCAGTGCAGTGATGTGATCATAGCTCACTGCAGCCTCGACCTCCTGGGCTCAAGGGATCCTACTACCACCTGGACCTCTCAAAGCGCTGGGATTACGGGCATGAGACACAGTGCCTGGCCTTGGCTTGCTCTTATGGGCCTCCAGGCCAATCAGGTGTGGCGGCAGCCTACACACCCCTACACACTTCCCAGATGGTAAAGGGTTGAGAGAAAGGTGACAGGGTTTGCAAATGGGAGCTACTTAGGGAGGCAAAATAGAAGCAAGAAAGGCAGGTCAGGCACGGTGTCTCACGGCTGTAGTCCCAGAATTTTGGGAGGCCCAGGCGGGAGGATTGCTTGAGCCCAGGAGTTCCAGGCTGCAGTGAACTATGATTGCACCATTGCACTCCAGCACGGGCAACGGAGGGAGACCCTGTTCATAAAATAAAAATGAAATAATTTTTTTTTTTTTTTAAAAAAAAGGACAGTGGTACTCCGGAGCACTTGCTGAGGGAGCCTCCAGGGCTGTTCAGGTAAGGGAGAATCAGGGTCCAGTCTCTTCATGGAGAGAGTGGGAAAGGGCAGACTCCACAGCCAATCAACGCTGGAGCCCGGCTGGAAATCAATGAAATCTCAGCCTAAGAGGCCTGAAGCCTACGGACCAATGAGACTCAAGGCCCTGCCTCTTCACAGCCAATCAGCTGCAGGTCAGAGACAGACGCGCGGGAGTGGCGCTGTCCTAGGTGCCTCCCATGCTGCCCAGCGTGCTCAGCTGGCCTGAGCGGGAGAGTGCGACCCGCGCTGCAGCCAATCAGCGTCCGCCTCAGGATCTGGGGGTGACCACGTGCGGGAGCCTTGCGTCCCTGGCCTCGCTCCACTCCCCACTTTTAACGGTCACTCGGCCTTGAGCCATCCTGAGTGTATGTGAGGCTGAAAGGGAAGGAGGAACAGGGTCTGGGCCGGTGAGTGCCATAGTTTTTCTTTACTTTCTTGGGCTTGGGCCTGGCCCAGGCAAAGCTGGGGTGTGGGAGTTTGGCCCCGTTGATGATTGGGAAGTGCGGGTTGAGGGTTTTAGCCCTTAGGGCTTTCCTCTGTCTTTGAGAGGCTGGAAATGCAGCCTCCTGGCCACCTTTAGGCCTAGGTTTGGCAGAGGCCAAGCCAGCTTGCCCTCTGGGTTGGTCCACGGCCCCTGAGGCCAGCCTGAGTGCGAAGGGTGTTGTGGGGAAGTTGCAGGCCCTTAGCTCTGCACAGGGTCATTGACCATGAGGTATGGCCTCTGGACAATGAGAGGTTACGAGGGGTCTCTGGACTGAGCCTGAATCTGGTGACTGAAAGGAGAGGCCTGAGGATCTCCAAAGGTTATGTAGGGGCCGGGCACGGTGGCTCATGCCTGTAATCCCAGCACTTTGGGAGGCTGAGGCAGGTGGATCATTTGAGGTCAGGAGTTTGAGACCAGCCTGGCCAACATGGAGAAACTCTGTCTCTACGAGGTTTCCAAAAAAAATTACCTGGGCATGGGGGCACATGTCTGTAATTCCAGTTACTCAGAAAGCTGAGGCAGGAGCACAGCTTGAACCCGGGAGGTGAAGGTTGCAGTGAGCCGAGATTGTGCCATTGCACTCCAGCCTGGGCGACAGAACGAGACCCTGTCTTAAGAAAAAAAAAAAAGAAAAGGAAAAAAAAAGTTACGTAGAAAGTCACTGGCCAAGAGATGAAACTAGTGTTCACTTGAAGGTCTTCTGGGGTCTTTGGAGCCAGCCTGGGCTGGGAGTGAATGTTCTGGACTCCAGGTTGAGATGTTCTTGGGAGATTTCCCAGTATGGGGTCCAGGTTGGATGATGTGGCCAAGAGGTTAGGCCAGTAATCCTCTGGAGATTCTAGGGAGAAGGGTTCTGAATCTCAGCCAAGCTGTTTGCCCTGGATGAAGTATTATTACCCTGTGGTGGCTCTGTACAGAACTAGGATTGGGTGGCCGGGCGTGGTGGCTCACACCTGTAATCCCAGCACTTTGGGAGGCTGAGGTGGGCGGATCACCAGGTCAGGAGCTCGAGACCAGCCTGACCAAGATGGTGAAACCCTGTCTCTACTGAAAATACAAAAATTAGCCGGGCGTGTGGCAGGCACCTGTAATCCCAGCTACTCAGGAGTCTGAGGCAGGAGAATCACTTGAACCCGGGAGGCAGAGGTTGCAGTGAGCCGAGATCATGCCATTGCACTCCTGCCAGGGCAACAGAGCAACACTCTGTCTCAAAAAAAAAAAAAAAAAAAAAAAAAAAAAAAGCCGGGTGTGGTGGCTTAAGCCTGTAATCCCAGCACTTTGGGAGGCCGAGACGGGCGGATCACGAGGTCAGGAGATCGAGACCATCCTGGCTAACACGGTGAAACCCCGTCTCTACTAAAAACTACAAAAAACTAGCCGGGCGAGGTGGCGGGCGCCTGTAGTCCCAGGTACTTGGGAGGCTGAGGCAGGAGAATGGCGTGAGCCCAGGAGGCGGAGCGTGCAGTGAGCCGAGATTGCGCCACTGCACTCCAGCCTGGGCCGCAAGCGAGACTCTGTCTCAAAAAAAAAAAAAAAAAAAAATTAATTAAAAAAAAAAGAACTGGGATTGGGTCATGTCTGGAGCTTTTCAGTCTCCCTGTTCCACTCTTTCCCGTGCCTGTTCTGATCATTCCCGGAAGATGAAGATATCAGGCTGTAGGTGTGGGACAGGTGCATGGGGAGGATGACGTCATAGTGGAGCACAGGAAGAGGTGTGTGAGATACTCTACTCTTTAGGAAATCACCCAGGTTGGGGCAGAGCGTGGTGGCTCACGCCTGTAATCCTAGCACTTTGGGAGGCCAAAGCAGGTGGATCACCTGAGGTCAGGAGTTCAAGACCAGCTTGGCCAACATGGTGAAACCTCATCTCTACTAAAAATGCAAAAAATTAGCCAGGCATGGTGGATGCCTATAATCCCAGCTACTTGGGAGCCTGAGACAGGAGAATCACTTGAGCCCACAAGGCAGAGGTTGCAGTGAGCCGAGATCATGTCACTGCACTCCAGCCTGGGCAACAAGGGCAAAACTCTGTCTCAAAAATAAATAAGTAAATAACATAAAATAAAAGGAAACCACCCAGGCTGTCTTTATTGATGATCTTTTTATACTCATGGCACAGGGTGTTGATACCTAGTTTCATTCAGCTCTTCAGTGGTATTTATGCTTTCGGAGTACCTTCAGTACACCCAGAGTTCTTTAACCAGGGGTGAGGGTGCAAGGACTGGTTTATGAGTGGACTTCAAGGAAGTCTAACCCCCAAACCAGTTAATATTGGGGCAGCTCAATTGGCCATTCCCTCTATGGTGCAGTGGCGGTTGGGGGTGCTGGCACGTGAAGTGTACAGTTAAACCCAGCTCAGGAGACAGCCGCCAAGCATGGTGGCACATGCCTGTAATCCCAGCTACTGAGGAGGCTGAGATGGGGGAATGACTTGAGCCCAGGATTTCGAGACTGCAGTGAGCCATGATTGCACCACTGCACTCCAGGCTGGGTGACAGACCAAGACTGTCTAAAAAAAAAAAAAAAAAAAAAAGAACAATTAATGGTATGCATGTATATTATGAGGAGGGGAGGGCAAAGAATAAGCAAGAGGATAGTTAACCTGTCCAGCCATGAGGCTCAGAGTAATCTGTCAATGTCTTGTCATGCATTCGTATACCAAGTGGTATGAGTGTCTACTATTTTCTTTTCCTTTTTGTTTTTTGTTTGTTTGTTTTTTGTTTTTGTTTTTTTGAGACGGAGTCTTGCTCTGTTACCAGGCTGGAGTGCAGTGGAATAATCTCGGCTCACCGCAACCTCCACCTCCCAGGTTTAAGCAATTCTCCTGCCTCAGCCTTCCAAGTAGCTGGAATTACAGGCACGTGCCACCACGCCCAGCTAATTTTTGTATTTTTAGTAGAGACGTCGTTTCACCGTGTTGGCCAGGATGGTCTCGATCTCCTAACCTTGTGATCCGCCCACCTAGGCCTCTCAAAGTGCTGGGATTACAGGCGTGAGCCACCGCTCCCAGCCTGTGTCTACCATTTTCTAATGTCAGCAGTTGGTCCCAGGCTGGGTGGCTCACGCCTGTAATCCCTGCACTCTGGGAGGCCAAGGCAGGTGGATCACTTGAGGTCAGAAGTTTGAGACCAGCCTGGCCAACATGGTAAAACCTCATCTCTACTAAAAATACAAAAATTAGCCGGGCGTCGTGGTGCATGCCTGTAATCCCAGCTACTCGGGAGGCTGAGGCAGGAGAATCGCTTGAACCTGGGAGGCAGGGGTTGCACTGAGCCAAGATCGTGCCACTGCACTCCAGCCTGGGCGACAGAAGGAGAGTCTGTCTTAAAAAAAGAGGAGTTGGGGCCGGGCGCGGTGGCTCAAGCCTGTAATCCCAGCACTTTGGGAGGCCGAGACGGGCGGATCACGAGGTCAGGAGATCAAGATCATCCTGGCTAACACGGTGAAACCCCGTCTCTACTAAAAAATACAAAAAAAAACTAGCCGGGCGAAGTGGCAGGTGCCTGTAGTCCCAGCTACTCGGGAGGCTGAGGCAGGAGAATGGCGTGAACCCGAGAGGAGGAGCTTGCAGTGAGCTGAGATCCAGCCACTGCACTCCAGCCTGGGCGACAGAAGGAGACTCTGTCTTAAAAGAAGAGTTGGTCCCATGGCTGACACTCTCAACCTGATGGTGACTCCCTAAGAGATTTAGAACCATTGGAATAAAGCGGGCTCCTATATTATTTATGGGGCCCGGGCGAGATGACAGAGACTCCCTCTTTTCTTCCCACGCCTGGTGTTGGCCCATACTTCAAGGTGTCTCACATTCTAGCCTGCACATCCCAGCTCAGTCTACAAATCCCTTACACAAAATCAGGGTCTAGCATGTGCGTACATCAGTCAGAGTCCATTCTCATGAATACAGGCTGGGGTTGAGTCCTGTGTAGGGGGCCTCAGAGTCATTTGGTCCAGGAAATCCCGGGTGCTGAGTTCTGAGATCACGGTCCAGAAGTGAGGTGGGAGCTCACAGTTCCCAGTAGGCACTTTCTAGATGCCTTTTGACTCAGCCTATGCGAAGGGATACAGCCAGAGGAGGTCCAAGTGGGACCCTTTGCCCAGGTTTAAGTCAACACTAGTATTCTGTACTGGTCTTGAAACAGCCCCTGTGAGGAAACTGAGGGTCTTGGAAGAGTTAGCTCTATATGAGCGCTGAAGAGAAGGGCCATTCACTGTGAATGGATATAGTGAAACCTGTTTTCTGACTTCTAGTCTAGTTCTTTTCCAGTTAGTCTACAAAGGGTGTGCTATGAAGGGGTCTCTATGACCTAGATTCAGCTCACCTGGGTATGACTATATCTGCTTCTTGGGCACAAATTTAAGGGAAAAAGGAAACTAATTCACTCCTTGTGGTGTCTCTTTTCTGGAAGTCTTGGATGTCCTTAATTAGAAAGAAAGACTGAACTTTTTTTTTTTTTTTTTTTTTTTTTTTTGAGACGGAGTCTGGCTCTGTTGCCCAGGCTGGAGTGCAGTGGCCGGATCTCAGCTCACTGCAAGCTCTGCCTCCTGGGTTCCCGCCATTCTCCTGCCTCAGCCTCCCGAGTAGCTGGGACCACAGGTGCCGCCACCTCGCCCGGCTAATTTTTTGTGTGTTTTTAGTAGAGACGGGGCTTCGCCGTGTTAGCCAGGATGGTCTCGATCTCCTGACCTTGTGATCTGCCCGTCTCGGCCTCCCAAAGTGCTGGGATTACAGGCTTGAGCCACCGCGCCCGGCCTATTTTTTTTTTTTTTTTTTTTTTTTTTTTTTGAGGCAGAGTTTCATTCTTGTTGCTCAGGCTGGAGTGCAATGGCGCGATCTCGGCTCACTGCAACCTCCGCCTCCCAGGTTGAAGCGATTCTCCTGCCTCAGCCTCCCGAGTAGCTGGGATTACAGGCATGTGCCGCCAAGCCCAGCTAATTTTTTGTATTTTTAGTAGAGACATGGTTTCTCCATGTTGGTCAGGCTGGTCTTGAACTCCCAACTTCAGGTGACCCGCCTGCCTCAGCCTCCCAGAGTGTTGGGATTATAGGCGTGACCACTGCGCCCAGTGAAAGAGTGAACATACTTAAACTTCATGTAAGATTTGGATAATCATTCTTAATCTATATAAAATGCTGTGGGGAATTTAACCACCTTCATTTGTGGAAAGAGATGGGTTCATGGGAAAGTGGCGAGTTCACATAATTTTTCTAAATCGAATGTTATTCAACTTGGCTTGGGAAGAGGGCTTGATATTTAAAATAAGTGAGATAGAAGGAAAACTTTTTCACAAAACAAATGATCATCCCTCTCATTGGTCTATTCTCATGGTTTGATTTTAATTATAATATTTGAGGAGAATTGGTATTTGTGTTGCTGTGTTGACCTTGTTACATCAAGCTGGGTTGTGCCTGAAGTTCATGACACAAGGATTTCTGGGAAGCTCTGACTTTGTAGCCAGGGTGTGCCCCGAGCCCCTTGCACATTTTCCCCTTAGTGTCCCATTGGTCAAGCCTATCAGTAAGAATAAGAAATATCAGATTTCAGGCCAGGCGTGGTGCCTCACACCTGTAATCCCAGCATTTTGGGACGCCAAGGCGGGCAGTTCATGAGATCAGGAGTTCGAGACCAGCCTGGCCAGCACGGTGAAACCCATCTCTACTAAAAATACAAAAAATTAGCCTGGTGTGGTGATGTACGCCTGTGATCCCAGCTACTCGGAAGGCTGAGGCAGGAGAACCACTTGAACCCAGGAGGTGGAGGTTGCAGTGAGCCGAGATTGTGCCACTGCACTCCAGCCCAGGCAATAGAGCAAGACTCTGTCTCAAAAAAAAAAAAAAAAAAAAAGATTTCAAATTTTATTTGGTAATACCGAGTATCAGGCCAGGCATGTAGGCTTATGCCTGTAATCCCAGCACTTTGGGAGGCTGAGGTGGGTGGATCACCTGACATCAGGAATTTGAGACCAGCCTGGCCAACATGGTGAAACACCATCTCTAATAAAAATACAAAAAATTAGTCAGGCATGGTGGTAGGCGCCTGTAATCCCAGCTACTTGGGAGGCTGAGGCAGGAGAATTGCTTGAACCCGGGAGGCAGAGGTTGCAGTAAGCCGAGATTGCACCACTGCACTCCAGCCTGGGCAACAAGAGTGAAACTCTGTCTCAAAAAAAAAAAAAAAAAAAAAAAAGTAATGTAAGTATTAAAAACGACTGAGAGGCAGATATCATATCTCCTTTTCTTACATACTCACTTTCCAACCATGCCCTACCTAATCTCTCTACTTACTCTACCCTCTGGCAGGACACAGGCTTGCGTCCGTATAACCTGTAGTTTCCTTGCTCTTCCCAGAGAGACAACTGCAGATGATTACTACCGAGTCAGCCAGGAAGAGGAAGAGGGGCAAGGCTTTTGAGTCTAGGGAGGGGGAGTCCTTTTAAGAACAGCAACAGACCAGGCACGGTGGCTCACGCCTGTAATCCCAGCAGTGGACCACCTGAGGTTAGGAGTTCGAGACCAGCCTGGCCAACATGGTGAAACCCCATCTCCAGTAAAAATACAAAAATTAGCTGGGTGTGATGGTGCGTGCCTGTAACCCCAGCTACTTGGGAGGCGGAGGCACAAGAATTGCTTGAACCCAGAGGCAGAAGATGCAGCGAGCCGAGATGGCGCCACTGCACTCCAGCTTGGGTGACAGAACAAGACTCTGTTTCAAAACAAAAACAAAACAGCACCAGCAGCGTCCCTACTCTTCCAAGTCAAAGTGCCGTCTGCTTCTGCTTCTGCCATCTGTGCTCAGTGGAGGATGGCTTGGGTTGCACTGTCAAGGCTAGAGAAGGGCTCAGGGTGTCATCAGCATAAGGGTTGCAGTGCAGAGGGCCCTGGAGATAACTCTAGGAGGCGATCTCTAAGGGGATATCCTTAGATGGGGTTCCCCATTCTTGGGGGCTTTTGTTCACTGAAAGGGGAGTTCCCTTGCCCCTCCTCCCTTTTAGGTTCCCCGAAAGCCCACCGATGCTGTCAACTACATTTGGCTTACACAGAATGCTGCCCTTTGAGCAGTCTCCAACTCTCTCGATCATCAATGAGCAAACCAGCGGGGGAGCTGAGTCACAGGCACATGATGTGGGGCTGGAAAGCGAAGGGGCCATACTTAGATAGGCGACCACGTAATCGTCCAGACCCCTGTACCTTTCCTCTGTCCCTGGGGCTAGTCCTTCAGGGCTTTCCGCACTCCTTCCTTGTCTTGAGGGACTCTGTATTTCTGTGTTGGAGGAAGGGTGTTTCCCTCTGCATACACACATATCAGAGGGATTGATGCTTTATGTGTCTTTTATATGGGTGTCTAATGCGTCCCTGGGTGTGGTGGTGTGAGGAATTAGAAAGCACAGAAATGGAAAATACTTAACGTTCAGAGTAGCAGATGAACACAGCTCTCACATTTGCATTTTCCCTTTCGTTCTGACTCATCTTCCCCTCTCCCCACTCTGTTGCCCCTCCACCAGCCTCACCCATTGACACACCCTGTCTGATCTAGGAAGGGTTAACATGTGCCCGCACCCATGTGGAGGGAAGGTGTGGTGGGTCTGGAGAGAGAGAGTGGGAGGCTAGTCAGAACATTTGGGGGTCCTGGAGCCAAAGGGAGAAACGGGAGCTTAGAGACACAATATTTGGGTCTGGGAGGGGACGAGGACTCTTAGATCCTTCTCCCTTAAGAGAAGCCTATGGGATGCCGGGTGCAATCCCAGCACTTTGAGAGGCTGAGGTGGGTGGATCACCTGACATCAGGAATTTGAGACCAGCCCGGCTAACATGGCGGAAACCTTGTCTCTACTAAAAATACAAAAATTAGCTGGGCGTGGTGGCGGGCCCCTGTAATCCCAGCTACTCGGGAGACTGAGGCAGGAGAATTGCTTGAACCTGGGAGGCAGAGGTTGCAGTGAGCTGAGATTGCGCCACTGCACTCCAGTCTGGGAGACAGAGCCAGGCTCTGTCTCAAAAAAAAAAAGAAAAGAGAAGCCTATGGGGAAGCAGACTGTGCCTTGTCACCAGAGCAGCTTACCAGTACCTGACTACCTGACTTGTTTATCTCCCAATAATTTCCTGTGTGTATATGATACACCAGGCACATATCATAAATGCTTTATTAGCTGGGTGCGGTGGCTCATGCCTATAATCTCAGCACTTTGGGAGGCCAAGGCCGGAGGATCATTTGAGCCAAGAGTTCAAGACCAGCCTGGATAACATAGTGAGACCCCCGTCTCTACCAAAAATTAAAAATTAGCTAGGCTCGAACCTGTAGTCCCAGCTCTTAGGAAGCTGAGGTGGGAGGATCACATGAGCCCAGGAAGCTAAGGCTGCAGTGAGCCGTGATCGTACCACTGGGCAACAGAGCAAGACCCCGAATCAAAATAAATATGTCATCAATATTTATTGGATAAATGAAAATTTTGCTATAGGATCAGGGATAATAGAATAATAAGAAACAGAAAAAGAAACTTGAGCCTTTCAGACTTCATCCCTTCCTCAGATTGAAGAGTTCTAAAGTGTGAAAAGAGGGGAAACCTCCGGGGACCTTGACCCCTTGGGCAGGAAGTGAAAGAAACCCAAGTCCTGATTTCAGAGAAATGTCATTTGTCATCAGCCCAAGAAAAGGAGGTTTTTCTCTTCGAAGACCACCACAGGTCCTTCCTGGGGTTGCCCCTTTCAGAGCTTGATGGGAGGATCTGAGTCACTCACACATCCAGCCCCCAGGTCATTCCCAGCCAGCAAATGAGGTTTCCCAGTACCAAGTCAGGGAGAGGGAGGAAGCTGGCTTCTGGCTCCTCCAGTCTATTCTTGGGATCCAAATGTTTCAGTCCTTTTTACTTCCGCAGCTGTAAGCTCTGCCGTCATCTCTAAGAAACGACCATACCACTGAATGCTACTGTGTACTTACAAACCACGTTCATATTCGTCACGTCATTTCATCTTCACCCCCACCTCCAAATGAGGTAAGCAGATATTATCCCTATTTCATGAATGAGGTTACTGAGGCCCAGAGAAGTGACTTGCCCAAGATGACTCAACTAGTAAATGGCAGAGATGAAACTCAGAGGCAGGGTTGATTATTCCAAGGTCCTTGCTGTCACAGATACACTGCTTTGACTCTAGGAGTTCACACACAAAGTGAGGAGACAGGAGGCTAGAGGCAGAACGTGTGTGTTCTGGAGGTAGAGGGATGGTCTCTCCTGCAGGCAGAAGGCAGAGGCAGGGTTAGAAAACCACACCCTCTCGGGGGGACTGTGGAAGACTGATACTTGGGACATCCAATGGAGGCCTGTGAGGTCAGGGGCGGGGCTAGCTCCAGGGGGGGCCCCAGGAGCCCCAACAGTAGTTCAGAGCATGCGGTGTCCTGGAAGAAGCTACAAGCGGTGAGTGATGGCCTCTCCCCAGCTGAGGCCTTCTTCCCATCACAACTCTTTCTGTCCCCTCCCTGCCAACCTGGAGCCCTCTCCCTGAGGTGTCCAAGTGTGGCCCTCCCCACCCCAAGGGCCCTTGCTCACAGGGAGCCTGCACCTAGGACTCTGCCTGCTGGGTGCTAAGACACTGAGGTTCTGGTTCTTTTCGTATCTGGGTTCCCAGCTCTCTTTTTAAAAGCCAGTGTGGTGGTTCTGATGTGTGAGAAACTCCTGCCTGGTTGGGTGCTTTCTATTCTTCACTTTTTGCCTTATGAAAAACAAATTAAACCATCTCCTTACCCGAATCTTGAGAGGAAACAGCCTCCCTGTCTCCAGTCCCCATGTCCCTTCCTCCCATCTCCTCAGGGGTCCATTCTCCAAAACCTCTCTCTATCAATGGGTCAGGAGCCTCCACTCCTGTGGCTTCTGCACCTGCTCTCCTCATTCTCTGGATGGGAATGTCTGGTTCCTTCCCTGAGGACATGTTCTAGAAGCTTCAGCTTCACGGTGATGACTGCCGGATGCCTTAGCGTCTGCGTTCCTGCAGCCAGGATCCCTATCATGCTGCCCTCTCTGCCTTTCAGGCACAACGGGCTTTTGGGGGAGGACCCACCAGCTTTCTAAGCTCTCCGGTGAAGTTGTGTCATGCTCCATCCCTTAGTGCCGGGGTTGACTGGGTTTTGTGGTGATCCTCGTCTGTACTGAAGAAAGCCTGGCTTGTGCAGAGGTGTTTCCCTGCACAGGGGCTTGGAGAAGCAGAAGTGGCAGTATCTGATATCTTTTACGTCAGAGGCTGCTAACTGGAAGACTTCCCACATGCCTGTCTTAAAACCCACTACTAGCTATTTCTGTTAACTGACTGGCCCTTGCTCTTTAAGTCCTGAATTTGGTCTGATTTCCATTCTCTCGCCATCATGCCTACCTGCTATGATTCTGGATAAGCTCCAATCCTCTCTTGGGTTACTTTATTTGCTCACTCAGGACAGAGGGCTCTGATCTAGGACCAGCAACTCACACTCTCTCCCCTCACATCCACAGGCTTGAAATGAGATGAGATGTTCCTCCCTCCCCTTTCAACCATGGACCTCACACTGTGGCCTTTCTCTTAGAGCCTCTGAGATTGGTACCCAAGCAAGGCACAATGTCCCTGCTCCCCATAAGACTGCCCAGCCCCTATGGCTCTGATCGGCTGGTACAGCTAGCAGCCAGGCTCCGGCCAGCACTATGTGATACTCTGATCACCGTAGGGAGCCAGCAGTTCCCCGCCCACAGCCTGGTGCTAGCAGGTGTCAGCCAGCAGCTGGGCCGCAGGGGCCAGTGGGCTCTGGGAGAAGGCATCAGCCCTTCTACCTTTGCCCAGCTCCTGCACTTTGTGTATGGGGAGAGTGTAGAGCTGCAGCCTGGGGAGCTAAGGCCCCTTGAGGAGGCAGCCAGGGCCTTGGGAGTGCAGTCCCTGGAAGAGGCATGCTGGAGGGCTCGAGCGGACAGGGCTAAAGAGCCAGATCCAGTCCTGAAGAAACATCAGGAGGAGCCAGAGAAACCCTCAAGGAATCCTGAGAGAGAACTGGGGGACCCTGGAGAGAAGCAGAAACCAGAGCAGGTTTCTAGAACTGGTGGGAGAGAACAGGAGATGTTGCACAAGCACTCGGCACCAAGAGGCAGCCCTGAGATGGCAGGAGCAACACAGGAGGCTCAGCGGGAACAGACCAGGTCAAAGGAGAAACGCCTCCAAGCCCCTGTTGGCCAAAGGGGAGCAGATGGGAAGAATGGAGTGCTCATGTGGTTGAGGGAGAATCCGGGGGGCTCTGAGGAAAGTCTGCGCGAGCTCCCTGGCTCCCTTCCCCCAGCAGGCTCCCTGCAAACCAGCGTCACCCCGGGGCCCTTGTGGGCTGAGGCCCCTTGGTTGGTGGGGGGCCAGCCTGCCCTGTGGAGCATCCTGCTGATGCCGCCCGGATATGGTATTCCCTTCTACCATAGCACTCCCACCACTGGAGCCTGGCAGGAGGTCTGGCGGGACCAGAGGTGAGTGGAGGGGCCTAGTTCCCGGCCTCCAGGCTGGGAGGGTGTGGCCCAGGAGGGGCAGCCCTGCTGGGTGGAAAGGCACCGCATCTCTACTGCACAGTTCCTGAGCTGGGGATGAGACAAGAAGCTGCCGCCACAGGGCATGCCGAAGCCCAGCCCTGGGGAGAGGATTTGGGACGCCCCCTCTTCAGGAAGAGGGCAGGCTCTCAGGTTTAGTCAAGGCTGTAACTCTTCCCCACCCTATCCCAGGATCCCACTGTCCCTTAATGCCCCCAAAGGGCTCTGGAGTCAGAACCAGTTGGCCTCCTCCAGCCCCACCCCAGGTAAGCCCCTCGATGCCCTGCATACACCTGTAACACGGTGCCTTCTCTGGGGTGGGGCTCCAGGAGTCCAGCCTGAGCAGGGCCCCTACCTCCCACTGTTCTCTCCAGGTTCCCTCCCCAAGGGCCCCGCACAGCTCAGCCCTGGGGAGATGGAAGAGTCTCATCAGGGGCACAAAGGTGAGTCGGGCCGGGGCACTCGTGCCCCAGCCCCACTGTAGCCCTTGATTTCCTGCCTGAATGGTACAGTGAGTTGACGCTGGGATTCCTGGCCCTGCCCTCCTTTGCCTTCTCTGTCCCCACAGGTGCACTTGCAACCTGTGCGGGTCATGAGGACAAGGCAGGCTGCCCACCTCGCCCGCACCCTCCCCCGGCCCCTCCTGCTCGGTCTCGGCCCTATGCGTGCTCTGTCTGTGGAAAGAGGTTTTCACTCAAGCATCAAATGGAGACGCACTACCGAGTCCACACAGGTATGGGCGCCCCGCCCTGTGTGAACTGTCAGCTTTCTTCCCAACTCCGCTCCTGAGTCTCCACCTGCGTCTCCACCTGCGTGTCCGGTTCCCGCGCAATCCCCTCACCCCGTGGCCCGATCCACCCCTAACTTGGCCAGCTTTCGCCCGCTTCCTTCCTTCACCCGCCTCCCCTTCCGACCGCTCTAGGAGAGAAGCCCTTCTCCTGTAGCCTTTGTCCTCAGCGCTCCCGGGACTTCTCGGCCATGACCAAGCATCTGCGGACTCACGGGGCCGCTCCGTACCGCTGCCCCCTGTGCGGGGCCGGCTGTCCCAGCGTGGCCTCCATGCAGGCGCACATGCGCGGTCACTCGCCCAGCCAACTCCCGCCAGGATGGACCATCCGCTCCACCTTCCTCTACTCCTCCTCGAGGCCGTCTCGGCCCTCGACCTCTCCCTGTTGTCCTTCTTCCTCCACCACCTGACGGGGTGTCGGTAGCGTCTTAGTCAAGAGTCCAATTAAAGAACGAAAAGCGGGCCGGCTAGGCTTCTGACCTGGCACCGCTGCTACGGCGGCCTAGCAAATTCCGCCCCAGAAAGGGCACCGAGTGCCCTCTCCTGGACGATCGCGGGTCGCAGAAGCCCAGGCCAGCGAGCCCTACAGGGTGAGGACACTGAAGTGTGCAGAAGCGAAGGTTAACAGTAGTGGGGGGGGGATTGTCGATCTCATCACCATAATAAAGAGTTTCCTGTGCTCTCCCTTCAGGACTAGAAAGCCAAGTTTAGTCTGTGCACACCCTCGCCCACGCCCCTTGTCCTGTAGCGGCCCCTGGTGGTCCTGCGTCCGCCGTCCAGCGGGGTGGACACTTCCTCCGCCCCCGAGGCTCCCAGTCCTCCCCAGGAGGCAGCCGGCCGCGAGGGCTCGGTGTCCGGGCACACCTCGCGGCATGCCGGTCCTAGGCTGGTGGGGGCTGTGCGACCGCAAGTCACTCGCCCCTTCCAGTGCAATCCACGGCGCGCGGAGTCTGATCTGGGAGCGCTCGGCCCGAGCGAGAGAGGAACGTGTGCTCCGACCCTGCTTTCGGCCACCCGCCTCCTCTCCGGGAGCACACAGACCCCGAGACCGCGGCCTCTCCGGCGTCTTCCCTCCAGGCCGTGCCGAACCGCCGCCGGATCGCGCCCGGAACGGAGACTGACTATGCCTTCCACCGCTCCTTCTCCAGCCCACGCCTCCTGCAACCGCGAACTGCATTTCCCAGGGCCTCAGGGTCCCGGGGCCCGAGCCCGCGGCACCCTGGGAGTGGTAGTCCACGCGGGCCGCCGGCCTCGCCAAGAACAATGGGAGGAGCCTGGGGCTAGGACCACACCTCCCGGAGACCCGGCAACCCGCTTTCCGGGTCCTGGCCGGGAACCCAGCAGTCCCAGCCCTCGCGCCTTGGCTGCCGGCGGAAGAAGCGAGGCGTCCAGACTACATTTCCCGGAGGCCCCCGCGGCTCGGCCCTCTGCGGCCGCAACGCGGGGTCTGTGCTCCCCAGGCGCGGTCCGAGGGCGCCGGCCGGCCGCGGACTCCCTCTCCCGTGGTGCCCTGCGCGTGGCCGGCCCGGCCCCCGGCCTCCGGCGGCCCCGCGGCGGCGCTGGTTGTTGTCGTGCGCCGGTGCCGCCCCGCCCCGCCCCCGCTTTCTCCCCTCCCCCCGGCCCTGCGCACGGGCCGCCCCTCCCCCCGCCTCCCCGGCCCCTCTCACGGTGCCAAGATGGCGGCGGCGGCGGGCGGCGGCAGTTGCCCCGGGCCTGGCTCCGCGCGGGGCCGCTTCCCGGGCCGGCCGCGGGGCGCCGGCGGGGTCGGGGGCCGCGGCGGACGGGGCAACGGGGCCGAAAGAGTGCGGGTAGCTCTGCGGCGCGGCGGTGGCGCGACGGGGCCGGGCGGAGCCGAGCCCGGGGAGGACACGGCCCTGCTCCGTTTGCTGGGGCTCCGCCGGGGCCTGCGCCGGCTCCGCCGCCTGTGGGCCGGCCCGCGGGTCCAGCGGGGCCGGGGCCGGGGTCGGGGCCGGGGCTGGGGTCCGAGTCGGGGCTGCGTGCCGGAGGAGGAGAGCAGTGACGGGGAATCCGACGAGGAGGTGAGGCGGTCGGAGGCGTCCCCGGCGCCGGGTGGGGCGGAGGCCGGGGCTTCCAGGGGTCTGGGTTGTCCCGGGGGTGGCGTGGGCAGGCCGGGTCCTCAGGGTTCCTTCGGAGAGACGGGGCACGGAGGGAGGGAGGCTGCATGCAGCTTCCGGGGGAAAGGGCCTCTGGAAGTGGGTAGAGGAGCCCAGGCTGCAGCCGGGCACTCGCGCCCGATGTCGGTCCCGCTGAAGTGTCCTGGGCCGATCCTTTTCGGCAGCTGGCAGAGCTAGGGCGGTGGAGGTTTGGGCGAGGAGGCAGTGGGGACTGCATGCCCAGCCAGTCTTGGTTGACAGCGGCAGCGTGGCCTTGGCAGACAGGTTGGAGCTGTCTGGGCTCTTACCTGTGGGCCGCCCTGCCGGGCCTCGCAACCTTCTGGTTTCTCCAGGGCCCCAGTTCCTCTTGGCATCTCAGGTGGAATGGTGGAGGGTTTCCTCTTGGGGCTCGGGCTGAACAGGAGTGGGATGAAGGCCGGGACTGGGCACCCTGGCAGGTCAGAGCTCAGCTCAGGATTTCTCCCCCAGCCTTTCAGAACAGGCAGGAAGGTGTGGGTTGCTACCCTGGACGCTTAATAACCACCTGAGGGCTTGCAGTGGAGCCCGTACGAAAGCCATCTGATGCCCTCCCTGCCCCTCCACTTGCGGGCCCCTGTTCCCAACTTAATTCAGAAAGAAATTGTGGCCCGAGAGGGTGTCAGTGGAGGTCCCACTTTGGTCTCAGTTGGACTCTGAGGGAATCTGAGTATGGGGCCTGCTGCCTTCCCTGAGGAGACCCTGTCGTCGTCTCTCCTGAGCCAGTGAACCATGGCTTTGGTTGTGCTGCTGTGGTCCAGCACTGGGGATCGGGGTTCAGAATACCTGGCGCCTCTATCCCTAGGGAAAGACCCTCTCTTGCACTCCCCGTGACCTTTGAGTCTTTTTTGTTCTTTTTAAATAGGCAGGGGTATGTTAAGTGGGAACTGGGGATATTCCTCGATGCCTCAGGTGGAACGAGGGCTTTGGCACTGACTGCTGTTTCTCCCCTCCACCCCTGGTCCCCTAAATCAGGAGTTTCAGGGTTTTCATTCAGATGAAGATGTGGCCCCCAGTTCCCTGCGCTCTGCGCTCCGATCCCAGCGAGGTGAGTGACGGGGGAACTCCACCTCTGTAGCGTCACAGGAATTTATCCTCGCCCTTCGTGTCAGCTCTTCCCTGTTCAACTAGTCTCTGTCAGTTGCCGAGTGTGTTCTGTGTTCAGAGTCCAAGCTAGTCTGGGCAGCGGGGGAAACACACAAGCAAGACTTAGTCCCTGCCCTCCTGGAGCGCTTTCCTCTGTCTGCAGGGCCGGCTTGATCCATCTCCCCACACCTATTCTCCTTTTAGGTCGAGCGCCCCGAGGTCGGGGTCGCAAGCATAAGACGACCCCCCTTCCTCCTCCTCGCCTAGCAGATGTGGCTCCTACCCCCTCAAAGACCCCTGCCCGGAAACGGGGTGAGGAAGGCACAGAACGGATGGTGCAGGCACTGACTGAACTTCTCCGGCGAGCCCAGGCACCCCCAGCACCCCGGAGCCGGGCGTGTGAGCCCTCCACCCCCCGGCGGTCTCGGGGACGGCCCCCAGGACGGCCAGCAGGCCCCTGCAGGAGGAAGCAGCAAGCAGTAGTGGTGGCAGAAGCAGCTGTGACAATCCCCAAACCTGAGCCCCCACCTCCTGTGGTTCCAGTGAAACACCAAACTGGCAGCTGGAAGTGTAAGGAGGGACCCGGCCCAGGACCTGGGACCCCCAAGCGTGGAGGACAGTCAAGCCGCGGAGGCCGTGGAGGCAGGGGCCGAGGCCGAGGTGGTGGGCTTCCTTTTGTGATCAAGTTTGTTTCAAGGGCCAAGAGAGTAAAGATGGGACAATTGTCCTTGGGACTCGAATCAGGTCAGGGTCAAGGTCAACATGAGGAAACTTGGCAGGATGCCCCCCAAAGAAGAGTTGGATCTGGACAGGGAGGGAGCCCTTGCTGGAAAAAGCAGGAACAGAAGCTGGATGACGAGGGAGAAGAGAAGAAAGAAGAAGAAGAAAAAGACAAGGAGGAGGGAGAAGAGAAGGAAGAAAGAGCTGTAGCTGAGGAGACGATGCCAGCCGTGGAAAAGGAAGAGACAAAGCTGCCACCACCGCCTCTGACTCCTCCAGCCCCTTCACCTCCTCCGCCCCTCCCACCCCCTTCAACATCTCCTCCACCGCCACTCTGCCCTCCACCACCACCCCCCGTGTCCCCGCCACCTCTACCATCCCCTCCACCGCCTCCTGCCCAAGAGGAGCAGGAAGAGTCACCTCCTCCTGTGGTCCCAGCTACGTGCTCCAGGAAGAGGGGCCGGCCTCCCCTGACTCCCAGCCAGCGGGCGGAGCGGGAAGCTGCTCGGGCAGGGCCAGAGGGTACCTCTCCTCCCACTCCAACCCCCAGCACCACCACGGGAGGCCCTCCGGAAGACAGTCCCACCGTGGCCCCCAAAAGCACCACCTTCCTGAAGAATATCCGGCAGTTTATTATGCCTGTGGTGAGTGCCCGCTCCTCCCGTGTCATCAAGACACCCCGGCGATTTATGGATGAAGACCCCCCCAGGCCCCCAAAGGTGGAGGTCTCACCTGTCCTGCGACCTCCCATCACCACCTCCCCACTTATTCCCCAGGAACCAGCACCAGTCCCCTCTCCACCACGTGCCCCAACTCCTCCATCTACCCCAGTCCCACTCCCTGAGAAGAGACGGTCCATCCTAAGGGAACCCACATTTCGCTGGACCTCACTGACCCGGGAGCTGCCCCCTCCTCCCCCAGCCCCTCCACCTCCCCCGGCCCCCTCCCCACCCCCTGCTCCAGCCACCTCCTCCCGGAGGCCCCTACTCCTTCGGGCCCCTCAGTTTACCCCAAGCGAAGCCCACCTGAAGATCTACGAATCGGTGCTTACTCCTCCTCCTCTTGGGGCTCCTGAAGCCCCTGAGCCAGAGCCTCCTCCTGCCGATGACTCTCCAGCTGAGCCTGAGCCTCGGGCAGTGGGCCGCACCAACCACCTCAGCCTGCCTCGATTCGCCCCTGTGGTCGCCACTCCTGTTAAGGCCGAGGTGTCCCCTCATGGGGCTCCAGCTCTGAGCAACGGGCCACAGACACAGGCTCAGCTACTGCAGCCCCTGCAGGCCTTGCAAACCCAGCTCCTGCCCCAGGCGCTACCGCCACCACAGCCACAGCTGCAGCCACCGCCGTCACCACAGCAGATGCCTCCCCTGGAAAAAGCCCGGATTGCGGGCCTGGGTTCCTTGCCGCTGTCGGGGGTAGAGGAGAAGATGTTCAGCCTCCTCAAGAGAGCCAAAGTGCAGCTATTCAAGATCGACCAGCAGCAGCAGCAGAAGGTGGCAGCTTCCATGCCGGTGAGCACGCACGGTACCTGGGCCCAGCGGCACACCCAGCCATCCAGTCTCCATTCTCTGCAGTCCCTTAACCTCCCGCCTCCCTGGACACTTTCCAGCATTGCAGGGAACCCTCAGAATCTGACTTTCTGTGATCCCCCACCATCCTTTGTTCCTCCCCAGCCCCGGCCCTTCCCCATGCTAGTTCCCTGTCCCTGTCTTTCTTTTTTTTGGGATGGAGTGTCTCTTTGTCGCCCAGGCTGGAGTGCAGTGGCATGATCTTGGCTCGCTATAGCCTTCGCTTGTGGGTTCAAGAGATTCTCCTGCCTCAGCCTCCCGAGTAATTGGGACTACAGGTGCCCGCCACCACACCTGGCTAATTTTTGTATGTTGAGTGGAGACAGGGTTTCACCACTTTGGCCAGGCTGGTCTCGAACTCCTGACCTCATGATCTGCCCGCCTCGGCCTCCCAAAGTGCTGGGATTACAGGCATCAGCCACCACACCCGGCCCCCTGTCCTTATCTTTTTTCACTGTCCAGCCCCTGACCCTGTTTATTCCCTGCCAGCCAAGCCCTGGGGGGCCGATGGAGGAGGTGGCCGGGGCTCTCAAGCAGGTCTCCGACAGAGGCCCTGTCCGGCCCGAAGATGAGTCGGTGGAAGCTAAGAGAGAGCGGCCCTCGGTATGCATCGGGAGGAGGGCCCTGAAGAAGACTGGCGGGAGGAGTGGGACTGTGGGAGTGCAAGCAGCAGCTGCCCACCCACACTGCGATTTCTCCCCCCAGGGTCCTGAGTCACCTGTGCAAGGTCCCCGCATCAAACACGTCTGCCGTCATGCTGCTGTGGCTCTGGGTCAGGCCCGGGCCATGGTGCCCGAAGATGTCCCTCGCCTCAGTGCCCTCCCTCTCCGGGATCGGCAGGACCTCGCCACAGAGGGTAGGTGGGGAGACTGGACAGCCATGTCAGGTTTGGGGATGACCCCACACTTGGGTGACATGCACCAAGAGCCTAGGAGAGAGGGAGCCAAGTCAGGTGCTTGGGGATTAGGTGGCAAGCGGGCTTGAGTACTACGTCCTAGAGCAACTTCGTTTGGGGGCACCAGGAACCTGGCGCTGTGAGAAAGCCAGAGCCAGATTGTCGGAAAGCAGGGAAGTGAGGTATAAGGCCTGGTGGCTTTGTGGCTCCATCCCCTCCTCCCTGCCTGCTACAATAGATACATCATCGGCGTCTGAGACTGAGAGTGTCCCGTCACGGTCCCGGCGGGGAAAGGTGGAGACGGCAGGCCCTGGGGGAGACTCAGAGCCCGCAGGGTCTGGAGGGACCCTGGCCCACACACCCCGGCGCTCACTGCCCTCCCATCACGGCAAGAAGATGCGAATGGCTCGATGTGGACACTGTCGGGGCTGCCTACGTGTGCAGGACTGTGGGTCCTGTGTCAACTGCCTAGACAAGCCCAAGTTTGGGGGCCCCAACACCAAGAAGCAGTGCTGTGTGTGAGTAGCTGGGGCGTGGCCTCGCTCCCGTGGGTGTCGGTCCTGTAGGCTTCCTGCCTCGCTCCTCTTCTGCCTGGCCAGAGCAGTGGGGTTGGCATTCTTGTGGAGAGCTTCCTCTCTTCCCCCAGACCACCAGTCCCCTACCCTGGTGACGTGCTGCTCCCCTCCCCAGATACCGGAAGTGTGACAAAATAGAGGCTCGGAAGATGGAACGACTGGCTAAAAAAGGTGACGAGCTTTAAGGAGCATTTCTTCTCAAAACCGTGTTAGAGTTTGTGCTGTGGAGGGAGCTGTGTTTGTTTGTTCTCCTTCCTTGCAGCTCACCCTCTCTGTCTTCTCCGTTGTGTGCTTTCATAGCTCCCGCGTTCATTCCCTGCCCTGCTTCTTTCTGGCTTCTCTCCCAGTGTCCCGTGTCCCTGGCTGAGCTCAAATCCTACTAAGTCCCCTGTTCCCGCAGGCCGGACGATAGTGAAGACGCTGTTGCCCTGGGATTCCGATGAATCTCCTGAGGCCTCCCCTGGTCCTCCAGGCCCACGCCGGGGGGCGGGAGCTGGGGGGCCCCGGGAGGAGGTGGTGGCCCCCCCAGGGCCCGAGGAGCAGGACTCCCTCCTGCAGCGCAAGTCAGCCCGGCGCTGCGTCAAACAGCGACCCTCCTATGATATCTTCGAGGATTCGGATGACTCGGAGCCCGGGGGCCCCCCTGCTCCTCGGCGTCGGACCCCCCGAGAAAATGGTGCGAACTGCTTAATGCTTTCTCTGTTGATCCTTTACTTAGTCTTGTGTCTTTTGTGTAGGAGGGACAAGGCACCCAGACCCAGGGCTCTGTCAGTCTGATAGAGAAGGTGGCTGAGGGCAGGGGAGGAGGCAGTTTTTAGGTGGATGTACAGAACTGGCCTATGAGCTGCTCAGTGAGCCTAATGAGTGAGACTTAAGGGTCATCCTAGGCCTGGTGCAGTGGCTCATACTTGTAATCCCAGCACTTTTGGGAGGCCGAAGTGGGAGGATCACTTGAGCCCAGGAGTTCAAGACCAGGGCAACACAGTGGGACCCCATCTCTATAAAAGCAAAAGTTAGTTGTATGTGGTGGCACGCATCTGTGGTCTCAGCTACTCAGGAGGCTGAGGCAGGAGGATCGTCTGAGCCTGGGAGTTCAAGGCTGCGGTGGGCTATGGGTCACGCCACTGCATTCCAGTCTGGGCAACAGAGCGAGACCCTGCCTCAAAAAAACAAGAAAGAGTCGTCCTGGCAGGTCTTGGTTAGTTAAAGAAGGCCCGGGGAATCCAGGTAATATTTGGGGTTGTAGAAGAAGAGGGGCGTGGAAGGGGAGGGACCTCACTGCTCATTGTGTCCTGACTAGAGCTGCCACTGCCAGAACCTGAGGAGCAGAGCCGGCCCCGCAAACCCACCCTGCAGCCTGTGTTGCAGCTCAAGGCCCGAAGGCGCCTGGACAAGGTCAGCACGGCCCGCTCCGAGAGCCCCTTCCCTCCAGGAGCTACCTGGCAAGTCAGAGTGACAGACACACCTGAGTGTCGTGGTGTGTCCACACGAGAGGACAGGCCCTGAGGGATGAGGCGGGCCTTGCCTGTCTGGAGAGCAGAGGGGTCTGGATCAGGGTCTGGGTCCAGTAGGCTGGGGGAAGGGCGGTGAGGAGAGGAGTCTGCATCTCGGCCAGGCTGGCAGCTCTGAACTCCCCCACCTTCCCTCCCCAGGATGCTTTGGCCCCTGGCCCCTTTGCTGCTTTTCCCAATGGCTGGACTGGAAAGCAGAAGTCTCCTGACGGTGTGCACCGCGTCCGTGTGGATTTTAAGGTATGGCGTTGAGTGGGGTGAGTGACAGAGCCTTTGGTTGGAAGAACCTTGATGACTGTGTCATTGAGAAGTCAGGTGGGTCTGCCTTGTATGCCTGGCTGCCCTCTGATCCTGCGTCCTCTCTTCCCCCAGGAGGATTGTGATTTAGAGAACGTGTGGCTGATGGGGGGCCTGAGTGTGCTCACCTCTGTGCCAGGGGGCCCCCCGATGGTGTGCTTGCTGTGTGCCAGCAAAGGACTCCACGAGGTTAGATCTCCACCTTTCTTCACAGACCCCCAGATCTCTGTCGGTCCTCACAGCCTGATTCCTTGGGCCCTCTGGCCTCATGCTATGCCCATCATTCACTCCCTGACCCTGTCCCCAGCTGGTGTTCTGCCAAGTCTGCTGTGACCCTTTCCACCCGTTCTGCCTGGAGGAGGCCGAGCGGCCCCTGCCCCAGCATCACGACACCTGGTGCTGCCGTCGCTGCAAGTTCTGCCACGTCTGTGGACGCAAAGGCCGCGGATCCAAGGTTTGGGCCCAGGGGCCAGCTGGGGTGCGTGGAGGCCTGAAGGTGAGGGCATCGCTGTGCCAGCAGGTTTCGCCATCTCTGTCTCCACATTCAACAGCACCTCCTGGAGTGCGAGCGCTGCCGCCATGCTTACCACCCGGCCTGTCTGGGGCCCAGCTATCCAACCCGGGCCACGCGCAAACGGCGCCACTGGGTGAGAGATGATGTTCACCCCTTAGCTTTGTGTCTAATAAATATCACCACCACCCCCAAACTTGCTCTAGGCTGAGGCTCTCAGGAAGAGCAGGGGTTGGGGATCCTCTTAATATTTTGATTAGTAACATTTTCTCTTTAAAAATTTCACATAGGTCAGATTTATATTCAGAATTTGTGTGGAGTGGTTTTAGGAGCTTATGAATCTCACGTTCCATGGGCTCAGAATCCCCTGCTCTAGCCTGATGTCCACTCCTGCCCTCCTCCTGTTCCTCCTCAGTGTCTGTCCTGTGTGTCTTCTCCTCTTACCTATCCCTCCTTGCCTGCTTCCTGCATATCCCCAACTCCTCCTCTCCCGTCTCCCGCTCATGTAGCTCCAGCCCAGTGTCTGGCTTTCCCCTAACATCGCCCTGCTCCCCCAGATCTGTTCAGCCTGTGTGCGCTGTAAGAGCTGTGGGGCAACTCCAGGCAAGAACTGGGACGTCGAGTGGTCTGGAGATTACAGCCTCTGCCCCAGGTGCACCCAGCTATATGAGAAAGGTGGGGACCGGGCAGGGGAACTGGACACTGGGGGCCACAGGGGAATGGCCAGGCTCCTCTACAGGCTTTAGCACAGACCCTCTTTTCTCATGGCTTTCCACCTTCTAGCTATGGGACTATCGCTTCAACTCAGGGAACTCTTCCACAGGAGTCCATCCAGTATGTAAAACAGGGACACATAGCCCCTCTGAGGGTGGTGGGAGTGGAAGGCCTGGGACCCCACTATCTTGGTGTCTGAGGTACTTCCTGGAACCTCACGTCTCCACTGAGCAGTTTGGAAGCCTTATTCAGGCAGTACATCTGCAAGGCCCTGTGTTCTGCAGAGTCTGAAAAGAGGTCTCATCCTAAGGCCGAGCACAGTGGCTTGGAAGGCCAAGGCAGGTGGATCACCTGAGGTTAGGAGTTCGAGATCAGCCTGGCCAATGTGGTGAAACCCCATCTGTACTAAAAATACAAAAATTAGTCAGGCATGATGGTGGTTACCTGTAATCTCAGCTACTCGGGAGGCTGAGGCAGGAGAATTTCTTGAACCTGGGAGGCGGAGGTTGCAGTGAGCCGAGATCTCGCCACTGCATTCCAGCCTGGGTGACAGAGCAAGACTCTGTCTCAAAAAAAACAAAAAACAAAAAAAAAACACATCCTCAAGCAGCTTTTAGGGACTGGTAGGGACTCAAAGCAGGGGCATAACAGAGACAGCTAAGGTACAGCTAATCCCTGAGCAGAGATGCTCAGGGCTGAGTGGGAACCCCATCACCTCTGACTCCTCTTCTTTTCCTCCAGGAAACTACTGTCCGATCTGCACACGCTGCTATGAAGACAACGACTACGAGAGCAAGATGATGCAGTGCGCACAGTGTGATCACTGGGTACATGCCAAGTGCGAGGGGCTCTCAGGTGAGTCAGTGGAGCACCTGGGCTGCAGCCTCAACCCTGTGGGGACCCCTACCCCCACCACAGGCCCCAAGAGGACGGGGGCTAAGGATCCTTGCTGGCCTAGAGGCTGCTGGGAGCCCTCACATTCTCTGAAACCACTTTTCCCTTTCCCACTCGGCTGTCCTAGATGAAGACTACGAGATCCTTTCAGGACTGCCAGACTCGGTGCTCTACACCTGCGGACCGTGTGCTGGGGCAGCACAGCCCCGCTGGCGAGAGGCCCTGAGCGGGGCCCTCCAGGGGGGCCTGCGCCAGGTGCTCCAGGGCCTGCTGAGCTCCAAGGTGGCGGGCCCACTGCTGCTCTGCACCCAGGTCTGGAGGGCCCTAGAGGCAGGATGGGGTGGGGCCAGGCCCACCCCCAGCCCTGCTAACTTCCCCGCTTTGCAGTGTGGGCCGGATGGGAAGCAGCTGCACCCAGGACCCTGCGGCCTGCAAGCTGTGAGTCAGCGCTTCGAGGATGGCCACTACAAGTCTGTGGTGAGTGGGACACCAGAAGGAGCAGATGGGTGCCAGGAGGCTGGGGTTGCGCAGAGGTGACTCAGTCTCTGACAAACCCCCTTACAGCACAGCTTTATGGAGGACATGGTGGGCATCCTCATGCGGCACTCAGAGGAGGGAGAGACCCCAGAGCGCCGGGCTGGAGGCCAGATGAAGGGGCTCCTGCTGAAGGTGAGCTCTTCCGGGGACGCCTGTGGGGTGGGGGAGTGGGCCCTTCAGACCCTGCCCCTGCCAGCTCTCCTGGGGAAGCCGGCTCTTCTCATCCTGTTAACCCACTCTCCAGCTGCTAGAATCTGCGTTCGGCTGGTTCGACGCCCACGACCCCAAGTACTGGCGACGGAGTACCCGGCTGCCAAAGTGAGCAAGGCGGAGTAGCAGGAGGGAAGCCGGGAAGTTAGGGCAAGGCCAGGGCATGCAGGGGCCACGCTGGGCTAAGAAGAGATGAGCAGAGGTAGGGTCTGGAGCGGAGCTGGAGAGGAGGGTGGTGGAACCCGGGTGAGATTCCCTGGTGGTGCTAGACTAGCAAAGCTTTGTTTCTGCTTTGTGCAGGGCAATGCTGGGGACAAAGCAGTGAGTGAGTCAAATTGGGCTCTGCTTAAAGAGCTCACTGTGGGGCCGGGCAGGCACTGAAGACCCAGATGGTCAGGGCAGTGATGGAGAATACCAGGGGGCAGTGGGGACCCAGAGGTGGTACCTTCTGGAGCCGAGGTGTCAGGGAAGCCTTCCTGAAAGAGATGACATTGGAGCAGAGCTGGGGAGAAAGTATTCCAGGCGTGAGGAGCAGCATTCCATATGTCCAAGGTGCCACAAGAGGGCCTGGCTTATTTGGTGAACTGAGGGAAGTTCCACGTGGAGAGGGAGCAGTGGGTGTCATGGCAAGTTGAGGCTGGTTTGTGGATGGGCCCCCATTCAGCCGCTCTTGTTGGGCGCATCAGCTGCTAACCCTGTCTGTCCACAGCGGAGTCCTTCCCAACGCGGTGTTGCCCCCATCCCTGGATCATGTCTATGCGCAGTGGAGACAGCAGGAACCAGAGACCCCAGAATCAGGGCAGCCTCCAGGGGATCCCTCAGCAGGTACTGGGAAGTGGGGGTCCAGAAGCCAGGGCCCTGTGTTGGTGGCCTGGCTCCGGGTCCTGATTCTTAGACCTCCCTTCACGTTTCCTCTCTAGCATTCCAGGGCAAGGATCCGGCTGCCTTCTCACACCTGGAGGACCCCCGTCAGTGTGCACTCTGTCTCAAATACGGGGATGCAGACTCCAAGGTGAGGGCTGCTCTGTGACACACCAGGTTGTGGGGCCTGGTCCCTGGCGCCCCACATCATGCTACTCGTCTTCTGCCCCAGGAGGCGGGGCGGCTCCTGTACATCGGGCAGAATGAGTGGACACACGTCAACTGTGCTATCTGGTCGGCAGAAGTCTTCGAGGAGAACGACGGTTCCCTCAAGAATGTGCATGCTGCTGTGGCCCGAGGGAGGCAGATGGTGAGGGCGCGGGCCCAGAGAGGTGGGCAGCCCTCTGGCTCTTGGGGAGGCCTCCTCTGGTGCAGACAGCTGTTACTTCACATTCCCTACCTGGCATCCTTTCACTGCCAGGCTGAGGTCTCGGTTGCCCTGGGACATTGGTGCTGATGGCAGCTTTTTCTTATGTGGGCCCTCTGGCCATAATCTGGGCCTGAAGCCTGGGAGTCTAAAAGTGAGAAGAGTGCCCATTGATTGAACCTGGGCTGCATGCTTTCCATGCTGGGTGGCGTTGAGCTCTCACTACATCCCCGTGAGGTTAGAATTCCCCCACTCCTTAGAGTGGTGCCTGGGCCAGGTACAGAGAGACCTCAAGCGCTCTTGGGCAATGGGGTGGTAGAGATTCCCACTGCAGGGGTATCTGTGAGGATGAGAATAACACAACCTCTACCTGAAAACAGTGTGACAAAGATGGTCAGTGCCATCAGCAAGCATTAGCTGTTGTCATTCTCGCTTCAAAGAACCAGAGAGAGTTTGGTGTGCACCTGGGCGTGGATGCAGCTGGGGAGAGGCTGCGCCTGGGGAGAGCCTGTGCCGTGCCAGGCTAGACAGGGACCCGTGCAGACTCAGTGGCAGTGGTGCCTGGCGCCTGTCCCCAGCCCTGGCTTCTCCCCTGAGCCGCCCTCCCCTACGCAGCGCTGCGAGCTCTGCCTGAAGCCTGGTGCCACGGTGGGCTGCTGCCTGTCCTCCTGCCTCAGCAACTTCCACTTCATGTGTGCCCGGGCCAGCTACTGCATCTTCCAGGACGACAAGAAAGTCTTCTGTCAGAAACACACTGATCTCCTAGATGGCAAGGTGGGCCAGAACTGTGGGGCACACAGCTCCTTCCCCACCTATCTTCCTGTTCACTTAGGGACCCCTGTGGCCCCCAGGCCTGGCCTTATTGCCTCTCAGTGTCTCCTGATCTGTTTTCCCAGAGGCCTTTAGGCCAAGCCCCTGACTACTCAGACTTCACCTATCAAGTTATCCCTGGTATCCACCTCCCCTACCAATTCAGCCACCTCACTTCGCCACCCCCTCTTCCAGGAAATCGTGAACCCCGATGGTTTTGATGTTCTCCGCCGAGTCTATGTGGACTTCGAGGGCATCAACTTCAAGCGGAAGTTCTTGACAGGGCTTGAACCTGACGCCATCAATGTGCTCATTGGTAAGCTGCCTATTCTCTGCCCTGTCCTCCTGCCCTGGCCTGCCTGCCTTTCCTGACCTCCACTTTGCACCACAGGCTCCATCCGCATTGACTCCCTGGGTACTCTGTCTGATCTCTCGGACTGCGAGGGACGGCTCTTCCCCATTGGCTACCAGTGAGCGGTCGGGGTGATCCGTGGGGCCAGGGGACTCCATAGCTGGATCCCATTGCCCAAGCATCCTAACCATCTTGTCCCACACGCCAGGTGCTCCCGTCTGTACTGGAGCACGGTGGATGCTCGGAGGCGCTGCTGGTATCGGTGCCGAATTCTGGAGTATCGGCCGTGGGGGCCTCGGGAAGAGCCAGCTCACCTGGAGGCTGCAGAGGAGAACCAGACCATTGTGCACAGCCCCGCCCCTTCCTCAGGTGTGGCATTGGCTCTGTCTTCTTCCTGAATGCCGCTCTCCCTAAACAAACCTACAGATCTCTGTTCCCTGCTCCCTTTTGTAAACTCTAGGAGGTTTGCTCTTGCTTCAGTTGCTGTAACGTAACGGCAGCTCGCTTACTGCCATGCCTTGCGTGCCAGGGGCTGTGCCCGGCTTTTCATGGGAAGTGAGGTGGGGAGAGCAGCACGCTGTCTGCTTGAGTCGGGTGCTGGCTCTTGGGCGACTGCAGGGAGCAGAGCGCTTATAGCTCCCTAACTTGGGGCTCGTGCTCATGTAATGCTCCCCAGTGTTGCCATACTACACCTCAAAGGGGATAGTGGCTAAACACAGTAACATGGTGGGGGAGGTGGAATTGGACCTGGATCTGCTCAGCTCCCAAACCAGCCCCCTTCCAGCCATGCTGGCGGTGGGATGTAGCTGAGAGCTGGATGGCACAGGGCAAAGAATGGGCTTGGAAATGGGGAAGAGTTTGTTGTGGGCAGAGCAGGAGGCGGAAGAGATTTGGATGGTAGAAAGGGCTTAATTCCAGTTTGGAGCATGACAAGAAGTGGACAGAGGAGGAGGGTACACCCATCCCGTCTGGAAACGAGGGCGTGTTGGGTGGAGGAGGGAATCAGTTTGCAGAGGTTGGGTGGAGCCAGGTAATGGAGAACCTCCGGGCCGGGGCGGGCGGGGGCCTCTGGTGTGGCGGGGATGCACCAGGCAGGTAACAAAGGGGTAGGACTGGCCATGCTGGAGAGAGGGCATATCTCCATGGCATGCAAAGCCTGCAGCAGAGAGGAGATGGCAAGGAACGAGTAGGGAGAGGCCCTGAAGGGTCCCTGGCCCAGGTGTGTGCGGGTTTTGCGGACTCCACGTTGGGCTTGGCCTGGGTGATCGCTGGAAACTGGGGCCTGTTGTGACTGGGTCAGGGTCGGGGACTTGGGAGGTACAGTGGCTCAGGAAGAGGGCAGGAGGGCATGTGGGCAGGCTTTGGCGCAGAGCCCCTACCACCCCAATGCCGTTTCTCGCCTCTTCAGAGCCCCCAGGTGGTGAGGACCCCCCACTGGACACAGATGTCCTTGTCCCTGGAGCTCCTGAGCGCCACTCGCCCATTCAGAACCTGGACCCCCCACTGCGGCCAGATTCAGGCAGCGCCCCTCCTCCAGCCCCCCGTTCCTTCTCGGGGGCTCGAATCAAAGTGCCCAACTACTCGCCGTCCCGGAGGCCCTTGGGGGGTGTCTCCTTTGGCCCCCTGCCCTCCCCTGGTGAGCACTGGGCATGTGGGGGTTGGGGTTGGAGCTGGGGAGGTGGGAGCTGCTGGTAACACCGACCCTCCCCCCACAGGAAGTCCATCTTCGCTGACCCACCACATCCCCACAGTGGGAGACCCGGACTTCCCAGCTCCCCCCAGACGCTCCCGTCGTCCCAGCCCTTTGGCCCCCCGGCCGCCTCCATCACGGCGGGCCTCCCCTCCTCTCAAAACCTCCCCTCAGCTCAGGGTGCCCCCTCCTACCTCAGTCGTCACAGCCCTCACACCTACCTCAGGGGAGCTGGCTCCCCCTGGCCCGGCCCCATCTCCACCACCCCCTGAAGACCTGGGCCCAGACTTCGAGGACATGGAGGTGGTGTCAGGACTGAGTGCTGCTGACCTGGACTTTGCGGCCAGCCTGCTGGGGACTGAGCCCTTCCAGGAAGAGATTGTAGCCGCTGGGGCCATGGGGAGCAGCCACGGGGGCCCAGGGGACAGCTCCGAGGAGGAAGCCAGCCCCACCTCCCGCTACATCCACTTCCCTGTGACTGTGGTGTCCGCCCCTGGCCTGGCCCCCAGCGCCCCCCCTGGAGCCCCCCGCATTGAACAGCTGGACGGTGTGGACGACGGCACTGACAGCGAGGCCGAGGCGGTGCAGCAGCCTCGGGGCCAGGGCACTCCTCCTTCAGGGCCAGGAGTAGGCCGGGCAGGGGTCCTCGGGGCTGCAGGGGACAGGGCCCGGCCTCCTGAGGACCTGCCATCAGAAATTGTGGATTTTGTGTTGAAGAACCTAGGGGGGCCTGGGGAGGGAGGTGCTGGCCCTAGAGAGGAGTCGCTCCCCCCGGCGCCTCCCCTGGCTAATGGCAGCCAGCCCCCCCAGGGTCTGCCTGCCAGTCCAGCTGACCCCACCCGCACATTTGCCTGGCTCCCAGGGGCCCCGGGGGTCCGGGTGTTAAGCCTTGGCCCTGCCCCTGAGCCCCCCAAACCTGCCACATCCAAAATCATCCTTGTCAACAAGCTGGGGCAAGTATTTGTGAAGATGGCTGGGGAGGGTGAACCTGTCCCACCCCCAGTGAAGCAGCCACCGTTGCCCCCCACCATTTCCCCAACAGCTCCCACCTCCTGGACTCTGCCCCCAGGCCCCCTCCTCGGCGTGCTGCCCGTGGTCGGGGTGGTCCGCCCTGCCCCGCCCCCACCGCCCCCTCCCCTGACGCTGGTGCTGAGCAGTGGGCCAGCCAGCCCGCCCCGCCAGGCCATCCGTGTCAAGAGGGTGTCCACTTTCTCTGGCCGGTCCCCGCCAGCACCTCCCCCATACAAAGCCCCGCGGCTGGATGAAGATGGAGAGGCCTCGGAGGACATCCCCCAGGTTCTGGGGCTTGGCAGTGGCGGGTGAGTGTGGGTGCTGAGACTGGCAGAGCAGGCAAGGGGGCGGATGGGTGGGAGATACGGCTCATCCTTCTCGGGCTCGTCCTCCCAGGTTTAGCCGTGTGAGGATGAAAACCCCCACAGTGCGCGGGGTCCTTGACCTGGATCGGCCTGGGGAGCCCGCTGGGGAAGAAAGTCCTGGGTGAGTGACCAGGCCTCTCTCCCTGGAGGGTCTGGGACCTCTGTCCTTCCCCTTCCTGACAGGTCTCTTCTCGCAGGCTCCTCCAGGAACGGTCCCCTTTGCTGCCACTTCCGGAAGGTGGTCCTCCCCAAGTCACCGATGCTCCCCCAGACCTGCTGCTTGAGTCCCAGTGGCACCACTATTCAGGTAGGGACCGGCCTTGCCCTCTCTCTCGCTCCTTGCCTGTGCTTGGCTCAGCTGGGTGACTCACAGATGCAGAATCAGTCGGCTTTGAAAACCAGTATCTACTCCTGGGGGCCAAGCCTGAGCCTCAGTGCTAGAGTTAGAGATGACCTTGGGGAATCTCTGGCCTTGTGGGAGAAACAGACATGGACATGATATTTCAGCTCTGTGGGATCATCTTAAAGGTCTTTGTCCAGCATGCCCAAGAGCCCAGGGGAGGGCCTCAGAGCCTAGCCTGCCAAGGGCTGAGAGTTAGCTTCGTAGAGTAGCCAAAGGTGAAGTTCTAGGATCATCCAGAGAGAATGCAACCCACCTAGCACCCAGATGATGGTCAGGGACAGGGAAGATCAGAAGACTGGTGTCCCAGAGGCCTGGGGAAAGGAGTCATCACATCTCAGCTGCCACAGAGACTGCCAGGCCTGTGGAGTCTAGGGTTGGTGTCCAGTGAGAGCAGGTGGCACAGGGTGGGATGTTGTGTCAGAGTCCAGAATTGAGACCATGGTTGAGGAAGGCAAAACAGCCCAGGCACCTGGCCAGAGTTCAGCTAAGGATGGTGAGTGGGAGGTGGGCCAGTAGCGTGGAGGTGCTTGGTGTGAGGGCTGAGACAGCAGATGCATGGATGGCGGGGAAGGGCAGGCTGGGATGGAAAAGCCAGTGGGAAGAGGCCTGGTGGCCGGTTTTGAACTGGTGACCTCTGAGGTAAAGGAGAGGAGGGGAAGCAGGTGTTTATGCAGAAACTGTAATAGGTAGAGGTGGAGACCCCTGGAGAAGGCGTGGCTGGTAGACTGCTTGAAGCTGGGGGGAGTTTTCTGTTGGTCCTTTAGGGCAGTGGTGGGAGGAATGGCTGCGGCCAGGTAAGCTGGTGGTCAAGCAGCCTGAGGCTGGGATTTTGTGGTGGCCCAATCCTGTCCAGATGTTTGGATTTTCTCGTGACACAGAGCTCAGTTGCTGAGCGGGAAGCAGAGTGACGTGGATTGAGACTGCTTAACTCAGAGGCTGCTTATGTCTCAAAGATGACATGAGAATATGGCAGTGGCCTTGGGAGGTCCCTGTCCTCAGGGACCAGACCACATTTTGGTGCAGGACACAGACACGTTAGCAAGGGCAGGTTAGAGTGGGCACTGAGAAAGCGAGCAGTGAGAGCACCTGCCAGGGTCCTGTGGTCAGTCCTGCCGTGTTCGGGAAACAGTGGAGGTGAGGGTTGGGGGACACGGGGAAGAAGTTGTCAGAGGTAGACTCTGGGGCACTGAGGCCTGGAAAGGACGGGAGTCACACGGCAGGAGTGTTGCTTTAGAGTCTCCCTTGGGGCAGGGGAGGTGGGGCAGGGTGGCCTGGAGAGGTGACATCGGGAGAGTGTGGCCATGTGGGTTTTGCCTCTCCTAAAGCCTGTTCCACTCAAGCTTTTGTGCCCCCAACTCCCAGTGGTCAGTCCCCAGCCCACATCTGCTTGAGCAGCAGCAGCGTTTTGTGCAGCGGATCCCTCCCGCCTTGAAGCATTGTCTTCCCTGGCTTCCAAGGCTGCTCCTGCTCTCACCTCTGGTCCTGCCTCCTTGCCCACGGCTGTCAGTCAAGATGTGTGCGGGGGCCCTGGCCTTGACTTCTCTGTATGCTCACTCCCAGGGGCTCCCTTCCAGCTTGGTGGCTGTACTGTCTGTGTTCTGATTGTCTCCACATTGCTCTCTCCAGCCTAGACCCTGTCCCTGAACTGTGGCCTCCTCCATCCCGTCCTGCTGCCTGCCCACCATCTCCACCAGCAGGTTGCAGGGGGAGGTTTCTAAGAGACCTCTCAAAGTCAGCCTGTCCCAAACTGAGCCCTCCACCTGCACGCCAAACCCATTCTTCTTTCACCTTCGCTATCAGTCCATGGCAGTTTTATCCTTCCAGGTGTTCAGGCCCAGCGTTGTCCTGACCCCCAACCCGCTTCTTCACATCCACATCTACTACGTCAGCATGTCCCATCTGCCCTGTTTAATCTGTTAACCCTCGAGAAATCCACTAAATAGCTCATAACATACAGTGTACTTGGTTCTGTGCATGTGAGCCTATATAATAATATATTTGTAGCTGGGCGCAGTGGCTTACGCCTATAATCCCAGCACTTTGGGAGGCCAAGGCAGGTAGATCACCTGAGGTCAGCCTGGCCAACATGGTGAAACCCTGTCTATACTAAAAATACAAAAATTAGCCAGGTGTGGTGGTGGGCGCCTGTAATCTTAGCTACTCAGGAGGCTGAGGCATGAGAATTGCTTGAATCTGAGAGGCAGAGGTTGCAGTGAGCCGAGATCGCGCCATTGCATTCTAGCCTGGGCGACAGAATGAGACTGTCTCAAAAAATGATAATTATATATTTGTAATAGTTACAGAAATTTGCTGCATCTAAAAAAAGACGTGCAAAATATAATTCTCTGGTATTTTAAATTTTGTGTGAGAAACAGAATGATGACAGGTAGATGGGATGTATGGGACACTGGGTTTGAGTGAGCCCTAGGCGTGTCCTGCCAAAAGGCCCCAAGCCTCCGTGGAACGCTCTTGTACCTGAGAAGTCCTGCAGAAGAGGAGCCGCAGGCTCCTTAGGGGAAGAAATGTTCATTCTGCAGCGCACACTGGGTAATTGGAGCAGAAGGAGGGCCATTAGACCCTAGTATCTGTGTCTGCGCCTAGGGGTGGAGAGAGTGGTGTCTGCTGGGAGCACAGCGGGGCTCAGGGGCTTTTGAGTCCAGGAAAGGTGATCTTCACTCCAGCCTGCTTCTTGGGACCAGGTGAGGCTTCAAGCTCTGAGGAAGAGCCTCCATCCCCAGATGATAAAGAGAACCAGGCCCCGAAACGGACCGGCCCACATCTGCGCTTCGAGATCAGCAGTGAGGATGGGTTCAGTGTGGAGGCAGAGAGCTTGGAGGGTGAGTTTGAGGGGTGCAGTGGCAGGAGGGAGAGTGTCCATAAAACACCATCCTGACTCAGCCCTGGCTCTGCTGTCTCCCTAGGGGCGTGGAGAACTCTGATCGAGAAAGTGCAAGAGGCCCGAGGGCATGCCCGACTCAGACATCTCTCCTTTAGTGGTAAGGAGTGGGCCCCGCAGGGGGCTGGGGACTGGATGTCTCCCTGAGGGCACCATGGGCCCTCCACATGACAGGTATGTCCTCAACATCTCCTCTCAGGAATGAGTGGGGCGAGACTCCTGGGCATCCACCACGATGCTGTCATCTTCCTGGCCGAGCAGCTTCCTGGAGCCCAGCGTTGCCAGCACTATAAGTTCCGTTACCACCAGCAGGGAGAGGGCCAGGAGGAGCCGCCCCTGAATCCCCATGGGGCTGCTCGGGCAGAGGTCTATCTCCGGTGAGAGGTCTAGGGTGTGATGCCTGGGTCAGGATGCTCCTATGAGAGCTCTTGAGGGTGGGACTTAACTGTGTAGTTATATATTTATATACTGTATATATACTATATATTTATATATATATGTGGAGGTTGGAAACTGAGGCCTGGGGAGGAGACACTAGGTCACTTCAAGAGTTATTTCTAGAGTTGGCCATGCTCAGTGGCTCATGCCTGTAATCCCACCACTTTGGGAGGCTGAGGCAGGAGGATCGCGTGAGCCCAGGGTTCGAGACCAGCGTGGGCAACGTGGCAAAACCGCATCTGTAAAATAAAAATTTAAAGAAGAGTTATTTCTAGAGCTGACATAAGAATGAACCCCACCCATTTCTCTGTTAGCCCTGTCTTCAATAGTATATTCCTCCTTCCCCTGCTCCCACCTGCAGGAAGTGCACCTTTGACATGTTCAACTTCCTGGCCTCCCAGCACCGGGTGCTCCCTGAGGGGGCCACCTGTGACGAGGAAGAGGATGAGGTGCAGCTCAGGTCAACCAGGTATGGAGTGTGAGCTGGGGGGCAGGTGGTGGTCTGGAAGGGTCTTAGAGAGTGAGCACGGGTGAGAGAGGTCTTTCTGAGCACCAGCCTGGGTGACCCTGCTGTCCCTCACCAGACGTGCCACCAGCCTGGAGCTGCCCATGGCCATGCGCTTTCGTCACCTTAAGAAGACGTCCAAAGAAGCTGTGGGTGTCTACAGGTGAGTGGGGTTGGGGGGGAGGATGCCCCTTGGGTGGACGGACAGGTGCACTGGGTAGGGGGTACTGCCTGGTTTCTGTCCCCCTGGCCCCTGAGTTCCCTGTTTGTCCTGCCCTGCAGATCAGCCATCCACGGGCGAGGCCTGTTCTGTAAGCGCAACATCGATGCAGGGGAGATGGTCATCGAGTACTCCGGCATCGTCATCCGCTCCGTGCTGACTGACAAGCGGGAGAAGTTCTACGATGGGAAGGTGGGCTCCCAGTGGCCGTGGGAAGACAGTGGGTGAAGCGAGCCTGTCCACAGGGACAGAGCACCTGATCTTCCCACCTCATCCCTGCAGGGCATCGGGTGCTATATGTTCCGCATGGATGACTTTGATGTAGTGGACGCCACGATGCATGGCAATGCCGCCCGCTTCATCAACCACTCTTGTGAGCCCAACTGCTTCTCTCGGGTCATCCACGTGGAGGGCCAGAAACACATTGTCATCTTCGCCCTGCGCCGCATCCTGCGTGGTGAGGAGCTCACCTACGACTACAAGTTCCCCATCGAGGATGCCAGCAACAAGCTGCCCTGCAACTGTGGCGCCAAGCGCTGCCGTCGGTTCCTTAACTGAGGCCGTGGTTGCCCACCACGACCCCTCACACCTCCTGCTGCCGTCGCTGCCATCTTGCCCCTAGCCTGGGGGCCCCCCAGCCCCTCCCAGAGCATCTCACCCCCATCCTCATGTTCAGGGTGGATGTGGGCATGCAGGCGACAAGGGCCCTGCCTCCACCCCTCCAGCCCACCCAGCAATCGCCCCCTTTCTGCCCTGGGGGCCCAGGATGTAGATATTGTACAAAGGTTTCTAAATCCCTTCTTTTCTATGCACTTTTTTATTTAAGAGGTGGGGTCCCAGGTGGGAACCCCCCCACAATAAAGTCTGTCAATGTTTGGAGAGGTGGTCTTCCCATTTGTAGGGTATGGGGGCAGGTAGGAACCCCACTTCTACACACCCACCCATCATAAGCCAAGGAAGTTCATCAGCCTCAACAGATAGGTGAGGCCATCATTGAGAATTAGAAGTCAGCCGTGGGGTCTGTTACGGCTTCAGAACAACACAGAACACAGCACGTGTCTGTAGCAGGGCTGTTGCCCAGAGGGGATTCTGGTGGCCCAGAGGCACCTGGGGTCAACCCTCCCACATGTGGCCCTGTTTGTATGTTAGAATAGGCCCTTCTAGGGCAAAGAGCAGTGAGGATAGCTGTTGGGTCTTTGCCTAATTAGGATTGTACTTCAAGAAGTACTTCAGTGCTAATTGTATACTGGGCTTAGTAGTCAACAAAGTTCTTTATTGAGTGTTAAGCCCAACAAACCCCAGATCAGCCAAGCTTGGACAGCACCCGCAATGCATCTGCCCGCCCTAGCTGGGCGAGGTGTGTGCCAAGCTGGCCCAGAGAGGCAGAGGGCTCCCTTGCTACCACCATCTCAATCAGAGCCCGCAGCGGCGAGCGACTTGGCCGCAGCGAATAGGCAAAGGTGGACCAGGCAGCAGGCAGCCCATATCTCGCGGCCAGGTGTCGAGTAGTGCCATGGGCCATGCCCCCACCTGGCCCAGGCTCAGGGTCCAGCAGTACAATCAGCTCTTCCAGCACCTCCAGCTCATCCAGGAGGCGAGACAGGGGCTGTGACCCCAGACCGGGCAGTTCTGGAAGAAAGGGGAAGGGTAAAGGGGAGGAAGGGTGGGCGTCCAGTCCACCTTCCCCGCCCCGGGGCTCCTCCAGGACTAACCCCTGCTCAGAAGTGGAAGTAGAGAGGCCTTCCATGTGTCCCCTGTCTCCAGGGCGCCTGGGGAGGACAGATGCGAGGAGGAAGGGGCGTGGGTGTTGGGGACTCCGCAGACCAAGCCAGGATAGGGATAGGGGTCGGCTTTCTCCTTGGGCCGGCAGAGGTGCCAGAGCAGAATGAACAGGAGGATCGCTATCACCGCCAAGGTCAGGAGCAGGACCAGCACCAATAGCGGGAGGAAAGTCGGCAAGGCCTGCTGAGGGATGGGCTCAGGGGTCCTCCAGGCAATGGAACTTGCTGGTGAGCTGCGCTCCTGGGAGCTAGGGCCGCCTGGGTTTCCAGTTGTGAGGGGGCAGGGCCCCTTGGCAGGGACCGGCCTCTGGGGATAAGGGGTTGGAGTAAAGCTGGAGGCCACACTCCACTCCTGCCCGCTCCCAAACTTTCCATATTTATACCCTTTAATGGGGCCACATCCCATCTGACATGGTACCTGATAAGGTAGTTGGGCCCCGCAAGGCCCAACTACCTTAACCTAGGAGCTCCCGACCCCTGCAGGCCAGTCACCTCCCGAAACCACGGCCCCACCCCTTACGTGGGGCTACGCCCTTTCCCTACATCTAGGCCCCCCACCTCCGGGGGCACGCCCTTGCCCGGCCGGGAGTCCCATCCGCACCTCTCTGCAGCGCCTCAGGGTTCTGCCCCCGCCCGCGGCGGGAGTAGGGGTCACGGCTCCGCCGCCGCAGGGGCTACATAGCTCCGCACCGTCGGGGTTGCACTGCCCAGAAGAACACTCTCGGAACGGGAGCGTTACGAAATCGCCGTGGTCATTGAGCCCGCAGTTTTCCCGGAACTCATAGTCTAGCGGGAAAGCTGCTCTCCAGCGCGGCCGTCTAGCCCGCCCCTGCTCAGGCAACGCCCTCTCCCTTCGCCCTATCCCAGCGTGCCCCGCCCCTCCAGGACGCTCCCAGCCTATCAGCGTGCGCTCCGCTCCTGTCACTTTTCTCCGGGCTCGCCTTTTCATTCCCCGCCTGCTCCGCTCCGAGCTCCGCCCACTCCCGGTTTATCTACATAAAGCCCACCCTTTCCACCGGGCCCCTATCCCGCCTCTCCAGTCATATCCCTTCGCTGTTGCCTTGCGGTAGCCCGCACTATCTGCACAGGCTCTGCCTGCCATCCCTGTGTGATCTACATAAGGCCCACCGCTTAGACCCCTAAGCAAGACTCTCTGGCCCGTAGCCCACAGACCTCACGCCTTCCCCGCTCCCTATCACCTGCAAACTCCCAAGCAAGGCTGGGTCTCGGATTCTCACCCGGGCAGGGGGGCGGCCCGAAGCGATGCAGGCAGCTGCTGCAGCACTTGTTGTCTGGGTTCCAGTATTCAAGGCGGCCGCAGTACTGGGAGGCTTCCGGCAGTGACGCCAGAGCCAGAAGCAGCAAGGCCGTCAGGAGGCATCGTCCAGGCCCCATCTGGGGGGCCGTGATAGCGGGACCTCCAAACACAGAGCCTCTGCCACACTTTCCGGGGAAACCGAGCAGAAGAAAGGACGCGATGATGTCGGGGAACAGAATTCCCACGCCTCTTCGGAAGCCGGGAATCTACCCTCGAGTCCCCATCCCCCAACTGAGCCGGTTATCAGAGAAGCCCACAAAGCCAAAAGGGGACTAAGAGAGAGCACTGCGGATCTAGATTGCAAGAATGCATATCCCACCTCTGCCATTTCCTCACCCACCCACCTTCCCTTTTCCATCCCTAAAATGAGACAATAATAGCACCTGTCTCATAGGGTTATTGTGGAGAATTAGAACCGTTATTAGAAGTAAAGCAGGGGCTGGGTGCGGTGGCTCATGCCTGTAATCCCAACACTTCGGGAGGCCAAGACAGGAGGACCACTTGAGCCCAGGAGTTCGAGAGATCAGCCTGGACAACAAAATGAAACCCCGTCTCTTAAAAAAAAAAAAAAAAAGCAAAGCACTTTGCCAAGTGCAGTGGCTCACATCTGTAGTCCCTGCTACTAGGGAGGCCAAGGTGGGAGGATTGCTTGAGCCACAAATTATAGACCAGCCTGGGCAATACAGTAAGACCTCATCTCTAAAAACAAAACCAAAAAAACTGGCTGCCGGGCGCAGTGGCTCACGCCTGTAATCCCAACACTTTGGGAGGCCAAGGTGGGTGGATCACCTGAAGTCAGTAGTTCAAAACCAGCCTGGCCTACATGGTGAAACGCTGTTTCTATTAAAAATACAAAATTAGCTGGGCGTGATAGCGCATGCCTGTAAATTCCAGCTACTTGGGAGGCTGAGGCAGGAGAATTGCTTGAATCTGGGAGGTGGAGGCTGCAGTGAGCTGAAATCGTGCCATTGCACTCCAGCCTGGGCAACAAGAGTGAAACTCTTTTTTTTTTTTTTTTTTTTTTTTTTTTTTGAGATGGAGTCTCGCTCTGTCGCCCAGGCTGGAGTGCAGTGGCCGGATCTCAGCTCACTGCAAGCTCTACCTCCCGGGTTCATGCCATTCTCCTGCCTCAGCCTCCTGAGTAGCTGGAACTACAGGCGCCCGCCACCTCGCCTGGCTAGTTTTATGTATTTTTTAGTAGAGACGGGGTTTCACTATGTTAGCCAGGATGGTCTCGGCCTCCCAAAGTGCTGGGATTACAGGCTTGAGCCACTGAGCCCGGCCAAGAGTGAAACTCTTTAAAAAAAACAAAACAAACAAGCTAAAGTGCTGGAAATAGCACCTCACATATAGTAAACTCAATGTTTAAGTGTAAGGCATTACTCACTCCCATCTCAATTTGGCAGGGACGGAGGAGACAGCCCTGTACTGACTGAGACCACCTCCCAGCACCTCACCTCACCTCACCTTCCAATCCTCATCTCCTTGGGGCTAGGACTCCTCCCACCTGCCACAACCAGGTCTCTCCCCCTTGAATAAGCCTCAGATGGAGGTGCTAAGGTTTTCAGCACAAAGGTGTCCCCACCCTACCAGTACCGTTAGGGTCCTGGGTCCCAAGCTGCCCGTGCCAAGTTCCTCAGCTGAAGTTGTGGCCGGGACCCAGTCTTGTTTCCCCTTTTCGTCACATGTGTGGGTGGAGGGAAATGCCAAACCACAGCAAAAGCAAGTTGATACCGAAGCAAAACACAGAGCTTTATCAAGACAAGGGCGGTAGAAGAAAGTCTCCATGCTGAACAGATTACATTATGGAGCCCAGGAGCCTGGGAAAGATGGGCCAGGAGAGTGAAGGGGGCTTTGAGGAGAGGTCCTGCCAGAAATATTTGTCCCTGTCCGGGGTGAAGAGTAAGAGGGTAAGGGGGCCAGGGCCTCAGAAGCGGCCATGCCGGTGATCAGGGGAACGCCGACAGTTCCCCTCTCGGGGACAGTGGCTAGTATGGAACCTCGGGGGTGACCCGGGAATAGGAGTGTTGAGAGTTAGGTTAGAATGCTGAGGAGTGGTGCAGAGATCCTGCAGGCCTGCCTCTCTGCTCTGGGATGAGGCAGGAGGGTGCTGAAATAACTAGAGTTCTAAGACATGGCCTCAGTGGCCAGCATCGGGGTACTCAGTGGCCAGTATCAGACTGGTACTCAGTGGCCAGTATCAGGCCAGGCTAGTCGTGGATTAGGGGTTCAGGCTGGTTTGGGGATTGGGACTTAGGTACTGGTCTCCAGATGGGGCTCAGAACTACTCTTAGGGTGTAAGAGTCTTGGGAATGACCAGGCGCCTGTAATCCCCACACTTTGGGAGGCCAAGATGGGTGGATTACCTGAGGTCAGGAGTTCGAGACCAGCCTGGCCAACATGGTGAAACCCCGTCTCTACTAAAAATACAAAAATTAGCCAGGCGTGGTGGTGGGCACCTGTAATCCCAGCTACTTGGAAGGCTGAGAAAGGGGAATTGCTTGAACCTGGGAGGCAGAGGTTGCAGTGAGCCGAGACCGTGCCTTTGCACTCCAGCCTAGGGAAGAAGAGCAAAACTCCGTCTCAAAAAAAAAAAAAAAAAAAAGAGTCAGCCAGGAGTAGTGGCTCACACCTGTAATCCCAGCACTTTGGGAGAGTGAGGCAGGTGGATCACGAGGTTAGGAGTTCAGACCAGCCTGGCCATGATGGTGAAACCCCGTCTCTACTAAAAATACAAAAATTAGACGGGCATGGTGGCAGGCACCTGTAATCCCAGCTACTTGGGAGGCTGAGGCAGAGAATTGCTTGAACCTGGGAGGCAGAGGTTGCAGTGAGCCAAGATCGTGCCACTGCACTCCAGGCCGGGCGACAGAGCGAGTCTCCATCTCAAAAAAAAAAAAAAAAAAAAAAAAAAAAAAGAGTCTTGGGAACGTTGTTACTAGGGCTTAGGGTCAGGCTCATCTGAGGATATAGGGGCCTTAGGACATGAGGAGACACAGCAGGCTGGTCCTGAGGTACCTGCGCCTGGGTCCCCGCCCATAGACCTGCCTCCGGAGGTTCTGGGAAATGGGCCGCAGATGCATGAAGTTGCAGAAGCCACCTCGGGTACATTCCCTGCGTAGAGAGATGGAGGAGGCCATTGTCACTGACAGTCCCTACCACACATTCAAAGTCTGGGATTCCAAGTGCCCATCCCACCCTTGAACTACCATACCCCATCTCATACTGGCGACAGCATGACTCCCGAAAGTCAGTGACAGGAGACAGTTCAGCGTGCACAGCCTGCCCATTGAACCAGCGGTTATTGAGTTCAGCCACGGCCCGCTCTGCATCCTCTTCCCGCCGGAACTGCAGGAAACGTCAGTCGAGATCAGCAGGAGAACTCAGAGATCTTCAGGGTACTCATTAGCAGCTCTGGGGCTGGACTGGATTTAGTGATGAACTTCAAGCTGAGAGCCTTCAGTGGTCACCATCAGGCATTGAAATGCCTCCATCTCTGGGCCCTAAGTGGGGGACAGCAAGCACCTTGACATAGACGTTGCCCACGAGGTGGTCCCCAAGGTCGTCGCACATATTCATCTCTTCAATCTCCCCATACTTCTCCTGCAATTCTGTGAACACCTCCTGTGGAAGACGGAGAGGAACTCAGCTGAGCTCCCACAAGAAACCCAACCTACCCCTGCCAACCCTCACCTCGAAGAAGCTATCATAGTGCTCCTGCACCTCCACGTCGCTCACATGACCTGGGGGAGGGGGGTAGGGTGGAATCAGGGCGTAGCCTACTGAGGACTATTCACCTTGCCCCCAGGCCTGGTCCCTTACTCACAGTGTGATCCGTCTGCAGTTTGGGCTGTATTCTGTGGATTCCGGTACAGGTTGAGCAGCACTATGGTCTGCACAGAATTTAAAAGGGGCGGGGCCTGAGCTCAGAGGGCAGGGCTGCATGCAAAGAGAGTGAGGCATGAAGGTTGGGGGTGGAAGCTTGCACCCCAGCCTAAGCATGGTGAGTGCATCGGCGATCCTTTTCCCCTAAGAAACCAGAAACGGGATGGAGGGGACTGACAAGGACGAACAGCCGCGGTGTGTAGGGTGTACGCAGGGGGGCGCGACCAAGTTCCCAGGAGACGGGCAGGAAGACTGGTGGGAGGAGCCTGCAGAAAGGTCCAATCAGAAAAAAAGCCGGGCGGTAGGGAGGGCCTCAGGAACTCGGAATAGGCGGGACATGGTGACTACGGCCCCAGAAGAGGAAGGGCCAAGGAGGCGTTAACTCCAGAAGCTCCGTGCCGGGTCTCACCTGGCTGAATGTCGGCTTGTTGTGAAGCCGGGAGCACCGGTCTCCGTGCCGGCAGGCCCCGATCTTAAAGTAAAAAGAGCAGTTAACCCTGGAAGAGGTGCAAAGACAGAGGTGAACCGAGGGCTGGGGAGGCGGGACACCCCAGAAACACCGCCCCACCACCCAGGACCCCAGTACCCCGGCCTCGACCCCCCGAGAGTCCACTCCCAGCGCCCGTTCTCACTTATCCTTCTCAGTTCCGAATATCGAAGCTAAATATTCACCCATTTTTACCCAAGCCCTCCAGTTCTGGCTGCTCTTACATCACTTCCGTTGCTTAGGAGCGCTGGGAAGTGTAGTTCGTTGCTCCCTCCAGGCGCTTACCAAGCTCTCGGAAACGCCCCAGGGCGCTTGCGCGTGGGAGACGCGCGACTCCCCGGCAGGAATTCTCTCAACGACGCATGCGTGCAGTGTTGCCTCGCCCAAAGAAGACTACAATCTCCAGGGAAACCTGGGGCATCTCGCGCATACGTCCGTAACTGAAAGTGGCTAAGGCGTCCCAGCCGGAGGAAGTGAGCTCTCCCGGTAAGTTGGGGGTCGTTTCGCCCACCCTAGTAAATATAAAGAGCTCTTTAATCCAGCCAGCTTGCTAGTGGGGGCGGGGATGCTCTGCTTTTAGCAAACCCACCTTTACATTTATCTCTGATTTGTTGTAATAGGGGCGTGGTTGTTCGTGATCCTTGCATCTGTTACTTAGGGTCAAGGCTTGGGTCTTGCCCCGCAGACCCTTGGGACGACCCGGCCCCAGCGCAGCTATGAACCTGGAGCGAGTGTCCAATGAGGAGAAGTTGAACCTGTGCCGGAAGTACTACCTGGGTAAGGGCAGATCACTAGGGTCCCAGGAAAAGAGAGGGGACTGGACTAGAGCACCCGAGGGAAGAGGGCCTCGGGGCCTGGATTCGTGAGTCTAAGAGATGAAGCACCTGTGAACGCCAACTCCTGGATTTGAGCGGGGAGGGCCTGGGTCCTGAGGAATGAGGAAGCTGGGGCGTCAGTTTCTGGATCCCAAGAGAGGAGGGGGATTGAGGGCCTGGACTCTTGGGTCCAGCGAAAGAGATGGTTGAGGAATCAGATTGCTGGATCCCAAAGAGGAGGCAGATTCCTGAGTCCCTGACAGCAGAAATCTCCATTTGAACTTGAGTGTGGGAGAGTTTCTTCCAAATAGATCTGGGTGGGAGTTGGAGATCTTCATTGCCTTATGAGGTTTTAGGGTTTGTGTGTTTTTTTTTTTCTTTCTCCCTAGGTGGGTTTGCTTTCCTGCCTTTTCTCTGGTTGGTCAACATCTTCTGGTTCTTCCGAGAGGCCTTCCTTGTCCCAGCCTACACAGAACAGAGCCAAATCAAAGGCTGTGAGTCCAGAGTACAGAGGAGGGAGGCCAGTGGCTGGGGAGAGGGGGAAGCGGGGGAGTCTTGGTGGGAAGGGACAATGGAGGATCCAGAATTTTGGGGCTCTGGGTGAGAAGGGAAGGCTGGTCTAGGGAAGTCTGGAGAGCAGCAGGAGGCCAACCCTTCCCACTTCTGTTTCCCATGACAGATGTCTGGCGCTCAGCTGTGGGCTTCCTCTTCTGGGTGATAGTGCTCACCTCCTGGATCACCATCTTCCAGATCTACCGGCCCCGCTGGGGTGCCCTTGGGGACTACCTCTCCTTCACCATACCTCTGGGCACCCCCTGACAACTTCTGCACAGACTGGAACCCTGCTCATTCTCCCAGGACAGGCTCCTTAGAGCAGAGGAGCCTGTCCTGGGAGCCCCTTCTCAAACTCCTAAGACTTGTTTTCATCTCCCCTGTTCTCTGCTGACATCACCCAATAAAGGACCCTAACTTTCGATACTGACTTCCTGGGATCTTTTAGAGGTTGAGGCATAAATGATTATTAACATTTAAAAACATTTGTTGAGTGCTTTGTGCCAGGCTTAGTATTTAGACATGATGTACATTTTTTACAGTAAATACTACTCATAATCTTCTGAACTAGGAACTTTCCTGCGCAGGAAACTATTAGATGAGGAACTAAGAAAGGAATAGTGCTTCCGTTGCTTTTTTTTTTTTTTTTTTTTTTGAGACAGTCTTGCTCTGTTGCCCAGGCTGGAATGCAGTGGTACAATTGGTCTAGTGCTTCCATTTCTAGGGGCTGTTACCCTGTACTGGTAGTCGTGAATTCAAAAACATAACTTTCCTACTGTGGGCTTCAGTATTCTCATCAGAAGTGTAGATCACAATGCTACCTCCTAGGATTTATTTGGACCAAGATGTGTGATAAATCCAAGTTTCCCGTTTTCTGAAGGAAGTGTTGTCTGCAAAAATAAAAATAGTCAAGAGCTTTCTCAGAGAATCCTTCCTTGACCATCCATCTTATTTTAAATTCAATCACCACCTTGATATTCCTATGTCCGTTTAAGGCTACACTTTTTTTGTGGGTTTTTTTTTTTTTTTTTTTTTTTTTGGTGGGGGGCTGGGGATTTGTTGTTGTCTGTTTTTCGAGATGGAGTCTTGCTCTGTCACTCAGGCTGGAGTGCAGAAGTGTGATCTCAGCTCACTGCAACCTACGCCTCCCGGGTTCAAGCGATTCTCCTGCCTCAGCCTCTGGAGTAGCTGGAATTACAGGGGCATGCCATCAGTCCCGGCTAATTTTTGTATTTTTGGTAGAGACGGGGTTTCACCATGTTAGCCAGGCTGGTCTCGAACTCCTGGTCGCAGGTGATCTGCCCACCTCGGCCTCCCAAAGGGCTGATACTTACAGGTGTGGGCCACCATGCCCTGCCCAGACTATATTCTTTCTCCTATTACATTTCACTTAGAATGTTTTACTTGTTTACTGTTTATCTTCCATCCTTTAAAAGATAAGCCCTATTAGGGCAGGGATTTTTGTCTGTTCTGTTCCTCAAGGTGTCCCCAATGCCTAGAAGAGTGCCCGGCATACTAATAAATATTTGCAAAATGAATGAAGTTGTACCTGCAAAGAGATTAACTGGTACCTGTCACCTAGAGAGTGCTCAGTGAAAGGGAACCCAACGTTATTTTACATTAGTCTTCCTCTTAGGGATGAAGGGACTCCAACGGTTGGTTAAATATGGTAAAGAGCTAAATTGGTGTTGCTCAACCCTTCTAACACTACAAGTCCCGGGAAGCCTCGCGATGCCCTAATCCTTTGTTTCCCACCGTGCCCCGCGCGGCGCAGGCGCTGTTACTCCGGGTGGGTCTGGGAACCTGGAACTACACCTCCCAGGAAGCTTGGTGGTCGATGGTTTGTTTCCGGAAGCAAAGCCCCAGGAGGGTGGGACCTAAAGCTGGGAGACTAAAGAGGCAGCTCTCAATTGGTCAGGATGTAAGATTGACGACTGCATTAACTAATAGGAGCAAGCTGCTGCCGAAGGGGCCCGCCCACAGAAGGGTGGTGGCCATGGTCCAGGCTGAACACAACCAAAGGCGGAGGAGCTGTGGCCCACGAAGCTCATCTTTGAACTGTCCCCGCCCGCCTCCCGCCTTGATTTGTGACCCTAGGCCCTTTGGGGCGCCTCTGACCCAGCTAGCCAGATCCTGGACCCAAACCATGTTCCCCGTGAAGGTGAAAGTGGAGAAATCAGGTGAGGACCCTGACGTCGGGGGCCTGTCGGGACCATCGGGTTGACAGGGTGTGGAGTCCCGGTAGAAGGGAGTATCGCGGAAAGAGGACTGCACGACTTTTCCCTGCAGCCCACCTGACAATCGCTGTATCAGGCAGCGAGCGTTGGCTGCCACCTTCACACCCTCCCGGTCTGCGCTTGAAGTCGCTTTGAGATTGAATGGTGGTGGCTCAGGCAGTGCGGTGCGTGGTAAGATATGGGGAATCCTGAGCCGGTAACTCTGAGAAGGGCCCTTTTCTCTTTTTTTTAATCTAAATTTTTTAAATATTTAAGTAGAGACGGAGTATCGCTATATTGCCCAGGCTGGTCTCGAACTCCTGACCTCAAGTGATCCTCCCGCCTTAGCTTCCTAAAGTGCTAAGATTACAGGCGTGAGCCCCCGCGCCCGGCCGAGAAGTTCTCTTTTCTTGGCTTCCCCTCAGTTTCCCCATTTCCAGCAGTGATCAGTCACACATACTTGCTGTGAGCCTGAAGTACAGGCACTCTTAATCCTCACAGTCACTATATTCCAGTAATCCTAGGAAATAGGAATTGTGGTCATTGGGGAAACTGAAACTTAGATCATTTTGGGTTGGGGCAGAGCTGACCGGATCGCAGGCCTGGCATGGTAAGGGCAGTGGGAGGGGTGCAGAATTTAGACAGAAAGATAATAGTAAAATGATGTAGGATGTCCCATGGCAAAAGTGTTATCAAAACAAAGTGGCAGGCCAGGTGCGGTGGCTCACGCCTGTAATCCCAACACTTTGGGAGGCCGAGGCCGGCAGATCACTTGAGGTCAGGAGTTTGAGACCAGCCTGGGCAACATGGCAAAACCCTGTCTCTATAAAAAATACAAAAAAAAAAAAAAAAGAAAGAAAGAAAATTAGCCAGGTGTGGTGGCACGAGCCTCTAGTCCCAGCTACTCAGGAGGCTGAGGCAGGAAGATCGCTGGAGCCGGGGAGGTGGAGGTTGCAGTGAGCTGAGATCACACCACTGCACTCCAGCCTGGGTGATAGATTGAGACCCTGAAAAAACAAACAAACAAACAAAGAAAAAACCAAAAAACGAAGGAAGAGAGAGAGAGAGAAAGAAAGAAAAGGGAGGGAGGGAAGGAAGGAAGAATAAAGGAAGGAAAAAGGAAAGGAAAGGAAAAGGAAAGGAGAAAGAAAGAAAAGGAAGGAAGGAAAGAAAAAGAAAGAAAGAAGAAAAGAAAAGAAAAAAAAAGAAAGAAAAGTGAAGTGGGTCTGACCACAAATGATGGTGAGGGAAGGTATACATCTCTTAGTACCAGGCTGAGGAGTGCAGACTCCACCCCTGGGTGCTGTAGAGTCATGGAAGGTTCCAATGGAAGGTTCCAAGCAGGGGAAGATCAGGGTCAGGTTTGTTATTTTTCTGGAAGATTCCCCTGGCTGCCTTGTGGAGGGTGGATCAGAAGGGGACACTGAGGTGGGAGCCCAGGGGGAGCAAAGGTCTGGACCAGCATGGATAGAGTGGAGAGGAGGTAGGTGGGAGAGACACTAGGGAGGCCTAGTGGACAGGTCATGGGATTGCTGGGCTGGGGTAGGGGAGAGAGAGGGGTATTCATGGTGAGGTACAGGGAGGAACTAGGGGACAGTGAGGCGACCCTTGAGAGGGAGGCTTCAGGCCCAAGTCGGGGGTTCAGGAGAGAAGCTGGGCCTGGGGAGAGATCCGTACCCTCTGCATCCGCCCAAGGCTTTGCTGCAATCTCAGCTACTCCCTTCCCCACCCTCACTCTGTCTTTCCTCTGAGCTATGTTTGAATCCCTGTGTCTCCTGACCTTCTCAGGAAGTCCCTGGACTGGTCAGGCAAGTTCCCAGGTATCCCCTCCTGGCTCTGAGCACTAGAGCCAGAGCTCCCACCAGTCAGAAAGGCAGAGCAAACACCTCTCAAAGGTAGGACAGCATAACATCATCACTCCCTCAAGTTCTGTGATGATGGGAGGCAGCCACAGGCTCACTGGGCAGGAGGGTGGGCCTAGATCTCATTTCCTGAGGGGAAAAAAAAAGTCCAAACAGGATGTTTTAGGTGAAATCTCCCAATTTTGGCCGGGCATGGTGGCTCATGCCTATAATCCCAGCACTTTGGGAGGCTGAGGTGGGTGGATCATGAGGTCAGGAGTTTGAGACCAACCTGGTTAATATGGTGAAACCTTGTCTGTACTAAAAATACAAATATTAGTTGGGCATGGTGGCACACGCCTATAGTCCCAGCTGCTTGAGAGGCTGAGGCAGGAGAATCACTTGTACTCGGGAGGCAGAGGTGGCAGTGAGCCGAGATCACGCCACTGCACTCCAACCTGGGCAACAGAGCAAGACTCTGTCTCAAAAGAAAAGAAATCTCCCAATTTTTAAATGTCAGCTCATTCAGATTGAATTCAGATTTAAAATTATACCACTGTTGGCCGGGTGTGGTGGCTCACGCCTGTAATCCCAGCACTTTGGGAGGCCGAGGCCAGCAGATCACTGAGGTCAGGAGTTCGAGACCAGCCTGGTCAACATGGTAAGACCCCATCTCTACTAAAAATACAAAAATTAGCCAGGCATGGTGGCGGGCTCCTGTAATCCCAGCTACTTGGGAGGCTGAGGCAGGAGAATCGCTCGAACCTAGGAGGTGGAGGTTGCAGTGAGCCAAGATTATGCCACTGCATTCCAGCCTGGGTGACAGAGCAAGACTCCGTCTCACAAAACATAAATACATTAATTAATTAAAATAAAGTTATACCACTGCCTCAACCAGATTCTGCACTCAGGTTGAGCCTCTGTCTCATAACTTCAGCTTTGGAACCAGACAGCCTGGGTTCAAATAATCAGCTCTGCAATTTCTTTGCTGTGTGCCTTTGAGCATGTGGCCTAACATCTCTGTGCCTCAGTTTCATTCTTTTTAAAATACGAATAAAAATAATATCTATCTGAGCCAGGCTCTATGGCACGTGCTTATAGCCCCAGCTATTTGGGAGGCTGAGACAGCAGGATCACTTGAGCCCAGGAGTTCAAAACCAGTCTGGACAACATCATGAGATCCTTTCTCAAGGAAAAAAAAATCACATCTACCCCTAAGAGTTATTGTGATAATTCAGTGAGTTATCATGTATAATACATAGGTATTTAAACCTTGCCACTGGGACAGGCACAGTGGCCCACACCGGTAATCCCAACACTTTGGGAAGCCGAGATGGCTCACTGGAATCCAGGAGTTCAAGACCAGCCTGGTCAATATCGTGAGACTCCACCTCTATATAATTTTTTCTAATATATTTATATCATATTAAAACACATTTTTTTAAAACCCAAAAGGCTCATAAGGTAAGGTGATTGGCTTTGCCTCCTGTCACAGTGCGATTGGGCGGGACAGCTCTGGAACTCAGAGCTCTTGGCATCACTCCAGCCATCTCTGCCTGCTGCACCCTTTCAGGCTGCCTGGGCCTGGTTCTGAGATTGGCCAGGGCAGATGGCACGCATGCCCCTCCCTGACCCAGTCCGCTGTCCACTTAGCTGGGGCCTGGGAGCTGACTCCTGCTGGGTTCCCTCTTGCCCCAGAGCTGGAGATGGCCAAAGCCCGGAACCAACTGGATGCCGTCTTGCAGTGTCTGCTGGAGAAGAGTCACATGGACAGGTAGGCCAGCGTGGGGTCACAGGGCCAGGTACCCTGGCAGGTTGGGGCCTCTGATCTTGGGTGGATTGGGTGGGACCCCAGAGGCTGACTTGGGGAGGAAGGTGCTTAATGGAGAGGCTGCTCGGTGCCTTCCTTCTCTGGGGCCCTGGAACACTGAGCTGAGAGATCGCTTCTGCCTCTAGGGAGCGTCTGGATGAGGAAGCTGGGAAAACGCCCTCAGACACCCATAATAAGTGAGTTTTTCTGATTGGATTTGGAGCTGAGGGTTTGTGGTTGGTAACTTCTTCCCTTATCCAAGCCCTGACCAGCACTACCTCCATCAAAGTCCTGACCACTCCACCTGTACAAAGACCCTGCGGCAGGAGAAGCTTAGGTCCCCTCGCATTTGCCTCCTAGACCCCCACGGGTATGGGTGGGACAAAAGGCCCAAGAGGCAAGTGGGGTTCATGTGAGCATCTCAGGTTTGATACCAGTATCCCCAGGGTGCCCTCTGCAGGGTTTTGCACAGGCATTTGTCTGAGGGTCAACTGTCTTTCCCCACAGGGACTGCTCCATCGCAGCCACTGGCAAAAGGTAAGGTGGCAGGGTCCCAGCCAGCTGACTAGAGGCTCTCAGCTCCTACCCCAGTCCTGACACTCCCTCTCCCTACGCAGGCCATCTGCCCGCTTCCCCCACCAGCGGAGGAAGAAGAGGAGGGAGATGGATGATGGGCTGGCTGAGGGAGGGCCACAGCGATCCAGTGAGTAGACGGTGGCCCTAGAGGGTCGGCAAGGAGCTGAGGGCCTATGCGAGGATGCTCACACACCTCCCATCCCCACCCTCCCAGACACATATGTGATCAAGCTGTTCGACCGCAGCGTGGACTTGGCCCAGTTCAGCGAGAACACGCCACTGTACCCGATCTGCCGTGCCTGGATGCGAAACAGCCCCTCTGTGCGCGAACGCGAATGCTCTCCCAGCTCACCCCTGCCCCCGCTGCCTGAGGATGAGGAGGTGGGATGGGTAGTGGACCCCAGCCCAGCAGCCTGGTGCCAGGGCAGTGGGTGGATAGGCTTAAAGGATCCTGCCCCTAAGCTAGAGGGGTAGACAGACACAGGTCCCTCACATGAATCCTGGATCCGGCCAGGCACACAGATGTGCACCCTTAGGCTGGGGTGTGGATCGAGGTCCCTAGGGAAGACATACATAGCCACCTGGCCTGGGGGACAGGGAACAGGGTTACCCTGGGCAGTTAGATGTGGATCTCCAAGATCAGGGGTTCCCAAGAGCCGAGGGGCTAGACAAGGGTCCTTAGTACAGACAGAAGTGGCCACCAGGCCTTGAGGAGCAGATGGGCTGGGCAGGAACGGATGGGGGTCTATAAGCCATCTGGCCCAGGAGGGTAGACAAGGGTCCCCAGGACAGACATATAGGACCCTTCACGCTGTCAAAAATGGACAGAGCTTCCTAGGTGGCACAGATGTGACCCCGTGGACAGGATTCCCTGAGGCAGGCAGACGTGACTCCCTGGGCTGACAGGTGTAGATGGAGTTTCTGGGCTGGATAGGAGAAGACAGGGGTCCCTGGGGCAGGCGGACTTGACCCCCTGGCTGGTTGAGGTGTCTGCCCTTCAGACATGCCTCCTGTCTGAGTCCCTTAGTGAGCCCCTCATGCCATTTGTTGCTGGGAAAGGCAGGAGGGATGAATGTGGATTCCCAGCCCCTCTGCTTTGACTCTCTTGGGCCTGGCTTGGGGCCCTTGTGTCCCCAGGGCTCAGAGGTCAACAACAGCAAGAGTCGTGATGTGTACAAGCTGCCGCCACCCACACCCCCCGGGCCACCTGGAGATGCCTGCAGATCCCGCATCCCATCCCCACTGCAGCCTGAGATGCAGGGCACCCCTGACGATGAGGTGAGTATGCCAGGCTGGCCCAGGGTTATGGGACACGTGGTGGGGCTCAGGAATGTCTACTCAACCTGGCCTCTCTGTCCATGCAGCCCTCTGAGCCCGAGCCCTCACCCTCCACACTCATCTATCGCAACATGCAGCGCTGGAAACGCATCCGTCAGAGGTGAGCGTCCCCCAACCTGCTTGCCCCTCCTAGGGCCTTTTGCAACTGCTGAGTCTTCCCTCTGCCTCCCCAGGTGGAAGGAGGCCTCTCATCGGAACCAGCTTCGTTACTCAGAAAGCATGAAGATCCTACGAGAGATGTACGAACGACAGTGATGTTCCCAGGTCCCCCCACCCCAGTAAACATCCCCCAACTCCACACTGGTGTCTGCTCCGGTCCATCCTTCCTGGCCCAGACACAAAGCAGTTGGCAGAGCTCTAGCACATTTATTGGGAGAGTGAGCCTGGGAAAGAGTAAGGGAGTGGTGGCAGGGAGAAAGGCTGTAGGGAATCAGAGCCGGTGCTCAGCTGGGTCTTGAAGGAGAAGAGGAGGAGGGTGAGAGGTGGGTTGCCGAGGATTATCTGGTTGAAGAAGACTTGGGGGTCAAGACAAAGGGACTTAGGGGGACGGGGTCTGGTTAGAGTTAGGGAGGGGGCCTAGGACATTCGTGCAGAGTCTGGGGAGGTTTGGGTGGGAGAGTCTGTACAGTTTGTGGTTGGGTGTTCTGGTTGGCCTGGGATAGGTGTCCAAGAATTAGGGTGGTCAGAAGAGGGTTCCAGAGTCTGGTGTGGCTGGCTGGGGTTTCACAGCAGAAAATGGGCTGGAGCGGGGCAGTTGTGGACTGTCTGGTCGTAGGGGAAGGATCAGGTCTTGGGAACCAGGCCTGGATGGTCTGGAGTGGGAAGTCTGTGCAGTCCAGGACATTTGGGAGGTGGGGGGATTGTGCCTGACAGGCCTGGGGTTGGGGGAGGGCTGTCTACACCATAATTTGGTGTCAAAATAGGGAAGGGATGGAAATGTAGTACCCAGATATCTTCGTAGAGGACTCAGAAGGAAGTAGAGAAGGGGTCTTAAGTGGGGCTATATGCCAAGAAAGTGGGTCGGTGGGGCTGAGACTGTTGGCTGAGGGTTAGGGTAGTGCTGGTAGGGTCTGGAAGCCGGCGAGGTGTCGGTGTGGGGTCCGAAAGCTGGAGGAGGTGTGAGAGCGAGGGTGTCAGTGTAAGGGTCTAGGTTATCAAGGCAGTGTCCAGGGTGGAGGTCAGGGCAGAATCCAGGAGTGGGTGAGAGGACAGTTCTTGGCGCGCTCGGGACATCTGGCTGGGCGGAGTCAGATCGGCTTCAATAGAGGGAGCCTGAGGACGCTCCCGGGGTGCGGGCGCGGCCCAGCCCCCTACTTGGCTGCGGCTGGCGGTGGGGCCTGGGTCGACGCTGGTGCGGCCTGGATGGACAGGACGCCCTCGGGGGACAGCGCAGACGTCACGGCAGCCGGATCCACGCCAGGCGGCAGGCGGTAGCGGCGGTGGAACTCGCGCGCGACGAATCCGTGCTCATCCTGGAGGGGAGGGAGGCTTGAGCGGCCCCGCCCCTCTGGCCCTGCTGCGCGCGTACTCGCTCCAACCCCGCCCCCGCCGCGGCTCACCGGGCGTTCCTCGTGGCGCGCGTGCACCTCCACGTGTTCGCCCACCACCTTGACAGCAATTTCCTCCGGCGAGAAGTGCTTCACGTCCAGCAGCACCGAGAAGTGGCCGGGGTCTGTCGGCACCTGCGCGCAGCGGGCGCGGGCGGGACTGTTACCCGGCCGGGCCAGGCTCGCGGGACCCACCCAGGGAGACCCCACCCCCGTTGGTTCCGTGCCGCGGCTCACTCTGGCCTCCGGAGCTGAGCAGTCCGCTTTCCTACTGGGAGTCACCCAGTACCTCTTCACCCTGAATAACGAGGATTCGCCCTCCCCCTGTAATATCTGGGGTTGCCCTCTTCCCTGCAGTGATAAGGCTCCCTTCCCCTGCAAGGTCAGGAACCTGTGCCCTCCCCTGGTGTCAGCGAATCCGAAGTCATCGTGCCCCCCAGGGCACTGATTCCCCAGCTCCCTCCTCAGAGCCCCGGGTCCCTTCTCCCCCAGTCCCACCAAAGTCGCCGAGATGACCCTTCCCCCGTCTCCAGGATCCTCTGCTTACTCTCCCAGTCGAGTCACGGGACCTCAGCACCTACTGGTAGCCTTCCCCCACTTCATAGTGGCCAGGAACCCTTCCTCAAGTCGCAGGGCCCTCCCCTCCTCTTCTGGAGATACCGGGCCACTGCACACAGTCTCTCAACTCTTCCCTGAGACTAAGAACATTCCTTCCCCTTGGGAGTCACTGCCCGCCTCCTTTTCCCCAGATTTCCCGTGTCACCAGCCTCCTTCAGAGTAAGCAAGACTCCCCTTAGAGTGACCCAGGCCTTCTATTCTCTGGAGCTGAGACCCCCCGCCACACACACACACACACCCCTAAGAGCGACTGGAACCTCCCACCCGCTGCAGTGAGCCGGCCTCTGAGATTCCCCAGGAACTCCGGAAGCCCTTCGGAGCTGCGGACTCTCCACCCCGCCCAAGGCCAAGGAACATTCTCTCACACGTTCCTACCCCAGGCTGCCCCAGACCCCTGGCATTGGAAGTGGTCGAGTTCGCCCCCTCCCCAGGCCTGGCACCTGGGCGACGGGCAGCGCCACGCTGGGTGCGCGCAGGTAGTAGGGGGCGAGGGTGGTGGGGCAGAGCGCAGCCAGCTCGGCCTCCAGCAGCCCCTCGCCGAAGCGCTGGTCAAAGAGGCGTCCGGGCGCCGAAAGTCCGGGCAACGGGGCCGAGGCACGGCGCAGCCAAGACGGCTGCACAGGCACCGGGATCTCCATCCTGCTCCTCCGCGTTGCAGTGCTCCTGCGTGCGCAGCCGCCGATTTATAGTTCGCCCTGTGCCGGCCCCTCGGAGGGCTGCCCAGGGACACTGGGACCGTGGCCAGACCCGGCCATTAGGAGAGCCTTATTTAGAAACCCAAACAATGACTTGGCCATTTATTAAGCGCTTGCTGGATGCCTGGCAAATGCTGTCAAGAAGATGTCATGAAGATTCCCCAATTTCCAGAAGGGGAAACTAAGGCTGAGGCAGCGGAGCCTTGCGGGTGTGGGGAGCACAGCGCGGTGATTGGGGCCCAGAGCCCAAGAGGCCCACAGAAGAGTTTCCAGTCCCTTTAATCCATTGCCTCCCCGCTGGCAGGTCTGAGGATGACGCAGATGGAGGTCTTAGGAGCAGATTCCTGGGGAATGCGGTAGCCCGGCCAGGATGTCAGGAGGACATAGAAGAGGCCCTCCCTACCCTCATCCTCAGCCGGGCCTTGGGCCCAGTCCCCCGGCAGGCCGGGCCTAATTCTGTGCCTCTGACTCAGCCTCTGGTGTGCACCGGCCAGGGGGCGCGAACATGAACAGTTCAGGCTGGCCCCCCGGGGGCCGCGCGCTGGGGCTCGAAATAGCTCATTTTGATCCCGCTACCTCGGCCAGGAGCCCAGACCTGGCAACTGATGCAACCAGCTGCTCCTGCAGCAAGAAGTAAGTGGTTAGATGACCACCAGGACGGTCTGATTGGCCCAACTGATGGGGGAATAGCTGTTAGAGAGGGAACACAGCGCCCCCCGCCCCCACGCCATTGCCCCTGCAACAGAAAGAATGGTAGTTAGACCGGAGTCGGGACAGGACTTCTGCAGCAAGAAGGCGCTTAAAAACCTGGACTTTTAAGCGAGGGTACTTTAGATCACCTCCTAACCTCAGGCCCAGCCTCAGATCCTTCCCATTGGTGCACGATCTTGCCAATTACTGCTACACGCGGCAGGTTCTCCAATCAAACGCGCCCTGTCGGGCAGGCAGTCGTCCCAGCCAATCGTGAAGCACCTCCCTCCGGGTACTTTTGTTTCCTCTCTTTCATTGGTCGCCTTGGAGGCCGCTCACCGCCTGCGCGGGCACAGAGAGGGGCGGGGCTGACAGGGCGTTGCTAAGCGACGGAGATGCGAGCGGGGCCTGTTTGGTGAAGGAGCAGAGCGGACGGAAGCGCGGAGGGAGCAGCGGGATGGATCCCAGGTGAGGCCGATCGCTCTTCCAGGGAATACAGGAGGCTGGGGAGGACCAAGGGCGAGAGCAGCACAGCCTGGGGACGGGCGGGATAGGGTCTGTAGTCGCTAGGGCTCCACCGCACTGGAACTACAACTCCCAATATGCTCCACAGCCGTTGGCTGCTCCAGCCGTAGCCTTCAGCATTCCGGGGGTCCCCGAAGAGTCTTATGTTCCTTTCTGAGTGGCCCCAAGGGATTATTTCCGCTAAAGGTGTCCAAGGAAGGCTTGAGATCTGAATTTCTTAATTTTGAAATGGCCCCCAGACACGCCTGGGCGTTGTCTTTGAACTTTCTCGGGGAGGCGGAGCCCAGTGGATCCTGGGGCTTGTAGTCCATCTACCCTTTGCCTTCGTGTCCCCAAGAATTTATGGGAAATGCTCGGTGATAAAGTCCAGCCGTGGTTTTTTTTTGTTTGTTTTTTTTGTTTTTTTTGTTTTTTTTTTTTTGAGACAGAGTCTCTCGCTCTGTTGGCCCAGACTGGAGTGCAGTGGCACAATCTTGGCTCACTGCAACCTCTGCCCCCTGGGTTAAAGCCATTCTCATGCCTCAGCCTCCCAAGTAGCTGGAGCTACAGGCTCCCGCCACCACGCCTGGCTAATTTTTTATATTTTTAGTAGAGACGGGATTTCGCCATGTTGGTAAGGCTGGTCTCGAACTCCTGACCTCAAGTGATCCACAGGCCTCGGCCTCCCAAAGTGCTGGGATTGCAGGCCTGAACCACCACGCCCGGCGAGCCCCGGTTCTTAACCTGAGCTCCACTTCACAATCATCTGGGACGCTGCGAAAAAGACACGGAGGCCCAGCCCCACTAATAGATGTCCTGATTCTGTTGGTCTGGAATGGGAACCGCGCGTCTGTAACGTTGAAAAGCCCCTCCTAGACTGGATCCAGGGTTGAGAACTACCGGCTACTAGTTCCTGAGTTGCTCCCTATTAAGACTGCTCCAGGGGCGGGCTTCCAGGACTCACCCTTCCACTGTCGCTATCCTGAGTGTGCAGCGGTGCTTCATGGAAATGACAGCCCCTCTCCTCCAGGAATCTATGGCAATTGTCCGGTTCTGCCCTCCTCTAATGTCCCCCTCCCCAGGGCTGCAGCAAAATCACATGCTGCCTGAACTCCACTTTCCTCTTGCAGCCTGCCAGTTTTCTCCATTCAAGATAGTCCCTTTGGAGATGCGCCCCTGGGTCGAAGCCACTACTGGCCATCCCGGAGCCAGACCTGGTGTCCCAAGGTGAGGACCCCCCTCAAAGAGTGCTGAGTGCCGGCCCAGTAGCAAGAGAATGACCTCTAGAGGGTAGGAAGACATGTGACTTTCTCCCCTCCCCATGGCCCTGCCCTTGTCCCCCTCTCTACCACCTAGATTCCTCATCCGAGCCCCCATCACACTAGGTTGTTATCATTACAGGATGTGTTTCTTCCTCTCTGGACTAAGACTTCGTGTGTGTCTTGGTTCCCCTGCAGGGATGACCCATCAGGCCTCATACTTTTTCTTTTTGTGCTTTTCCCCATCTTAGACCCTGAGCCCATCCAGGTCTCAGAGATCCAGGCTCCCACAAGTTCCCAAGGCTCTAGCCACAGGTCCCAACTCCCCTGAGCTGTTTGAGGAGTCCTGGCCATCCAGTTCAGGGACGCCTTCCCCACCCAGCACCACTGAGGGACAGATGGGGGCCTCCCCAGCACCCACCCTGATTGACAGCGGGGACTCCGTGGTGGCCAAGTAAGTACCAGAGGCCCTGGGGGAAAAGGAGGCTTTGGGTTAGAGGGAGGGAGAAGGCATGCAGTAATAATCATCATCAATAATCAAAAACCAGAGCTGTTTCTGCAGCACTCTTTTAGGACCAGGCACTTTGTGTGTGTTAAGAACTCTGGCGCTAGACTGCCTGAGTTCAAATCCCAGCTCTGTCATTTAACTCTATGTATGATCTTGGCCTCAGTTTCTTTATCTCTTTTCATTTATTTATTTAGAGAGAGGGTCTTGCTCTTATGCTCAGGCTGGAGGTCAGTGGTGCAATCACAGCTCACTATAACCTTAAACTCCTGGGCTCAAGCCATGCTCCCACCTCAGCCTCCTGAATTGCTGGGATTACGGGTGCATGCCACCACACCTAGCAAATCTCCCGCCTTGGCCTCCAAAAAGTGCTGTGATTACAGGCCAGACTTACATGCCCAACCTCAGTTTCTTTATCTCTAAATTGGTTGGTTTTTTTTTTAATGGAGTTTCACTCTTGTTGCCCAAGTTGGAGTGCAGTGGCATGATCTTGGCTCACTGCAATCTCTCCCTCCTAGGTTCAAGTGATTCTCTTGCCTCAGCCTCCCAAGTAGCTGGGATTACAGGTGCCCACCACCATGCCTGGTTAATTTTGTGTATTTTTAGAAGAGATGGGGTTTCACCATGTTGGCCAGGCTGGTCTCAAACTCCTGACCTCAGGTGATCCGCCTCAGCCGCCCAAAGTGCTGGGATTACAGGTGTGAGCCACTGCCAGGCCTAAATTGGGTATACTAATAGTACACCTCCCCTAGGGCTGTTTAAGCTTTCAATGAGTTGCTATCTGTAATGATCTCTAGCAATGCTTCTCACATAGTGACCACTTAGATTTGTAGAATACAGGTTCAGCTGCTGTAACAAAGAGTCCCAAATTCATTATGGCTGAAACAAGATAGAATTTATTCCTCCCTCACCTGCAGTCCAGGCAGAAGCCACCAGGGATGACGTGGCAGCCCATAGTTGAGATGTCAGGGACACAGGTTTCTTCTGTCTTGTTGCCATCCCAACTCTAGACCGTTGCCCTTTCCTTCATGGTGCAAATGGCTTTCAACCACATCAGCTTTCAAAATCACATTTCATACCCTGTTTGTCAAGAACTTAGTCACGCGGTCACAAGGCTACAAGGGTACCTGGTAAATATAGTCCATAGGAGAGCGGCTGTGTGCCCAGCTAAAAGTTACATTCCTGGTCGGACACAGTGGTTCATGCCTGTAACCCCAGCACTTTGGGAAGCCAAAGCGGGAGGATCCCTTAAGCCCAGGAGTTCCAGATCAGCCTGGGCAACATGGCAAGACCCCGTTTCTACTAAAAATACAAAAATTGGCAGGGCTGTGGTGACTCACGCCTGTAATCCCAGCACTTTGGGAGGTCAAAGTGGGTGGATCACTTGAGGTCAGGAGTTTGAGACCAGCTGACCAAAATGGTGAAACTCCGTCTCTACTAAATTAACTGGGCATGGTGGCACACATCTTTAATCCCAGGGACTTGGGAGGCTGAGGCAGAAGAATCACTTGAACCGGGGGGCGGAGGTTGCAGTGAGCCAAGATCACACCATTGCACTCTAGCCTGGGCAACAAGAGCAAAACTCCATCTCAAAAAATAAACTAATTAATTACAAATAAATAAATAAAAATACAAAAATTAGCCAAGCATGGTGGCATGCACCTGTGTCCCAGCTACTCAGGAGGCTGAGGAGAGAGGATTTCTTGAGCCCAGGAGTTGGGGGCTGCAGTGAGCTATGATTGCACCAGTGCCCTCCAGCCTGGGTGACAGAGTGAGACCCTGTCTCAAAAACAGTTATGTGACTATATAAGAAAGAAAAGCAGATATTGAGGAATAGCTACCAGGCTCTGCCATGGTGCTCGGTAAACGTTGGTTGCTATGATTATTCTTATTATTATTTGGCTCTCCTCACTCTACTCACTTGCTATCCCCTGATGTTCACAGGTATATAAATAGGTTCCGCCAGGCTCAGCCCACCAGTCGAGAGGAGCGCCAGCCTGCAGGCCCAACCCCAGCTGACTTTTGGTGGCTGCGGTCTGACTCTCCAGACCCTAGCAGTCAAAGTGCAGCAGGTACCTCCTTCAGTGCCATCCACCACCCGCACCCCTAAACCTTTGCTGATCAATGCCCCCAGCAGCCACTCCTCCTGGCCCTCATACCCTTAACTGGGGCTTCTCAGCAGGAGCCAACAAACCAGAAGGAAGACCCCATACAGCTGTCCCTACTGTGGCCAAGGTGACCAGTGCATCCCACGCTGTGGCTCCGCTTCAGGAAATAAAGCAGGTGACATCCCCATTCACTCCCTCCCTTGTGTGCCTGAACTGACAGCACCAGCCCTGGGATAGAATTAGATCAGGAGCAGCGGCTCACACCTGTAATCCCAGCACTTTGGAAGGCCAAGGTGAGAGGATTGCTTGAGGCCAGGAGTTCAAGACCAGCTTGGGCGACATGGTGAGATTCTGCCTCTACTTAAAAAAAAAAATTAAAATAAAAGAGCCAGGTGTGGTGGTATGCACCTATAATTCCAGCTACTTGAGAGCCTGAGGCTGGAGGATGGCTTGAGCCTAGGAGTTCAAGGCTGCTGTGAGCTGTGATTGTGCCACTGCACTCCAGCCTGGGCAATAGAGCAAGACCATGTCTCTATTAAAAAAAAAAAAAAAAAAAAAGAGGCTGGGCATGGTGGCTCACGCCTGTAATCCCAGCACTTTGGGAGGCCGAGGCAGGCAGATCACGGGGTCAGGAGTTCAGGACTAGCCTGACCAACATGGTGAAACCCCGTCTCTACTAAAAATACAAAAATCAGCCGGGCATGGTGGTGCGCACCTGTGATCCCAGCTACTTAGGAGGCTGGGACAGGAGAATCACTTGAACCGGGAAGCGGAGGTTGTGGTGAGCTGAGATATAGCGCCAGTGCACTCCAGCCTGGTGACAGAGCAAGACTCTGTGTCAAAAAAAAAAATAAAAAATAAAAAGAATTAGAGCTGATCCTCATTTCAAGGAAGCTAAAACAGAAAAGGAGGATTTGCTGGCTAATGTAATTGAGAAATCCAAAAGTAGATGTTTCCAGAAATGCCTGGATCCAGGTGTTTGAATAATGTTGGGAGAGACCCAACTCTCTCTAGGCTCATGCTTTTTTTTTTTTTTTTTTTTTTTTTTTAAGAGACAGAGTCTTGCTCTGTCACTCAGGCTGGGGTACAGTGGCGCCATCTCGGCTCACTGCAGCCTCTGCCTCTTGGGTTCAAGCAATTCTCCTGCCTCAGCCTCCCAAGTAGCTAGGACTATAGGTGCACACCACCACACCCAGCTAATTTTTTTGTATTTTTTTAGTAGAGATGGGATTTCACCATGTTACCCAGGCTGGTCTCGAACTCCTGAGCTCAGGCAGTCCGCCCGCCTCAGCCTCCTAAAGTGTAGGGTTACAGGTGTGAACCACCAAGCCTGGCCTTTTTTTTTTTTTTTTTTAATTAGATAAGGTCTTACTCTTAGGCTGGAGTGCAGTGGCACAGTCATGGCTCACTGCAGCCTTGAACTCCTTGCAACCTTCGCCTCCTGAGTACCTGGGACTACAGGCATGCGCCACCATGCCCAGTTAATTTTTTGGTTTTTTTTTGTGGAGATGGGATCTTACTTTGTTGTCCAGGCTGGTTTCGAACTCCTGGGCTCAAGCAATCCTCCTGCCTTGGCCTCCTAAAGTGCTGGGATTGCAGGTGTGAACCACTGCACTCAACCTTTTTTTTTTTTCTTCTTCTTCTTCTTTTTTATTAGACAGGATCTTACTCTGTCACCCAGCCTGGAGTGCAGTGGCACAATCATGGCTCACTGCAGACTTGAACTCCTTGAACTCTTTGCAACCTTCACCTCCTGAGTACCTGGGACTACAGGCATGCGCCACTGTGCCCAGCTAATTTTCTGTGTTTTTTGTTTTTATTTTTTGGTAGAGATGGGATTTTACTTTGTTGTCCAGGCTGGTCTCGAATTCCTGGGCTCAAGCAATCCTCCTGCCTCGGCCTCCTAAAGTGCTGGGATTGCAGGCCTGAGCCACCACGCCCACCTCTGTGCTCCTCTTTTTTGGGCTCAGTCCCAGGCGGGCTTTCCCCTCATGGTAGCCAGGATGGCCCTCGGGATCTCTAGGCTCCCACGGTCCCAGCTCCATGACTCCAGTGGAAAGTGGGGGCTTTTCTAATTGCTCCATCCGAAGCCCCAGGGCTCACTGTGATTCACTCATCCTTGAGCCAACCACTGTGAACCAGAGGAGAGAATGCTCTTATGAGTCAGCTCTGATCTGGGAGGTGGGATCCATCCTACTCCAACCATGATTTGTCCATGAAAGGTGCTGATCCGCCGGGCTTGGTGGCTCACGCCTGTAATCCCAGCACTTTGGGAGGCTGAGGTGGGTGGATCACCTGAGGTCGGGAGTTCGAGACCAGCCTGACCAACATGGAGAAGCCCCGTCTCTACTAAAAATACAAAATTAGCCGAGCATGGTGGCACATGCCTGTAATCCCAGGTTCTTGGGAGGCTGAGGCAGGAGAATTGCTTGAACCCAGGAGGTGGAGGTTGCTGTGAGCCGAGATCATGCCATTGCACTCCAGCCTGGGCAACAAGCGAAACTCCATGCCCCCCGCCCCCCAAAAAAGGTGCTAATCCAAAGGGCAAAACTGGGTCTGTCCTCCCTGAGGAGGAGGAGCAGATCCTAAGCTGACACGTGAGGTTACCAAGGGTGACACAGCCTGCATTCCAGGCCCTCTGTTTAGAACGCTTTTCCCAGCAGCCTTTGGGTTGGGGCTGGCGTCTGACCCTGTCACCCTGCAGAATCTCAACACATGGAATTCATCCCTGCTGGACCTGGAGACGCTGAGCCTACAGAGCAGAGCTGCCAGGCTGCTCAAACGCAGGTGCCTGTACCCCCGCCCCCATCACCCTTCCCACTGCAGCTCCACATGGCCCAGACCTCCATTGCCTCACTCCTGCCTTCTCCCTGCAGCAAAGCCTCCATCTCCTCCTCCTCCCTCAGCCCCAGCGATGCCAGCACTTCCTCATTCCCCACCCGTTCCGATGGCCTCTCTCCCCTCTCGGAGACCTTCATCCCTGACTCCAGCAAGGGCCCTGACCCCAGGGCACCCGGTAAGGGCTGAGAGGCAAGGACTGAGGGAAGCCTGGGTGCAAATCCGAGCTCTGCCACTGACCAGCTATGGGACTTTGGGCCTCTCTGGGCCTTGTTTCTCCAGCTGTAAAACAGGGATAAAAAGGCCAGGTGCAGTGGCTCAGGTGTGGAGGCTGAGGCGTGAGGATTGCCTGAGCTCAGGAGTTTGAGACCAGCCTGACCAATGTGGCGAAACCCAGTCTCTACTAAAAATACAAAAATTAGCCGTGCGTGGTACATAGTGGTGCTTGGTGGTGCATGCCTGTAGTCTCAGCTACTCAGGAGGCTGAGGCAGGAGAGAATCACTTGAACCCAGGAGGCTGAGATTGCAGTGAGCTGAGATTGTGCCATTGCATTCCAGCCTGGGTGACAGAGAGAGACTCTGTCTCAAAAGTAAAATAAATAAATAAATAAATAAATGGTGCCATCACAGTGTAATTGCTGTGCTCAAGCAATCCTACAACCTCAGCCTCCCGAATAGCTGGGACTACAGGCATGCACCACTATGCCCAGCTAATTGTTTTTTTTTTCATTTGTTGAGATGGGGGTCTCACTGTGTTGCTCAGGCTGATCTTGAACTCCTGGGCTCAACCATCCCCCCCACCCCCTCGGCTTCCCAAAGCACTAGGATTACAAGAATGAGCCCAGCTGGTTTTGAATAGGGAAGCCAGGGAAGGTGACCAAGATCTGATGGATGTGAGAGAATAGACCGTGCGATAATTGAGGGAAGAGCATTCCAGGCAGACGGAGCCACAGGTGTAAAAGACAAAGCCTTCGCCTTTTACCAGGAGAGAGGTGCAGCTAAGGGAGGGTTCCTAAGCACGAAGGGCCTGGTCTGGCTCGGGTATTCACAGGCTCCCTCTGGCTGAGAGTAGGGAACAGATTTGGAGGAGAGTAGAGAGGCCAGGGAGGTTGCTTGAGAGTCCAGGTTGGGTGAGTGGGGCTGGAGCAGGGCGAGGGCTATAGAGGGTGGGGGAGTGGGTGGATTCTGGGGAATATGTCTTCTGGTCACTGCTGTAACTCCAATGTCCAGAACAGCTCAATAAATATTTGTTGAATGAGACCAGGCGCTGTGACTCACACCTGTAATCCCAGCACTTTGGGAGGCCCATGTGGGACGATGATGGCTTGAGCCTAGGAGTTTGAGACCAGCTTGGGCAACAAAGCAAGACCCCGTCTCTACAAAACAATAAAAATTACCCCGGTGTGGTGGCGCATGCCTTTAGTCCCAGCTACTCAGGAGGTTAAGGCAGGAGGATTGCCTGAGCCCAGGAGGTCGAGACTGCAGTGATCTCACCACTGCCCTCCAGCCTGGGTGACAGAACAAGACTCTCTCTCTATATATATAACAAAGACTTGAATGATGACAGGTGGAGAAGCCCAGGAGTGCTCTGCTCCCCTGACTTTGACCCCTTCCCTTCTTCCCACCCTAGAGAGGAGCTGGGACGGTATCGGGAGAGCCTATCTGAGTAACCCCCTGCACAGTTGGAGGGCGTGTGTGCACGCTGTCATGGGGTTGCTGATCTCCCTGGCCCCTGCCTCACGCTGTCCTCTCTACCTCCCATCCCCTATAGCATCCCCGGCACCAGCCCAGGCCCAGACCCCCACCCCTGCTCCAGCCCCAGCCTCCTCCCAAGCACCCCTTCGGCCAGAGGATGACATTCTGTACCAGTGGCGGCAGCGGCGGAAGCTTGAACAGGCTCAGGGAAGCAAGGGTGACAGAGCTTGGGTGCCACCTCTGACCCCTGCCCTTCGCACTCTGGTGAGTCGAGGGAGGGAGAAGCCTGGTGGGAGCTGGAGGAGGGGCTGGATCTGAGGGGGACTGAGGACCCTCCACCCTCTCTAGAGAGGGTCTCAGATCTTTCTTATCTGTCTACAGACCTCTCCTGCTCCAGTGGAGACCCTCGGTTCTCTGGGGACACAGCCTAACCATGTCCCACTGTGGAGCAGTGTGGCCGGACCTGGTCCACCAGAGGCCTTCTATATGGAGAGACCTCCTTTTCCCTCAATGTCCTCTCCACACATCTTTTGGGCCCCCAGCCCCCACGGGTTCTTCTGCACCCCACAGTCTGGGCCTTGGGTATCCCTTGGGGCTGTTCCTCCCACGCAGTCGGCCTCCACCCTAGCACATCTGGGCTCCACCCTCGTGCCCCCAGCTCCCCTGGCCTCCACCCTTGCACCCCCGGCCTCCACCCCGGCTCCCCTGGCCTCCACCCCGGCTCCCCCAGCCTCCACCCCGGCTCCCCTGGCCTCTACCCTTGCACCTCCAGCCTCCACCCTCGCATCCCCAGCTGTTCCCCAGGGCCTGCCCATCCCTGAGCCAAGCAGCTGTGCCCAGCCTAAGAGCCTGAGGTCCACGTCTCGGAGGAGCAGAGCCCCTCGCCGAGAGGCTGCCGAGGGAGTCACTGCAGCTGGCCAAGGACCTGGCTCTCAGCTCAGGGGTGTCCTGGGCCAGGTAGTGGCAGCTCGGCTGTTCCCTGACAGCCTGGAGGACGCTCCTTCTCACTTCGAGGACCCGCCTCCACCTGAGGCTGTATCTCTGAAAGTCAAGGCCACACAACCCCAAACCAAGGCCACTCCCCCTCCATCTGAATCCCGGTGTCGGGCCAAGGCCGAGTCTCGGAAAGCCAAGGCCTTGCCGCCAGCAGCGGGGTCAGTGATCTGGAAGAGCGAAGCCACTCCTTCCTCTGGATCCTGCCGGCAGCCCGAGGTCGCACCCTCTCCAGCTGAGCAGGCATCCACAGTCAAGGCCTCGCCGCCTGCCTTCCAGGTGGGGTCTCCGGAGGCCCTGGCCCCGCCCCCTCCCTCTGCTGACCACGCCCCCTCGGAGGCCCTGCTCTCCCAGGCCGCCCGGCTGCTGCAGGCTGCAGAAGGTGATGTCCGCTCCCTCCCGGATGTAGGTGGTGGGCCAGCCCACTAAGAGACCAGCTCCTTGGAGCTCATTCTTTCCTCCCTCCACCAGACTCCGACGGCAGCGAATTCCAGGACGATCCCGTGCTGCAGGTGCTAAGAGCCCAGAGGGCAGAGCTGAGACGGCAGAAAAGGTGACTGATCCTCCATCCCCAGAGTCTATGACACTGGGCCCCCGAGTCCTCTGAGACCCGGTTAGGCACCCAGCCCTCCTCATCCCCTGTTCCAGCACTCCGTCCACAGCCCCAGATCCTAAGCCTGAGCACATATCCCAGCCTCTGCTCTCCCGGCCTTTCTCCAGGGAAGCGGATGCCCGATTATCGTTCCTGTTGGACCAGGCCAAAGACCCGGGATCTTGCTCCCCTCCAGCCAGGTCGCCCCCCAGGTCCCCAAGGAGGCTGCTACGAAGGGAAGGAGCTTCCCTGGAGGCCAGACGACTTTGAATTGTACATAGAGATTCTATTTTACGCAGCGAGGTTTTTGTTTGTTTGTTTGTTTTTGTTTTTACACGGTTACTGGTTATCTGTGAGAAAGGGGTTGTTTGGAAAGGCCAAGGGGTCGTGCCAATTTAAGGAAATGCCCCCCACCCTCCTCCGCCCCGTGGCTCTGCCCTGCACCCCCCTTTCCTGACCATGGAAACAAGATCTCCTTTCTGGTTATATCTTCCTTGGGGCAGAGGGGGTTTCAGACAAGACTTCTGGCAAGACTGGGGACCCACCTTATCTGACTTCACTCAGGAACCCTGGCTCAAATGGGACCAAAGGACTGTCCTCTGGGGAAGAAGCTACTAGGGTCATTGGAGTGTTGGATGATGGTCAGTCTGTAGCCCACACCTGCTTGAGCAGCAGCAGCGTCTGATGCAGCTGACCCCTCCCTCCTTGAAGCACTTTCCCTCCCGGCTTCCAGCACTTCTCTCTGCACCTCTCTGGTCAGGCCTCATCACTAGCCCAGCATGTCAACTTTGGCATGACCCAGGGCCATAGCGTTGACATCTCTATCTACACCCACCCACAGGTGCTCTTGTCTAGCTTAATGACACTAAACCCCATCTGTATTCTGATAATCCTCAAATATCTATCTCTAATCTAGACCTGGCCCCGAAACCTTGGGCTCCTACCTCATCACCATTTCTACCCAAGCGTTTAAAAGACATCTCAAATTCCATAGGTCCTAAATGTTTCCAATCTTTCCCCCTAAGCATGCTGCTCCCCAACTTTCTTCAGCTCTGTCCTTTGCTGCTCAGACCAAAAACCTTAGAGTTGTCTTTGACTTCTGTCTTTCCCTTCCACCCACAGTTAACCAGCAAATCCTGCCATCTCCACCATTGTTTTATTTTATTTTATTTTATTTTTTGAGATGGAGTTTCACTCTTGTTGCCCAGGCTGTAGTGCAATGGCGTGACCTCGGCTCACTGCAACCTCCACCTCCCGGGTTCAAGCGATTCTCCTGCCTCAGCCTTCTGAGTAGCTCGGATTACAGGCGCCTGCCACCACACCTGGCCAATTTTTTTGTTTTGTTTTGTTTTGTTTGAGACAGAGTCTCGCTCTGTCGCCCAGGCTGGAGTGCAGTGGCCGGATCTCAGCTCACTACAAGCTCCGCCTCCCGGGTTTACGCCATTCTTCTGCCTCAGCCTCCCCAGTAGCTGGGACTACAGGCGCCCGCCACCTCGCCCGGCTAGTTTTGTTTTTTTTTAAGTAGAGATGGGGTTTCACCGTGTTAGCCAGGATGGTCTCGATCTCACGACCTCGTGATCCGCCCATCTCAGCCTCCCAAAGTGCTGGGATTACAGGCTTGAGCCACTGCGCCCGGCCAATGCAGCTTAACTTCTAAAGTTCAGTTAGAAAAGGTGATTTCTCAGCTGGGCATGGTAGCTCGCACCTGTAATCCCAGCATTTTGGGAGGCTCAGATGGACAGATTACTTGAGGTCAGGAGTTCGAGACCAGCCTGGCCAACGTGGTGAAATGTCTCAACTAAAAGTACAAAAATTAGCCAGGCATTGGTGGTGGGTGCCTGTAATCCCAGCTACTCGGGAGGCTGAGGCAGGAAAATTGCTTGAACTCAGGAGGCAGAGGTTGCAGTGAGCCGAGATCATGCCATTACACTCCAGCCTGGGTGACAGAGTGAGACTCCATCTCAAAAAAAAAAAAAGATAATTTCTCTTTCTCTCTTTCTCTCTCTCTCTGACACTTGCTTTAGAGGGCCACATTAAAAAAAAACTAGTTGCCATGCTGGGAAGAGGTTTGGGTTACACAGGTGTATGCACTTATCAAACTTAGCGAAGTGTGTGAATTTCATTGTATGTAAAGTTTACCTCAAAAGAAAATATTGCATGCCAGTTAAAGATACGCCTGTAATCCCACTTCTTTGGGAGGCCAAGGCGGGGGGATCACTTGAGGCCAGGAGTTTGAGACCACCCTGGGCAACACAGCAAGACGCGTCTCTACAAAAATAAATAAGCAAATAAATAGCCAGGTGTGGTGACACACCATTTGTAGTCCCACTACTGGGGATGGAGAGGGGCACTGAGGCGGGAGGTTTACTTTGAGCCCAGGAGTTCAAGGCTGTATTGTAGTGAACTAAGATCATGCCACTGCCCTCCAGCCTGGGCTACAGAACTAGACCCTGTCTTTAAAAAAAAAGAAAAGAGAAAAAAAGTATGTACACTGAGATATTTAGGGAACAATATACCAATGTTGGCAATTTATTTTGAAATGCATCCAGAGATGAGTTGGGTTGATGGATAAATAGGGTAATAGGTAGATGTGAGATAAAGCAAATATAGCAAAATGTTCATGGTAGGATCTAAGTGGTGGATCTAAGTGATGTCCACTGTAAAATTTTTCAACTTTGCTGTATATTAGAAACTTTTCATAATAAAATGATGGAGAATATATGATTGGGGTTGTTTTGATATCTGCATTTATAAAATGGAGGGATGAGATGGATAGCTAGCAACTTCTGTATGTCACAGACATGGTAAATACTTTTTTCCAACCTTTCTTTTTTTTTTGAGATGGAGTCTTGCTCTGTCACCCAGACTGGAGTGCAGTGGTGCAAACTCGGCTCATTGCAACCTCTGCCTCCTGGGTTTAAGCGATTCTCCTGCCTCAGCTTCCCAAGTAGCTGAGATTACAGGTGCATGCCACCACGTGTGGCTAATTTTTTTTTTTTTTTTTTTTTTTTTTTTTGTATTTTTAGTAGAGACAGGGTTTCACCATGTTGGTCTGGCTGGTCTTGAACTCGACCTCGTGATCCACCTGCCTTGGCCTCCCAAAGTGCTGGGATTACAGATGTGAGCCACCACACCCAGCCAGTTTCTAATATTTCTAAGCAAACCATACATTTAAACGAAATCAGAGTGGGCACAGTGGCACACGCCTGTAATCCCACCACTTTGGGAGGCCGAGGCGGGCAGATCACTTGAGGTCAGGAGTTAGAGACCAGGCTGGGCCATATAGTAAAACTCTGTCTGTACTAAAAATTAGCCAGGCGTGGTGGCGGGTGCCTGTAGTCCCAGGTACTTGGGAGGTTCAGGCAGGAGAATTGCTTGAACCCGGGAGGCAGAGGCTGCAGTGAGCTGAGATGGTGCCACTGCACTCCAGCCTGGGCAACAGAGTGAGACTCCATCTCAAAAACAAACAAACAGTGCAATCGACAAGAAAAATAGCTGTTGAGATATAAGGAGAAATGAAAGATGTTACAGTAGCAGAACCTGATCTAGCTGGGTCACTAGTGGAGTCTAGAAGCATTCCTGAGGAACTTACACGGAAGCTGATAGAAATTATCTAGTTAACAAAGGGCTGTCCTAATTACTCTTATTGGATAACCGCTCCCAAAACTTAGTGACATAAAACAATTATTTTATTATGCTCATGGATTCTGGGAGTCAGAGGTTTGGACAGGGCTCAGTTGGAATCAATTTTTGTCTGCTCCATGATGTCTGGGGATTCAACTGGAAGGACTCAAAGGTGACTTGATAGACTTGATGGCTGTGGAGTGGAATCCTCGGGAACTTCTTCCATGGTCTTCTCCCAGTCTGACTGGGACTACTGACTGTAATGCCTATACACAGCTCCATTGGTTTGGGCTTCCTCAAAGCATGGCTGCTTCAGCATAGTCACACTTCGCATATGATGCACCATGGTTCTATAGCTCATTCCAGTGGACAAGAACATTGGTCAAGAAGCTGCATTGCCTTTCATCGCATAGCCTTAGAAATCACTGTGTCACTTCCACTGTTTTCTATTGGTTGAAGCTATCCCGGTCCCACCCAGATTCATAGAAAGCAGTCATAGACTCCGCATCTTGATAAGAAGAGTGTCAGATAATTTGCAGCTGTTTTAAAATCACTGCAGGACCCCATTCTCCATGATATGATTATTACACATTACATGCCGGTATCAAAACATCTCATGTACCCTCTCAATATATATACCTAAATATACCTATTTTGTACCCAGAAAATTAAAAAAATTTTAAAAAAATCACTGCAGGGATTGATGGGGAAACACTCCAGACAGAGGTAATATCGTGTGGGAAGTCCCTGTGATGGGAGTGAGGTCAGCAAATTTAGTATATAAGTAACTGCACATTCACCCCTCCCTCAGCACTCCCTTTCACCAGCCCTTGCTTAATTATTCTCCATAGAATGAATCACCTTCTAATTTTTTTTTTTTTTTTTTGAGATGGAGTCTTGCTCTGTCTCCCAGGCTGGAGTGCAGTGGCAAAATCTCGGCTCACTGCAACCTCTGCCGCCTGGGTTCAAACAGTTCTCCTGTCTCAGCCTCCCCAATAGCTGGGATTACAGGCACCTGCCACCACGCCTGGCTAATTTTAATTTTTGATTTTTAGTAGAGATGGGGTTTCACCATATTGGCCAGGCTGGTCTTGAACTCCTGACCTTGTGATCCTCCCGCCTCAGCCTCCCAAAGTGCTGGGGTTACAGGCGTGAGCCACCGCCCCCAGCATTTTTTTTTTTTTTTTTTAGACAGAGTCTCACTCCAACACCCAGGCTGAAGTGCAGTGGCGTGATCTTGGCTGACGGCAACCTCCCGGGTTCAACCAATTCTCTTGCCTCAGCCTCCCAGGTAGCTGGGATTACAGGCACACCTGCCACCATGCCTGGCTAATTTTTGTATTTTTAGTAGAGATGGGGTTTCTCCATGCTGGCCAGGCTGGTGTTAAACTCCTAACCTCAAGTGATCTGCCCGCCTCAGCCTCCCAAAGTGCTGGGATTACAGGTGTGAGCCACCATGCCTGGCCTAATACTCTATGTATTTTTTAATGTTAATTTTGTTCATTGTCTTCTCCCAATAGCTTTTGAGCTCCAATGTGGGTAGGGTATGTTTTCTTCTGGTTTGGTTATTGGTGTATCTACAAATTGATCAGAGTTTGAGTGAATGAATGAATGAATGAACAGACCAAGACCCTCTGAGGTGAGAATCTTGTCGAGGGCATGACCAAGGAGAGACCCTCTTGTGAAGGGCGTTATTACAGTGTTATCTGGACTTGCTCAGTAGTAGCAGGTCTATTGGGATTGCTTTATGGGGGGCATAAGTATGCTCTGGCATTTCCCCCTAAACGTTTTCCTAGGGGGAAAAAAAAAATCAAGGCTGGAGATTGGCCCGTAATAAGCAGTAGAAGGGGAAACAAGAAAATGTCCAGTGGGCAGGGGGAGGCCAAGTCGCAGAAAGCCTTGGGTATGGTATATGAGGCAATGAGAAACGTCCATGGGCGGAGCATCCTCCGCATTATGTGAGCGGGGTCGGGATCAGGACTGAAAAGGTGAGACTTGGGACTGGGACTTTGAAAAGCTGCTTGAGGAACGGGGCACTGCTCTGAGGCCGTGGGAGAATCCAATTAAGAATATTAGGCCAGGCCCGGTGGCTCACGCCTGTAATCCCAGCACTTTGGGAGGCCGAGACGGGCGGATCACGAGGTCGGGAGATAGAGACCATCCTGGCTAACACGGTGAAACCCCGTCTCTACTAAAAAGACACACACACACACACACACACACACACACACACACACACACGCCGGGCATGGTGGCAGGCGCCAGTAGTCCCAGCTACTCGGGAGGCTGAGGCAGGAGAACGGCGTGAACCCGGGAGGCGGACCTTGCAGTGAGCTGAGGTTTCGCCACTGCACTCCAGCCTGGGCGACAGAGCGAGACTCCGTCTCAAAAAAAAAAAAAAAAAAAAGGAATATCGGGGCTGGTGTGGTGGCTCACGCCTGTCATTCCAGCGCTTTGAATGGAGGCTGAGGCGGGAGGATCTGTTGAGCCCCAGAGATCAAGACCATCCTGGGTAACATAGTGAGACCCCCATGTCTAAAAAAATTAGCCAGGCGTGGTGGCGCGCGCCCGTATTCCCAGCTACTTGGGAGGTATCGCTGGAGCCCAGGATGTTGAGGCTGCGGTAAGCCGCGATTGCAGGACTGCGCTCCAGCCTGGGCGACAGAGCGAGACCCTGTCTCTTAAAAAAATAAAAATAAAAAGTCAGAAGAATGGCCACTGGGAGTGGACGAAGGGGAGGGTCTGTTGCTTGGTGTTGGAAGTGTCGGAAGCAAAGCATAAAGAACCTGGGGGCATGTCTCAGGAGGGCGATGACAGCCAATGAAAAGCAGTCATGGGCGTGGCGCTGTCAAACTTCGGGGGGTGGGACCGAATATATAAAGAGAGCCGGGGCGGAGCCCAAGGTAAAGCCAATGAGAAGCCGCCTTGTGGGCGGGGCATCGACCAGGGCCAAGGGCGGAGCCAATGAGAAGCAGCGCCGCGTTCCCGCTGCCCCCCGCCCCCGTGGGGCGCGCGCCGGAGCCACGGGCAGCCGTTAGGGGCGGGGTCTGCAGCCGCCCGCGCGCGGCTCGCGCCCTCCCCTTTGTGTCGCCATGGCGGCGGCAGCGGCGACGAGAACGGCGAGCGAGGGGTCGAGCGCGGCCGGGGCCTGAGGAGGCTACGCGACCATGGTGGTGAGGGTCCCACGCGGCCGTCAGCCTGTCCGTCCGCGTGTCAGTCTGTCCGTGCGCAGCCCCGCCCCGCGCGCCCCGCCCCCGGCCCCGCCCGAGCCCGCGGCCTGTGCTCAGCCGTGGTCCCTCCAGTCCTGCGGCCCCATCCCGGGTCCCAGCCCGTACCTCGACCCCGCCCCCTCAGCGCGCATCCCCTTCTGCCACGCCCTGGATGGGGTGACAGGGACCTAGGGCCCGGGCTGGGAGGAGGCGGGGCTGGTTCAGGAAGGGACCCGCGCTACCCAAGTGGCCCCCGAAGAGGCCTCCTGAGGCTCCTGGGTCTTTCCCCAGCCCCCATCCCAGCACCTTCCTCGGCATCCTTCTGCCAGCCCTCAGCCCTCCCCGGCGGAGCCCCCTCCTCCTCCCCACAGCCCCTTTCTCATTCCTGGCCCCACCCCCACCCGCTCCATCCCCAGCCTGACCCTTTTCTTCTCCTTCTCCCTCATTTTCACCCCATCCTGGTTCCTCTCAATCCCCCCCGCCCAGCATCAGTCTGAGCCTTTGCCTCATCTCTCCAGCCACTCCCTCCTTACTCCACCCCAACAGGCCAGCACTCTACCTCCCTTGATCCTCGGGTCCGCTCCATCTCCTTGTCCTCATCCCCCTCCCCCACCATCTCCCTCTCTCACCATGCTGCTCCCGCTCATTCATCCATTCATTCCCTCACTTAGCAGACATTCACTGAGACCGCCTCTGTGCAGGCTCCATGCTCCAGGCACAGAGAGAGTCAGCTCCCATCCTGCCTTGGGGAACCTCATGGGCTGGAGGGGGAAAGACCCTGAGGGTGAGACCCTGAGGGTGACTCGGGGTTGCAGGGACATGGAGGAGGGAGATGCTACAGCCCAGTCTGGTGAATCTGTCTGGCAGCTGGTTAATTTATTCATGAGATTTTACCCAGCCCCTGCTGTGCGACTGGGCTGGCACTGGGGACCCAGAAAATAATCAGGAACAATCCTGTCTGAACATCAACTCCATGCCTGGCTGTATGCTGGGGAGCTCAGTCTGGGGCCCTCCTTCTGGGAGGCCAGTCATAGTCCAATGAGAGAGATGAACTTGTCACCACCAGTGCCATCTCAGAGTGATCAGAGCTGTAAAGGGAGAAGCTCAGGTCAAGGCATGGAACCTGGGATGGGGGAACTTCAGGGGATGGAGAGAGTCCAGAAGAGATGCCAGGCATAGCCTGAAGGGTCAGGGAGAACTTCTTGGAGGAGGGCACATGTGAGTTGGGACCTAAGGGGTGGGAATGAGGTGAATGTACCCCAGGGAAAGGGGGGACAAGTGTTCCAGGTTGAGGGAACAGCCTTTGCAAAGGCCTAGAAGGAAATGCGAAGAGGGTGCTTGTTTTGGACTCTTAGAAGTTCAAGAGCTCTGCGAGCGGGGGCAATGGAAAGAGATGGGACTGGAGAGGTAAACAGAAATCAGCTCAGGAAAGTCTCGATGATCAGACCAGAGAATTCAGACTTCATCTTGAAGACAACAGGGAGTCATTGAAGGCCCAGGATCTATGGAGAAACAGAGCTAGATTTGTGTTTTCTGAAAACAATCCAGGCTGTTGCAGAAAAGCTGGCAGGAGGGGAGAGGCTGGAAGCAGGAAGGCTGATGAGATGGGAGCCGTGATTGTCCAGACAGTGGTAGGAGGTCACTGTACTCTGCAGGGGCTATGGAAGGGTTTTCAGTAGGGAGAGATAGGACCAGCATGCTCTCCGTCCTGTTGCCCTGCCTCACGTCTGATCCCTGCTTCTCCAGTCCACCACCCCAGATCACACACGAAGAAGCAGTCCTGTCCTCAGCCCAGCCCTAACCTCCCCCGACCTGCCCTCCTGCTTCATGCTCAGGGCGGTGTGTGGAGCAGCCCGGGCTCTGGGCCCTGTGCTGCCAGATAACAATGCTCTCGTTGTCTCTTTGCTCCCATCTCTGGGGGCCTCTGATTCTTCTCTCTGCTCTACAGGCACGCAGCACTGACAGCCTGGATGGCCCAGGGGAGGGCTCGGTACAGCCCCTACCTACCGCTGGGGGGCCCAGTGTGAAGGGGAAGCCTGGGAAGAGGTGAGGGTGAGGGAGGAAAGGGCTCAGCTAGGAGCTGGGGAGGCTCAAGGAGCCGCTGGTGACGCATCCCCTGTCTCCCAGGCTCTCAGCTCCTCGAGGCCCCTTCCCGCGGCTGGCTGACTGTGCCCATTTCCACTACGAGAACGTCGACTTTGGCCACATTCAGGTATGGGGGCTTTGCATTTGCACCCAGGAGGGAAGACAATATCCTACGCAACCTTGCAATGATATCAGCTGCTGTGCTTCTGAAACCTGTCCCTGTGACTGGCTGCTGCATGCATCTGAGCAGTCAGTAGCAAAAGTTGCAGGAGCCACAGCAGATGGGGAGAGCTGCTCATTCATTCATCCATTTGTTCTTTTATTCATTCAACGACAACTTTTGTTAGGTATCTGCTCTGTGCCAGGGACCAGCACATCACCGGGCCCTGTCCTCGGGGAGGTCCAGAAAGGGGACACAAACCTATCCCTAGAGATCGCCATCCCGGGGAGGTCAGGAAATGGGACAAAAGTCCACCTGGGCCTTGCTTTCCCTCTGCAGCTCCTGCTGTCTCCAGACCGTGAAGGGCCCAGCCTCTCTGGAGAGAATGAGCTGGTGTTCGGGGTGCAGGTGACCTGTCAGGTGAGGCCACCCCACCTCTCATCTAGCCTGGGAGACTGGCCGCGGTAGTCCTCAGCTCGGTGTCATGGGGCCCCTGCTCCCTTCTGTCCCTTTGCTCCCACAGGGCCGTTCCTGGCCGGTTCTCCGGAGTTACGATGACTTTCGTTCCCTGGATGCCCACCTCCACCGGTGCATATTTGACCGGAGGTTCTCCTGCCTTCCGGAGCTTCCCCCGCCCCCCGAGGGTGCCAGGGCTGCCCAGGTAACCTGCTTGTTGTCTCAGCCCCTGCCTCGTGAGTGTATCCTCATCCACAGTGTGTGAAATCATCAAGGCAGCAGGATAGAAAAATATTTAAATACTGGTATGGCCCAAGTCCCAACCAATCTGAATGAATGGAGAAACCTTAGAAATGTAGTAGGCTTCTGCTACATTTAGCTTCACTAAGTTTTAGGATCATGGGGAGTTCCAGGGGGTTCCATGGGAGGGTCACCATGGTCATACCAACCAGGGCACTCAAGAGCTTAGCCCAGCCTACTTATTCATTCATATGCCCATGTCTCAGTACCTAACAGCTGAGCAGCACCCATGCGTTCAGGATGAACTTCAGCCCAGAGGCAAACTAGGGCAGTGTGGGAGGTCAGTGGGCTCTCTCACGTCCACTCAGAGGCCCACCCTGACAACCTGCCCCCAGATGCTGGTGCCACTGCTACTGCAGTACCTGGAGACCCTGTCAGGACTGGTGGACAGTAACCTCAACTGCGGGCCTGTGCTCACCTGGATGGAGGTGGGCCTGGGCAGGGGGCTTGGAGTTCAGAGTGGGTGAGGGGGTGTATGAGGGGCGAGAACCAGCCTGGGAGTGTGTGTGGGCATAGAAAAGAAAGGAGCCAGAGTGGAGGAGGCATTGATATTTTAGTGTCTGTGTGGGCGCATGCCTGTGAGAGAATGTGTATGAGTGTGTGTGTGCACATGTGTGTGTTAGCAGGTGTTCGGCTGTGAGGATACAAGGATTTAAATGTATATCAGTTAGAAATGGGTTGGGCTGTAACTCACAGAACACCTGGCTATGAGTGGCTTAAACCAGAAGGTTTTTTTTTTTTTCTTTTGTTTTTGAGACAGAGTTTCACTTTTGTTGCCCAGGCTGGAGTGCAGTGGCATGATCTCACTCACCGCAACCTCTGCCTCCCAGGTTCAAGTGATTCTCCTGCCTCAGCCTCCTGAGTAGCTGGGATTACAGGCATGTGCCACCACGCCTGGCTAATTTTGTATTTTTAGTAGAGATGGGGTTTCTCCATGTTGGTCAGACTGGTCTCGAACTCCCGACCTCAGGTGATCTGCCCACCTCAGCCTCCTAAAGTGTTGAGATTATAGGCCTGAGCCACTGTGCCTGGCCTCTGGCTAATTTTTTTTTTTTAAATGTTTTGTAGAGACAGAGTCTTGCTTTGTTGACCAGACTGGTCTTAACCTCCTGGGCTCAAGCGATTCTCTAGCCTCGCCCTCCCAAAGTGCTGGGATTACAGGCGTGTGCCACCACGCCCAGCACAGAGGGTTTTTAGATGGCAACCATGCGGTATCTGCTGTGGAGGATGAAGGTGCAGAGGTGGATGGGGAAGCCTTCAGGTGGGGAAGCCTTCGGGTGGGAGAATCCTGGGACATGTGAGGAGAAATAAAGGGGTTTGTCTTAGAGGTTTCCCTACCCCCAGAGGGTGCCAGGGCTGCATCCCTACAAACAGGAATTTAGGTGTTTGACCAATAGCTCTGTGTGACAGGGGCTCTTGGCAGGGGACAGGCAGTGGCCTCGCCGGGCTTGGAGGAGCTTGGTATGCCTGTACCAACACCGTCTCCTGACCTGTCCTTGCCACATCCCACCTCCATTTCAGCTGGACAATCACGGCCGGCGACTGCTCCTCAGTGAGGAGGCGTCACTCAATATCCCTGCAGTGGCGGCCGCCCACGTGATCAAACGGTACACGGCCCAGGCACCAGATGAGCTGTCCTTTGAGGTGAGGCTGTGGGGAAGCAGACTGCAGCTGGGCTCCCCACACCCCCTGCTCCTTCTGACCCTTCTCCTCCCGCCCGCCCCCTCCCAGGTGGGAGACATTGTCTCGGTGATCGACATGCCACCCACGGAGGATCGGAGCTGGTGGCGGGGCAAGCGAGGCTTCCAGGTGAGTCCAGCTGGGTGCGGACAGGTGGAGCTAGGGCACCTGCCAACTGGGGTGGCCCAGCCACTGACCCTGACCTTCCTCAGGTTGGGTTCTTCCCCAGTGAATGTGTGGAACTCTTCACAGAGCGACCAGGTCCGGGCCTGAAGGCAGGTAAGTGCCATGGACAGACAGGAGGGGTGAGGAGGGGTGGGGAAAAGTGGGGCCTCCTGCGTCTTTTGCCTCCCACTCATCCCTTCCACCCCATTGTTTGCCCAGCAGATGCCGATGGCCCCCCATGTGGCATCCCGGCTCCCCAGGGTATCTCGTCTCTGACCTCAGGTAATAGAAACAGGCTGCCAGATCCCTGCCCCTGCCCCGCCAGGCCCCTGGCCATGCTGACCCCACAAGGCCTGCCTTTGCCCTTTGCCCCGACAGCTGTGCCGCGGCCTCGTGGGAAGCTGGCCGGCCTGCTCCGCACCTTCATGCGCTCCCGCCCTTCTCGGCAGCGGCTGCGGCAGCGGGGAATCCTGCGACAGAGGGTGTTTGGCTGCGATCTTGGCGAACACCTCAGCAACTCAGGCCAGGATGGTGAGGCCTGGGCCCACCCACCCCACCCGTCACACCAGGGCTGCGGCCCACCCAGCCCTGACCTTGCTTTCTCTCAGTGCCCCAGGTGCTGCGCTGCTGCTCCGAGTTCATTGAGGCCCACGGGGTGGTAGATGGGATCTACCGGCTATCAGGCGTGTCTTCCAACATCCAGAGGCTTCGGTGAGGGCCCTTAGCCAACCCTGTCCTTCCACAGGCACCAGCACCTCCACTCCAGCCCCGTGCCGCATGCTGGGGACACAGTTACCAGGAGTCAGGAGTTGCAGGATCAAGGCTGGGGTCAGGGACAGCTCTCTTGAGAGTAGAGTTCACAATCTAAGCGAGGACTCTGTCTTCACGGAGCACCTGCCACGTGCCAGGCACTGGGGACACAGCAGTGAGTGAGACAGCCAGAAACGCCTGCCCTCACAGGGCCCACAGGCTAGAGGAAGAGACAAACAGGGGAGGGATAGAGTTCACCAGAAGATGACAGGTTCTGTGGAGGAAAACAGACTGGGGTAGGAGGATGGCGATAAGGAGCCAGGAGGGAGGCCTGCAGTTTTGGATGGCAAGGGCAGAGCCACCTCATTTGAGAGCCTGGAGGCGGGGAGGGGCAGGCCATGCAGAGGGAGCAGCGGGGCAAAGGGAACAGCGACAGGAGGCCATGGCCAAGGAGTCCCCATGCCAGTGCAGGCAAAGCCTTCATGTTAGGGTTTTGGCTTGTACTATAAGTGAAGGGGGAACCACAGGAGGGCTCTGAGCCAGGGCGGGGTCTAGAAGTGGGGAGGAGCCAGGTGAGATCTTGGCCTGCAGGAGGCTGAGAGGGGAGTGCTTGAAGCCTGCGGGGGTGCCAAGAGGGAGGCAAGAAGTGGCAGTGGGTGGGAGACTTTACCACAGGCAGTGGGGCCCCACCAGAGAACTGGGAGCAGCAGGGTGCTGGGATTTTGTCCACATTTTCCAGTGCCCTCTTACAGCCAGGAGAATGGCGGCTGCTTGGTAGGAGCTGCTCATGCTCTGGAGTCAGTCAGTCTTGGGTAGCTGCAGGCAGAGGCACATCTGCCTGAGCCTCAGCATCCTCCTCTGTAAATGCAGCACCCTTCTCTTTTGCCACACAGGCTTGCTGGGGAGTTCAGTAAGGTTCTGCCTCTGAAGAGCCCAGTGTAGGACCTGGGGAAGAGGGTTCCATCCACCTGCAGGCACTTGGGGGTAGGGGCAGGGGGAGCACGGCCAGGTGAGTAAGCCCCTCTGACCTGGATCTTCCTCCTCCTTGACATGGTGGTCTCAGGCATGAGTTTGACAGCGAGAGGATCCCAGAGCTGTCTGGCCCCGCCTTCCTGCAGGACATCCACAGCGTGTCCTCCCTCTGCAAGCTCTACTTCCGAGAACTTCCGAACCCTCTGCTCACCTACCAGCTCTATGGGAAATTCAGTGTGAGTAAGGGAGCTGGCGGGACGGAGGGGGCCAGGACGCCTCTGACCCAATCCTCATCACACCCACCCACCATCTCAGGAGGCCATGTCAGTGCCTGGGGAGGAGGAGCGTCTGGTGCGGGTACACGATGTCATCCAGCAGCTGCCCCCGCCACATTACAGGTAAACCAGGAGGGGCGGGGTGGGACTTGGTGGGATTCCAAGGGGGTTGAGGCTCAGGTGTCCCCCTCTGCTCCCACCCCCAGGACCCTGGAGTACCTGCTGAGGCACCTGGCCCGCATGGCGAGACACAGTGCTAACACCAGCATGCATGCCCGCAACCTGGCCATTGTCTGGGCACCCAACCTGCTACGGTGAGCTGCTTGCTCGCCTGCCCACCCCTCAGGTCTTTCCCCAAAACCACGCCAGGAACCCACCCAGCTTTTCTTTTGTTTATTCATTGAATACATGTCTATCAAATACCTTCCGTGGACCTGGCCCCATCCCCAGCACTGGGGACACAGCACGGAGCACGGCCCTGTCCTCCTGGGACTCATGTTCTCATGGAGGAGATGGACCATGAACGTCAACAGGAGAATACAGAGTAAGGTCTGATGGTGATGAGTGCTGAGGAGGAGAGAGGAGGAGGGAAGGGCAGTGTGCAGGGTCAGGGCAGTGTGAGGTTTTTAGTGAGGGTGGCAAGGGAGGTTTTGGCAGGTCTTCTGTGGCCAGCAGCAGAATAAGCCTGGAGGACTTGATGGTGAACGAGACAGGCATGATCTCTGCCCTGCAGGAGTTCACATTCTCCTGGGGGCACAGATACATAATCAAGTAAAACAGGTGATATGTCAGAGGGCGGGCATATGATGGATGAAGAAAAATAAATGAGAAAGGCCAGGGGCACAGAGAAGAGAGTGTACAGTTTTGAATAAAGTGGATGAGGAAGACTGCACTAAGAAGGCAACATTTGAGTCAAGACCTGCAGAGGATGAGGGAGGGCCCTGGGGGTGCATCTGGGGAGTGCCAGGTTGAGGGAACGGCAGGTGCAGACATCTGGGCCTGGGCTGGTGCCTGGTGCGTTGAAGGAGCCGCAGGGAGGCTGGTGTGGCTGGAGCTGAGTGAGTGAGGGGTTGAAGGAGAGGAGATAATGAGGTCAGAGAGGTGACAGGGACCAGACAGGGGTGACTCACAGGTCATGGGTCACAGTGAGGACTTTGCTCTTGCCTGGAGCGAGGTGCAGCCAGGGCAGGGCTCTGAGCCAGGTAGGCCCTGATGGGACTCAGGTGGTCCCAGGATCCCTCTGGCTGCAGGTGGGGACAGTAGCAGGAGGCCAGGAAGGAGGCTCTGGGATGTCCAGGCTGGGGAAGACAGAGGCTGGGCCAGATGGGGCAGTGGAGGGGGTGACAGACTGAGCCACAGGAAGAACCACACTGACTGAGATGGGGAAGGCAGGAGGGGCGGCTCTGGGGGAAGGTTGAGAGCCTAGCGAGGTGTGATCAGTTTGAGAAGATCAGAGGTATTGAATAGACAGTCACTGCCTCCACTGGCTCCCCACATTGCCCTGCCAGAACCTGCTGGCTGGGCTCAAGGCACCCGGCCTCCCTCCTGCTCCTCCCATCCAGGTCCATGGAGCTGGAGTCAGTGGGAATGGGTGGTGCCGCGGCGTTCCGGGAAGTGCGGGTGCAGTCGGTGGTGGTGGAGTTTCTGCTCACCCACGTGGACGTCCTGTTCAGCGACACCTTCACCTCCGCTGGCCTCGACCCTGCAGGTATGCCCTCCCACCCGCTGAGGTCCTGGCTACTGCCCACCACGGTCAGGGCTGCAGAGGGAGGGCAGGTGGGCTCCCAGTCCCATCCCCACCCCACTGAAGCTGGGCCTCCCTCCCGGCTCCTTGAGGACCCCGCCCCGGCCTCTCCCTCCCCGCGCCCCCCCTCCTTCTCATTTCAGCTCCTCCGCTCAGGATTCCCACCTCTTGGCCCGGACGCCGCTCTTCCTTCACCCCTTGTAGCTCCTGGGGGCGCTTGGGGCCATGGGTCCACCTGGGAGGAGGTGGGAGGTCCCCAGACTTGACCCCTCCCGGGCCCCGCCCAGACTCCCCGCCCTGCCCCGGACCCCAGCCCAGTCAGGACTCTGCTCGTCGGAGGGCCCCCTGGCCCGAGGTAACTGAAGCCAGAGCCGCTGCCCTCGCTGGCTGCCGGGAGCTGCCTCCTCATCAGCTCGTCCTGCCCCACCCTCCTCCCACCTGCCTGCTGCCCGCCCGCTCCCTCCTGATCCGCCCCGGCCCCCTGCCTTGCCAGCCCGGGTGGGCATGCTGCGGGGCCGGGGCTTGGGCTGTGGCGCTTGGCTTTGCCCGTGGCCTTGGGCGGCCCCAGAGCTGACAGGTGCCCCCTTTCCACACTCCCCAGGCCGATGCCTGCTCCCCAGGCCCAAGTCCCTCGCGGGCAGCTGCCCCTCCACCCGCCTGCTGACGCTGGAGGAAGCCCAGGCGCGCACGCAGGGCCGGCTGGGGATGCCCACAGAGCCCACAACTCCCAAGACCCCCGCCTCACCTGTGGAAAGGTGAGTGGGATGCTGGGGGTGGTGAGGGGCAGGTGGAGGCCTGGTTCCTCAGACGACCTGCCATTTCTCCCCCAAACCACAGGAGGAAAGGGGAGAGAGGGGAGAAACAGCGGAAGCCAGGGGGCAGCAGCTGGAAGACGTTCTTTGCACTGGGCCGGGGCCCCAGTGTCCCTCGAAAGAAGCCCCTGCCCTGGCTGGGGGGCACCCGCGCCCCACCGCAGCCTTCAGGTGAGAGGCTGGGCCATGGACTGGTGGGCAGCGGTGGTCGCTGGAGTGCCCTCCTACCTCTTCGTCTCCTGCAGGCGGCAGACCCGACACCGTCACACTGAGATCTGCCAAGAGCGAGGAGTCTCTGTCATCGCAGGCCAGCGGGGCTGGTGAGCAAGGGGGGGAAGTGGGGGGGCACTATCTGCACCCAAGTGGAGCCAGGAGGAATTGGGGCCCTGGTTTGGCCTCCAAATTTTGTACTTCACATTTGGGGGTCCTGGGGCTTTTGAAAATTTTAACCTGGCCTTTATGTACAATGAGTTGGATACAGTATCACCTTTGGTTCATCACACACCGAACTTAACTTATTGGTCCATGACAGGCCCTTTAAAAAGTCTTTATTATTCCTGTTGAACATTTTTAAATAACATTATGGACATCCATGAACCCACCAGCCTAGAACTAAAGCAGCTCCATTCCTTCTCCCGTTCAAGTTCCTCCCCACTGGAGGCATCCTCTCAATTTGCAGACTACCCTGCCCTTGCTTTCCGAGTTTGATCATACACAGGTGTGTGTGGAAGGATCATACTGCTCAGTTCTAGTCATTTTGGAAACTTTATTTAAAGGGTGTCATAAGAAAGGGGCACCGCGCTTGGCTTTTTCCCCATCGCTACCTCACAGCCTGCCGCGCTGCTGGGTGCCGCTTTCCGGCCTCTGCCAGGGGCTGCTTATCCATCCCACCCAGCCATGCCTCTGGGGGCTCTTCTGAACCACCGCGCTGTCCTCACACTCCTGGGGTACTGCCCTCCCATGTACCCAGGAGCACAGGCACTGTCCTGCCGGCTCAGCAGCTGTGTGTGAATCTGTTGGTCTCGTGCCCACAGCCTGTGGGGCAGCCACAGGACCTTCGTGCTTTGGGCCGGAAGTGTCCTCTTCATGGTCTCCACCGTGAATCTGAAACAGCTTTTCCTGGCTTCACAGCTACTGTGGCACTCTCTGGGGAGGTGCCTCTTCATGTCCTTTCCCCAGCTTTCTGTGGGGCTGTGCGCCCTGTTCTCAGGGATGGTCTCACTGACTCCACCCCTCCAGGCCTCCAGAGGCTGCACAGGCTGCGGCGACCCCACTCCAGCAGCGACGCTTTCCCCGTGGGCCCAGCACCTGCTGGCTCCTGCGAGAGCCTGTCCTCGTCCTCCTCCTCTGAGTCCTCCTCCTCGGAGTCCTCCTCTTCATCCTCTGAGTCCTCAGCAGCTGGGCTGGGGGCACTCTCTGGGTCCCCCTCACACCGTACCTCAGCCTGGCTAGATGATGGTGATGAGCTGGACTTCAGCCCACCCCACTGCCTGGAGGGACTCCGGGGGCTGGACTTTGATCCCTTAACCTTCCGCTGCAGCAGCCCCACCCCAGGGGATCCCGCACCTCCCGCCAGCCCAGCACCCCCCGCCCCTGCCTCTGCCTTCCCACCCAGGGTGACCCCCCAGGCCATCTCGCCCCGAGGGCCCACCAGCCCTGCCTCGCCCGCTGCCCTGGACATCTCAGAGCCCCTGGCTGTATCAGTGCCACCCGCTGTCCTAGAACTGCTGGGGGCTGGGGGAGCACCTGCCTCAGCCACCCCAACACCAGCTCTCAGCCCTGGCCGGAGCCTGCGCCCCCATCTCATACCCCTGCTGCTGCGTGGAGCCGAGGCCCCGCTGACTGATGCCTGCCAGCAGGAGATGTACAGCAAGCTCCGGGGAGCTCAGGGCCCACTGGGTGAGTCCTGCTCGGCCTACCCCACCCCTGTCCCCGCCTGCTCTCACTGACCCTGAGGGCCTGGCCCCAGCTGAACCCCTCTCCATTCATTTATATAGGTCCTGATATGGAGTCACCATTGCCACCCCCTCCCCTGTCTCTCCTGCGCCCTGGGGGTGCCCCACCCCCGCCCCCCAAGAACCCAGCGCGCCTCATGGCCCTGGCCCTGGCTGAGCGGGCTCAGCAGGTGGCCGAGCAACAGAGCCAGCAGGAGTGTGGGGGCACCCCACCTGCTCCCCGATCCCCCTTCCGCCGGTCGCTGTCTCTGGAGGTGGGTGGGGAGCCCCCGGGGACCTCAGGGAGTGGGCCACCTCCCAACTCCCTAGCCCATCCGAGTGTCTGGGTCCCGGGACCCCCATCCTACTTACCAAGGCAACAAAGTGATGGGAGCCTGCTGAGGAGCCAGCGGCCCATGGGGACCTCAAGGAGGGGACTCCGAGGCCCTGCCCAGGTCAGTGCCCAGCTCAAGGCAGGTGGGGGGGGCAGGGATGCGCCAGAGGCAGCAGCCCAGTCCCCATGTTCTGTCCCCTCACAGGTTCCTACCCCCGGCTTCTTCTCCCCAGCCCCCAGGGAGTGCCTGCCACCCTTCCTCGGGGTCCCCAAGCCAGGCTTGTACCCCCTGGGCCCCCCATCCTTCCAGCCCAGTTCCCCAGCCCCGGTCTGGAGGAGCTCCCTGGGCCCCCCTGCACCACTCGACAGGGGAGAGAACCTGTACTATGAGATCGGGGCAGGTGAGGGGTCCCCCTATTCTGGCCCTACCCGCTCCTGGAGTCCCTTTCGCTCCATGCCCCCTGACAGGCTCAATGCCTCCTATGGCATGCTTGGCCAATCGCCCCCACTCCACAGGTCCCCCGACTTAGTGCTCAGCTACCCGCCAGCCCCTTCCTGCTTTCCCCCTGACCACCTTGGCTACTCAGCCCCCCAGCACCCTGCTCGGCGCCCCACACCGCCTGAGCCCCTCTATGTCAACCTAGCCCTAGGGCCCAGAGGTCCCTCACCTGCCTCTTCCTCCTCCTCTTCCCCTCCTGCCCACCCCCGAAGCCGTTCAGATCCCGGTCCCCCAGTCCCCCGCCTTCCCCAGAAACAACGGGCACCCTGGGGCCCCCGTACCCCTCATAGGGTGCCGGGTCCCTGGGGCCCCCCTGAGCCTCTCCTGCTCTACAGGGCAGCCCCGCCAGCCTATGGAAGGGGGGGCGAGCTCCACCGAGGGTCCTTGTACAGAAATGGAGGGCAAAGAGGGGAGGGGGCTGGTCCCCCACCCCCTTACCCCACTCCCAGCTGGTCCCTCCACTCTGAGGGCCAGACCCGAAGCTACTGCTGAGCACCAGCTGGGAGGGGCCGTCCTTCCTTCCCTTCACCCCTACTGGATCTTGGCTCAACCAAATCCCTTGTTTTGTATTTTCTTGAGCCCCGACCACTACCCCAGGTTTCTAACTTTGTAACTTGCTTCTGATGTGGGTCCCTAACCTGTAATCCCAGCTTCCCTACCCTGGACTGAAGGGTCCGCCCATCCCCCCCCTCCATCCTGGGGGCCCTTGCACAAATCTGGGGTGGGGGGACTAGGCTGACCCCATCCTCCTCTCCCTCCAGGAGCCCCCAGCATGTCCTGACCTGTGCACGGGGATGGGGGGACAACTCCTACCCTTCCTTCCCCACATGCCCCACTAAACCATCTGACAACATTAATGAATAAAATGGTGAAAATGTGGCTGCTGAAGTTGTGCTGGGGCCAAACTCAGTGAGTGAAGACAGACAGAGGGGGCGCTCTATCATTCTATTTCCTTCTGGGGAGGCACCAAGGCAGGAGTTACTCCTGGGAGCCTCTAAGAGGTGGTATCCGCAGAGTGGGAACCATGGGCACCCTGGGAGTCTAGGTCAGGAGTGGGGCTCAGGCTGGGCTTTTCTCCAAGCTGACATCCTTTTTGCAGCTCTGCTATGATCTCCAGCAGGTCCATCCTGGGAAGCAGTGGGGCACAGGCAGACCTAGGGTTACCTCAGGGATAAAGACCTAGGGTTACCCAGGGTCCTCCCATCCGAGGCCTCAGGTCTCACTTCTGCAGGCCGGAGAAGATACCTTCTCCAGTCAGCTCAGTAGCGGGTGCCTGCAGGAGAGAAGGCTGGAGATGCCACCTGCTAGCCATGGCGCTCCAGCGGGCCTCGGAGGGCGGATGGGGCACAGACGGGGCTCGGGGTCCCCTGCTTAGCCTGCCCTCGTGGCCTTCCAGCAGCCTCCCAATGTGTGGGAAGCCTCCCTGTGGGTCAGCAGGCTGGGGATGGGCTCATAGGGCTGGGGCTCCAGCAGAGTAACCCTGTGTGTGTGCCACAGCAGCCCCTGCAGGCCTGGAATCTTGGCTGAGCGCTTCCTCAAACTGCTCCATAGAGCTCTGGGTCCCCAGCAGGGAGGCTGAGTCCTGGAGGCTGGAGGTGGAGTGCAGGGAAGGGCCCTGGGGGAAGCAGGGTTGGTTAAGGGTCACAGGTGAGTGAGGGGACAGTTGGGCGACCCTAAAGTTCCCTCGTCAAAGGAGAGGCAGCCAGAGAACTTGGGGTTGGTGACTACTGGAGGGTGGGCAGGGGTAGTCACAGGTTAGCAATGGGACAGTGTTCAAGGCTCTGGGGGTATCTGTACTGTTGGGCTGGGCTCCAGGCAGCAGTGCAGGCTGACCCTGGCTGTGGCCAGACCCAGGGCTGGGGCCTGAGCTAGGCCCAGAGCTGCTGCCTAGAGTCAAGCTGCTGCCCAAGCTCCAGGCTGCACCCTGCTGTGGCCTGTGACCGCAGGAGTCTCTGGGGCCTGCAGAGAGGGATGGCAGAGAGCTGGCATGGGTTGCCCAGGTGTCCTACAGCTCCCTTGGTCCCCCACAGCCCCATACTGGCTCCTACCTGGAATGGGATGGGGTCTGGGGACATCACAGGGGGCACACACCTGGGTGTGGTCTTGGCTCTGTGAGCCACTTCACGGCACACTTTCTCTGTGGGGACAGACCAGTTGGTCAGACCAGGGGCGGACCTGTCCACCCTGTCCAAGGGTCATGTTCACCCTTAAATTCCCATCAGGGACTGCAGAGCTCGGGACACAGTCAGTGCTCGGTACCACTGCTGACTGGCCAACTGAAGCCACACCTTCCATACAGCTCCTTGATCCTGCCCCCACAGATGTACCAGCAACCAGGCCCTCACCTCTCAGCAGGAGCCTGGCCGGGCCCCATCCTGGGCTCCCCCGCCACAGCCACGTGGTGCAGACGGCCCACCTGGGTGTCTAGATCCCTCTTGGAACCCAGCTCCACTGGGAAGCGAAAGGGCAGTGAGGGCGTCTGTGGGGTCCGGTTCTGGGGCAGGGATCCGCTAGGGGGTCTCATGAGGGAAGGGGGATGTGAAGGACCGGAACTTTGGGGACAAGAAAACAATAAAGACAGAGTTGGCTGGGGGTTTTGGGGGCGCAGTCTAGAAGGGAAGGGGATTCAGGAGGGGTCTGATGGGAAGGGAGGCGGCTGAATGAGAAAAGGGGGTGGCTCTGGGAGGGCGACATACCAGAAGGTCTGGGGTCGCAGGGAGACTGAGAGCTGAGGGGGATCTAAGGCAATTGGAGGGCTGGGAGGGGGCTTAGGGCTGGGGTCGGGCGTGCCAGGGTGGCAGAAGGGCTGCGAGGATAGAATCTGAGCCTGGGAAGGGAGTCGAAGGGCTTGGGAGGAGGCTCTGAAGGCTGCGGTGGGAGGAAGAGGCGTCTGTGGTTTAGGATTTGAGAGGTGGTGAGAGGGGTCGTGGGGAGGCTCTGGGGACAGCGTCTGTGGGGTCCGCGGGGTGGATGGGGTCTGAGGGCAGCCGGCGGGCTCTGAAGGAGGAGAGGGCACTGATGGCAGGATCTGCCGACGGTTCGAGGGTCCGAGAGTGGGACGCCTGGACTAAGGACTAGGGAAGTGTCTGTGTGTTGGGGGTGGGGTCTGCAGGCTGGGAGAGGGGGCTCTGAGGACAGTGTCTGGGGCTGGGGAAGGGGTCAGCGGAATGGGGACAGGGTTTGCTAAACGGGTGGGGGCGGGGTCTGAGGGCCGCGGAAGAGAATGACAGGGTGGGAGGGGCTTGAGGGCTAGCGGAAGGGTCTGAGGGTGATCTGTGGGACCAGAAAGCTCTGGGAAAGTTCTGGGCCCAGACCCCAGTCCAGGTGGCTTTGCACTCACCGTTGGGCTAGACAGTGGTCGCCACGTGACTGCCACGTGATTCGGCCGGCCGTATGAGCGGGAATCCGAGGTGCTTGAGCCCCAGTGGCCTCCCGCAGCGCCTGCGCAGTAGCACCCCCTTCCCCAACACAGCCCAGCGACTCGGCCTGGGACCCGTCGCCCTGACCAGTCGGGGTTGTCACTGTCTGAGGATGGGGCTGTCTACCCACACCGGACTAAGCTCTGTAAGGCAGGACCTGGGGTCGTTCTTGTCACTGTTGTGTTCACAGCCTTGTTCACCCCAGAACCTAGCTCAAAGGAGGCCTCATTCAGTGCTTTTATTCTCACTCTGTCGCCCAGGCTGGGGTGCAGTGGCGCGATCTCGGCTCACTGCAACCTCCATCTCCCAGGTTCAAGCAATTCTACCTCAGCCTCCCGAGTAGCTGGGATTACAGGCTCACACCACCACGCCCAGCTAATTTTTGTATTTTTAGTAGACACGGGGTTTCACCATGTTGACCAGGCTGGCCTCCAACTCCTAACTTCTGCCCATCTTGGCCTCCCAAAGTGCTGGGATTACAGGCATGAACCACTGTACCTGGCGTTTTTCTCAGACAGGATCTCAATCCGTTGTCCGGGCTTGTGTGCAGTGGTGAGATCATAGCTCACTCCAGCCTCCACCTCCAGGGCTCAAGCCAACCTCCTGCCTCAGCCTCCCAAGTAGCTGGGACCACAGGCACAGGCCACCCACCACACCTAATTTTTTTTTTTTAAGGTGGAGTCTCGCTCTGTCGTCAGGCTGGAGTGCAGTGGCACTATCTTGGCTCACTGAAACCTCCGCCTCCCAGGTTGAAGCGATTCTCCTGCCTCAGCCTCCCAAGTAGCTGGGACTACAGGTGAGTGCCACCTCGCCAGGCTAATTTTTGTATTTTTAGTAGAGACAGGGTTTCACCACGTTGGCCAGGATGGTTTCGATCTCTTGACCTCGTGATCCATCTACCTCAGCCTCCCAAAGTGCTGGGATTACAGGTGTGAGCCACCGCGCCTGGCTAGCTAATTTCTTTTCTTTTCTTTTCTTTTTTTTTTTTTTTGAGAGATATGGGGTTTCACTATGTTGCCCAGACTGGTCTCAAACTCCTGACCTCAAGCAATCCACCTGCCTTGGTCTCCCAAAGTGCTGGGATTACAGGCATGAGCCACTGCGCTTAGTTTCATTCAATGCTTATTAACTGACAGAATGACTTGGCTCTTTCTTCTGTCCCTCCCTGGCCATTTGGCCTAGGCCAAGCCCCTTGACTTCAGTGCCTTGGTGTCTGCTCTCCATGTGTGCCCTTCCTTTAGGCATCCCCTGGGATGAAGAAAGTTCTGCATCAGTCGCTGGTCAGACCCAACCCAGGATGGGCTGCCTCAGAGGTGGGGGAGGCTTCCTTAGTCCTCCGTCAGTGCCCTTACTATTCTCAGTGGGTGTCTAACGATCTTTTTCTTTTCTTTTCTTTTGAGACCGAGTCTTGCTCTGTTGTCCAGGCTGGAGTGCAGTGGCATGATCTCAGCTCACTGCAAGCTCTGCCTCCTGGATTCATGCCATTCTCCTGCCTCAGCCTCCCAAGAAGCTGGGACGACAGGTGCCCACCACCATGCCCGGCCTTTTTTTTTTTTTTTTTTTTTTTTGTATTTTTAGTAGAGACGGGGTTTCACTGTGTTAGCCAGGATGGTCTCAATCTCCTGACCTCATGAGCCACCCGCCTCAGCCTCCCAAAATGCTGGGATTACAGGTGTGAGTCACCGCGCTCAATCTTTTTTTTTTTTTTTTTTGAAACACAGTCTCTTTCTGTCACCCAGACTGGAGAACAGTCTGGATACAGTCATAGATCACTGCAGCCTCAAACCCCTGGGCTCAAGTGATCCTCCTGCCTCGGTCTCCTGAGCTGGGACCACAGGCACGCACCACCATGCCTTACTGATTTAATTTTTTGTAGAGAAAGAATATTGCTATGTTGCCCAGGCTGGTCTTGAACTCCTAGACTGAAGGAAGCCTCCCACCTTGGCCTCCTAAAGCACTGGGATTATAGGCAAGAGCCACCACTCCCAGCCTAACGCTCTCTCTTGAATTGCAAAACCCCTAGCTTGGACTGGCTGAGGTCAAGATGAGCCCTTCCACAAGGAGGCGGTGTCAGTGCAGGACAGCAGCTTTGGCAGTGCCTAAGGACTTTTATTGACCACATGACCCCCTCAGGGGTGCTAGTGGGGTATCCTTCGGCGTCCTGGCAGCAGCCGCCGCCACAGTTCTTGGCTGAGCAGCTCCTGTTCCCTGCGGACACCCTGAAGCACGCTCCGGTTTTCCTGGGCCCTCCGGATCAGGTAGGGGATTACCTCCTCCAAGGAGCCATAGGGGATGGACTTATACACTACATAGCCGGCCTGCCCTGCAGGGAGAGTGGGTTTTGTTTTTTCATTTTTGGTGTTTTTCTGAGACAGAGTCTGTTTTTTCATTTTTGGTGTTTTTCTGAGACAGAGTCTCACTCTGTTGCCCAGACTGGAGTGCAGTGGCATAGTCTCCGCTCACTGCAACCTCCGCCTCCCAGGTTCAAGTGATTCTCCTCCTGCTTCAGCCTCCTGAGTGGCTGGGATTATAGGCGTGTGCCACTATACCTGGCTAATTTTTGTATTTTTAGTAGAGACGGGGGTCTTACCATGTTTGCCAGGCTGGTCTCGAACTCCTGACCTCAGGTGATCCGCCTGCCTCGGCCTCCCAGAGTGCTGGGATTACAGGCGTGAGCCACTGCACCCGGCCTATTTATTTTGTTTTTGAGACAGAATCTGGCTCTGTCGCCCAGGCTGGAGTGTAGTGGCATGATCTCAGCTCACTACAACCTCCGCCTCCTGGGTTCAAGTGATTATCCTGCTTCAGCCTCCCCAGTAGCTGGGTTACAGGCATGCACCACCATGCCCAGCCAATTTTTGTAGTTTTAGTAGAGATGGAGTTTCACCATGCTGGCCAGGCTGGTCTCGAACTCCTGACCTCAAGTGATCCACCCATGATGGCCTCCCAAAGTACTGGGGTTGCAGGTGTGAGCCACTACGCCCTGCCCCAGCTAATTGTTCTTATTGTTTGAAGAGGTGGAATCTCACTATATTGCCCTGGCTGGCCTCAAACTCCTGAGCTCAAGTGATCCTCATGCCTTGGCCTCCCAAAATGTGGGGATTACAGGCGTGATCCACTGCATCCAGCCTGCATTTTTAAAAATCTTAGTTATTAAAATGGTGCCAAGAGAGTAAGGAATTTACTAATCCAAGAATCAAGAGAAAGTGAGGCCAGGTATGGTGGCTCATGCCTGTAATCCCAGCACTTTGGGAGGCTGAGGTGGGCAGATCACCTGAGTTCAAGAGTTCGAGACCAGCCTGGCCAACACGGTGAAACCCGTCTCTACTAAAAATACAAAAATTAGCCAGGCATGGTGGCAGCTGCCTGTAGTCCCAACCACTTAGGAGGCTGAGGCAGGAGAAATTGCTTGAACCCAGGAGGCAAAGGTTGCAGTGAGCCAAGATGGCACCACTAGACTCCAGCCTGAGTAACGGAGCAGGACTCTGTCTCTAAATAAATAAATAGATAGATAGATAGATAGATAGATAGATAAATAAGAAAATGAGAACCCAGAGAGAGAAGGGACACACAGTAAGCCACTTCTGCCCTGAAAGCAAAACCGAGCTGCTATTTGATGACTTCACAGAGTTTTGGGAGGACATTGAGTCAGACTTCAAGCCTGACTGAGGTGAGAGTTATAAGGGAGAACTTCCCCAAGTTAAACCAGAACCCAAAAAACTATACCCTCAGAGTAAGAGCTAATAAACAGTCAACACTGCAACCTTCCCCCAGTCCCAGGAAATGGTTTTGGTCATAAACAGATCAAGGAACAAAACAGAAAAATCCACCTCTGTGAAGTTGGGGCTATGGGTTAACCCCCTTATGTATTTGTAGTTCAAATTTGCACCAGTGGGGTGTCTCAAGAAACCTCAAGCTGTGAATTTAGGATAAAGTGATTTTGTTCTGCTTAGCACCTGGCAGAAGGAAACGTTAATTATCTGGTGTCAGGCTCTGAGGAGCAAAAAGAGTAAAGATAACAAAACACACAAGAAATAATACACCATGATCAAGAACCAGCAGAAATGACAGACGGCAGACACACAGACACAGCCTGGGAAGGCCTGCAGACACTGGAATGACAGATCTCTCTGGAAGGATCTGGAGGCTGGGCCTTGGTTGGGAATAGGAGAAGGGCTCTGGCTGGGAGGGAGTGAGGCCTGGGGCTTGGTGGGGATGGGGGAGACATTCACATACCCAGTGCCAGAGAGACGTGGTCACACATGCCCAGAAGTTGTCCAAAACAGACAGTCCCGTCCAGAGGAATGCCCAGCTCCCACATGCTGCAGAAAAGACCACATCATCACTCCAGACCGTGGCTGCATCTAGAGCTTAGAGTCAGTCACTAAGCACCCATATGGCAGCTCCACTAATTCAAATATTGAAGTATTTCCAAACTCAATGATACATAATAATAAGTCCTTTGCATTCCTTGAAGGTCCCCCAGGGACTCCCAGCCACTTCCCTGGAGCTCTCAGACCTCCTTATGCCCCAGCAAATAAGGGGCGACATCTTGTCCATCTGGAACCTATAAGGACCTACAGGTATAGCAGGGGTTAATGTGTTTATTTGTTTTAAGAGGTAGGGTCTTGCTTTGTTATCCAGGCTGGAGTGCAGTGGCTCAAGCACTGCTCACTGCAGCCTCAACCTCCTGGGCTCAAGTGATCCTTCCACCTCAGCCTCCCAAATAGCTGGGACTATAGGTGTGTACCACCACACCCAGCTTTTTTTTTTTTTTTTTTTTTTTTAATTTGGTATAGAAATGGGATCTTTCTGTGTTTCCCAGGCTGGTCTCCAACAGTCCTCCACCTCAGCCTCCCAAAGTGCTGGGATTATAGGCATGTGCCAACCATGCCCGGCTATAAATTTTTGTTGTTGTTGTTGTTTGTTTGTTTTTGAGACAGTCTTGCTCTGTCACCCAGGCTGGAGTGCAGGTGCGCGATCTCGGCTCACTGCAAGGTCCGCCTCCCAGGTTCACGCCATTCTCCTGCCTCAGCCTCCCGAGTAGCTGGGACTACAGGCACCCGCCACCACACCTGGCTCACTTTTTTGTATATTTTAGTAGAGACAGGGTTTCACCATGTTAGCCAGGATGGTCTCGATCTCCTGACCTCGTGATCCGCCCACCTCAGCCTCCCAAAGTGCTGAGATTACAGGTGTGAGCCACCGCGCCCGGCTTTAAATATTTTTAAAGTTCTCCCCAGAACACCGCTGTCCATCTCTGGCATTCGAGCAAGGGAGAGGAAGTGAAGGCCCTTTTGTGGGCACCTATTTCCTGCCCGTCCCTCCACCTCATACCGCTTGGTTGCCTGGCGAACAGATTCCTCATTGTGGGAAGCCACCATGAGGTGGCACATGGGGCCATGGCGGGCCACACGCGTCAGCATCAGTTCCAGGCAGCGGCTGTAACTGAAGGGAGATGCTCTGTTCAGCTCACCTGGTGAGCAAGGCTCAGGCCCCAGGGACTGGGGTGGGTGGGGTGCTCCTAAGTGAGGGATCTCTGGAGCCAGTACCCTCTTCCATCTGCACCAGTTGTAAGGGACATCCCTTCTCTGAGCCACTTTCATCTTTTGGGGTTTTTTGGGGGGGAGTTTGTTTGTTTTTGAGATGGAGTCTCACTCTCTTACCCAGGCTGGAATGCAGTGGTAATCTCGGCTCACCGCAACCTCCACCTCCCAGGTTCAAGTGATTCCCCTGCCTCAGCCTCCTGAGCAGCTGGGATTACAGGTATGCACCATCACACCCAGCTAATTTTTGTATTTTTAGTAGAGACGGGGTTTCACCATGTTGGTCAGGCTGGTCTCGAACTCCTGACCTCAGGTGATCTGCCCACCTCAGCCTCCCAAAGTGCTGGGATTACAGGCGTCAGCCACCGCGCCCAGCCCCATGTTAGTCTCTTGTCACTGTGAGTTTCCGAGCAGCACTGTTGTGAGGATGGTGTGAGATAAGAGGGGTATGAAGTCTTTGGGACAGTGGCGACGGTCTCACAGGAGAGGGTCGCATCATGTGCAGGAGATGACATTTCCCCAAGGTTATCACTGCTGCGTTGTCAACAGAACATCACTAGCAACAGCCCAGATGTCCATAAATGGGGAACTGGCTAAGGAAACTGTGAAAAGGAAGGAGGACACTGTCTGGGTACTGATATGGAAGAAGAAAAAGATTGGCAAATGCCTTGCAAGCATGCTGCAGGCCACGGGCCACCCTATGTACTTCACATCCTCTGTGGGTCTTCCCCATCGCCCCCCAGACCTGTTTTCCACCCTTCTCTGCCCCTCAGGAAGAGACACTTTTGCCCCACATCCCCCATGGAGTCATGTGCAGGAAGGAGTGTGAGTGTCTCACCTCGGCCCCTCCCTGCTCACCCTGACTGTGCTCTCTGTGTGACCACAGCTCCCTAAGGTGGCCCCTCTCCTTCAACTACAGCATAGGGGTCGAAATAGCTTCCTAGGCCAGGCGTGGTGGCTCACGCCTGTAATCCCAGCACTTTGGGAGGCCGAGACGGGCAGATCACGAGGTCAGGAGATCGAGACCATCCTGGCTAACACAGTGAAACCCCATCTCTACTAAAAATACAAAAAATTAGCCGGGCGTGGTGGCGGGCACCTGTAGTCCCAGCTACACGGGAGGCTGAGGCAGGAGAATGGCGTGAACCCGGGAGGCGGAGCTTGCAGTGAGACGAGATCGTGCCACTACACTCCAGCCTGGGCGACAGAGCGAGACTCCGTCTCAAAAAAAAAAGAAAAAAAGAAATAGCTTCCTAATAACTTCCCTGACTTTGCCTACACTTCCTTTTCGTTTTGTTTTTTTTTTAGAGACTGGGTCTCACTCTGTTGCCCAGGCTGGAGTGCAGTGGCGCGATCTCACCTCACTGAATCCTCCAACTCCTGGGCTCAAGCGATCCTCCCACCTTGGCCTCCCAAACTGCTGGGATTACAGGTGTGAGGCCCTGCGCCTCGCCCCCGACACTTCTATAAACAGCCCCTTCACCAAATTTCCTTTAGTTAAAACCCTTTGTGCGGAATTCTGTTTCCTTTGGAAAAAGCTAATCACTCATCTAATTCTCAAATCAGCTCCGGAAGGCAATGTTCCTATTCCCTTTTTACAGAGTGGGGAGACTGAAACTGAGAAGGGTCCATCTCTCGTCCCCAGGTCACACAGCTAGAGGTGACCAGGCTGGGATTTGAACTCAGGCTGTCTGATGCTCCAGAGCCCAGGCTCCTTATCGGTAGGCTATTCTGCCTTTAAAATGCACAGTCGAGGCAGGACATGCTGGCTCACGCCTATAATCCCAGCACTTGGGTAGGCCAAGGCAGGAGGGCTGCTGGAGCCTAGGAGTTTGAGACTAGCCTGGGCAACATAGGGAGACCCCACGTCTACAAAAATTAAAACAAAAATTGTTGGACACGGTGGTGTGCGCTGGTGGTCTTAGCTACTTGGGAGACTGAGGTGGGAGGATGGCTTGGGCCTGGGGAGTCAAGGCTGCAGTGAGCCAAGATCGCACCACTGCACTCCAGCCTGGGAGACAGAGTGCGACCCTGTCTCAAAAATAAGTTAAAAAACAAATGAAAAAAGCCAAATATACAAGGTCACATATTGTGTGATTCCATTTATATGAAATGTCTAGAATAGGCAAATCCACAGAGACAAAAAGTAGGTTAGTGGTTTCCAGGGGCTGAGAGGAGGAGGGAACAGAAAGCGACTGACTTCTCACTGGTATGAGGTTACTTTTTGGGGTGATGAAAATATTCTGGAATCAAAGAGTGGTGACGGTTGCACAATTTTGGGAATATACTAAACTCCGCTGAATTGTACATGTTAAAATTGTGAATTCTATGATATTTGAATATATTTCAATTTTTAAAATAATAGTGCAAATTATTATTATTATTTTGAGACAGAGTCTCACTCTGTCACCCAGGCTGGAGTTCAGTGGCGCAATCTTGGCTCACTGCAACCTTTGCCTCCTGGGTTCAAATGATTCTCCTACCTCAGCCTCCCAAGTAGCTGGGATTACCAGTGCAAGCCACCACACCTGGCTAATTTTTGTATTTTTAGTAGAGACAGGGTTTCACCATGTTGACCAGGCTGGTCTCAAAACTCCTGACCTCAAGTGATCTGCCTGCCTCAGCCTCCCAAAGTGCTGGGATTACAAGCGGAGCTACCATGCCTGGCCGTAATTTTTTATTTTTAATGTTTTTACAGATGGGATCTTGCTATGTTGCTCATATTGGGCTCAAGCAATCTTCCTACCTTAGCCTCCCAAGTAGTTGGGATGACAGGCACACACCACTGTGCCTGGCTTGGTACCAGTTAAGCCGATGGTACACAAACGTGCCCTGGAGCCCCTGCAGATCTCGGACATGAGCCTAGATTCCAAACATGGCTAGGCCACCTGCTCTGTAACCTGGGTGAGTCCCTGTGGCCCCCAGAGAAGGTACCAAGAAGTAAAGATATAAGGAGGTGAGGGATGGGGCCATGCTGCTGTCTGCAGTGGGAATGTCCCAGGCAGTGGGAACAGGAAGTGCCAAGCCCCTGGGTATCATGCAGGAGGCCACTGTGGCTGCAGTGGAGTGAGGGAGAGGAAGAGAAAGTTAGGGAAGTGACAGGGACCAGAGCATGTGGGGCTTAGAGGCCACTGCAGGCGTTTCTTTTTGGTTTTTTGTTTGTTTGTGTGTGTGTTTGTTTTGAGACAGAGTCTCACGCTGTTGCCCAGGCTGAAGTGCGGTGGTGCAGTCATGGCTCACTACTGCCTTGAACTCCTGGCCTCAAGTGATCCTCCCAACTCAGCCTCCTAAGTAGCTGAACTACAGGCACGTGCTACCACACCCGGCTATTGTTAAAATTTTTTAGAGATGAGGTCTCCCTATGTTGCCCAGGCTGGTCTCCAACTCCTGTTCTCAAGTGAATCTCTAGCCTCAGGCTCCCAAAGCACTGGGATTACAGGTATGAGCCACTGCACCTGACCATTAGGTGTTATTTCCTGCAGAAGCCAGCTGGCCCAGGCCTACCTCTGACTGGTGGCCTCATAGTCAGGCTGAGTGGGGTCCTTCATCCCATGAAGCTGGGCCACCGCTCTCTCCTTGTCCAGATAGGCACCTCGTACCAGCTTCACTCCGAAGGCCAGGCCGGCCCTGTGTGCAGCCTCTGCGTCCCTCCCCAGCCGCTCGAATGTGTCCTGTAGGGCACACGGGCACGTTCTGGTAGGTCAGGGTATGCGGACCCCGGCCTGCACCTCCCAGAACACACTGCACACCTTTAGACAGGCCTGGTAGGTGTTCCACACCCAGGGCCCGCCTTCCTCTGGGCTGTTCCAGCGCACGGCCAGGGCAGCCACCAGCAGCGAGAGCGCAGGGTTCAGTGAGGTGTACTCCGCATCCACCAGGAGCCGCACGTGCTGGGCCCGGGCATACTGAGGGTGACAGAGACGGCGGTCAGGGTCCTGGGTGTCCAGCAGGGGCAGTGGAGCCAGACCCCAGCAGGAGGGGTTACCTGGGCCACCCGATGCAAGCGGCTGAGGGAGGCCTGGAGGTGCTGGTTCTGCTCATCGTTGAGGCAGGAGACCTGGAGGTTCTAGGGGGCAGCAGGGGAAGTGGAAAAAAGCTTAGAAGTTGCTAGAAATCTAAAAATGAGCAATATCAGTTAGGTACTTTTAATTGAGGGACTTATGAGCCTAGAATCAGGGTTTGAATCCAGGCTCCACCACCTATTGTGTGACTTGGGTAAGTTATATAACCTTTCTGGGCCTCAGTTTTTGTTTGTTTTTTGAGATGGAGTATTGCTCTGCTGCTCAGGTTGGAGTGCAGTGGCATGATTTCAGCTCACTGCAACCTCCGCCTCCTGGATTCAAGTGATTCTCCTGCTTCAGCCTCCCAAGTAGCTGGGATTACAGGTGCTCGCCACCATGCCCGCCTAATATTTGTACTTTTAGTAGAGACGGGTTTTCACCATGTTGCCCAGGCTGGTCTCGATCTCCTTACCTCAAGTGATCCACCCACCTTGACCTCCGAAAGTGCTGGGATTACAGGCATGAGCCACCATGCTCAGCTCTCCCTGCTACTCTTTGAACATGACGGGCAACTTCCCTTCAGGCCTTTACCTGCTGCCATGTTTCCTTCAAGTATTTGCTCTAATGTCACTTTCTCAACATGGTTTCCCAGCTATACATTGGCAACTTCTTTTCCTGTTCCTCAGCCTTATTTTCCCCTACTTGTTACGTACTGATTTTTGTTTTGTTTTGTTGAGACAGAGTCTTACTGTATTGCCCAGGCTGGAACGCAGTGGTGCGATCATGGCTCACTGCAGCCTCTACCTCCCCAGCTCAAGCAATCCTCCTGCTTCAGCCTCCCAAGTACCTAGGACCACAGGCACCCACCACCACGCCTGGCTAATTTTTTACTATTTGTAGAGTCAAAGTCTTCCTATGTTGCCCAGGCTGGTCTCAGACTCCTGAGCTCAAGCGATCCTCCCACCTTAGCCTCCCAAAGTGCTGGGATTCTGACTTTGGTTTTAATTATTGTCTCTTGCCCCTGACTTGCAAGGAAGTGCCTCGAGGTCAGGGATTTCGCCTTCACGCCTCCTCGGCCCCTAGCACCGTGTCTGGAACAAGACAGATGTTCAGCAAACACTTCGGGAGTGGATAGGCTTGTAACATGGAAGTAACAATTATTCCTAACTCACAGTCTTACGTAGATTCATCTGGCTGAATGTGAGCTGCTGGTGACTCCAGGGAGTCTGGCTGGGCTCAAAGAAGTTGGGAAATGGAAGAAAGAGGAACAGGTGGGGCTGAAAGCTTTATTATATCCAATAAGGTCGATACGGATGACAGGCCTAGGCTTGCTCATGGAATCTGGAGGCAGGTTGGGCTGGAAGCTGCAGCCCTCCCATGGTGGGGAGAATGCTGCCACCTGGAGGAGGGAAAAGCTGGGGGCAGCAGTCTCGTTTCCTCTTCCCCCAACAGAGGATTGTCTCCCCCTTGACTTGGGGCATAGTCTCAGGCCCTCAGGGAGCTATTTCAGACACCCACCAAATATTTAACTCATTTAATCTTTACCACCCTCTGATGTAGCAACTGTTATTGTCCCCCATTTTCTAGATGGGGAAACTGGGGCACAGAGCAGGGAAGTCACTTGTCAAAAGTCACACAGCTAACTCAGGGCAAACGTGAGGTTTGAACCTCAGCCTTTCCAGAGCCTGGGTCTTTCTCTCTTTCCCTTCTCTCCCTCCCTCCCTTCCTTCCTGCCTCCCTCCCTTCTTTCCTTTCCTTTTTTTTTTTTTTTCTTTTTTTTTTTTTTTGAGACAGGGTCTCACTCTGTCTCCCAGGCAAGAGTGCAGTAGTGTAAGTTCAAGTGATTCTCCTGCCTCAGCCTCCTGAGTAACTGGGACTATAGGCAAGTGCCACCACTTCTGGATAATTTTTGTATTTTTAGTAGAGATGGGGTTTTACCACGTTGTCCAGGCTGGTCTCAAACTCCTGACCTCAAATGATCCACCCCCACTTAGCCTCTCAAAGTGCTGGGATTACAGGCATGAGCTACGGCACCTGGCCCTCTTTCTTTCTTTTTCTTTTTTCTTTTTTTTTTTAGAGACGGGGTCTCTCATTCTGTCGCCCAGGCTGGAGTGAAGTGGCACAATTTTTAGCTCACTGCAGCCTCAAACTTGCCAGCTCAAGCAATCCTCCCACCTTAACCTGCCGAGTAGCAAGGATTACAGGTGCCTGCCACCACATCCAGCTAATTTTAAGAATGTTTTTGTAAAGACGAGGGCTTACGGTATTACTCAGGCTGGTATTGACCTCCTGAGCTCAAGTGATCCTCCTGCCTTAGCCTCCACACCAGGTGTGCACCAGCACACAGGCTAAGTTTTCAATTTTTTGTAGAAATGGGGTCTCACTATGTTGCCCAGGCAGGTCTTGAACTCCTGGGCTCAAGTAAGCCTCCAATTTCAGTCTCCCAAAATGCAGATTACAGGCATGAGGCACTGCACCCAGCCTGTTTTAATCCTTAAAACCACCAAGAAGTTGCTGTCACTCTCCCCACAGGAATAAACTAAAGCTCATGAAGAGATGAACTCCTTACTCTCCAAAGCTGAGTTTCTGAACCATGAAATCTTGTTCCTATGTGTTCTCTGACACACTTTATAAATTACAAATAAGGCCAGGTACAGTGGCTTACGCCTGTAATCCCAACACTTTGGGATGCCAAGGCAGGTGGATCACGAGGTCAGGAGTTCAAGACCAGCCTGGCCAACATAGTGAAACCCCATTTCTACTAAAAATACAAAACTTAGCTGGGCGTGGTGGCACGCACCTATAGCTCCAGCTACTCGGGACGCTGGAGCAGGAGAATAGCTTGAACCTGGGAGGCGGAGGTTGCAGTGAGCCGAGATCGTACCACTGCACTCCAGCCTAGGCAACAGAGCCAGATGCCATCCTCTGCCCCTGACAAAAAAAAAAAAAAAGCCGGGCGCGGTGGCTCAAGCCTGTAATCCCAGCACTTTGGGAGGCCGAGACAGGCGGATCACGAGGTCAGGAGGTCGAGACCATCCTGGCTAACCAGGTGAAACCCCGTCTCTACTAAAAAATACAAAAAACTAGCTGGGCGAGGTGGCGGGCGCCTGTAGTCCCAGCTGCTGGGGAGGCTGAGGCAGCAGAATGGCGTGAACCCAGGAGGCGGAGCTTGCAGTGAACTGAGATCGCGCCACTGCACTCCAGCCTGGGTGACAGAGCAAGACTCTGTCTTAAAATAATAATAATAATAATAATAAATAGATAAATAAAAATTACAAATAAAAAATTAGAAGTAGAAACATCAGCATGTCCACTGTAGCATTGTTTGGGAGGGTGGAGACACAGAGGCCACCCAGGGGTTCACCCCAGGAGAGGTAAACCATGCAGCAGCCAGTGGCAAGAGGATTCTTGAGGCACCAGCCCGTGCAATACAGTGCGACTCTTTCTCTACAAAAAATTTTAAAAATTAGCTGGACATGCTGGCTCATTCCTGTAATACCAGCTACTTGGGAGGCTTAGGTGGGAGGATTGCTAGAGCTCAGGAGTTCGAGGCTACAGTGATCTGTGATCATGCCACTGCACTCCAGCCTGGGTGACAGAGAGAGACCCTGTATAAAACCAAAACCAAAACCAAAACAAAACTTTGTGTGGATCTTAACATCAGTGGAAAAAATAAGAAGTAGAGTGAGATAGCTGATAAGATGCTTTTGTGTAAATTTAAAACATTCTCTCGATTGATGGAGATGGGCAGGAGGGAACTACGCAGTGATGGAAATGTTCTAAATCTTTTTCTTTTTCTTTTCTTTTTTTTTTTGAGACAGAATTTTGATCTTTTTTGCCCAGGTTAGAGTGCAAGGGCATGATCTTGGCTCATTGCAACCTCCGCCTCCCGGGTTCCAGTGATTCTTTTGCCTCAGCCTCCCCAGTAGCTGGGATTACAGGCGCACGCTACCACACCCGGCTAATTTTGTATATCTAGTAGAGACAGGGTTTCACGATGTTGGCCAGGCTGTTCTTGAACTCCTGACCTCCAGTAATCCATCCACCTCAGCCTCCCAAAGTGTTGCGATTACAGGCGTGAGCCAACGCTCCCGGCCATGTTCTAAATCTTGATAGGGATTTGGATTGCTCAAGTGTGTGTTTTGGTCAAGGTTCATTAAGGGGCACATTTACAATGTGTGTAGTTCATTGTTTTACCTTGAAAGAAAAAAGTACTGGGAATAATTATTGGGTTCTAATTAGTGAGCCCATTATTCACATCATGAGGCATTCAGGGGGAAAACATACTGATGTCTGCAATTTACTTTGAAATGCACCAAAAAATAAGATGGATTGATGGATGGATAGAGGAATAGAGGGATAGATATGATTTAAAACGAGTATAGTTAAAGGTGGCAGGTACATGGATGTGCATGTACAATTCTTTTTACTTTTCTGTATATTTGAAAATTTGTGGCCGGGCGCGGTGGCTCAAGCCTGTAATCCCAGCACTTTGGGAGGCCGAGGCGGGCGGATCACGAGGTCAGGAGATCGAGACCATCCTGGCTGACACGGTGAAACCCCGTCTCTACTAAAAAATACAAAAAACTAGCTGGGCGAGGTGGCGGGCGCCTGTAGTCCCAGCTACTGGGGAGGCTGAGGCAGGAGAATTGCGTGAACCCGGGAGGCGGAGCCTGCAGTGAGCTGAGATCCGGCCACTGCACTCCAGCCTGGGCGGCAGAGCGAGACTCCGTCTCAAAAAAAAAAAAAAAAAAAAAAAAAGAAAATTTGTATAATAGAATATTGGGGAAAATATGCCCCCCACAAATGGTATACACCTGGCAAAACAAAATCATAGAAACAAAAAGATATGCCGGGCGTGGTGGCTCAAGCCTGTAATCCCAGCACTTTGGGAGGCCGAGGCGGGTGGATCACGAGGTCAGGAGATCGAGACTATCCTGGCTAACATGGTGAAACCCTGTCTCTACTAAAAAAAAAAAATACAAAAAACTAGCTGGGCGTGGTGGCGGGCGCCTGTAGTCCCAGCTACTTGGGAGGCTGAGGCAGGAGAATGGCATGAACCCGGGAGGCGGAGCTTGCAGTGAGCGGAGATGACGCCACTGCACTCCAGCCTGGGAGACACAGCGAGACTCCATCTCAAAAAAAAAAAAAAAAAAAAAAGATATGCATTATACAAGATAGGAGGCTGGGTGTGATGATTCACACCTATAATTCCAGAACTTCGGGAGGCTGAGGCTGAGGGACTGCTTGAGGCCATGAGTTAGAGACCAGCCTGTGCAACACAGTAAGACAGAGAGAGAGAGAGAGAGAGAGAGAGAGAGAGAGAGAGAGAGAGAGAGAGGAGGGAGGAGAGAGAGAAGGAAGGAAGGAAGGAAGGAAGGAAGGAAGGAAGGAAGGAAGGAAGGAAGGAAGGAAGGAAGGAAGGAAGGAAGGGAGGGAGGGAGGGAGGGAGGGAGGGAGGGAGGGAGGGGGAGGGAGGGAAGGAAGGAAGGAGGGAGGGAGGGAGGGAAGGGAGAGAGAAGGAAAAAGAAAAGGAAGGAAAGAGAGAGAGAAAGGAAGGAAGAAGAGAGAGAGAAAGAAAAAGGAAAGAGTGAGAGAGAAAGAAAGCAAAAAAGATGGAGTAGGGTTGAAAGAGAATATAGAGATAAAAAGGAAATAATGATTGAATGAACAAACTAAGATCCCATTGGCCTAATCAGAACTTACACCCAGCCAGCTCACACCCGTGCGGCTGTGTTGACTGAGGACACATTGATGTACCTCCTTCTAGTTGATAAACAGCTTCTATCCCAGTCCCTCCTCTGAGAGCCTCCAGCCTCCAGGCTCCTCCCTGAGAACCCAGATGACCCTGATTCCATCCATTTCAACCATGCCTGGGAGCTACAGCCGCATTTCTGCTGGCTGTTCCAAGGCTGGAGGTGGCCGTGAGCATTTTGAACATCTGGCGTGCCATGTGGCCGCATCTGAGTCCAAGGCACTCTGTCCCCGACAGTCCCGCTTGAGATCCTTACCTGCCCAGAGTCCATGGCTTCAGCCAGCCTCTCGGGGCTCAGCTCCAAGGGAGCTCCTGGCCTTCTGACCCATGAGGCTAGCTCCTTCTGAAATGGGGTGGTAGGTGGGGTGGTGAGGGAAGCCCGGTGGGCAGCCGCGCCCTCCTGGCACCCCCATCTTTGCACTCCTTACACAGAGCCGAGCGCTGGTCAACGCCGTCACCTTCAGCTGCATGAGGCTGGCCTCAGCCAGGCTGGGGGGCTCCAGGAGGTCCCGCGACAGGTTCACACACCGCAGCATAGCACCGAGGTTCCCCTCATACCAGGCCTCACTGCCCAGCCAGCAGGCGTCAGGTCCCGACCTGCGAAGTCCCTTCCTGCGTCCTCCCAGCCTCCCTGGGCCCTGGCTCCCTACTCACCCGCTCTTGGCAGCAGAGTCCGGCTCCTCCTCAGTGGGCACTGCCAGCAGTGGTCGGAGGCTGAGGGTCCGCAGCTGCTGCACGCAGCCCCTCACCTCCTCTGCCGTCTCACCAGCCACAAACTGCCCATAGACAGATGCTCGGAGAAACGCGCCTGAGAGCCGGGAGCCCAGGAGTCGCTGAGACCAGGCCTGGAGCTGGGTGAAGGAGAGCGAGGGCTCAGCACCAGGCTATGGGGAGCCTCCAGGCTGGTCCTCGGGATCGCTGCTCACCGCCAGCCCGTGAGTGACGAGTGGGGGCCAGGCACACAGCCGGAGAACCAGCAAGGCCCGTGTCAGCTCTCCTGTGCCCTTGAGGTGGAAGGCGCCACCATCAAAGCTCAGGGGCTGCCAGCCCCTCGCCAGGGGACCAGCTTGGGAACAGAGCGGGTAACAGGTCCAGAGCATCCTGGGTCCCTGGCTGCCTCCACACCAGGGAAGGTGCTCTGGAGGCAGCAGGTTCACCAAGTGCCCCTTGCCCAGACTGGGGGCAGTGACTGATTAACTGGGCAAAGCCTCAGGATCACAGGCTCCTTGAGGGCAATTAATTATTAACAAATGGGGACAGAGTTCAGAGTAACGGTAACGGGAGGCGAACCCCCAATAACAGCCCCCAACAATCCTCAGCACAACAGCCTGCACTTACTAGGTAATCACCACGTGCCGGGGGAAACAGGGGCTCCGAGGCAAGGATCCCTGGGTTCAGGACATTGGGCTTTGTGATCCAGGACGAGCTACTTAACCGCTTTTGTGGCAATTGCTTCCTCCCCCTCCCAAGTAGCTGGGATTATAGGTGCGTGTGATCACACCGAGGGTAATTTTTAATTGTTTTTTTGGTAGAGACGGAGTCTCACTGTGTTATCCAGGCTGGTCTTGAACCCCTGGACTCAAGCAGTCCTCCCACCTTGGCCTCCCAAAAAGCTGGGATTTCAGGCATGAGCCACGGCACCCGGCTTTCACATTGTAAGTCTTTTTTTAAAGCTATAACCTATGTTCATACATTCCTGAATGTACATTTCACCAAAAAAGTTAAAAAAAATTAATCATAGTATCCGTTTCCCAGAGCTGTTGTGTGGATCCAGTTAATGGACACATACAACCTGGTACACAATCTGTGTTCAGTAAGCACTGGCTGTGGTCATTAAGTGCTGTGTGTATACAATCTCTTTGATGCTTGTCTTCATGATGAAGCATGTACCATTAATCACCCCTGGTTTGGGCATCCCCAAGGCCACATCAGGTTCAATCATTCTCTAGACAGACTCACAAAACTCAGAAAAGCCATGAGACTCACGGTTATGGTTTGTTACAGTGAAAGGATACAGATTAAAGTTAGCAAAGGGAAGAGGCGCAAGGAGACGCCAGGAGCAAGCTTCTAGTCATCCTCTCCCAGTGGAGTCAAGAGATCAGCGCTCAATTTTCCCAGCATGCATGGATAATTGCAATCAGGGAAGCTGACCAGAGCCTTGATGACCAGGGTTTTTATTGGGGTCAGTCACATGGGCATGGCTGACTGCCTGCATGACCGATCTTGTCTCTAGCTCCTCTGGAGGTCAAGCTGATACTGCATGGCCCAAGGTCCCCAGATAAACAGAGATACTCTTTTAAAAACTTTTTTGAGACAGAGTCTCACTCTGTAACCCAGGCTGGAGTGCAGTGGCACGATTTTTGGCTCACTGCAACCTCCGCCTCCCAGGTTCCAGCAATTCTCCTACCTCAACCTCCCAAATAAAAATACTTTTATCAAGCAGGATAGTACAAAGGCTTAGAGGTTACCTCCCAGGAGCTGAGTGAGGTTAAACCTTTACTACACAACCCCCAATTCACAGATGTTAAAAGTGGAGGCTCAGCCGGGCAAGGTGGCTCACGCATGTAATCCCAGCACCTTGGGAGGCCGAGGCAGGTGGATCACCTAAGGTCAGGAGTTCAAGACCAGCCCAGCCAACCTGCTGAAACCCTGTCTCTACTAAAAATACAAAACTTAGCTGGGTGTGGTGGCATGCGCCTATAATCCCAGCTACTCAGGAGGCTGAGGCAGGATAATCACTTGAACCCAAGAAGTGGAGATTTCAGTTAGCCGAGATCACGCCACTGCACTCCAGCCTGGGCAACAAGAGCAAAACTCTGTCTCAAACAAACAAACAACAACAACAGAAAGTGGAGGCTCAGAGAGATGGAGACACCTGCCTAAAGTCACACAGCCAGTTGGTGGCCAAGTGCAGATTTAAGACCTCTTTCCCTGAGACGCCAGACTGTAAATTTTTTTTTCTTTTTCTTTTTTTTTTTTTTTTTTTTGAGAAGGAGTCTTGCTCTGTTGCCCAGGCTGGAGTACAATGGCATGATCTCGGCTCACTGCAACCTCCGCCTCCTGGATTCAAGTGATTCTCCTGCCTCAACCTCTTGAGTGCCTGAGATTACAGGCGCGCGCCATCACGCCCAGCTAACTTTTGTATTTTTAGTAGAGACAGAGTTTCACCATGTTGGCCAGGCCAGTCTCGAACTCCTGACCTCAAGTGATCCACCTACCTCGGCCTCCAAAAGCGCTGGGATTACAGGCGTGAGCCACCATGCTGCCTGTAAGATTTTTACTATCTTTTTCTGCTGTCTTTTCTTTTCTTTTTTTTTTTTTTTTTTTTTGAGACGGAGTCTCACACTGTTGCCCAGGCTGGAGTGCAGTGGCGCGATCTCCGCTCACTGCAAGCTCCGCCTCCTGGGTTCACGCCATTCTCCTGCCTCAGCCTCCTGAGTAGCTAGGACTACAGGCGCCCGCCACCGCGCCCGGCTAATTTTTTGTATTTTTAGTAGAGACGGGGTTTCACTGTGGTCTCGATCTCCTGACCTTGTGATCCGCCCGCCTCGGCCTCCCAAAGTGCTGGGATTACAGGCTTGAGCCACCGCGCCCGGCCTCTGCTGTCTTTTCTTTAGTACATGATCCACAGAGCCGAGTGACAACAGCCAGGTTAGAATCCAGCAAAGCCTGAGCTTAAAAAGTCTTTTCAAAAAAATTTTTTTTTTTTCTGTAGAGACAGGGTCTTGCTGTATTGCCCAGGCTAGTCTCAAACTCCTGGCTTCAAGGAATCCTCTCACTTTTGCCTCCCAAAGTGCTGGGATTACAGATGTGAGCCACCACGCCAGCCCTTTGAGCTTTTTCTTAAAAAAAAAAAAACTCACGGCCGGGCGCGGTGGCTCAAGCCTGTAATCCCAGCACTTTGGGAGGCCGAGACGGGCGGATCACGAGGTCAGGAGATCGAGACCATCCTGGTTAACACGGTGAAACCCCGTCTCTACTAAAAAATACAAAAAACTAGCCGGCCGAGGTGGCGGACGCCTGTAGTCCCAGCTACTCGGGAGGCGGAGGCAGGAGAATGGCCTGAACCCGGGAGGCGGAGCTTGCAGTGAGCTGAGATCCGGCCACTGCACTCCAGCCTGGGTGACAGCGCGAGACTCCGTCTCAAAAAAAAAAACAACAAAAAAAAAACAAAACAAAAAACAAAACAAAAAACTCACATGCATTGTTCATATTTTTAAAAACTAAAACAATACAAAAGGAAACAGAGTGAAAAGTTAGTCTTCCTCTCACTCCTGAATTTCTGTGCACCAGTTTCTTCACTCTAAGGCGACAGGATATCCTTGCACAGATAGTTCACGCATAGAAAGTTGCATGAACTTTCTAAAGTTTCTATAGCACCTGTATTTCTCCAGCACCTATATATCATCTTTATTCATTACATACATGAAAAAAACACTACTTGTGTTTTTGCACACTGCTTTTGAAATTTTTATTTTATTTTTTATTTATTCATTTTTGAGATAGGGTCTCACTCTGTTGCCCAGGCTGGAGTGCAGTGGCACAGTTTTGGCTCACTGCAGCCTCAACCTCCCAGGCTCAGGTGATCCTCCCACCTCTGCCTCCTGAGTAGCTGGGACTATAGGCACATGCCACTATGCCCAGCTAAATTAAAAAAAAAAATTTTTTTTTTACTTTGAGATGGGGGGTCTCACTCTGTAACCCAGGCTGGAGTGCTCCAGCATGATCATGGCTCACTACAGCCTCAAACTCCTAGGCTCAAACAATCCTCCTACCTTGGCCTCCCAAACGCTGAGCTTATAGGCATGAGCCTCTGTACTCGGCCTGCCTTTTTTTTTTTTTTTTTTTGCTCCGTCTTGCTCTGTCGCCCAGGCTGTAGATCTCGGCTCACTGCATCCTCCGCCTCCCAGGTTCAAGAGATTCTCCTGCCTCAGCCTCCCAAGTAGCTAGGATTACGGTTGCGTGCCACAAAGCCCGGCTAATGTTTGTATTTTTAGTAGAGGTGGGGTGTCACCATATTAACCAGGCTGGTCTTGAATTCCTGACCTCAGGTGATCTGCTCACCAAGGCCTCCCAACGTGCTGGGATTACAGGCATTAGCCACCTCGCCCGGCCTTTTTTTTTTTTTTTTTAAACAATTATTTTGAAGGATCATTGACATCTCAGCACATATAGCTCTGATGTAAATTTGAAAGGTTTTATGTTATTTCTTCCTTTTGTCTTTGATAATTTACCAGTGAAGCCATCTGGACCTGGAATTTTCTTTGTGGGAATGTTTTTAAATAATGAGTTTGATTGATTTCTTTAATAAATATAGAGCTCTTTGAATTTTCCTTTTTTTTTTTTTTTTTTTTTTTTTGAGACGGAGTCTCGCTCTGTCGCTCAGGCTGGAGTGCAGTGGCCGGATCTCAGCTCACTGCAAGCTCCGCCTCCTGGGTTCACGCCATTCTCCTGCCTCAGCCTCCCGAGTAGCTGGGACTACAGGCGCCCGTCACCTTGCCCGGCTAATTTTTTGTATTTTAGAGCTCTTTGAATTTTCTGTTTCATCCGTGTTAACATTCGTATGTTGTGTTTTTCAAGGAAATGTCATTTGTCAAATCTGTTGATGTTAAGTTGTTCATAATATCCTCTGTATTCTCTTAATGATTCCAGAATTTGTAGTGATAACCTCTCATTCTTAATACTGGTAATCCCTGTTCTTTCTCTTTTTTACTCTAACGGGAATTTTATCAATCTTATTGATCTTTTAAAAAAACCAGTATTGCTTGTTTGGTTTTTGTCTTGTTTTTCTTTTTTTGAGACAGAGTCTTCCTCTGTCACCCAGGCTGGAGTGCAATGGCGCAATCTCCGCTCACTGCAACCTCTGCCTCCCAGGTTCAAGCGTTTCTCCTGCTTCAGCCTCCTGAGTAGCTAGGATTATAGGCGCCCGCCACCACGTCCAGCTAATTTTTGTATTTTTAGTAGAGGCGGGGTTTCACCATGTTGGCCAGGCTGGTCTCGAACTCCTGACCTCAGGTGATCCGCCTGCCTTGGCCTCCCAAAGTGCTGGGATTACAGGTGTGAGCCATAGCCCCTTCCTCAATACTGGCTTCTTTAAAGAGCCCAGGCCAGTCGTCTTGTAGAATGTCTCCTATATTAGATTTGTCTGATTATATCCTTATGATGTTATTTAATGTATTCCTTTATCTTGTATTTCCTGTAAACCAGAGTTTTGATCTAGAGCACAATGTATCAGACCACCTACTGGTGACCACTGTGTTGTCTCCAGAGTGCCCGGTCCCTAACCACCATGGTACTAGGCCTGCCAGGCTCATGAATGGCTTCGACAGGATGGCAGTAGACAGGGTGAGAAGCTGGGTTCTAAGCCCCCACACACTCACCATTGGGAGACCACAACAGCTAGAGCTGAGGGAGATATGTGTTGGGAGAGGAGAGAGGCCTGAGGCAAAACAGTCTTTTGGGATTAGCTTGTGAGGGACCTTGATTATTCTTTTTTTTTTTTTTTTTTGAGACGAAGTCTCGCTCTGTCGCCCAGGCTGGAGTGCAGTGGCGCGATCTCAGCTCACTGCAAGCTCCGCCTCCCAGGTTCACGCCATTCTCCTGCCTCAGCCTCCCGAGTAGCTGGGACTACAGGCGCCTGCCACCACGCCCAGCTAATTTTTTGTATTTTTTAGTAAAGACGGGGTTTCACCGTGTTAGCCAGCATGGTCTCGATCTCCTGACCTCGTGATCCGCCCATCTTGGCCTCCCAAAGTGCTGGGATTACAGGCTTGAGCCACCGCGCCCGGCCTACCTTGATTATTCTTTAGGAAAGGCTGCTGTTGGCCCGGCCTGGTGGCTCACGCCTGTAATCCCAGCACATTGGGAGGCCAAGGCGGGTGGATCACCTGAGGTCGGGAGTTTGAGACCAACCTGGCCAACAGGGTGAAACCCCATCTCTACTAAAAATACAAAAATTAGCCGGGCATGGTGGCAGGCTCCTGTAATCCCAGCTACTCGGGAGGCTGAGGCAGGAGAATCGCTTGAACCTGGGAGGCGGAGGAACCTAGTGGGCCGAGATCGCACCACTGTACTCCAGCCTGGGCAACAGAGCTAGACTCCATCTCAAAAAACAAAAAACAAAAAACAACAACAGAAAAAGAAATGAACTAAGAGTGATGTGTCACTCATCCCTCTGACGCTTTCCCATGAGTGAGTGTCCCTCTCTCCGTCCCGCCCTCACTGATGGTTCCCAGGAAGGCTCCTATCCCAGCGGCACTCTCCAGTGCTCAAGAATAAAGAAAAAAACTCCTTATATACTCTGCCACCCCCAATATCAGTGTCTCACCTGGGCTGCCCACTGAGATCACCTGGGGAGCCTCTTTCTTGTTACTTTTTTTTTTTTTTTTGAGATGGAGTCTCGCTCTGTCCCCCTGGCTGGAGTGCAGTGGCGCCATCTCGGCTCACTGCAAGCTCCGCCTCCCGGGTTCCTGCCATTCTCCTGCCTCAGCCTCCTGAGTAGCTGGGACTACAGACGCCCGCCACCGCGCCCAGCTAATTTTTTGTATTTTTAGTAGAGACGGGGTTTCACCGTGGTCTCGATCTCCTGACCTTGTGATCCACCCGCCTCAGCCTCCCAAAGTGCTGGGATTACAGGCGTGAGCCACCGCGCCCGGCCTCTTGTTACTTTTTAAATGATTATGCAATAAAAATAATTTTTTCCCTTTGGTGTACAGTTCAATGAATTTTAGCACGTGTATAGATTCCTTTAAACACTGCCCTCATTTGTAATCAGGATAAGAACAGTTCCATCATTCCCAAAACTTTTTTTTTTTTTTTTTTTTTTGAGACGGAGTCTCACGCTGTTGCCCAGGCTGGAGTGCAGTGGCGCCATCTCGGCTCACTGCAAGCTCCGCCTCCTGGGTTCACGCCATTCTCCTGCCTCAGCCTCCTGAGTAGCTAGGACTACAGGCGCCCGCCACCGCGCCCGGCTAATTTTTTTTTTTTTGTATTTTTAGTAGAGACGGGGTTTCACTGTGGTCTCGATCTCCTGACCTTGTGATCCGCCCGCCTCGGCCTCCCAAAGTGCTGGGATTACAGGCTTGAGCCACCGCGCCCGGCCTCCAAAACTTTTTTACAGTCCTACCCTCACCCCATCCCTAACCCCTGACAACCACTTATCTCTTTCCATTGCCATAGTTTAGTCTTTTCGAAAATGTCAAATATATGGAATCACACAGTGCAGAGGCTAAAGCAACTCTATTTTTTTCTTTAAGAGACAGTGTTTTGCTCTGTCACCCAGGCTAGAGTGCAGTGGCATGATCATGGCTCGCTGTAACCTTGAACTCCTGGGCTCGAGTGAGCCTCCTGCCTCAGCCTCCTGAGTAGTAGAGACTACAGGCACACACCACCATGGCTGGCTAGTTTTTAAATTTTTGTAGAGACGGGGTCTCCCTCTGTTGCCCAGGCTGGTCTTTTACTCCTGACCCCAAGAGGCAATCCTCCTGCCTCAGCCTCCCAAAGTGTTGGGGTTACAGGCGTGAGGCACTATGCCCCACAAGCAGCCCCATTTTGGATGCTAATCCATCTTACTGGCTTCTGTACCCTCAGTTCTGGGACAGCCTCCGAGATTTCCAGTTCATCTGCTGACCCCTGTGTAAAAGCAGGTACTTACTGGAATCCTGCCCTCAGGTCAAAGCAATCTTGATGTTATTTTACTTTTCAATTGTCCTCCACATCCCCTCTGAAGCAGATATGCCCTTTCCCGCTTGTCTACAAGCCCTGCGCCTCAGGGGTAATGATAGGGACCCACCATCCGATCTTGTTACGGCAAGAGAGGCTTCTTGGATCTCCTGCAAGAAAGAATTCAGGGCGAGTCCACAGTGCAAAGCAAAAGCAGGTTTGTCAAGAAAGTTTATTAAGAAAGGCGGTGGCTCATGCCTGTAATTCCAGCCCTTTGGGAGGCAGAGGCAGGCGGATCCCCTGGTGGTTCAAATGTTCACCCAGGTGAAGAGCCGTGGCCCCTACAATCGGGCACCTTAGCCTCTCTAACTGGGGTTCCCCCTCCCTCTTTGGCTTTTCACTGTCCCTGGAACACACCCAGATTCCTGCTGTTGCATTTCCACTGTTCCTTTTCCCTGAAAACTCCACCCTTCCTTCTTTCCCTAATTAAGTCCCACCTGCCCTCAGGTGTCAGGGTTTAAGACACCCCCTCAAGGAGGTCTGCCCTGAGCAGCCCCTCCCAGATGAGGGGGAGTTTTACCCTTTCGCATTTTAACACCAGCCTTGTAGCTCTTGTCATGTTTATTCATCTGTGAGTGAAGACTCAGTTTCTCTCCCCACACCCCTGGCTAGACTGTGAGCACCATGAGGTCGGGGGGTCACATTTGGTTTTGTCATTAATTTATCCCTACTGCTTAGCACAGGACTTATTTTTGTTGAATGGACTTATTTTTGTTGAATGGGTAACTAATTTATGGATTTCTTTGGCATTTGCTGGACAAGGGACTTGTAGATTGCAGCACATCAATTCAAGTAGATGCTGGATAAGACCCACCTTTTTTTTTTTTTTTTGAGACAGGGTCTCACTCTTTCGTCCAGGCCCAGGCTGGAGTGCAAGATGTCGGCTCACTGTAACCTCGGCCTCCCACATTCAAGCATTCTCCTGCCTCAGGCTCCTGAGTAGCTGTGATTACAGTCGCAGGTGGCGCACGCCACCACGCTCAGCTAATTCATATATACACAAATATATATATATTATTATATATTTTAGTAGAGACGGGGGTTTCACATTGTTGGCCAGGCTGGTCTCAAACTTCTGACCTTGTGATGCGCCCGCCTCGGCCTCCCAAAGTGCTGGGATTACAGGTGTGAGCCACCGCGCCCAAATTGGTTTTTTTTTTTTTTTTTGAGACAGAGTCTTGCTCCATCACCAGGCTGGAATGAATGCACGGCGCCATCTCGGCTCACTGCAACCTCCGCCTCCCGGTTTCAAGCAATTCTCCGCCTCAGCCTCCCAAGTAGCTGGGACTACAGGCGCGCGCCGCCACGCTCAGCTAAGTTTTTGTATTTTTTTTTAGTAGAGACGAGGTTTCACCATGTTGGCCAGGTTGTCTCAAACTCCTGAGCTCGGGCAATCCGCCCGCCTTGGCCGTCCAAAGTGCTGGGATTACAGGCGTGAGCCACCACGCCCGGCCTGGAGGTTTTTGTTTTTAAAGCAGCTTTTAGAGCCAGGCCAGCAATCTTTAATATGCAAATGCCGGCCGTTAGAAACTGGGTCCACCCAAACATGGCATTCCCCAGGCCTTCTTGCCCTTGCCCCACATATTCCTGGCAACATGGCCGCCCCCACGTATCCCCATGTGTGTAGAACATCATGGCGCATATTAAAAACTAGGGTGAGAGGGCCAGCTTTTTTCGTTGGCTACATGAATACCATGCCTGGTCAAACCAATCCCCTGAGCCCTGTGCAAATCAGACACCGCCTCCCCCAGCCTCTATATATACCTGGCTGGTTTCCACCCCACTTGGGGTCTCCTCTTTGGGCTTTGGAGCCCCTCATCCGTCTGTCTCTGTATGGAGGAGCTTCTTCCTTCTGCCCTCTCCCTTCTTTCAGGCCTATTAAACTCTCAGCTCCTTAAAACTACTCCAGGTGTGTCCGTGTCCTTTCATCTAATTGAACTCCAGAGGAAGAACCTGGTGTTTCTCCATTCATCGGAGCTGTATCAGAATGATCCAGCACAGAGAGACAAAGAGTTGGACATATGAAAGGGGGGCATACATCAGGTATTTATGAAAATCTCAAACTTACAAATTAGCCTGGGCGTGGTGGCTCACGCATGTAATCCTAGCACTTTGGGACACTGAGGCTGGTGGATAACCTGAGGTCATCAGTTTGAGATCAGCCTGGCCAACTTGGTGAAACCCCGTCTCTACTAAAAATACAAAAATTGGCTGGGCGTGATGGCGCATGCCTGTAATTCCAACTACTCAGGAGGTTGAGGCAGGAGAATCACTTGAACCGGGGAGGTGGAGGTTGCAGTGAGCCGAGATGGCACTACTGCACTCTACAGCCTGGGCGACAGAGTGAGACTCCGTCTCAAAAAAAAAAAAAAAAAAAAGGTAGAAATTAGAAAGAATAGAAGAGAGGCAATCTTGGAAAAAATAATGGCTGATAATTTTCCAGACTGATGAAAAATACAAATTCACAAAGAAGCAAAGATATCCTAAGCTAGATAAAACAAAAGAGGCCAGGTGTGGTAGCTCACACCTGTAATCCCAACACTTTGGGAAGCCGAGGCGGGCGGATCAGGAGGTCAGGAGTTCGAGACCAGTCTGGTCAATATGGTGAAAACCCGCCTCTACTAAAAACACAAAAATTAGCCAGGCGTGGTGGCACGTGCCTGTAATCCTAGCTACCCGGGAGGCTGAGGCAGAAGAATCGCTTGAACCCGGGAGGCAGAGGTTGCAGTGATCTGAGATCGCCCATTGCATTCCAGCCTGGGTAACAGAGTGAGACTCCATCTCAAAACAAACAAACAAACAAACACTAAAGAAATCCATGCCTAAACACATCATACTGAAATGGCAGAACATTGAAGATACCGAGGTCTATTATTTATCTTTGCATCCTCCAGCATGTATCCTGGACTAGATGCTCCACCAATTCTATCGAATCAAGAGGGTGGGTATCCCAAGTTGAGACCACAAGGGCAAGGAGGTAGAAACAAATATGGCAAATATGGCTAGAGGAAGGAAAAGCATTTTTCTCACCTATCTGAAGCACACAACCTGGATTAGGGGAAAGTGAAGTTGAAAATGAGAGTGTGGGAGAGGGAGAGACTAGGTGAGGAGACTTTTATTTTTATTTTTAGAGACAGGGTCCTGTTCTGTCACCCAGGCTGGAGTACAGTGGTGTGACTGATTATAGCTCACTGCAGCCTTGAACTACTGGGCTCAAGGGATCCTTCTGCCTCAGTCTTCCGAGTAGCTGGGACTACAGGAGTGTGCCACCACAGCTAGGTAATTTTTGTATTTTTTGTAGGGATGGGATCTCTCTGTGTTGCCGGGGCTGGTCTGGAACTCCTGGTCTCAAGTGGTCCTCCCGTCTCAGCCTCCCAAAGTGCTTGGATTACAGACATGAACCACCCACACCTGGTCACTGGAGAACCCTGAGTGCCCAGCAAAACAAGTAGAACACAAAGGGCTGCTCGACAGTAGCCATGGAAGGTTCTGGAATAAAGTTCCCAGCCGGTCCTTCTGTGGGCGATCATCCATTTTGTGGTAAGAGGCAAAGGGGCTCTAACACTGGCACAGAGGTGGGAGAGTCCACCTCTTATTCGCTCTGATTGGGTCACCAGGTGACCCCATACCAATCACTGGGGTTGAAGAATAAGGTATTTCGGCCAGCTCCGGTGCTGTGCCTGTTTCTGGAGCCTTGAGAGTGCTCAGCCAATGCACAAAACCTACCTGGGGCACGGTGGCTCACGCCTGCAGTCCCAGCACTTTGGGAGGCCGAGGAGGGTGGATCACCTGAGGTCAGGAGTTTGAGACCAGCCTGGCCAACATGGAAAAACCCCTTCTCTACCAAAAATACAAAAATTAGCTGGGCGTGGTGGCGGGCACCTGTAATCCCAGCTACTTGGGAGGCTGAGGCATGAGAATCGCTTGAACCGGGGAGGCGGAGGTTGCAGTGAGCTGAGATCGCATAACTGCACTCCAGCAGCAACACAGGTGCACTCTGTCTCTAAATAATTAATTAATTAAAAACAAAACGAAACAAAAAACTGGACTCATGCGTGACTCTGATGGTTCCAGGAGGTGATACATATACAGAACATAGAATGTGGGCTGGCATGTGTGAGCAGCTCATAAATGCTGTCACTGCTGCTGCAGCAATTCAGTAGCTTCCTGCCACCCACAGGATAAAGCACAAACCCATAAGATGACCTTTGTGGTTTATCTTTGACCATCCCACTAGCCTTAATTCCTACCACTCCCTGCCTTCGGGGTTATTCTCCAGCAACAATTTTAGGGAAATCCCTTCCCACACTGTGTTCCTGGAGTCTTCTTTGCCTCAACCCCCTGCACAGCTTCTTATCCCTTAATACTGAAGTTTGGTGACAGCTTAGGTGCAGAGGACACCCCAGCCAGTTTTAATCTTCAGCACAGACCTCTCCCCTGAGCTTTGGAACGCAATGTACACACACACACACACACACCCCCACACACCCACACACACACCACACAGGCTCATTCAGAATCCCCTCATGGATTGGTTCCTCTCCAATGGGACACTACCGCACCCTGGTGGGAGCTTGGGAAATTTGCATAATTGTTTTTGGCTGCAGCATTGATTGGAGGGTATTATAGGCGTCTAGAGGTAGGGACCAGGAATGCTGGAGGCTGAAATCTGCGTCCAGAACAATTTGTAAATGTCTTTACAGGCACTTCTGTGGGTAAAAAAAGTTTATAGTTATCTGAAATTATTAATTAATATAACACATCTACACATACATACAAAATTTTGGTATGGTTTAAAATATATTGACATCTTCTGAAATGAAACTATGATGTAAATTCATTTTTATTTATTTATTTATTTTGGAGACAAAATCTCGCTGTGTTGCTCAGGCTGGAGTGCAGTGATGCCATCTCAACTCACTAGAACCTCTGCCTCCCGGGTTCAAGTGATTCTCCTGCCTCAGCCTCCCGCCTGTGCCACCACGCCCAGCTAATTTTTTGTATTTTTAATACAGATGGGGTTTCACCATGTTGGCCAGGCTGGTCTCGAATTCCTGACCTCAAATGATCCTCCCGCCTTGGCCTCCCAAAGTCCTGGGATTACAGGCATGAGACACTGTGCCTGGCTTCTAATTAATGTAAAGAAAGTGAAGAGTGTGTACTTTTTTGTTCAGAATGGTACCAACGTTTGTACATCATATCAGAAAAATCGTAATTCCAACCACAATGCCACCTATGAGATGTAATGTAAAATTCTGAATGAAGTATAGCACACATAAAGAAATGTGCCCTGGCCGGGTGCGGTGGCTCACACCTGTAATCCCAGCACTTTGGGAGGCTGAGGCAGGCGGATCACGAGGTCAGGAGATCGAGACCATCCTGGCTAACACGGTGAAACCCCGTCTCTACTAAAAATACAAAAAATTAGCCAGGCATGGTGGCAGGCGCCTGTAGTCCCAGCTACTCCGGAGGCTGAGACAGGAGAATGGCATGAACCCAGGAGGCGGAGCTTGCAGTGAGCCGAGGTCGTGCCACTGCACTCCAGCCTGGGCAACAGAACAAGACTCCGTCTCAAAAAAAAAAAAAGAAAAAAGAAAAAAGAAACGTGCCCATATCATGTGTTCAGTATGAATTTTCAGAGAGTGACCAGAAAGTAAATTTGACGCAAGTGACACTTGATAACTAACACCCAAGTCAAGAAAACAACTTCGTAATCCCAGCACTTTGGAAGGCCAAGTCAGGAGGATCACTTGGGCCCAGGCATTCGAGACCAGCCTGGACAACATAGTGAAACTCTGTCTCTACAAAGAAAAAAAATAGCCATGTGTGGTGGTGCACACTTGTAGTCCCAGCTACACAGGAGGCTGAGATGGTAGGATCACTTGAGCCCAAGAGTTGGAGGCTGCAGTGAGCCATCATCGCACCACTGCACTCCAGCCTGGGAGACAGAGCAAGACACCATATCAAAAAAAAAAAGGAAAAGAAAACAACATTATGAGCATTCTCACCCCAAGCCTTCCTGGTGTCAGTTTCAATAACCATTCCCCTCTCTCCCAAAGGTAACCAGACTCTTTGTTTGTTTGTTGAGACAGGGTCTGGCTCTGTTGCCCAGGCTGGAGTGCAGTGGTGTGATTATGGCTCACTGCAGCCTTGAATTCCTGGGCTCAAGCAATCCTCCCGCCTCAGCCTCCTGAGTAGTTGAGACTACAGTCGCAAACCACCACGTGCAACTGATTTTTTTTTTTTTTTTTTTTTTTTTTTGAGACGGAGTCCCGCTGTGTCTCCCAGGCTGGAGTGCAGTGGCGTGATCTCGGCTCACTGCAAGCTCCACCTCCCGGGTTCACGCCATTCTCCCGCTTCAGCCTCCCAAGTAGCTGAGACTACAGGCGCCCGCCACCACGCCCGGCTAGTTTTTTTTTTTTTGTATTTTTAGTAGAGACGGGTTTTCACCATGTTAGCCAGGATAGTCTCGATCTCCTGACCTCGTGATCCACCCGCCTCGGCCTCCCAAAGTGCTGGGATTACAGGCTTGAGCCACCGCGCCCGGCCGCAACTGATTTTTGTATTATTTTGTAGAAATGGGGTTTCACCATTTTGCCCAGTCTGCTCTCAAACTCCTGGTCTCAAGCAATCTACATATCTTGGCCTCCCAAAGTGCTGGGATTATAGGCATGAGCCTCCACACCTGGCTCAGGTTATGCACTTTTATAGTCAGTAGTATTAGTAACATGTGGTTGTATCCTTCTCCATAATTTTTTTTTTTTTTGAGACAGAGTCTCACTCTGTTGCCCAGGCTGGGGTGCAGTGGCATGGGTTCGGCTCACTGCAGCCTCTGCCTCCTGGGTTCAAGCGATTCTCCCACTTCAGCCTCCCGAGTAGCTGGGATTATAGGCATGCGCCACCACGCCCAGCTAATTTTTATATTTTTAGTAGAGATGGGGTTTTGCCATGTTGATCAAGCTGGTCTTGAACTTCTGACCTCAGGTGATCTGTCCACCTCGGCCTTCCAAAGTGCTGGGATTACAGGCATGAGCCACCATGCCCAGCCTTTTCTTTTCTTTTTTTTTTTTTTGAGACAGAATTTATCTCTGTCACCTAGGCTGGAGTTCAGTGGCTTGATCTCGGCTCACTGCAACCCCCGCCTCCTCGGTTCAAGCAATTTTTGAACCTCGGCCTCCCAAGTAGGTGGAACTACATGTGTGTGCCACCACACCCAGATAATTTTTGTATTTTTATTCTTTTTTATTTTATTTTTGAGACAGAGTCCACAGCCCAGGTTGGAGTGCAGTGGCGTCACTTCAGCTCACTGCATCCTCTGCATCCTGGTTCAAGAGATTCTCTTGCCTCAGCCTCCCGAGTAGCTGGGATTACAGGCGTGCACCACCACACCCAACTAATTTTTGTATTTTTAGTAGAGATGGGGTTTCGCCATGTTGGCCAGGCTGGTCTTGAACTCCTGACCACTTTGGGAGGACAAGGCAGGCGGATCACAAGGTCAGGAGTTCGAGACCAGCCTGACCAACATGGTGAAACCCCGTCTCTACTAAAAATACAAAAAGTTAGCTATGCGTGGTGGTGGGCGCCTGTAGTCCCAGCTACTCGGGAGGCTGAGGCAGGAGAATCACTTGAAACAAGGAGGCAGAGAATGCAGTGAGCTGAGATCGCACCACTGCACTACCAGCCTGGGCGACAGAGTGAGACTCTGTCTCAAAAAAATAATAATAAAATAAAATAAAAAATGTTGTAGGTTTTTTTCTTTGAAGAGGAAAATATACAATTACATGTTGTTGGCTGTGGATTTATTTGAAAAAAAAAGAAAAAATATATGATTAGAAAATTCTACTTTCGGAATGAAGTCACCTTTTAATTATGGGGAAATCATTTAGATCTTAATGTATTTGTGTATTCCAGAGCTGTGGTGTAAAAACTTATTTTAGTCTGTGCTGATAAAAAATAACATTGTCATTCAACAGTTGGTGTGTATTTGTAAAAAACAAAACCAAAGAAAAATAAATATATTGACAAAAACGTGAACTAGAAAGTTTTGATAATATGGTTAATCAAGTAGAAGTGGTGGAACCCCATCTCTACTAAAAATACAAAAAACTAGCTGAGCCTGGTGGCAGGCGCCTGCAATCCCAGCTACTCGGGAGGCTGAGGCAAGAGAATTACTTGAACCTGGGAGGTGGAGGTTGCAGTGAGCTGAGATCATGCCATTGCACTCCTGGGTGACAAAGTGAGACAAGAAAGGAAGGGAAGAGAAAGGAAGGGGAGGGGAGGGAAGGGAAGAGAAGGAAGGGGAGGGAAGGGGAAAGAGAGAGAGAGAGACGGAGGGGGGAGAGAGAGAGACAGGAAAGAAAAGAAAAGGAAGGGAGGGAGGGAGGAATCCTCTTACTGGGCTTCTATTATGAAGCCTGTTTTTAAAATCGCTTTTATTGAGACAGCATTTATGTATAATAAAAATGCACCCATCTTAAGCGTACAGTTCTATGAGTTTTGACAAATCTGTGCGTCCGTGCAACCACCACCACAATAGTGATATAGAACATTTCCATCACCTCAGAAAGTTCTCCCATGCCTTTTTGCAGTCAACCCTCCTCTCATGGCCCCAGGAAACCTCTGCTCTGCTCTCTGCCACCATAGATTAGTTTCACCTATTTTATCTATAAACGAAAACATACAGTATGTATTCTTTTCCTCTAGCTTCTTTTGATTGTCTGTTTATTTTAATGCTTATAGAGCAAACTTATGTTTACATGTGTCATAGTTTATGTCTCCTGTGTTAGATAACTGTGGGAAATAATAAAATAATAGGTAGGATACATGGGTTCATAAATTCTACTTATTATTAGCTATTTTAAATGTCATGGAATACAAAATGAACAGAGTTTTTAATATGTCTTTTCCCACTTCTGTAAACTTTACTTCATGAAGCACATAGGGACCCTCAGAATAGCATTTTATTTTTTATTTTTATTTTATTTTTATTTTTTGAGACAGAATCTCGCTCTGTCACCCAGGCTGGAGTGCAGTGGTATGATCTTGGGTCACTGTAACCTCCACCTCCTGGGTTCAAGCGATTCTCGTGCCTCAGCCTGCCAAGTAGCTAGGACTACAGGCATGTACCACTATTCCTAGCTAATTTTTTATATTGTTAGTAGAAATGGAGTTTCACCATGTTGGCCAGGCTGGTCTCAAACTCCTGACCTCAGGTGATCCACCTGCCTCGGCCTTCCAAAGTGTTCAGATTATAGGCGTGAGCCACCGCACCTGGCAGCATTTAATTTTTGAGATGCCGTTTACAATCTGCCCTATCCTTTTGGAGAAGTTTAGTTTCTAAAGCCAACCCCAGGATATACCTTGTTTCTAGTCTGGTACCAGCTGAACCATCTTCTGTCACTCAACCCCCTCCACGTCCTCTCCTGACAAAGCCGAGTCCCTTTGGGTTTTATGGAGCTCACCTAACCAGCTCGGCCCAGGCTGTAATGCGAGGGACCAGTGGAGTGTAAATTCCTGCAGGTGCAGGACAAGGGGGTTGAGAGGGCTCTCACACCAGATGTCCCCTCAGCTCGAAGGGCAGAGAATCAGGTTCCAGAGTGTCCAGGTCTCCCGCCACCCGGTCATAGATTCCTCTTGGATCCTGATATGCGTCTTCAGGCCAGCGGAGGTCCCAGGGGCTCTGACAGGCAAAAAGTGGAGTTAGAACCATGGAGAGATGCCCTGTAGGTCTTCACTGAAGATCTGGGGGATACACGCCCCTGCTTAACTTCCCAGAAAAAACTGTTTTAGCTTTTACTAAACCCCCAAAATATACAAAAAAGGAGTGTGTTATAATGAATGCCTATGATGAACCCCATGTGCTTATTGCCTAACTTAATAATATCAGGCCAGGCACGGTGGCTCATGCCTATAATTCCAGCACTTATAGGCCAAAGCAGGAGGATTTCTTGAGACCAGGAGTTCAAGACCAGCCTGGGCAACATAGTGAGATCCTGTATGTACAAAAAATAATTTTTTTTTTCTTAGACAGGGTCTGGCTCTGTCACCCAGGCTGGAGTGCAATGGTTGCTCCCTGCAACCTCCACCTTCTGGGCTCAATCCATCCTCCTACTTCAGCCTCCCAAGTAGCTGGGACTACAGGCATGCACCCCCACACCCAGCTAATTTTTGAATTTTTTTTTTTTTTCCAGAGACGAGGCTTCCATTGCTGCCCAGGCTGGTCTTGAACTCCTGAGTTCAATTGATCCACCCGTCTCAGCCTCCCAAAGTGCTGGGATTGTAAGTGTGAGCCATTGCACCCAGCCTATAAAAAATATTTTTTAAAAAATTAGCTAGGTGTGGTGGTGAGTGCCTATATTCCTAGATACTCAGGAGGCTGAGGTAAGAGGATCGCTTGAGCCCAGGAGGTCAAAGCTACAGTGAGCCATGATCATGCCACTGTACTCCAGCCTGGTTGATAGAGTGAGACTGTCTCAAAAAAAGAAAAAAGAAAAAACCAGTAGCAACCCTTGGTCAATTGATTTATCTATATTTCTATCTTATTCCCCTCCCACACTAACTGGATTATTTCGAAGCAAGCCCAAGATATCCAATGATTTCATGTTAGAAAAATAATGTAAATGTCAGAAATATAAAACCTTTAGGCTGAGCATGGTGACTCATGCCTGTAATGCTAGCATTTTGGGAGGCCAAGGCAGGTGGATCACTTGAGGTCAGGAGTTCGAGACCAGCCTGGGCAATGGGTAAAACCCTGTCTCTACTAAGAATACAAAAATTAGCCAGGCATGATGGTGCATGCCTGTAATCCCAGCTACTTGGGAGGCTGAGGCAGGAGAATCGCTTGAACCTGGGAGGTGGAGGTTGCAGTGAGCTGAGATTGTGCTACTGCACTCCAGCCTGGGTTACAGAGCGAGCCTCCATCTCAAAAATAAATAAATAAATAAAAATTTTAAAAAGTGAAAAATTTAAAAGTCCATGTTATCAGCTATGGCAACTATGGAATGTAAGTTATGATTCTATTGTCCTATGAATTTCCAAAACAGTTCCCTAATCATAATAGAAGAGAAAAATAAAAGAAAAGAAAACAAACAAACAAACCAAAAATATGAAAGGTGGCCCTAACTGGGGATGTGTTTTGTTCTAGGGCTGGGAGAAAATGATTATTTTAGTTCAGCAGACTTTAGAGCAGATTGGCCCATGCTCCAAATATGGCCTGCCACCTGCTTTTTTTTTTTTACTGCCCAAGAGCTAAGAATGGTTTTTATTTATTTTTCTTTTTTTCTTTTCTTTTCTTTTCTTTTCTTTCTTTCTTTCTTTCTTTTTTTTTTTTTTTTTTTTTTGAGACAGAGTCTTGGTCTGTTGCCCAGGCTGGAGTACAGTGGCACAATCTTGGCTCACTGCAACTTCTGCCTCCTGGGTTTAAGCAATTCTCCTGCCTCAGCCTCCCAAGTAGCTGGGACTACAGGTGCCCGCCACCACGCCCGGTTAACTTTTTGCATTTTTAGTAGAGATGGGGTTTCACCATGTTGGTCAGGTTGGTCTGAAACTCCTGGTCTCAAGTGATCCGCCCGCCTCGGCCTCCCAAAGTGCTGGGATTACAGGCGTGAGCCACTGTGCCTGGCCCTGTTTTTCATTTTTTAATTGTTGGGGAAAAATGAAAAGAGATAACATTTGTGACACAGAAAAATTACATGAAGTTCAAATTACAGTGTCCAAAAATAAAGTTTTGTAGGAACATAGCCACACTCATTCATTTATGCATCCTCTATGGCTGCTTTTACTTTACAGTGGCAGAGTTTGTGTAGAGTTTGAAGAAGACCGTATGTCTCTCACAGCCCAAAGCGTTTACTATCTGGCCCTTTTCGGAAAAAGCCTGCAGCCTCCATCTGCGCTTTAGAGAGCGCATATGGTCCAGCACCACGGACAGCGCTTTGCACCATGCTGGTGAGGAGCTAGGATCTGATAACAGTACCCTGTATCGGAGGTCGTTCACAGAGACAGAAGGAAATCCTTGGATCAGAGGTGCCAGAGCATCAGCCAAGGCCACACAAGAAATCAGGGGTCCTGTCCCATCTCCCTAACTGTGCAGCAATGGGTGGGGGTTGGCTGGTGGTCAAAGTGCCGGTCTGTTGTTTTTGCCTGTACAGCCACCATCCTCACTTCCCTGCGAGCTCTCTGTCCCTCTCCCATTCTCAGCCCAGTGAACTGAGTGGGGCTGGCCCCTACTCCCTGATCCCATGGCGAACTGACCCAGGCCTCTCCTGTTAGCATATTCCATCACCTGACTTAGGGATATGTTCAGTGATGAGAATGTGACCCAAACTAGACCAATAAGTGTCAGCATTGGGCATTTGGGGCCACTGGAAAACAGGCATTCTCTTTCTTTGAAGATTTCTAATCTCGTAGGATACAAATCTAGATTTTCTAGGAACATTTTTTCCCTTTCTTTTTTGAAACATGGTCTCTCAGGCTGGAATGCAGTGGCACAATCAGGGCTCACGGCAGCCTCAACTTCCCTGGCTCAGGCGTTCCTCCTACCTCAGCCTCCTGAGTAGCTGGGACCACAGGCATGCACCACTATGCCCAGTTAGTTTTTTAAACTTTTTTTTTTTTTTCTGACACAGAGTCTTGCTCTGTTGCCCAGGCTGGAGTGCAGTGGCATGATCTCCGCTCACTGCAACCTCCACCTCACAGGTTCAAGTGATTCTCCTGCGTCAGCCTCCTAAGTAGCTGGGATTACAAGTGTATGCCACCACACCCGGATAATTTTTGCATGTTTTGTAGAAACAGGGTTTCACCATGTTAGCCAGACTGGTCTCGAACTCTTGACCTCAGGTAATCCACCCGCCTCAGCCTCCCAGAGTGCTGGGATTACAGGCATGAGCCACCATGCTTGGCTTAACTTTTTTTTTTCTTCAAGATGGGGTCTTATTATGTTGCCCAGGCTGGTCTCCAACACCTGGGCTCAAGCAATCCACCTACCTCAGCCTGCTGAGATTAGAGATGTGAGCCGTGACCATGCCTAGCCATAATAGCATTTTTGGGGAGGAAAATTCTGGGCCCAGCTGGGCCTGATGACAATTGTATGCCTTGATTTTTCAGTTGAATGGGCCCCCAAATTCTCTCTTTCTCTCCCTTTAATCAGTGGAGTAGATACAGCTAATTATCTAGAAAAATTCATGTCTACTTCCTTCCACAGCAGCAGAATTGCAGCAAGGCACATCGCTGCCAAGCTAGACCATATTTTACAGCCTCCTTTGCCATCAGGTGTGACCGTGTGACTCTATTCTCATCAGGGGAGTGAGAGCAGAGTGGTGTGCACCATTTCTGGGCCTGGGCCACAAGGCAAGGTTGTGCCTTCTCCACATTCTTTCACCTTTTCCCATTGGTTGAACCCCCAGTGAACTGCCTCATTCATGTAGACTTGGATGACTTGAGCAGGGCCGCTTGTGTCTGACTGTGAAAAAGAAATAGATTGCCGTCTTTTTTTTTCACAGACAGGGTCTTGCTCTGTTGCCCAGACTGGAGTGCAGTGGTGCCATCATGGCTCACTGCAGCCTCCAACTCCTGAGCTCAAGGGATCCTCCTGGCTCAGCCTCTTGAGTAGCTGGGACTATAGGTGCACACTTCCATGCCTGGCTCATTTTTTAAATTTTTTGTAGAGACAAGTCATTATATTGCCCAGGCTTGTCTCAAACTCATGCACTCAAGCGATCTTCCTGCCTTGACCTCCCAAAGTGTTGGGATTACAGGCATGAACCATCATGCCCAGCTGACTGTCTTCTTTAAACCACTGGATCATGGTCAGGCCTCTTTGTTACAGCAGCTAGCTGGCCCTAACTAATACAAGCAGTAGGAGGTAGGCTCCCAGCACTAGCCAGGAAGGATGGCTGCTGATGCAAAGCTCCTCACCATCTGCACTTCATCGTAGAGGGGTCCCCAGGCTCCAGATGGGGGGTACGTTCTTTCTACCTCATCATACAAGTGCCCAGGGAAGGCCATATCCTCATCTTCACCTGTGAAACCTGGAGTTGGAGTGGAAGGGAGACACGATCAAGGCACCCAGTCCAGGCGTCGGGGGTACCTCTGAGTGGGGTCCTAACTCACCTCGGGAATAAGACACCTCCTCCTGTGTCGGGGGCAGCTGGGGGCTGAAGTCCCTCAGGGAGCGGTAATACGGCTCTGCCTCTGTTGTGCTGACCTGTTCCCCGCACGCAAAACAGACAAAGCCGTTTCCATCCTCTGACCCCACGGTCCCAGGAAGGGCAATGATCAACCTGATGCTAACGGCAGCGTTTCAGTCGCCGTCGGTGCCCTGACTGTGAGGTCACCAGGGCCACCCCCACTCACCGTGGAGCTCCGAGTGTCCTGCTCTCCCGTCCACTGGCTCTCCTCATATTCGTTCCTGACTCGGTCCTCCGACCTTCCAGGATGGAGGTGTGGAGGGCAGTTGAGTGCTGCCCCCCACCACCCATCTCCCCCCAGCCTCCTCCCTCAGAGCCTTCTTTACAGAAAAATATCCCCACTTACTCTGCCTCTGGCTTCCCTGAGACGCCTGAAGGAAACAGGAATAAAGGGCTCAGTGACCCCATACAAGCCCCTCCCCCGGTCCCAGGAAGTTCCCCATCACCCTCAGGTCTCCACCCCCGCAGGGAAGGTCCCTCCTCACCCTCAGCAAGACGCCTGAGTCTCCGCTGCCAGAGGATCCCCCCGACACAGGAGGCATTGGAGAGGAGCAGAAGCCCCCCAAGACCGAGCAGCACAGGCAGCAGGGGCAGCCCCGAGGGTCCTAGGGGTGGAAGATACCCCTCCGTGAATCCCAGACAACAGACTGTAGGCCAGGAGTGGGTCTCCCCGAGAAAGCCTACTCCTGAACCAAGTCCCTCCCCCAGGGTGAGAGAAACAGATGGGGAGGGGTCTCTGTGCCCAACCCTTCTGCCATCCAAGGGCAGGTGGCTTCTTAAGTCAAGCCATTAACAAAATGTCCTCCCTTTGCTTGAACTCTGCAAACTCAGAACTGAACTCCGGACTCAGGAGGGAACTTTAGCTCCTTAGCTGGGCACTGAAGACTTTCTGTGGTCCAGCCTCTTCCAACGCCTCCAGCCATGTCCACCGAACTTAGACCCTGGTACTGGACTATCCAGCCACACAAACCAAACCAACCACTAGCTGTTTCCGGAATCACTGAAGCAAATTCACACCTCAGAGCTTTGGAATAGCTAAGTGTTTGTCCTCAAATGTCCTTTCCTCTCAAGCAAACTTCTGTTTGCCTTTCGAATTCCATCTCAAGATCAGGCGCTGCGGCACATGTGTGTAATCCCAGCATGTTGGGAGGTCAAGGTGGGAGGATCGCTTGAGCCTAGGAGCTCAAGACCAGCCTAGGCAACATAGCAAGGCCACTTCTTTACAAAAAATTTAAAAGTTTAGCAGCATGGTGGTGCATGTCTATAGTCCCAGCTACTCGGGAGACTGAGGCAGGAGGATTGCTTGAGCCCGGGAAGTCAAGGCTCCAGTGAGCTATGGTAGCACCACTGCACTTCAGCCTGGGCGGCAGAGCAAGAGCCTGTCTCTGGAAAAAAAAAAAAAAAAAAATCCCATCTCAAGGACTTCTTTATTTTATTTTATTTTTAAATTAAGATAGAGTTAGCTGGGCATGGTGGCTCACATCTATAATCCCAGCACTCTGGAAGGCCGAGGCAGGTGGATTACAAGGTCAGGAGTTCAAAACCAGCCTGGCCAACATGGTGAAACCCCGTGTCTACTAAAATACAAAAAATTAGCCGGGTGTGGTGGCAGGCATCTGTAGTCCCAGCTACTCAGGAGGCTGAGGCAGGGAAATCACTTGAACCAGGGAGGCGGAGGTTGCAGTGAGCCGAGATCACACCACTGCACTCCAGCCTGGGTGACAGAGTGAGACTCTGTCTCAAAAAAAAAAAAAAAAGTTTCACTCTGTCATCCAGACTGGAGTGCAGTGGCACAATCTCAGCTCACTGCAACCTCCACCTCCCAGGTTCGAGTGATTCTTCTCCCTCAGCCTCCCAAGTAGCTGGGACTACAGGCACATGCCACCACACCCAACTAATGTTTCGTTTTTTATTTTTAGTAGAGACGTGGTTTCGCCATGTTGGACAGACTGGTCTTGAACTCCTGGCCTCAAGTGATCTGCCCACCTCAGCCTCCCAAAGTGCTGGAATTATAGGCATGAGCCACCGTGCCTGGCCTCAAATGACTTCTTTCCACTAACTTCCATCCCAGTCAATATCAGGCTGACTTGGCTGCTGTATCGCTGAGGACAAGTCTGAATCCCTCTAAGTAGGCATCTGTTAGGTGGCCATCTCCCCTATCTTCTACTAACAGCACTTTTTTCCCCTGGAGAGAACAGCCACTCCCCACTCTTAGTCTTGGGCTCAGGGAGGACTCCATAGTGGGCACATGGCCTGGCCTGAACAGTAAGAGTCTCCATTCCTCTCTCCACAGTGATTGTTTAGACACAGGCATTTGACCCAACGTGTGTTTTTAACAAAACATTTAGGACAATTCTACTAGCTATCAAGAAGACAGAGGTTGGGGAGGGCTTCTCTGCCCCTCTGATTGAAGAAACTCAGAAAGAAGCCACCACAGATGAAGGCAAAGTTGAGAGAGGGCGAGAAACAGATCGCTGGTGAGATTTTTGAGCACCTGAAAGTGGCCACACTTGGAAGTTTTTATTTCATGTACCAAGCCTTTTTTTTTCCCTTGAGACAGGGTCTCACTCTGTTGCCCAGGCTGGAGTGCAGTGACGTGATCTCGGCTCATTGAAGCCTCAACCTCCTGGGCTCAAGAAATCCTCCCGCATCAGCCTCCTGAGTAGCTGGGACTACAGGTGTGCACCACCACACCTGGCTAATTTTTTTGTTTTTGTTTTATAGAGATGGGGTTTCACCATGTTGCCCAGGTTTGTCTCCAATGCCTGGGTTCAAGTGATCTACCTGCCTCAGCCTCCTGAAGTGTCAGGATTATAGGCATGAGCCACTGTGCCCAGCCAAGCCATTCTTTTATGTGTTGACAAAACAGCTGTATTTCTGTCACTTGCAACCTTTTTCTCAGGCTCTGAAGGGGATTGTTTGCCAAACGGTTGCAATCCTCTCCTGGTAGTCACATCCTTGAGTGCAGGGCCTTTCCACACTGACTCTGTGTTGAGCCATGTGACTTGCTTTGTCCAATGAGACAATAGCAACTGTGACAGAATCAGCTAGTAAATTGGAATGTACTCTCTTGCTGCTTTTGACCCCTGTGACCACCTTCATGTGAAAAAGTCAAGAAGAGACACGTGCCCAGTTATCTCCATTGTTCCAACCAAGAGGCCAGATGACCATCAGACGTGTGGGAAGGGGGCAACCCTAGACCACCCAGTCCAGTGGAGCTGCCCCTGACTGCAGAGATTACTTAAGCCAGCCCAGACCAGCACCGTTCTGCCAGACTCTTAGAATCATGAGAAAGAATGTTGCTATAAGCACCCATGTTTGGGGTGGTTTGTTATACAGCAAATGCTAACTGATGCAGGCTTCTTACAGGACATGGAGTGAGCCAATTTTTTCAGAATTAAACTAAATTTGGAAGAGAGAAAAATTTATCACTCCAGGCAAGAGAAAGATCAAAGAAAAAGAAGTGGCCAGATGCAGTGGCTCACCTCTGTAATCCCAGCACTTTGGGAGGCTGAGGTGGGCGAATCACGAGGTCAGGAGTTAGAGACCATCTGGCTAACACGGTGAAACCCCATTTATACTAAAAACACAAAAAATTAGCTGGCTGTGGTGGCACACGCCTGTAGTCCCAGCTACTCAGGAGGCTGAAGCAAGAGAAGAAACTGGGAGGTGGAGGTTGCAGTGAGCCGAGATCGCACCACTGCACTCCAGCCTGGGTGACAGAGCAAGACTCGGTCTCAAAAAAAAAAAAAAGCTGGGTGCCGTGGCCCATGCATGTAATCCTATAATCCCAGCACTTTGGGAAGCTGAGACAGGCAGATCACTTGAGATCAGGAGTTTGAGACCAGCCTAGTCAACATGGCAAAACCCCATCCCTACTAAAAAAGTACAACAATTAACCAGGTGTGATGGCAGGTGCCTGTAATCCCAGCAACTCGGGAGGCTGTGGCAAAAGAATCGCTTGAATCTGGGAGGTGGAGGTTTCAGTGAGCCAAGATTTTGCCACTGCACTACAGCCTGGGCAACAGAACGAGACTATGTCTCAAAAAAAAAAAAAAGAAAGAAAGAAAGAAAAAAGAGGAAGCTCTAAGGCGTCTGCAAGTCTGCAGGGAGAGAACTAAGTCTTTTTTTTTTTTTTTTTTTTTTTTTTTTGAGATAGGGTCTCCCTCCGTTCCCAAGACTGGAGTGCAGTGGCTCAGTCGTAGCTCACTGCATCCTCCAATTCCTGGGCTTACATAATCCTCCCACCTCAGCCTTCTGAGTAGTCGGGACTACAGGCACATGCCACCACAGCTAGCTATTTTTTATTTTTGCAAAGATGGAGTCTCACCATGTTGCCCAGGCTGGTCTTAACTCCTGGGCTCAAGTGACCACATGCCTTGACCTCCCAAAGGCTTGAGCCACTGAGCTCGGCCAGAACTAAGTTGTTAAGCAGCTGTGACTACAAGCAGAGCAGGTAGGGTCAAAGACAAGGAGGTCCCATCCTTTGGGGAGACGGGAGGGATCGGGGACAGAGGACTTGCCTGCAGGTGGCTCTGTGGGCAGCTGGTCTTCAGGTTCTCCGGAAGGCTGGTCCAGACCTGGGGAGTGGATATCAAGATTTCAACTTAACACTAAGTCGGTGAGCTGAGATTGTACCACTGTACTCCAACCTGGTTGACAGAGCAAGACTCCATCCGCCTGCCTCAGCCTCCCAAAGTGCTGGGATTACAGGCCTGAGCCACTGCGCCCAGATAATTTTTATTTTCCCTAGACAGAGTCTTGCTCTGTCACCCAGGCTAGAGTGCAATGGCGCAATCTCGGCTCACTGCAACCTCCATTGTGCAGGTTCAAGCAATTCTCCTGCCTCAGCCTCCCAAGTAGCTGGGACTACAGGCGCCCGCCACCACACCCGGCTAACTTTTTTAGTAGAAATGGGGTTTCACCATGTTGGCCAGGCTGGTCTCGAACTCCTGACCTTGTGATTCACCCACCTCGGCCTTCCAGAGTGCTGGGATTACAGGCATGAGCCGCCGTGCCTGGCCAATTTTTTTATTTTTTATTTTATTTTATTTTTTAAAGAGACAGAGTCTCACTCTGTGGCCCAGACTGGAGTGCAATGGCATGATTATAGCTCACTGCAGCCTCGACCTCCTGGGCTCAAGCTATCCTCCTGCCTCAGACTCCTGACTAGCTGGGACTATAGGCATGTACCACCATGCCTGGCCCAAAAATTAATTGTTGATGAGCACTTTCGGTGTGCAAGATCCTTTTCACCTGAATTATCAATTTGTTGAGTTAACCAAAAAAGACTTTGGGCTCTCGATCCCTTAATAGAAGTATAAGTTCTAAAGCAAAGGAGGCAAGTGTCATACTTTATGTTTTAGTGCTCAAAGGGAAGACAGGAATGGGGTGGGGGAAAGAGCAGAGAAGATTGTAGAAATGAGAAAGTGTCCTTCCTTACATCGAGAAAAGGCCTGCTCTGTCAGGAAGAGGAAAACAGAAAGAAGAAGCTTGCAGCTGGGAGTGGTGGCTCACGCCTGTAATCCCAGCACTTTGGGAGACTGAGGCAGGTGGATCACCTGAGGTAAGGAGTTTGAGACCAGCCTGGCCAACATGGTGAAACCCCGTCTCTACCAAAAATACAAAAATTAGCCAGGTGTGGTGGCATGCACCTGTAATCCCAGCTACTTGGAAGGCTAAGGCAGGAGAATCGCTTGAACCTGGGAGGCAGAGGTTGCGGTGAATGGAGATCATGCCACTGTACTCCAGCCTGAGTGACAGAGCAAGATTCCGTCTCACAAAAAAAAAAAAAAAAAAAAAAAAAAAAAAAAAAAGAAAGGGAAAAAAAAAACAAAAGAAAGAAAGAAAAAAGAAAGAAAAAGAAACTGAGCCACAAAGATCTGTGCTATATATTATATATTTTTAGAAACTGAGACACTTGCCTACGGTCACACAACTAGGAGGTAGTAGAGAGGGGATTTGAACCCAAGCTTCTCTGAACCAGGCTCTGTAAGGATTAACCATTACAATACTGTACCTATCAGAATTGTAACATATTCATCATATTCAAGGAATTTGTCCTTCTCATCCAACTTGCTGAATTTATTGGAATAAAATCATTCATAATATTCCCTAATTATCCTCTTAATGTCTGTGGAGTCTGTGGTAACATCCCTTCTTCCATTCCTGTTATTGGTAACTTGTATCATCTCTCTTTTTTTGTCTTAATCAGCTTTATAAATGTTACTAATTTTTTTCAAATAACCAGCTTCTGGTTTCATTGATTGTCTCAATTGTTTTTCTGTTTTCTAATTCATTCATTTCTGCTCTTACCATTATTATTTTCTTCTTTTTACTTTGGGTTTAATTTGTTCTTTTATTAGTTTCTTTCTTTCTTTCTTTTTTCTTTTTTCTGAGATGGAGTTTTGCTCTTGTTGCCCAGGCTGGAGTGCAATGGCATGATCTCCGCTCACTGCAACCTCCGCCTCCCAGGTTCAAGCGATTCTTTTGCCTCAACCTCCCAAGTAACTGGAATTACAGGTACGTGCCACCACGCCCGGCTAATTTTGTATTTTCAGTAGAGACAGAGTTTTTCCTTGTTGGTCAGGCTGGTCTCGAACTCCCAACCTTAAGTGATCCACCCGCCTTGGCCTCCCAAAGTGCTGGGATTACAGGCGTGAGCCACGCTTTCTTAAGATGAAAACTTAGAATATGCATTCGAGGTTATTCTCAAGAAAAAAACAAAACAAAAACTAGGCCAGGCGTGGTGGCTCACACCTGTAATCCCAACACGTTGGGAGGCCAAGGCGGGTGGATTAATTGAGGTCAGGAGTTCGAGACCGGCCTGGCCAACATGGTGAAACCCTGTCTCTACTAAAAATACAAAAAATTAGCCAGGCATGGTGGCACATGCCTGTAATACCAGCCACTTAGGAGGCTAAGGCAGGAGAATTGCTTGAGCCAGGGAGGCGGAGGTTGTAGTGAGCCAAGATCGTGCCACTGCACTCCTGCCTGGGTGACAGAGCGAGACGCCATCTCAAAAATAAAAAATAAGACCGGACATGGTGGCTCAGGCCTATAATTCCAGCACTTTGGGAGGCCGAGGCGGGTGGATCATGAGGTCAGGAGCTCGAGACCAGCCTGACCAACATGGTGAAACCCCGTCTCTATTAAAAATACAAAATTAGCTAGGCATGGTGGCACATGCCTGTAATCCCAGTTACTCGGAAGGCTGAGGCAAGAGAATTGCTTGAACCCGGGAGATGAAGGTTGCAGTGAGCCAAGATTGTACCATTGCACTCCAGCCTGGGCAACAAGAGTGAAACTCTGTTTCAAAAAAATAAAATAAATAAATAAATAAAATAAAATAAGCACTTAATGCTATAAATTTCCCTCTAAGTACTGCTTTAACTGCAACCTCAAATTTTTATATGTTTTCATTTTCATTTAATTCAAATTATTTATTTTATTTTATTTTATTTTTTGAGACGGAGTCTTGCTCTGTCGCCAGGCTGGAGTGCAGCGGCCGGATCTCAGCTCACAGCAAGCTCCGCCTCCCGGGTTCACACAATTCTCCTGCCTCAGCCTCCCGAGTAGCTGGGACTACAGGCGCCCGCCACCGCGCCCGGCTAGTTTTTTGTATTTTTTAGTAGAGACGGAGTTTCACTGTGTTAGCCAGGATGGTCTCGATCTCCTGACCTCGTGATCCGCCCGTCTCAGCCTCCCAAAGTGCTGGGATTACAGGCTTGAGCCACCGCGCTCGGCCTAATTCAAACTATTTTCTAATTTTCCTTGGTCATTAATCACATTCAGACAGTATGGGTTGTGGTTAACGGCTGGTCTCAAGTTCATCTGCCGGAGTTTCAGTCTCGTCTTTATCTTTTACTAGCTGTGTGACTTTGAACAATTTGCTTAACAGCTCTAGGCCTCAGTAACTCATCATAAAAAGGGAATAGTATTGACTTCACTGTACTACCCTACACATCCTCTGAGGCACACTCCAACCTGCCCAAGCCTTCCTTCCCACCTGGGGTAGTGATGGGAAGCTGGGTCCCCTTGTCAGCCAGTCCACTGTCTCCCAAGGCATTGCTGGCCAGCAGCCAGACCTTGTATCGTGTAGAAGGCTGCAGACCAGTCAGTGTGAAGGTGGTGGCCTGGGGTGGTAGGACATCCACATAGTGGAACCCTGGAGTCCCCAGGGCCTCATACCTGCAGGACAGGGGGGATAGTAAGTTCAGGGAAGTGCCCCAGCCCATTGGCTGCCTCCGCTTCCTTCCTGCCTCAAAAAGGACCCACCTGATGTAGAACCTCTGTGGCAGGCCCCCATCAAAGCCAGGCTTCCACTCCAGCTCCACAGAGTGTGGGGTCAGACTCACAACCTTTAATCCTGATGGAGGGTCAGGGCGGCCTATGGGGAGAAAGATGGGAAAGCAGACAGAGGACACAAAAGAATCCCAGAAGATTCTGTCCAAGTTTTCCCTAGGAATGATTTTAAATATACAATCGCTTCTCATTGTTCACGGTATAGTCATGTTCTATAAGGTCACTGTGAACACTCCTCTGGCAAACACCAAACTGTTCCTAAAATCCCAGTACTTTGTGAGACCAAGGCTGGAGGATTGCTTGAGCCCAGAAGTTCGAGACCAGCCTGGGCAACATAGCAAGACCCTGTCTCAAATTAAACATTACAATTAAAAATAATTTTAAGAAGTGAGTGAAAACAAAACCAAAAGAAACAGCAAAAAAAATTCAAGACCAAATGGTTGCTTCTATGGAAAATAAAGATTAGGTTTCTTTCTTTTTTCTTTCTGTCTTTTTTTTTAGATAGAGTTTTACTCTTATTGCCCAGGCTGGAGTGTAGTGGTGCAATCTTGGCTCACTGCAAACTCTGCCTCCTGGGTTCAAGCAATTCTCCTGCCTCAGTCTCCCGAGTAGCTGGATTACAGGTGCCCGCCACCATGCCCAGCTAATTTTTTGTATTTTTAGTAAAGACGAGGTTTCACCATGTTGGCCAGGCTTGTCTTGAACTCCTGACCTCAGGTGATCCATCCGCCTTGGCCTCCCAAAGTGCTGGTATTACAGGCATGAGCCACCACGCCTGGCTTGGTTAGGTTTCTTTTCTTCTTCTTTGAGATGGAGTCTTGCTCTGTCACCCAGGCTGGAGTGCAGTGGCCCAATCTCAGCTCACTGTAACCTCCACCTCCTAGGTTCAACAATTCTCCTACCTCAGCCTCCCGAGTAACTGGGATTACAAATGCATGCCACCACGCCCAGCTATTTTTTTTTTTTTTTTTTTTTTTTTTTTTTTTTTTTTTAGTAGAGACGGGGTTTCACCATACTGGTCAGGCTGGTCTGAAACTCCTGACCTTGTGATCTGCCCACCTCAGACTCCCAAAGTGCTGGGATTACAGGCGTGAGCCACCACACCTGGCTAATCCTAGTATTTTCATACCACTGTTAGGAAGAGAAAGAATGCTGTTTCCTCTAGGAATTCTAACAGACCACTGTGAGGGCCCTTAGAATAAAGCCAACACAAAGGCATGCAGACATAACAATGGAGAGGGCTGGGTGTGATGGCTCACACCTGTAATCCCACCACTTTGGGAGGCTGAGGCAGGCACATCACCTGAAGTCAGGAGACCAGCCTGGCCAACATGGTGAAACCCCGTCTTTACTAGAAATACAAAAATTAGCTGGGTGTGGTGGCGGGCGCCTGTAATCTCAGCTACTTGGTAGGCTGAGGTGAGAGAATCGCTTGAATCCAGGAGGCGGAGGTTGCAGTGAGCCAAGATTGCGCCACTGCACTCCAGCCTGGGTGACAAGAGTAAAGGTCTGTTTCAACAACAACAAAGAATGGAGAGTTGCTGATGACAGCTGAACCTAGCTCCAGAAATTCCTGAAAATCCATTTTTCAGTTATTTGAGCTAATAAGTACCCTATCTCCATCTTTTTGTCTTTTCTTTTCTTTTTCTTTTGCCTTTGTTGTGGGTCTCCCTGAAGATCCAGTCTCCACTAGGATTTTCAGGGCAGGCAAAAACTCCAGCCTCACACATACACATATTCTCAGGTTTCAGAAACGTGGGCAGCCCGGGGCCAATCAGGGATGTGAGAATGGATCCAAGGAGCACCCCCTCCCCAACACCCTCACAGCCCCTCCATACTGATGCTGACGAGTTGAATGTTGGTTTGGTCCGAGCCTAGGGGGTTGGTGGCTGTGCATGTGAAGAGGGCGTAATCCTGGGCTGCAGACACGTTGGCAATGGTCAGGAGGCTGCTGTGGACACCACCCTGGTGGTATGTGTGCTCTGTGTACCTAGAGAGAAGGTAGGGCACCACTCACCCTTTCATTCACCCAACCACTTATGCTTGGAATCATCTATACAGACATCCATTCATTTAACCATCTGCCTCTCTATCCATTCATCCATTAATCTTTTCATCCACTCATCCATTTACTCACTCATTCCTCCACGCATTCATCTTCCTTCTCTGCGCCCTTCTCTGCAGGGACTCGGGGAGGGGAAATGGGGCTGGAGGTCCAGACCTGGGGCTGGAGTGCTGCCTGGCTGAGCCTGGGCTCACCTGGGATCTTGGAGATCCAGAGGGACCCCATTTTTGGTCCAAGTGAAAACGATGTTGGGGACACCTCGGGCACGGCAGTGGAGGGTGGCAGAACTGGTGCTGTCTCCAGCTGCAGCCACCTTAGTTAGGGGAGTGGGGTGTTCCACCTGGGGGGCAACTGGGAGGGGATGGGAGGTCAACATGAGCTATGTGGGAGACATGAGGGCTGTGGGTTCAGTGGCAGGTTTTAAAGTCAGGTGTTTGGGTGATACCCACATCTGACAACAAGACGGACCAGCCCTCGTGCTGGAGGCGCCACCCCGTTGTCCACGATGCACTGGTAAGCACCAGCCTGGGCCAGTTTGGCCTGGTGAATCCGCAGGCGCCCCGTGGGTCCCTTGGATATCTTCTCCATGTCATCCAGGCTCTGGTCCTCCTCATCTTCTCCCTGGAGGCCCGAGTCAAGAATTGGCCTCCCAGTCTAGCCCCAGATCCATCACTGCCCAAACTGTCCCTTTTGTAGCCTCATTCTCCTAGACACAATCACTCTCCACAGAGGTATTGAAGAAAAAAAAATAATTCTTCCGCCGGGTGCGGTGGCTCAAGCCTGTAATCCCAGCACTTTGGGAGGCCGAGATGGGTGGATCACGAGGTCAGGAGATCGAGACCATCCTGACTAACACGGTGAAACCCCGTCTCAAATAAAAAAAAAACAAACAAAAAAAAACTAGCCGGGCGAGGTGGCGGGCGCCTGTAGTCCCAGCTACTCGAGAGGCTGAGGCAGGAGAATGGCGTGAACCCGGGAGGCGGAGCTTGCAGTGAGCTGAGGTCCGGCCACTGCACTCTAGCCTGGGCGACAGAGCGAGACTCCGTCTCAAAAAATAATAATAATAATAATTCTTCTGTCATCCATCTATCCATTTACCCAATCCATCTTTTCATCCACCAATCCAGGCAACCACCTACCCATCCATTCACCCAACCACTTATGCTTGGAACCATCTATCCATCCATCCATTCATTTATCCATCTGCTTATCTATCCATTCATCCATTTATCTTTCCATCCACTCATCGGTTTACTCACTCATTTCTCCACTCATTTGTCTTCTTTCTCTGCACCCATGTATCCACCTTTGTAGCTCTCCACCCATTCACACAACTATTCACTCATGCTTGCACATCCATAAATACATGCATCTGTTCAGACATTTACCCAGCTACCTATTTATTCATCTCTCCATTGATCTTTCCACCCATCTATCCATCAATTCATCCATCATCCTTCCATAGATATCTTTCCTCTGCTGGTGTATCCATCCATCCATCTACCCTCTATCTATCCACTGATTTTTCTCCTTCAATCATCTTCTCACCCATCCACTCACCCATTTATCCATCCTTTCACTTGTCCATCTGTTCCTCCATCCACTCACTCATTCATCCACCTGTTCATCCACTTACCTACCTATCCACCCATCTATCCATCTACCCACCCACTCGCCTGACTGTCTACCATTCATCCATCCATTCATTTTGCCACCAACAGTTATTCGTTCTGGGAGCATGCCCTGACGAGTATATAGTTATACAGGATCATACAGATGTACGTGGTCCCCACTCCCAAGGAACTCACAGTCAAGAAACCACAACCCTTTGACCCCACCTCCATTCACCAAAGGCTGGGTCCTCACCAGTCTCTCCCAGCTGAACATGCCTGGGAGGATGGGATTGGCATCAACAGTGCAGACTATATCCACAGAACCCCCGACATTCACCTCAGTGGGGTCCTGGAGGGCACGGATGGTGGGAGCATCTGGTGGAAGGCAGAGACTTGGGGAAGGCACTTGGGACCAGACAGGTCTCCGTGGGAGAGGGCCCCAGGTGGGAGGGATGTCTTAGGGGTTCCAGGAGAGTTAGAGATATGAACACAATCTGTCCTTAATACGAAACAGTTGGAGGAGAGTTCTCAAGGTTGGTGAGTTGTCTCCACCCTCCACTATGCCTCTGTGATAATTAGAGTGGGTTGGGTGGGCTTCCAGAATTGTGCGGGGGAGGGGGGCCTTCTACAACGGGCTCCCATTCCTGACGGGAGCAGCTTCCGTGTCTAGGTGGGCCCCCTCTCTGGGCAGAGATTTCACACTGGGTCTCTCTAGTGGAAGGGGTTCCGCAGGGGGCGTGGTTACACCGTGGCGGGGACTTCCAGAGCCAGAGCGGGAGGGTTCCAGGATGGGTGGCTATCCCCGAGTGGGCGGAGCTCCCACAATAAGGAGACTCCACACTGGGCAAAGTTCCTTGGATGGGTGTGGTTTCCATGGTGGGCGGGACTCACAGTGCACGTCCAACCGCAGCAGCGCTTCCGCGGTGCCCTCAGAGTTCTGGCAGTGCAGCTGATAGAGGCCGTCGTCCGCGCGGGTCACATTCCACAGATGCAGAGCCCCACTGGACAGGATGCGATGCCGGGGGCCGCCCGCTGGGGAAGGCCAGAATAAAGGACCTGGCAGGCCCTCCCATTTCCGGGACCCTTCTCCATGCCCACTTCCCTCACCTGGGCTGAGGCGATAGCCGCGGAAGGTCCAGTTGAAGGCCTCGGGGGCGGGGTTAGCGGACACGGACACGGGCAGCAACGCCTCGCCCTGCTCCACCGCGGTCACCACCAGCACCTGCTCCCCCAGGAACTCTGGACGGTCTTCAGAGGAGGCGCCGCAGGGAGTCAAGATTGTTGTCAAGGTCAGGGTCAAGGACAAATTGGAGATCAGGCACAGGTTCAAGGGTTAAAGTTGGGGGATCACGACAGGGTTTAAGGTTGTGGACAAGGTAACAAGTTCAGAACTGAATTCAGGGGTAAAGTTCGGGATAGAAATTAGAATACAGTTTAGGCAAAGAGTAGAAGCCAGCATCAGGTTGAAGGATGGAAAGAGGGGTCATGATAGGGATCAGGGTTAGGAGAGAGGACAAAGGCAATATGGGAGTGGACAGGATAGGAGTTGGCCCAGGACCACTGGTCAGGATGAAGGTAGGGAGTTTCAAGTTTCAGGATGGGGTTAATGATAGAGTGATAGTGTCAAAGCAAAGACCCAGGCCAGTCTCAGTGGCTCATGCCTATACTCTGAGAACTTTGGGAGACCAAGGCAGGAGGATCACTTGAGTCAAGGTGTTCAAGATCAGCCTGAGCAATATAGAGAGATACCATCTCTATTTAAAACTAAAAGTACAAAAAAGCAGCCTAGTGTAGTGTGACGCGCCTGTAATCCCAGCACTTTGGGAGGCCAAGGCAGGAGGATTGCTTGAGCCCAGGGGTTCGAGACCAGCCTGGGCAACATAGTGAGGCCCTGTCGCTACAAAAAAATTAAAATAAACTAGCCAAAAGTGGAAGTGCACACCTGTAGTTTCAGCTACTCAGGAGGCTGAGGTAGGATCACTTGAGCTCAGAAGTTGGAGGCTGCAGTGAGCTATGATTGCACCACTGCATTGCAGCCCAAGCGACAGAGGGAGACTCCATCAAAAAAAGAAAGAGAGAGAGAGAGAAAGAGAGAGGAAGGAAGGAAGGAAGGAAGGAAGGAAGGAAGGAAGGAAGGGAGGGAGGGAGGGAGGGACGGAGGGAGGGAGGGAGCCGGGCACGGTGGCTCAGGCCTGTAATCCCAGCACTTTGGGAGGCCAAGGCGGGCGGATCACCAGGTTAGGAGATGGAGACCATCTTGGCTAACACGGTGAAACCCCGTCTCTACCAAAACTACAAAAATAAAATTAGCCGGGCATGGTGGCAGGCGACTGTAGTCCCAGCTACTCGGGAGGCTGAGGCAGGAGAATGGCGTGAACCATGGGAGGCGGAGCTTGCAGTGAGCCGAGATCGCACCACTGCACTCCAGCCTGGGTGACAGAGCCAGACTCCGTCAAAAAAAAAAAGGGGGTGGGGAGGGAGACGCAAGGAGTAGGTTAGGGTCAGGAAGGCATCAAGAGGACCTTTCAGGCCAGGGCACATACACAGCACGTTGAGGCGATAGAAGGAGCTCACGGTTTCGCGGAGCTCGGCGCTGTGGGCGCGGCAGGTCACGCGTTGGCCATGATCGCGGGATGACACTTGCAGAAGGACGCTCCTGGCCGCGGCGGAGCCTCTGAACGGGGCTCTCCGGGGCAGGGCGGCCAAGCCCTCCAGCCTGTGGACCCGGGGTGAGGCCAGGGCTGCGAGCAGAGCCAGAGGCTGGAGAGGGGCTAGGCGGGGGCGGGACACGCGTGGAGGGGGCGAGGCCAGAGATGGGCGGGGTCCCTCACACTCCCACCTCTCGCCTTCCTTGTCCCAGGACAAGTTGACCGGCGGGTTGCTGCTAACGCTGATGCATGTCAAGTTTAAGGCGTCCCCCGGGCGCAGTGCGGATGCGTTGGCCAGGATCGTCACGTTAGTTGGGGGAACTGGGAGAGGGGGTTGGAGGAGCGAGACTCAGAGGTTAGGGGCGGCCTGGTCTGCATCCATCCCGCCTGCACTCCAGGCTCCGTCCAGTCTCGGGTCCCCCACCCCGCCCCCGCCCGCACCCCTCGAGTCCAGGGTTCGCTGGGTCCCTGCCCCACCTGGCTCTGTCCCCCACCCCGTCCTGCCCCCGCCGAGTCCGCCCCCGGGCCTCAGCCGTGCGCGCCCTCACACTGCACAGCCAGCTGCGTGGACGCGCTGAGCTGACCAGCCTTGCACGTGAACTTGGCCTGGTTGTCCGACGGCCCTGTGACCAGCACCAGCTCTCGGGAGAAGGTGCTCCCAGATTTCTCCACGTTGCCGAGCTGCATGCGCCGCGGCTCCTGAGGCAGCCGCGACTCAGTCACGGTGCGCGAGTCCTATGGGCCGGGAGTGACTGGGGGCTGCAGGCAGCCCTGCCGCTTCCACCAACCCCCAACTCCCACACCCTGCCCACTGGGTTGGTGCCGCCAGCCCAGACAAAGCCTTTTGGTGATAAGGAAAAACACCCCCATCAGCGCCACCCCCCTAGGGCAAAGCAGTGGGGAGTGGAACTGAGTGACCCCCGCCCTGGAGTCTCTCCCGCCTCCCCGGGTCCCTGTGCACCGCAGTTTTGGGGATCTGAATCTGCCTTCTGTACCACACCCAACCCCCGCTCCGCCTCTGCAGCCACCTGCAGGCCCTCAGCGCACTCCTCAAAATCTATTTCTGCTCTGTTTACCCAACACCACGTGCAGGAAACTCCCTTGAAATTCCCAGGCCTTTCCCAAAATGCCTCAGTTCCTGTTCTTAAAATTCCCACTGTCCCCAAAGATTTCCTTTGAAATTTTCCTTAATTCCAGTGTCTTTCCATAGATTTTCTTTTTTTTTTAATTGTTGCTGCTGCACAAATTAAACTTTCCATAGATTCTGAATCTTTCCCGATATTATATCTTATAATCCCAGTCTTTTAACAGATTCCTTTATATTGCCCAGATTCTCAGCACTTCCCCAGAATTTTATCCTATTAAAATGAAATTCCATGGTCATTTCTATAATTCCTAGTCTTCCCCCCAAAATTTTCAACTAGCTCCCTAACTTCCCAGGATTTTCCTAGAATTAGGCTTCTCTTTCATTTTAATGAAATTTCATTTTCTTACCTCCGAATCCCAAGAATTCCATTTTAATACTAATGAATTTTTGATAGTCTGTGGAATTACTAGCTTTTCTCCAAATTTTCTTTTTCTTTTTCTTTTTTTCTGGGATTCAAGTCTTTCCCTAAAATTCCTGACATTTCACCTGAATTCTGAGATTTTTCACTAGAATTTTCCATAATTTTAACGAAATTACCTTTTCTCTAGAATACCTAATCTTGATTCAGAATTCCAATTTTTATCCTGGAATTCTCACTGTTTCCCCAGAATTTTCCTAGGATTCCATTTAATTCTCATGGCATTTGTGTCTTTCCTGATTCCCTGCCAAACCTCAGAATCTCTAGTACTTTTCAAGAAATTTAATCTTTTTCCAAGATTGCCCAAGATTCTGAAGGAGAGAAGGGGGCCTGGTCCTTCCCCCACATTCCTGGCCACCCCCATAGCCCTGGCGCGGCACCAACCTTGTACCATGTGAGGGAGGGCTCTGGGTTGCCCCCGATGGCCAAACACACCAGCCTCACCCGGGTCCCAGCCCGGAGCTTCTGCCCCTCTGGGGCACCCTCAATCCACAGTTTCTGGGCGGGATCTGAGAGGAGAGGCAGGAAGAGTGACTTTTTCTCTGGGCTGGGTCCTGAGGCTTGGGGGCATTGTTGGGCAAGGGCAGACACTCACATTTTATGTTCAGGGTGAGCGACTTCTTGAAGGTCTCCTTGGTGAAGGCTTCACTGAAGGCCTCACATGTGAGGGTCAGACCGTTGTCCTCCCGCCGCGCCAGGAATGTCAGGTTGGACATGGAGATGTAACCACCATGCAGTCCCTGGCAGGGAGTGAGCTTCAGATGTAGGGACTGCAGCACCCCCATCCATCGTGCTAGAGGCCTGAGTCCATCCCAGTCCCCAGCAGGGACACATGAACCATCTCTACCTCCCCCTCTGTTGGACCCATGGTCCTCAAGGAGAAAGCCCCCAGGCTGCTGGACCCATCCCCTTCCCAATCCACGAGTCATGCCTTCAGCACCCCCCATGCTCAGACCCAGGAGCCTGGCCCCAGCCTCACATCCATGATCGTCTCCTCCATGGGCAGCAGCTGCCGCCAGCCCAGCCACCATCGTAGCAGGACCCGTGGGCGACTGGACTTGCTGACACAGGAGAGTGTCACGTTCTTGTTCTCAACCTGGGATGCAGATCCCAGGATAGTAATGGCACTAGGGGGAACTGCAGGGACAGTGAGGGAAGACACTAAGCTGGGCTGAATTTCTCACAGACCAGCCCAGACAGAACAACAGGACTGGAGACAGATGCTGAGATCTTTGGCATCCAGTAGGCATAATTTGGGGACACACATAGATGGTTCTCTGAGGCACAGACCGACAGGTGGGCAGCTGGCACCAGGACTCACAGGTGACCTGCAGCATGATGCTGCGCTCCTGGGTCCCTGCAGACACGCTGTTATGGGCCTCGCAGCTGAGCCGCGCTCCATGGTCTTCTGGCCTCACGGTCATCACCAGCACACTGCGGGCCACGGCCTGGGTGTGCTCTGTGCCCCACGCTGTGGACACCGGCTGGCCATTCTGGAGACAGGGACAGGCCTGGGCCAGCTCAGGACCAGCTCCCGGCCCCCGCTCTCCCCACAGTTCCCATGCCCGCGTCTGCCCTCACCTTCAGCCACTGCAGTGTGGCTAAGGGATTCCCCCCTTGGGCCACGCATGGCAGCTCCAAGCTCTGTCCTGCCCGCACGTGCCCCTCATCCAAGCCTGGCCACTCGATGACAGGGGGTCCTGGAGGGACTGGGGGATATCAGTCACTCAATGGGCCTGGAGTAGCCCATCCACTCTTTCCAGGCCCCACAACCTGCTTTTGAACCCCCATGTTTCTCTGAGTGCCTGAATTTCCATAATCCCTGTGATTCCCCTATACCCCCCAATGCCTGCTCCCCATCCTCAGCGCCCTAGTTGGCCCAGTTCTCCACTTACACAGAACATTCACGGTGAATGAGGCCTTGATGGGGGCCTCCAGTGCTGGGCTCGATGCCTCACAGACCAGCAACTGCCCATTATCCGAGCTCTGCGGTGTCACCCTGGGATGAGAATTCACGGTTCTGGAGTCAGAGTCATCATCCAAAATTTGGGGAGTCAGGGAGAAGAGGTGGGGATGCCACCTCTGGTCCCCACACCTGGTCTAAGTCCCCATGCCAATCTCCTCTGGGATCCGGGGTTCCATGGGAGAGGTTCTGGGAGTGAGCAGTGAGAACTGGAGCCTAGAGAGACCCACATCTGATCAAAACTTCAGTGCCTGGGACTCTGGAACTGAGGTTCCCATGAAGTTTTTTTGTTTATTTGTTTGTCTTTTGAGACATAATTTGGCTCTGTCGCCCAGGCTGGAGTGCAGTGGTGCGATCTCAGCTCACTGCAACTTCCACTTCTTGGGTTCAAACGATTCTCCTGCCTCAGCCCCCCGACGAGCTGGGAGTATAAGCATGTGCCACCACGCCAGGCTAATTTTTGTATTTTTAGTGAAAACAGGGTTTCACCATGTTGACCCAGTTGATCTTGAACTCCTGACCTCAGGTGATCCACCCACCTTAGCCTCCCAAAGTGTTGGGATTATAGGCATGAGCCACCGCCCCTGTTCCCCGCGAAGAAGCTTTGAGAGTCAGCATTGAGAGTTCTCCATGAAGAAGCATTGGGTCGCAGATGTTCATACCTAGCCCAGGCTCCATGCTTGCATCCCTGGGGTCTGTGGTTCCCATGGGGAAAATTAGGGGTCATGGTTGGGGGGGGTTTTCAGTTTCCACACCTGGCTGTGGCCTCCACAGTGAAGAGCTTCTGCTGGGAGCCCTCGTTCATGTTTGCAGAGATGTCGGATATTGTCCGTCCACCTTGGGGCAACAAGAGGGCTAGAGGGGTTCTGGGCTCCCTGCAAGATAGATTCTGGGGAGCATGGCCTGGAAGTCCTCAGGGTGGATGTGATGCCCCCTCCCTCCTGGTTCTAGAGGAAAAGGGCCTGGGGCACAGCTGCATCCCCTCCCGACTTTCTGGACTGCCTGAAGGCTGCAATCTTCAGTGCTGGGTCCTGGGCCTCCCCACTCCTCTCAACTCCTTGTTGGGTTGTACCATGCACCCCATCCCTCAGCTTCTCATGTCTGCACCAGCGCTACTGTCCATATCTCTATCTGGTCCTCAGCCTTGGGCTGGATGCCGCCTCCTCAATGTGCCCTCCCATCCACCGGGTTCCACACTGGCCTCGGCATCTCCCCACACCTTCTCCTGGGTCCCCGTCCCAGGGGTGACATCTTTTCTGGGGCCCTTAGGAGGGCACTGGTCAGGAACACACACTCTTCCCACTCCAGAGGCTTCATGCTGCCCCCTGCCCCCCAGTTCACCCTCACTCACTCAGGAGAATGGTGATGTCAGGTGCTGGCTTCGCGTCCCCAGACAAACAGCTGACCACGTACTCTTGCCCAGCTACCCAGGTGACCATGGTGCCTGCCTCCGGGGTCAGGTAGAGCAGCTTGGGAGGAACTGGTGAGAAGGGTCTGGGGTAAGCTTCCAGCACTGAGAAGGATTTGAAGATTGGAGCTCGGTACCGAGGGTCTGGGAGAGGAGAGGCTGGGGGCTTGGACTCCTGGGTCCTGGGGTAAGGGAGGGCTTGAAGCCCAGACTCGTGGGTCCTGGGGGTCTGTCACCCATACCCAGGACGGAGAGGATCACTCTGGGAGACACGAGCTCTGGCCCCATCTCGGAGCGGCCGACCTGGCACTCATACTCTGCGTCATCGCTGAGGTCACAGGCCTCGATGTGCAGGTGGAATTCACCTGCAGGGGGAGCCGGAGGTCAGGGTTGCAGCTTCGGCTGGTGGCTGAGGGTCTCAGGCTCTGATCCCTTACCTCTAGCAGGGTCCCCTTCCAGGCGGTACCTTGGGAAGCCTGGGATCCTGGGGTCGGGGCCCAGGAGCAGCCCATCTTTGGCCCATTGCACCGCACTGCCAGGGGTGCTGACCCCACACCGTAGCTCCACCGAGGCCCCCTCCACCACGGTCAGGTTTTCAGGCAGGGCCCAGAAGCCCCGGGGGACGGAGGCAGGAATCGCCAACTGCGCCAGGCCTGGGGACACAGCAGGGTGCAAGGAAAGGGCAGAGGGTTTGTCTAGGGAAGGTAAGTGGGAAATGGGGGCCACTTGGCGATGGGTACAAGGCTGAGATCCCACTCACCTTCAGTCAGCAGCCCCAGGAGCAGGAGAGGAGCCTTGAGCATCGTCCCCAGGGCCATCACAGGTACCCCCACTGTTACCCCCGCAGTGCCCGCAGCCAGCCACCTGCGTCTGTCTGGCTCTCTCTGGGTCCCTCTCTCTGTGTCTCTGCCATCTGCTTTTCTTTTTATCTCTCTTTCCATTACTCTCCTGCCTTTCTGTTTTCCTCTCCTCCTGTCAGTGTCTCTCTATCTCTGTCTTGCTCTCAGTCTCAATCTCTGAGTCTCTTTCTCTGTCCCTTTAAAATAATTTTTTTCTTTTTTTTTTTAGAGATAAGGTCTCACTATGTTGGCCAGGTTAATCTCAGACTCTTTCCCTCAAGCCATCCTCCCGCCTTGGCCTCCCCAAGTGTTGAGATTACAGGCATGAGCCACTGCCCCCAGCCTGTCTCTTTATCTTTCCATCTTTCTCTCCTTGTCTAAGGCATTCTCTCTCCTTTTGTCTTCGTCTCGTCCTCTCTTTCTCTCTCTCTCTCTCTCTGTCTCTATCTTCTCTCCTGCCACCCCTCACCCCTGCTCCTTGTCTCACTACTCACGGCCTCTCAAGAAGGACCTGCAGCCCAGAGTCCAGCAGGCCAGGAGCCCAGGACAGCAATGAGGCTGATGCAGGCACTGGCAGAGTCGGCCCTGCTCTCCGACCCAACTTGAGCTCATCCTCACAGTGCAACCTCCCCCAGGTGCCCTCCAGAGCCCCCAGCTCCGGCCTCTGCCCAGCAGGCTCCTCCCAGCCAGCTGGGCCGGAGCATAAAATCCCCTGTCAGCACATGCCAGGCGTGTTCCTTGGTGCCTCCCCAGCCTCCATGACCCCAGGGCCTGGCTTAGGCTGGGAAGACGGGAGAAGTCAGACCAAGGTGGTCTCCCAGCTCAGCAGGGGAGCAGCCAGCTGGGCCCCCAGCTCTTCCCTGCCCTGATACATGACCTTGGGAAGTCTCTTTCTTTCTTTTTTTTTTCTCGAGGTAGTCTTGCTCTGTTGCTCAGGCTGGAGTGCGGTGGCATGATCTCGGCTTACTGCAGCCTCCACCTCCCATGGCTTGAACCTCCCAAATTCAAGCAATTCTTCTGCCTCTGTCTCCCAAGTAGATGGTACTACAGTCGTACACCACCAGGCCTGGCTAATTTTTGTATTTTTACTAGAGACGGAGTTTCATCATATTGGCCAGGATGGTCTTGAACTCCTGACCTCAGGCGATCCATTTGCCTCAGCCTCCCAAAATGCTGGGATTACAGGCATGAGCCACCGCACCTGGCCTCCCTTCCTTTCTTGAGTAGACATTAGCAAGTAAATGATGTCAGGGATCTCTGCTGGGGAGTATGCAAGAGTGAGTGTGAGAGACTGGGAGAGTGTAGGAGAGAGGGAAGATATCCGTGTGTGTACGTGGGTGTGAGTGGGGAAGGTTAGAGTGAACTGTGATCTGTAATAAGCACATGGAGAGCGTGTGTGTGTGTGACAGTGTCTTACGTGGGAGTGCACAGGGTGTGGGCAGGAGTAAAAGACAGAGTCCAATTCTGCCGGCCCTCAGTATGGGTGCAGTGTGAGCCCAGAGTAGGCACCCTTTGGCAAGGACTGCATGAGCTTTCTTCTGTCTCTTTTTCTTGCCGTCTCCCCCATCTCTTCTTTCCTTCTCCATGTCTCTCCCTCTCCCTCCCTCTATCCATCTTGATTTATCTTTCTTTCTTTTGAGATGGAATCTTGCTCTGTTGCCCAGGCTGGGAGGGCAATAGCATGATCTTGGTTCATTGCAGCCTCAACTTCCTGGGCTCAAGTGATCCTCCTGCCTCAGCCTCCTGAGTAGCTGGGACTACAGGTACGCACCACCACTCCAGCTAATTTTTAAAAATTTGTTTGTAGAGACAGGGTCTTGCTCTATTGCCCAGGCTGGACTGCAGTGGTGTGGTCATGGCTCACTGCAGCCTCAAACCACCTGGACTCAAGTGTTCTTTCTGCCTCAGCCTCCTGAGTAGCTGGGACTACAGGCCCACATCACCATTCTGGCTTTTTTTTTTTTTTTTTTTTGAGAGGGAGTCTTGCTCTGTCACCCAGGCTGGAGTGCAATGGTACGATCTCAGCTCACTGCAACCTCTGCCTCCCACGTCCAAGGGATTCTCCTGCCTCAGCCTCCCGAGTAGCTGGGAATACAGGCATCAGCCACCACACCAGGCTAATTTTTGTATTTTTAGTAGAGATGGGGTTTCATCATGCTGGCCAGGCTGGCCTCGAACTCCTGACCTCAGGTAACCCACCTGCCTTGACCTCCCAAAGTGCTGGGATTATAGGTGTGAGCCACTGCGCCTGGTCACTTGGCTAATTTTTTAAAAATGTTTTTACAGAGACAGTGTCTTGCTATGTTGCCCAGGCTTGTCTGGAACTCCTGGGCTCAAGCAATCCTCCCATCTCAGCCTCCCAAAGTACTAGGATTACAGGCATGAGCCACCACACCCAGCCCTTGATTTGTCTTTCTTTTTTTCTTTTTGTTCTCTTTTCTTTTCTTTTCTTTTCTTTTCTTTCCTTTCTTTTTTTTTTTTTTTTTTTTTTTTGAGATGAAGTTTCATTCTTGTTGCCCAGACTGGAGTGCAGTAGTGTGATCTCGGCTTACTGCAACCTCTGCCTCCCGGGTTCAAGCCTCCCGGGATCTTGGCTTACTGCAACCTGCTGCCTCAGCCTCCCTAGTAGCTGGGATTACGGGCATGCGCCACCACGCCTGGCTAATTTTTTGTATTTTTAGTAAAGACGTGGTTTCTCCATGTTGATCAGGCTGGTCTTGAACTCCTGACCTCAGGTGATCCGCCCACCTCAGCCTCCCAAAGTGTTGGGATTACAGGTGTGAGCCATCATGCCCAGCTGATTTATCTTTCTATGTTTCTCCATCTGTTTCTCCATCTCTCTCTCTGTATTAAGTGGTTAAATCTCAGTCAATCTTTATTTCACTGTCTCTCTGTCTCTACATGTCTCTGTTCTGTTTCTCTGTCTCTGTTCTCACCTCTGTCTCTCCCCTCACCCCACACTCTGTCTTACACACACAGGAGCTCCATAAATATTTGTTCTTAGCCGCACTGACCACGCCTCTTTCTCTTATGTGTCTCTCCATCTCTGAGTGGCTCCCCTCATCACATCCCTGGATTTTATAACCATATGCTGGCGGGCCTGCCCTCCCCGCGTGCACATACACTAGCCTGGGATAAGCTTCTTCTGCCTGCTTATCTCCTGCGGGAATTGGAAATGCTAGTTTTCTCCCCACCTCCCCAAGACCTCCCCCCAGCCTGCCTCTCGTTCCCCAGAAGGAGATGAGGCATCTGGCCCCAGCCCTCAGCTTCATCCTCCATACTGGCCTTCCCTCTTCCCTCACATGCTTGACTCCTTGCCCTCCTCCCACCTCCCCTCTCCCAACTGCCCCCTATACCCCCTGGGAAATGGGCTGGATGCCGAGCTTGGTGGGGGGTGGCTCTGTCCTGGGGGCCCTTGCCAGATGGTGTCCCTAGAGGCCAGAGCATGGAGCTGTCCCTTGCTGGGGCCTTTAATTAGCACAAACCTTCCACCCTCCACCTTGTCTGTTTTCTTTCTCCGAGTGCTCTTGGGACCTTGGGCTCTCCGTCTTTCCATGTACGTCGCCCCAGAGAGCCAGGAAGGGGAAGCGGCATCAAGTGCCTGGAAAAACAGTCCCACTACTTGAGTTCCTCCCCAAGACTCAGGAGTTCCGGCCTCATGCCATCGTATTTCAAAATCCAGGCACTAGATATGCCACATAGAAGCCAGGAGTGTAGGCCCCCAGATCCCTCCCCTCTCAGACCCTGGGGTCTCAGTCCCTTCTCTCCAAGGACTCAGGAATTTGGGCCTCTGATCCTCCTGGCCACCCTACCCGTCCCTGCATCCCTCCCACCCCCCGCACCGGCCGCATACATACACACACACACACACACACACACACACAGAGACACACACACACACACACACAGGACTTAGGACAGATGTTCACCGTCTGATTTCCAAATCCTCCTGGGCCCATGTGGGGGTGGGGAGAGATTGGCAGTTAAATCCACCGACTCTAAGACTTAAGACCAGATATTCTGACCTCTGTCACCCTCTTCCAAGTGCACCATGCTGCAGGCAGGAGACCTAGGAGTTGAGTCTCCAGCCTCTCAAGGAACCAGGAGATCAGGCCATCAGCGTCTCAGCCAGCAAAGGCCTGAACCACCAGTCCCTTACAATCCTGTAAGTCCAACCCCTACTCCCAACCCCACCCTGCCATTTAGGGACACAGAGTCTGAGCCTAAGAACAGCGTAGAATCTGAATGTGGACCCCCCAGTTCTTACAGATCCAGGAATGTCAGATCAGGGTCCCAGCCCCCCAGCCCTCCTTCAGGCTGCTCGAGGTCCCTCCCACCTGCTCGGCCAGCTGCGCAGCGTGGGAACGCCCCAGCTGGGCTGCATGGAGCCGTCAGGACAAGCTGCGCGGTTCCCAGCCTCCCTGCTTGCCCCGGCCCGGCACCCGCCTCCCAGCCGTCGCCCGGCAACCAGGCGGAGGGGCCCGGCCGGCCGAGTGGGGAGAGGGGCTGGGCCGGGACTGCGGGGTCCTGGGAAAGGAGGGGCCGGGGTCCTGGATTCCTCGGTCTTAGGACGTTTGCAGCAGTAACAAGGGAACAGCCCTCTGTTCCCCACTTTGAGGAGGGGTTTTGAGGCTGGGGGAGTCAAGACAGGGGTCCCAACTGTCCCCCAGGTATCGGCGTGCCCTATTCCCGACCCGCAAGCCAGGGGAGCCCCGGACCCCGCCTCCCCCAGGGCGCGGAAACTGGTGAGGCCCCAGGGGCCCCCATTTATAGCTCGGTTTCCACTGAGCGCAGTCCCTCCAGGACCTGGGCTGAGCAAGTTTCTTCCACTCTTTCCCTTCCCTCCTCTTCACCCCCATGCGTGCCCCTCAACCTCGACAGGGCGCAGGTGTCCAACCCAGCCGGGACTCCCTCCTCGAACCCAGGTGTTCCGGCTCCCAGACCCCAATTGAGCTGGGGGCGCCCACCCGCCGGGGGACCCCGCCCTGCATCCCCCATTCATCTGCGTCCAGCGGCGGGAGTTTCTCAATGGGAAGAGGGCGGAGCTCCTGGGAGGCGGACCCGGGCGGGGCGAGCTGGATCGGGCCCTCTAGGGGTCTCCCAGAGACCCAGGGCGCGGAACTGGCAGGCGTTTCAGAGCGTCAGAGGCTGCGGATGAGCTCACTTGGAGGACTCCAGGCCAGAGACAGGGGTTCTCTAGGCTGGGGAGAAGAGTCAAGCGCGACGGGGGCTCCGGGCCAGAGTGACAGGAGGAGGGCTTCCGAGGAAGAAGTTGACCGGGAGGCCCGTGCGACGGCAGATCTCGTGAACCTTGGGGGACACACGCTCAAGATGCGGGTCCCCGCCCTCCTCGTTCTGCTCTTCTGCTTCAGAGGGAGCGCAGGTACCGCACGAGGGGAGCGGATGAATATGGGGTGGGTGTGGGGGGATTGCTTGCAGGCTGCCCCTTCACTAGAGAGAAGGGAGTTGGGGGCTGGGACCCCTGGGTCCTGAATGAGGGGGCTCTTGAAGGTGCTAAGCTCAGCCCTGCTGCCCCCAACTTTCCTAGGCCCGTCGCCCCATTTCCTGCAACAGCCAGAGGACCTGGTGGTGCTGCTGGGGGAGGAAGCCCGGCTGCAGTGTGCTCTGGGCGCCTACTGGGGGCTAGTTCAGTGGACTAAGAGTGGGCTGGCCCTAGGGGGCCAAAGGGACCTGCCAGGTAAGACGGTTCTCTCCACGCTGGGACGGGCTGGCTAGGGGTAGAGTTGCTGGGCTCGGCTGTACCTGCAGTTTCTATTTTGACATTTTAAGTTTGGGAAATTGATGGACTTGGGTAAACATTTAGGAGTCCTGATTTTTGAGCTGCTTCTTTGGGGGTGACCCATAGAGTTTTGGAATTATTATGTTATTGTGAAATAGTAAACAGGCCAGGTGCGGTGGCTCACGCCTGTAATCCCAACGCTTTGGGAGGCTGAGGCCAGAGGATAGCTTGAAACCAGGAGTTTGAGACCAGCCTGGGCAACATAACAAGACCTTATCTCTAGAAAAAATATATATATTTTAAACAAATTAGCCAGGCATGGTGATGTGCATCTGTAGTCCCAGTTACTCAGTAGGCTGAGGTGGTAGGATTGCTCAAGGATAGCCTTGAGCCCAGGAGTTCAAGGCTGCAGTGAGCCATGATCAAGCCACTGCACTCCAGGTAATGGTGAGACCGTGTCTCAAAAAAAAAAAAAAAAAAAAAAAAAAAAGGAAAAGAAAGAAAGAGAACATAAATGCAAAAAAGTACAGTAAACATAAACGGAAGGTTTACCAAATAATATAGACACTCACACAGCCAATACCCAAGTCCACTGCTAGCTCCCCAGAAGCCCCCGTATTCCTTTCCCCTATCATAGCCCCCCTCCCCCTCACTCCAGAAGTAGTATCTAACCTAACTTTTATGGCAATCATTTTCTTGCTTTCCTTTCTGAATTTATTACCCCCAAGTTTGCAGTGACTCTGGGTTGGGAGGGAGTTAGAGTCTCTATGGGCACAGTACCCACTCTTTAATAGTGTCTTACCACCAAATGTGTGGACCAGTCAGAACCATGGCGTGCTGCCTCCTCCCTGACTCCAGGGTGGTCCCGGTACTGGATATCAGGGAATGCAGCCAATGGCCAGCATGACCTCCACATTAGGCCCGTGGAGCTAGAGGATGAAGCATCATATGAATGTCAGGCTACACAAGCAGGCCTCCGCTCGAGACCAGCCCAACTGCACGTGCTGGGTAAGGACCTCGCCCACTTGTCCCCTGGGAGCCCAAGGGGGCAACCAGTACTAGCTGTGAGTAGCGGAGTCCAGGGAGCCCAGGGGAGTGGTCAATTGGAGCTGAGAGGATCCGGATCCATCTCTGACCCCAAATCCACCTTGCAGTCCCCCCAGAAGCTCCCCAGGTGCTGGGCGGCCCCTCTGTGTCTCTCATTGCTGGAGTTCCTGTGAACCTGACATGTCGGAGCCGTGGGGATGCCCGCCCTACCCCTGAATTGCTGTGGTTCCGAGATGGGGTCCGGTTGGATGGAACCACCTTCCATCAGGTGAGGTCCAAATTCCTGTGCTAGCCTTTGCCCATTCAGGAAAACTTGGGGTACACTCTGACTGCAGGCTCATCCCGAGGAGAAGAAGACATGGGAGGGCAGGGGTTCAAGGGTTTGGACTCTTGAAATATGATGCCGGGTAAAGATTCTAGGGCCAGACTACCTGGGTTCAAATCACGTCTCAGCCACTTGCTAGTTGATTGATCTTAAGTTAGTTAACCTCTCTGTGCCTCAGTTGCCTTATCTATACAATTGGAATAATAATAGCATGCATGTCATAGGGTATTGTGAGGATTAAATAAATAAATACCTATAAGTTCCCAGAAGAGTGCCCAACACATAGTGAACCGTATATAAGTAAGGCAAGCTTATCCAACCTGTTGCCTGTGGGCTGCATGCAGCCCAGAACGGCTTTGAATGTGGCCCACCACAAATTCATATACATTCTTAAAACATTATGAGCCTTTTTTGTAACTGTTTTAGCTCATCAGCTATCATTAGTGTTAGTATGTGTGGCCTAAGACAATTCTTCTTCCAATATGGCCCAGGGAAGCCAAAAGATTGGACACCCCTGATGTAAGGGGTAGATGGCATTATTATTCTTATCCATCCCTCCAGACCCTGCTGAAGGAAAGGACCCCTGGATCAGTGGAGAGCACCTTAACCCTGACCCCTTCCAGCCATGACGATGGAGCCACCTTGGTCTGCAGGGCCCGGAGCCAGGCCCTGCCTGCGGGAAGGGACACAGCTATCACACTGAGCCTGCAGTGTGAGTGCAGCTGGCCCTGGGGAAAAGGGGTGTGGGGCCCTGACTCCTGGGTATGAGGAAGGAGGGGACTGTGGCCCCTGGGGAATGAGGAAACTGGGACCTTGATTCCTGGATCTAAGAGAGTAGGAGAGGGCCGGGTATGGTAGCTCATGCCTGTACTCCCAGAACTTTGGGAAGCCGAGGTGGGTGGATCATCTGAGTTCAGGAGTTCGAGACCAGTCTGGCTAACATGTCGAAACCCGTCTCTACTAAAAATACAAAAATTTGCCGGGCGTGGTAGCACATGTTTGTAATCCCAGCCACCTGGGAGGCTGAGGCAGGAGAATCACTTGTATCCGGGAGGCAGAGGTTGCAGTGAGCTGAGATCGTGCCACTCGGCAACAGAGTGAGACTCGGAGCAGGAGAGGACAGATGGCTGGGGTCCCTGGGGAAAGAGGAAGCTGGGTCTTGACTCTCACATCTTGCAGAGTAGGAAAGGATAGAAGTAACTGGGGGAATTGGGAACTGAAAGCCCAGACTCCTGACTCAAAGAGAGAAGGGGATTAGGGGCCCAGACTCCTGGGGTGGAGGAACCAGGAACTGGACCCCTAGGCCAGTGACAGAGGTGTTCCTGGTCCTTGCCCACCTGACCATTGTCCCACCCTCACAGACTCCCCAGAGGTGACTCTGTCTGCTTCACCACATACTGTGCAGGAGGGAGAGAAGGTCACTTTCCTGTGCCAGGCCACAGCCCAGCCTCCTGTCACAGGCTACAGGTGAGGACAAAGACCACCTCTCCCTAGCCCCAAGAGTGAGCTTGGGAAGGGCTGGGACCTGAGTAAGTGTGACGGAGAGCAGGGACAACGCTAACAGCGCCACCATTTCCTCAGGTGGGCAAAAGGGGGCTCCCCGGTGCTCGGGGCCCGCGGGCCAAGGTTGGAGGTCGTGGCAGACGCCTCGTTCCTGACTGAGCCCGTGTCCTGCGAGGTCAGCAACGCCGTGGGTAGCGCCAACCGCAGCACTGCGCTGGATGTGCTGTGTGAGCTGGGGCGGGGCTGTGGGTGTGGTCAAAGGTGGGCGAGGCTTTCAGGGTTGCTGAGGGGCTTGGAGGGGCGGGGCTGGGAGAGTGGGCGTGGGGTATTAGGAGGAGGAGAGAGTGGACTTGGGGCATATTCTTGCGCCCTAGAGGGTGTGGTGTTTCTATGGGGCTGATCCCGGGTCAGGGGCTATTCCTCCCCGGCCTTGTGACCCCTCATCTCCTTCGTCCAGTTGGGCCGATTCTGCAGGCAAAGCCAGAGCCCGTGTCAGTGGACGTGGGGGAAGACGCCTCCTTCAGCTGTGCCTGGCGCGGGAACCCGCTTCCACGGGTAACCTGGACCCGCCGCGGTGGCGCGCAGGTGCAGCCCTAAATCTGAGGCGGTGGCTGACGGGGGACCAGGCTTCCTTGCAAATCCGGCTTCTGACGCCCCTTCCCTGTCGCAGGTGCTGGGCTCTGGAGCCACACTGCGCCTTCCGTCGGTGGGGCCGGAGGACGCAGGCGACTATGTGTGCAGGGCTGAGCCTGGGCTCTCGGACCAGGGGGGTGGCGTCGCGGAGGCTCGGCTGACTGTGAACGGTGAGAAGGCGGGGCTTCCTAGGGGACCTAGCCCGTCCTGGGATAGGGAGTGGACAGAGGGGGCAAGGGCTAATGCAGTGGGAGTGACCTGGAAGGAGCTTTACACCCAGCGGGGCCTGGAGACCGACCTATTGAAGGCGAGGCTTTTAGGGGAATTGGAGTTTGGAGGCAGCATGGCCTGATTGATTAAGGTTAGCGGAGAGTGCGCTGGCCAGACCCGGCTTTGTTACAGCCTTTGGGGAGGGCAAGGCCTCTCCTCTGAGTGACCCACCGTCTCCATCCCAGCTCCCCCAGTAGTGACCGCCCTGCACTCTGAGCCTGCCTTCCTGAGGGGCCCTGCTCGCCTCCAGTGTCTGGTTTTCGCCTCTCCCGCCCCAGATGCCGTGGTAAGGAAATGTCACTCCTCCCGTGACCCATCCAGCTGTGATCCCTGACCTCCCACCTGGCCCCCTGAAACTACTGTGACCATCTCTGACTTCCCAGACATCCCTCCTTCTTCTTCCTCCCCTCCTCAGTCTCCTCGGTGTCCTCCCTCTTTTATGCCTCCAGGTCTGGTCTTGGGATGAGGGCTTTCTGGAGGCGGGGTCGCGGGGCCGGTTCCTGGTGGAGACATTCCCTGCCCCGGAGGGCCGCGGGGGACAGGGTCCGGGCCTGATCTCTGTGCTACACATTTCGAGGACTCAGGAATCTGACTTTAGCAGGAACTTTAACTGCAGTGCCCGGAACCGGCTGGGCGAGGGAGGTGCCCGGGCCAGCCTGGGCCGTAGAGGTGAGACCCCAGCCCTAAGACCCCAAATCTGGAGAGTCTAAACCCCACAAACTCAGGGATCCCCCAGCCGATGGTTGCAAAACCTCAGACCCTCAAATGCAGAGACCTCCAAACCTTGGGAGTCTCAAAACTGTGGCTCGTTGATTCCCAAGACCCCCCCAACCACAAGTGCCTTCACATTCTGAATCCTAAACCGAGAGACTCCTCACACCTAGGGACCCCAAAAAGAGAAACTCCAACGATTGCAAAGCAAATTGCAAAGTAAAGGACCCCTCAAACTCCAAGACTTCCTAAAGCCAGGGAGTTTAAACTCACTCTCAAACTTGGGGAACCCCAAATTCAAGGGCCTTTGAATTTCCAAATGTGCGACCTTTTGAACCCAGGGATCCCAAACTCAATCCCTGAGCCCCCGCTTCCTGGTTCCCCCTCAGCCTTCTCAGGATGTCCCCTCTGCTCCCTGCAGACCTGCTGCCCACTGTGCGGATAGTGGCCGGAGTGGCCGCTGCCACCACGACTCTCCTTATGGTCATCACTGGGGTGGCCCTCTGCTGCTGGCGCCACGGCAAGGGTTAGTGCCTGAGCCCCGCCCCAGCTCCTCAGGCCCCAGCCCCACACACACCCTGCCTGCCCAGTGACCTGACCTGGCCTTGGGCCTTGGCTCCAGTCCCATTTCCAGCTCTGCTCAGGGCTTAGCTCGCCTTCAGGTTCTGGTTCCCTCCTTAAGCCCTAACCAGACCTTCCTAGGGTCACATTCCTAGGTGTGAAGGATTCTTATCGGTTTCCAACATCCCCACCCGATCTGCCTCATTGGTTCCCAGTCCTCTCTCTTCCCGCTTATTGGTCTGCACACATTGTGACCCCGCCCATCGCTTAACTCCACCCGTCGCTGTTCGTCAGCCTCAGCCTCTTTCTCCGAGCAAAAGAACCTGATGCGAATCCCCGGCAGCAGCGACGGCTGCAGTTCGCGAGGCCCTGAAGAAGAGGAGACAGGCAGCCGCGAGGACCGGGTAGGATGCCAGGGTCTCCAGACCCGACTGTGCCTTCAGACCCAAATAATAGCCCAGTCCCAAGAGGGCCCCCAAATTCAAACAGGACTCTAAGGCCGGGCATGGTGCCTGACCTTGGTAATACCACTTTGGGAGGTGGAGACACAAGGATCACTTAAGGCCAGGAATTCGAAGCCAGCCTGGGCAGCATAGCGGGACCCCATCTCTACAAAAATACAAAATAAAATGAAATAAAATAAAAAATGAACCAGGTATGGTGGCACACACCTATAGTCCCAGCTACTCAGGACACTGAGGTGGGAGGATCCCTTGAGCACAAGAGGTAGAGGCTGCAGTGAGCTATGACTGCACCACACACTCCAGCCTGGGCAACGGAGCAAGACCCTGTCTCCATTTTTTTTTTTTTTTTTTTTAAGTAGGAGGGTTCTAGTTTTTTTTTTTTTTTTTTTTTTTTTAAACAGAATCTCACTCTGTCACCCAGACTGGAGTATAGTGGCACAATCTCGGCTCACTGCAACCTCTGCCTCCCTGATTCAAGTGATTCTCCTGCCTCAGCCTCCTGAGTAGCTGGGATTACAGGCGTCTGCCACCACACCTGACTGATTTTGTATTTTTAGTAGAGATTGGGTTTCACCATGTTGGCCAGGCTGGTCTCGGACTCCTGACCTCAGGTGATCCACCCGCCTTGACCTCCCAAAGTGCTGGGATTACAGACATGAGCCTCCACGCCCAGCCTGAGGGCTCTAGTCTTAACAGTGACCCCGCACCCAAATGTCACCCAAGTCCATGCCCCTGACCCGATTATTCCCTAGGCCCACTATATCCTCACAGCCCTTTCTTTTTTTTTTTTGAGGCGGAGTCTTCACTCCCTCGCCCAGGCTGGAGTGCAGTGGCGCGATCTCGGCTCACTGCAAGCTCCGCCTCCCAGGTTCACGCCATTCTCCTGCCTCAGCCTCCCAAGTAGCTGGGACTACAGGCGCCCGCCACCGCGCCCGGCTAATTTTTTGTATTTTAGTAGAGACGGGGTTTCGCCATGTTAGCCAGGATGGTCTCGATCTCCTGACCTCGTGATCCGCCCGCCTCGGCCTCCCAAAGTGCAGGGATTACAGGCGTGAGCCACCGCGCCCGGCCTTTTTTTTTTTTTTTTTTTTTTTTGAGACGGATCTTGCTCTGTCGCCCAGGCTGGAGTGCAGTGGCGCGAACTCAAGCTCCACTGCAAGCTCTGCCTCCCGGTTTTACGCCATTCTCCTACTTCAGCCTCCGGAGTAGCTGGGACTACAGGCACCCACCATCACACTTAGCTAATGTTTTGTTTTTTTTTTTTGCATTTTTTAGTAGAGACGGGGTTTCACCATGTTAGCCAGGGTGGTCTCGGTCTCCTGACCTCGTGATCCGCCCGCCTTGGCCTCCCAAAGTGCTAGGATTACAGGTGTAAGCCACCACACCTGGCCTTTTATTTATTTATTTATTTATTTAGAGACAAAGTCTTGCTTTGTCGTCCAAACTGGAATGTAGTGGTATGATCCTGACTCACTGCACCCTCCACCTCCCAGTTCAAGCGATTCTCGTTCCTTAGCCTCCTGAGTAGCTGGAATTACAGGCTCCTGCCACCATGCCTGGCTATTTTTTGCATTTTCAGCAGAGACAGGGTTCCAGCATGTTAGCCGAGTTGGTCTCAAACTTCTGGCCTCAAGTGATCCTCCTGCTGCGGCCTCCCAAAGTGCTGGGATTATAGGCATGAGCCACTGTGCTGGCTTCTCACAGCCCTTTTATTGTCCTGAGTGCAGTCCCCAGCTCTCGGGTGCTCTTACTGTCTCCTGCCTGGCCTCCACTGGCTGGCTGAAGGTCCTTGGGGTCTGGCATTGGGGCGGGGAGATCCTCTGACTATTCCTTCTCACTAAGTTCCCTACCCCAGGGCCCCATTGTGCACACTGACCACAGTGATCTGGTTCTGGAGGAAGAAGGGACTCTGGAGACCAAGGTGAGTATCGGGAGGGGTGGGGCTCCCTTCGCTGTTGGGAGAGGCGGGGCTCCCTTCACTGTGTTTCCATCTCTCTCCCACGCCTGTCCCCTCCTTTTTCCTTCTGTTGTCCTCAGAACTGGGACTCAGCTCCTCACCCCACTCCTCCTGCCCCCTGGACCAACTCACCTAGCTCCCAGCCTCAGTTTGCCTATCTGCAGACTCTGCCCACACATCTGTCCCAGCCCCAGATGGGGCTCACTATGCCTGTGCTCTCCTCATCACGGTCAAGCCTCCTTTCAGCCCCTTTACACTGGCCCCATATCTCCCCAAACCTGTCCTTCCTCTGGGGTCCTACCTCAGGACAGCCACATTGACTCCAGGCCATCCCCAGGCCAGAGCACTTCTCTCTCTCCTCTGTACCTAGCACATGCCATTCTCTCTCTTTCTCTCTCCTTTTTTTTTTTTTTTTGAGACAGAGTCTCACTCTGTTGCCCAGGCTGGAGTGCAGTGGTATAATCTCGGCTCACTGCAACCTCTGCCTCCTGGGTTCAAGCCATTCTCCTGCCTCAGGCTCCCAAATAGCTGGCTAATTTTTCTTGTATTTTTAGTAGAGATGGGGTTTCACCATGTTGGCCAGGCTGGTGTTGAACTCCTGACCTCAAGTGATCTGCCCACCTCGGCCAAATTGCTGGGATTACAGGCGTGAGCCACCGTACCCAGCCGACATGCCATTTTCTTGGCCTGAAACACTCCTACCTTCCTTCCCATGTCTACCTAATTCCCTCCTTTAGTCCTCCAGTCTCAGCTCAGACATTTCTTGTTCCAGGAAGCCCATGCTTCTATTGGGGAAATCCCCCCCAGTATTTCAACATAGGTCCTTTCTATTTTCTGTAAGTATCAACTGGCTGAGAAATAAAAAGAGACCGTATAAAGAGAGGAATTTTACAGATGGGCCACCAGGGGTGACATCACATATTGGTAGGACTGTGATGTCCACCTGAGTCTCAGACCAGCAAGTTTTTATCAAGAGTTTCAAAAGGGGAGGGGTGTAAGAACAGGGAGTAGGTACAAAGATCACTTGCTTCAAAAGGCAAAAAGCAGAACTACTAGAAGGGTCTAACAAAGATTACATGCCTCTGAGGGAACAGGACAAAGGGCAAAAGTAGAACCACTGATAAGGGTCTATGTTCAGCGTGCACATATTGTCTTGATAAACATCTTAAATAACAGAGAACATTGTTCGAGAGCAGAGAACCGGTCTGACCACAAATTTACCAGGGCAGAGATTTTCCCCACCCTAGTAAGCCTGAGGGTACTACAAGAGACCAGTGCATATTTCAGTCCTTATCTCAACCACATAAGACAGACATTCCCAGAGTTGGACGTTTACAGACCTCCCCCCAGGAAGACATTCCTTTCCCAGGGTATTAATATTAATATTCCTTGCTATGAAAAGAATTTAGTGATATCTCTCCTACTTGCACATCCGTTTATAGGCTCTCTGCAAAAAGAAAAATGAAGCTCTTTTTGCCCAACCCCGCAGGCAGTCAGACGTTATGGTTGTCTTCCCTTGTTCTCCAAAAATAGCTGTTATTCTGTTCTTTTTCAAGGTGCACTGATTTCATATTGTTCAAACACACATGTTTTACAATCAATTTGTATAGTTAACACAATTATCACAGTGGTCCTGAGGTGACATACATCCTCAGTTTATGAAGATAACAGGATTAAGAGATTAAAGACAGGCATAAAAAATTATAAAAGTATATTCGGGAACTGATAAATGTCCATATTAAAGTGATCACAATTTATGTACCTCTGCCGTGGCTCCAGCTGGTCCCTCTGTTCAGGGTCCCTGACTTCCCGCAACATGCTTCCATCATGACAGCCCGATCCTTCTGCCTGTGTTCCACCCATCACAACTATGACCACTCTGATCTGGGCTTCCTTATCCCGCTCGCTATGCTGAGGGCTCTGCCATCACAGCCCCTGTCACTGCCTATGACTTTCCCAGGCACGGCCCTGACCCTTCTGGGTACTGTCTCATGATTTGTCATTTTTCCCTTGGTGTGAGGACAGGGTTCAGTTCTATCTTAGTGACATGCCTTGTAGCAGCAACACAGGGCATGACACTGAATCAAAGCCTAGAGGCTGTTGGGCAGGTGAGTGCCTCTCTCCTGTTCCTTCTGCATCTTCCACACTGACACCCCTCAGCAGGCCTATATCCCTCTGTCTCTACCTTTCTCTGCCCATGTCCTATCCCTTTGCCTCTTGTCACTGTTCTTCTGTCTCACTTTCTCTCTCTCCCAGTCCATGTGTGTCTCTGTGTCTCTGCCCATTCCTGTCACTTTTTGTTTCTCTCAAGGTCTGGTGTATTTCAGTGTGTGACCCTCAGTGTCACCCATCAGTGACCCTCATCCCCCCTGCATGCTCACAGACCTTACTGAGTCCCATTTGTCCCCTCAGGACCCAACCAACGGTTACTACAAGGTCCGAGGAGTCAGTGTGAGCCTGAGCCTTGGCGAAGCCCCTGGAGGAGGCCTCTTCCTGCCACCACCCTCCCCCATTGGGCCCCCAGGGGCCCCCACCTTCTATGACTTCAACCCACACCTGGGCATGGTACCCCCCTGCAGACTTTACAGAACCCAGGCAGGCTACCTCACCACACCCCACCCTCGAGCTTTCACCAGCTACATCAAACCCGCATCTTTTGGGCCCCCAGATCTGGCCCCCGGGACTCCCCCTTTCCCATATGCTGTTTTCCCCACACCTAGCCACCCGCGTCTCCAGACTCATGTGTGACATCTCTCCAGTGGAAGAGTCCTGGGATCTCCAACTTTCCATAATGGATTGTCCTGATTTCTGAGGAGTCAGGATAAGTTGGCGACCTTACTCCTCCAAAATTGAACACTAGGGGAGGGAAAGATCATTACATTTGTCAGGAGTATTTGTATACAGTCAGCTCAGTCAAAGGGGATGCCCCAAGTGGGAGCAACATGGCCACCCAATAGGCCCACCTATGTCCCAGTGTAAAAGAGATTCAAGATGGCAGGTAGGCCCTTTGAGGAGAGAGGGGGACAGGGCAGTGGGTGCTGGGAGTTTGGGGCTGGGATGGAAGTTGTTTCTAGCCACTGAAAGAAGATATTTCAAGATGACCATCTGCATTGAGAAGAAAGGTAGCATAGGATAGATGAAAATGAAGAGCATACCAGGCCCCACTGTGGCTCTCCCTGAGGGAAACTTCGCTCGGCCAATGGAAATGCAGCCAAGATGGCCGTGTACTCCCTAGGAACCCAAAATGACCACCATCTTGATTTCACTTTCCCTAAAGACTCAGAAAGACTTGGACCCAAGGAGTGGGCATATGGTGAGAATTAGCACTGTTGGGGCAAAAGGGAATCTTGGGATAAAAATATTTATGTTTAATAATTAAAAAAAAGTCAAAGAGGCAAGTGTGTCTTAGGGAGTCTACTGGCATTATTACCCTCCATCAAGGAAGGGGTCCATTAGACCTGTCCCAAGGTCTCTCCTCTACCCTAGCCTATAAGGTGGCTGTAGAAGCAAAACTGTGAGCCACCTCTCAGCCTCTTGCTACCTGCAAAGCACTCTAGACTCTTTATTTATTTTTTTTTTCTTGAGACAAGGTCTGGCTCTATGGCCCAGGCTGGAGTGCAGTGGCACCATCTCAGCTCACTGCTACATCTGCATCCTGGGCTCAAGCCATCCTTCCACCTCAGCCTCCCAAGTAGCTGGGACTACAGGTGCACACCACCACACCCAGCTAATTTTTGTATTTGTTTGTAGAGACAGGATTTCATCCTGTTGGCCAGGCTGGTCTCAAACTCCTGACCTCAAGTGATACGCCTACCTAGGCCTCCCAAAGTGCTGGTATTACAGGCGTGAGCCATTGTGCCCAGTCATGGACTCTTTTAATATACATCTTCATACACACACGCACACACACACACACACACACACACGAGTTGCAAACAGAAAAGACACACACATTGGCATGTATGCACAGACACACGCATAGATGTCCACACAGTTGCACACATGTGACAGGGCTGCCCCAGGGGTCCTGGGAAAGACAGAGTTCTACACTCTCATTAGAGGAGACAAACGAGTGAGCCCTGAAGTGGGACAGAGAAGGAGACTATGGGCATGAAAATGGCAATCCCCTGGTCCTTACAGCAAGGGTGGAGATCCAGACCCTAATCCTGGGGCGCTGCATCCACAGTGGGCATAGTGCTGGTGCCTGCTTGGGTGATCCTTAAAGAAAGGTCCCGGGGGCTTTGGTTCATGGATCCTTGAGCTAGGAGTTAAAGATCCAGGCCCCTGGGACCCTTGGGAAGCAGAGCAGGAAGACTGAACTCCTGGTTCTGAGGGAGAATGGGCTGGGGGCTTGGTCTCTGGTCCTGAGAGAGAAGGTGCCCGGACTTCTGGATCTGAAAGAGGAGGGGACTGGGTCTCAACTGCTGCCATCTTGACGGGACATTTTGGAGGCCTGTATTCCTGAGCCCTCAACAGAGGAATTTACTAGGGGACGGGGGTCTCTGATGCTTGCATCCTTGGAGAAGGACAAAACTGTGAGTGTCTGGGTCTAAAGAGGGTGAGAGTCCTGCGGGAGGACTCAAAATCCACAACGGGCTGAGCCCATAGCAGGACTCCTGGCTGGGCCCTTCATGGGGCGGGACGCCTGGAATCTCCAGGGGCGGGGGCCTGGCGCAGGCTCCCGCCCGGGGTTCCAGAGCTGCTCCACTCTGCGCGGAGCCGCCACGCTATTGTCCTGGCCAGGAAGGCGGGGCCGGCGCGGGGCGTGGCTGGCGGCGCCGGCGCAGCCCGGGGGCGGCGGGAGGAGGAGGTGGCGGCGGTGGCGCTGGGAGCTCCTGTCACCGCTGGGGCCGGGCCGGGCGGGAGTGCAGGGGACGTGAGGGCTCAAGGGCCGGGACATGGGGCCAGCCAGCCCCGCTGCTCGCGGTCTAAGTCGCCGCCCGGGCCAGCCGCCGCTGCCGCTGCTGCTGCCACTATTGCTGCTGCTTCTGCGCGCGCAGCCCGCCATCGGGAGCCTGGCCGGTGGGAGCCCCGGCGCGGCCGAGGTGAGGCCGGGCCGGGTCCTGGGGGATGGGGGAAGGGGCGGGACCGGGTCTTTGGACGCCAGCGCGGACATGTACAGGACAGAAAGCGCGGTCTTTCCAGCCAGGTGGTCAGCCCCCAGGCGCCCCCAACCGCATTTATGAACCCAGGGTTCCAGGCCCCAGCTCCCCCATCCTCCGACGTCCCAGCCCCCTCCCACCCCGAGCATAGGAACTGGTCTATTCAGAGCCCCTGGTCCCAGAAGTCCAGCCCCCTCTCCAGACCCAGGTGACTAGGTCCCAACCCCCTCCCTCCTGGACATAGGACCCACCAAGCAGCGAGGCACTTAGATCCAATAATCCAGACCCCTTGTATTCTCTGGACCCATATGGAGGCCCTTGCAGCCTCCCAGGACCCAGGAGTCCGGTCCTTCAGTCACCACCCACCCCAACCAGATGTAGCTCTCCAGTCCTCAAGGACCTGGTGTCCAGGACTGTAGGCCCCTGAAGCCAGGCCTTATCAGCTTTGCACCCTGCAACCGGAGCCTGAGCAAGGGATGGAGGGAGGAGGGGCCAGAACGCCTGGGTTCAGGCCTCCTCCGCGATTCAGGTTTAACCCCTTCGGGCTCCAGAGCGGCTGAGCTGGGGTCGGGGCGGAGTCTGTCTCCGCGGCAACAAGGCAGAAAGAATCCCGGGGGACCCGGGTCGCCATAGCAACGGGAGAGCTAGGGCGCCCCCGCCCTACGGGAGCTGTTTCCCAGGGAACGGTGCCTCCATGGAGGCGGTGTGCACAACGGTGCTTGGGGGAGGGGGCTGGTGCTGGGGGTCTCGGTCCTAGGGAGCAAAGAACCAGGGGACCCTCATGCCAACGCCCCCCGGGCCCTCATTATCCCCTCCACTTCCATCCAGGCCCAGGGGTCGGCCCAGGTGGCTGGACTATGCGGGCGCCTAACCCTTCACCGGGACCTGCGCACCGGCCGCTGGGAACCAGACCCACAGCGCTCTCGACGCTGTCTCCGGGACCCGCAGCGCGTGCTGGAGTACTGCAGACAGGTGGGCGGGGCCGAGCGGGAGGGGCGGGGCCAGCGGGAAAGCGGGCCCCAAACGAGGCGGGGCCGCCCGTAGAAAGCTACACTTGAAAAAGGCGTGGTCCAAGGTGCCGCGGGATCTAAGACGTGGAAGCTAGCGGACGTGGCCAATAAAGAGGCGCAACTATGCTAGGGCAGGGGACCTGTTTTGAGATACTAAGTCAGGAAAGGGGGAGAACCGCGAGATAGCCAGAGAAGAAGTGGAATTTAGGAATCTGGTGGTCTTTGTAAAAAGCAGAGGTGTAGTGGGGAGTGGCGAAAGGATAGGCGGGGCTAAGACAGAAAGAGACCTTAAGGACCAGCGAGATGGGGAAAGGGGTGGCGCCCAATGAAAGCGCGGAGAGCTGGGGGGCGTGGCCACGAAAAGACAAGTCTGTAATGGGAAGGGAGAGCTTTGGAGAGGCGAAATAGAGGAAAAGGCAGGGCTAAAAGGAGGGTGAGACCTTTGGGGAGACGAATCTGACTGCGGGGAGGGGTGACCAGAGAGGTGGGCTTAGAGGGACCTTCAGAAAGAAACAGCACAGGAAAAAAGATAGCCTTGAAAACGGACCTGGCCGGGCGCAGTGGCTCACGCCTGTCATCGCAGCACTTGGGGAGGCGGAGGCGGACGGATCACCTGAGGTCAGAAGTTCGAGACCAGCCTGGCCAACATGGCGAAACCCTGTCTTTACTAAAAATACAAAAATTAGCCGGGCATGGTGGTGCGTGCCTGTAATCCCAACTACTCGGGAGGCTGAGACAGGAGAATAGCTTGAACCTGGGAGGAGGAAGTTGCAGTGAGCCGAGATTGTACCATTGCACTCCAGCCTGGGCGACAAGAGCAAATCTCCGAAAGAGAGAAAGAGAGAAAGACAGAGAGAGAGAGAGAAAGGAGGGAGGGAGGGAAGAAAGGGGACCTGACTACTGGAGAGGGGTGGCTGGCAGAGGCGGGGCTGTGGGCTGATTGCCCCCATTTAACCCCCCCAGATGTACCCGGAGCTGCAGATCGCACGTGTAGAGCAGGCTACCCAGGCCATCCCCATGGAGCGCTGGTGCGGGGGTGCCCGGAGCGGCAGCTGCACCCACCCCCACCACCAGGTTGTGCCCTTCCGCTGCCTGCGTGAGTCCCAGGCGGGGAGAGGGGAACTGAGGTGGGAGTTTCCGAGGGGCAAAATTCTGAGCCCCTCTCTCGGGCCCACATTAAGGGGGTGGGTGCTTGTGTCCTAAGTGGGGCAGAGAAGCCTCTGAGGATAAAATATCTGGATTCTGAGGAGGGTGGGGTTGGTGCTGTAGGAGGGTCTCACCCTGGTGTCCCGTGCTTCCCCAGCTGGTGAATTTGTGAGCGAGGCCCTGCTGGTGCCTGAAGGCTGCCGGTTCTTGCACCAGGAGCGCATGGACCAATGCGAGAGTTCAACCCGGAGGCATCAGGAGGCACAGGAGGTCAGGACCTTGGCCCACCCGTCCCCAGCCCCCAGAACCCAGGAACCAGGACCCCAACACCCTCCTCCACCAGAACCGAGGGTCTGGGCCACCAGTATCCTCTTCCCACTTGGGATCTAAGAATTTCATCCCCCAACCCCTTCCTCCAGAACCAGGAATCCAGGCTCCCAGCCTCATCAACCCCCAACCCAGGCAGCCCAGCTCCCCATCTACCCCTCCTACCCCACAATCCTGGCATCTGGGTCCACTCTTCCTACAGGCCTGCAGCTCCCAGGGCCTCATCCTGCACGGCTCGGGCATGCTTTTACCCTGTGGCTCGGATCGGTTCCGTGGTGTGGAGTATGTGTGCTGTCCCCCTCCAGGGACCCCCGACCCATCTGGGACAGCAGTTGGGTGAGTGAGAGGGAACCCTCCATGCCCATCCCAAGGTTCCTGAGGCAGGGGATGGAAGCCTGGGAGCCTGGGCCTGGGTTCTTATTGCCTGGGTCCTCTCCTGCTCCCTCAGTGACCCCTCCGCCCGGTCCTGGCCCCCGGGGAGCAGAGTAGAGGGGGCTGAGGATGAGGAAGAGGAGGAATCCTTCCCACAGCCAGTAGACGATTACTTCGTGGAGCCTCCACAGGCTGAAGAGGAAGAAGAGGAGGAAAGGGTCCCACCCCCAAGCTCCCATACACTTGCAGTGGTCAGCAAAGGTGAGGCAGTCTCTGAACCTCTGGGGCCTCTCCACCATAGAGGGAGAAACATCTGGGGGAGTGTTGCCGGGGGCTGTTTTTGGGAGGGACCTATGAGGGAAAGGCCCAACTGAGGAGAAAAGATGAGAGTATCTTTAGATAAAACAGAGGTAGAAGAGCTAACCTGCCAAGGGAGGGGGTGGTTTGAGGGTACTTGGGAGTAGAGGGGCCATTGGGTAGGTCCTGAGGATCATTTCAGGAAAGCTTGGAAGATGGTGTAATGGATTCCTAAGCTTTGCAAGAAAAGGCTAGGCCCAGTCCAGAACTACATCTCCCATAATGCCAGGCAGCAGAGGTGGCTAAACTGGGTGCATGATGGTCTCCGGTGCACTCTAGGAAATGTGGTTCTCTAAGTAGAAAAGGCGACCTGGAGGTGGGCTGCAGACTGACCTCCTGATCCCTGGTCTTGCAGTCACTCCCACCCCGAGGCCCACAGATGGTGTGGATATTTACTTTGGCATGCCTGGGGAAATCAGTGAGCACGAGGGGTTCCTGAGGGCCAAGATGGACCTGGAGGAGCGTAGGATGCGCCAGATTAATGAGGTGATGATACCGGGGGCCCCAGGACCCCCTACAGTACAGAGCTCCCTAAATACCAGGAAACTCCTCCAGGACACATTGATACTACCTCCAAAGGCTCCCTAAGCCCCTTTGACCTTGAGCTCTCAACACCATCCCCTAAGATGACCAGAGATCCATGGCCCATCTATAATCCTACTGAGACACCACCAGATTCTATGGAAACTCTGGTCTATGATACGCTTTCACTTTACTGGTTTTTGTTGTTGTTGTTGTGATGGAGTTTCGCTCTTAACACCCAGGCTGGAGTGCAATGGTGGGATCTCGGCCCACTGCAACCTCTGCCTCCTGGGCTCCAGTGATTCCCCTGCCTCAGTCTCCTGAGTAGCTGGAATTACAGGCACCTGCCACCACGCCCAGCTAATTTTTGTATTTTTAGTAAAGACAGGGTTTCACCATGTTGGCCAGGCTGGTCTTGAACTCCTGGCGGGAGGAGATCCACCCGCCTCGACCTCCCAAAGTGCTGGGATTACAGGCATGAGCCACCACGCCTGGCCTCTCTTTCACTTTAAACTCCTTCTGCATCTTCCCTCTTGGGAACCCAAGAGCCAGTAAGACTTAAGGGATCTAGGGCCTCTAAAATCTTTTTTTTTTTTTCTTTTTTTTGAGACGGAGTTTCGCTCTGTCGCCTAGGCTAGAGTGCAGTGGCGCGATCTCCACTCACTGCAAGCTCCGCCTCCTGGGTTCACGCCATTCTCCTGCCTTAGCCTCTACTCCCAAGTACTCCCGAGTCCCCAGCTGGGACTACTGGTACCCACACCGTGCCCAGCTAATTTTTTGTATTTTTAGTGGAAATGGGGTTTCACCATGTTAGCCAGGATGGTCTCGATCTCTTGACCTCGTGATCCACCCACCTCGGCCCTGTAATGTGCTGGGATTACAGGCATGAGCCACCGCGCCCGGCCATGGGACCTCTAAAATCTTAAAGAGGGGTTGGGGGACTTGCCAGGTGGATGAGGGTGGATTCTGGGATCCTGAAGCTCACCTCCGTATGCAGGTGATGCGTGAATGGGCCATGGCCGACAACCAGTCCAAGAACCTACCTAAAGCCGACAGACAGGCCCTGAATGAGGTAGGACAGCCCCAGTGGGTCCTACTCATGCCTGTCCGCCACCTGGAGCATACTCAGTTTCACCTGGCTCTGGCTGTGTCCTGCCCATCCAGTTCCACCCCTTTCCACCTATTTTAGCCTTTCCTGTCCCCATGCCTACATGCAGCTCTGCCTCTCTTAGCCGCCATCTGACCTGACACTGCTCTGCTCCTCAGATTGGCCATATTTGGCCCCATCTACACTTGACTTGCCTGTCAGGGCTGGCTCTGGAGTCCTGTCCCAAGCCGGGGCCCCTGCAGATGCAGCCAGGGCCTTCTTGGTCTCTCTTTGATGCATTCATGTCTCTATCAGGCCCTGCCCCCTGATTCTGGCTCGGCCCGGCCAATCTCACCTCTTTCAACCTGACCTACCCCATGGAGACCCCACTCATGTTAGCCCCCATTCCAGCTCTTGGTCCCACCCCTATCGTGTCATTTATGCACAGCCTGTCTCTAGTTTGACCCTGCCCAGGCCAGGAGCCCTGCAAGGCTTTGTCCCTTTCACCTTAACATTGGTCAGTTCTGCTCCCAGATTGTTTCCACTCAATCTTACAGTTTACATCCTCACATTGGCTCCCAGTGGGCCTAGTCCCACCTCCACTCTGCCTGGCCCTGTAGCCCACCCCTTCCAGTCCGTAACCTTTGGTTCTGCCCAGGCCTGGACCCCTGGAACACCCCCTAACCCCATGTAGCCCTGCCTTTCCAGGCTCTCTTTGACCAGGCTTTGACCCATCTTCTCTTCTCCTGACCCTGTGCCTACCCGCTCCCCAGCACTTCCAGTCCATTCTGCAGACCCTGGAGGAGCAGGTGTCTGGTGAGCGACAGCGCCTGGTGGAGACCCATGCCACCCGTGTCATCGCCCTTATCAACGACCAGCGCCGGGCCGCCTTGGAGGGCTTCCTTGCGGCCCTGCAGGGGGATCCGCCTCAGGTGCGGAGACCATGGGGGCAGAGAGCAGAGAGCAGAGGGTGACAAGGATCAGGGTGGGCTTGGGCAGCCTGTGTCCCTTCCACAGGCGGAGCGTGTCCTGACGGCCCTGCGGCACTACCTGCGTGCGGAGCAGAAGGAGCAGAGGCACACGCTCCGCCACTACCAGCACGTGGCTGCCGTGGATCCCGAGAAAGCACAGCAGATGCGTTTCCAGGTGCTCACATCCTTCCAGCTCCCAAATGCACCACTATTCCTCAGACGCCAGCACCTCAGGCTCTTCTCTTGTCCCTTAGACCCTTTTTCTGTCTTTTGAAGCCCTTCCTATCCCTTGAACACCGCTTCTCTGCCCCTTCCCAGTCTCTCAACTCTGCTTCCTGACCCTGAAACATGGAGCCTCACACACTGTGCCTTTGACGCGTTTCTTGTTCCTTGGATTCTTACTCCCCCTGCCCTTGATCCTATGTTCTTTTTTTTTTGAGATGGAGTCTTGCTCTGTTGCCCAAGCTGGAGTGCAGTGGCCAGATCTCAGCTCACTGCAAGCTCCGCCTCCCGGTTTACGCCATTCTCCTGCCTCAGCCTCCCAAGTAGCTGGAACTACAGGTGCCCACCACCTCGCCTGGCTGGTTTTTTGTATTTTTTAGTAGAGATGGGGTTTCACCGTGTTAGCCAGTATGGTCTCGATCTCCTGACCTCGTGATCCGCCCGTCTCGGCCTCCCAAAGTGCTGGGATTACAGGCTTGAGCCACCGCGCCTGGCAGATCCTATGTTCTGTCCCTTGGATTTTCTTTTTTCTTTTTTTTTTTTTTTGAGACGGAGTCTCGCTCTGTCGCCCAGGCTGGAGTGCAGTGGCGCGATCTCGGCTCACTGCAAGCTCCGCCTCCCGTGTTCACGCCATTCTCCTGCCTCAGCCTCCCGAGTAGCTGGGACTACAGGCGCCCACAACCGCGCCCGGCTAATTTTTTGTATTTTTAGTAGAGACGGGGTTTCACCATGGTCTCGATCTCCTGACCTTGTGATCCGCCCGCCTCGGCCTCCCAAAGTGCTGGGATTACAGGCGTGAGCCACCGCGCCCGGCTGTCCCTTGGATTTTCACTGCCTTTCCCAGAGTCCTCTTTTTTTTTTTTTTTTTGAGACAGGGTCTCACTCTGTCACCCAGGCTGGAGTGGTGCAGTGCAATCTTGGCTCATTGCAACCTCTGCCTCCTGGGTTCAAGCAATTCTCCTGCCTCAGCCTCCTGAGTAGCTGGGATTACCAGCGCGTGCCACCATGCCTGGCTAATTTTTGTATTGCGTTGGTGCAAAAGTTATTACGGGTTTGCTATTGAAAGTAATGGCAAAAACCGCAGTAACTTCTTTTTTTTTTTTTTTTTTTGAGACAGTCTTGCTCTGTCACCCAGGCTGGAGTGCAATGGCGTGATCTCTGCTCACTGCAGCCTCCGCCTCCTGGGTTCAAGCAATTCTCCCTCAGCCTCTTGAGTAGCTGGGATTACAGGAGCCTGCCACCATGCCAGGCTTTTTTTTTTTTTTTTTTTTTTTTTTGACAAGAGTCTCACTCTGTTGCCCAGGCTGGAGTGCAGTGACGTGATCTGGACTCACTGCAACCTCCACCTACCGGGTTCAAGCTATTCTCCTGCCTCAGCCTCCCGAGTAGCTGAGACTACAGGCAGGTGTCACCACATCTGGCTGATTTTTGTATTTTTAGTAGAGACGGGGTTTCAGCATATTGGTCAGGCTGGTCTCAAACTCGACCTCAGGTGATCCACCCTTGGCCTCCTAAAGTATTAGGATTACAGGTGTGAGCCACCACACCTGACCCCAGCTAATTTTTGTATTTTTAGTACACACTGGGTTTCAGCATTTGGCCAGGCTGATCTCGAACTCCTGAGCTCAGGTGATCTGCACACCTTGGCCTCCCAAAATGCTGAGATTACAGGCACGAGCCACTGTGCCTGGCCAGAAACCCCAATAACTTGCACCAATCTAGTATTTTTAGTAGAGGCAGGGTTTTGCCGTGTTGCCCAGGCTGGTCTCGAACTCCTGACCTCAGGTGATCCGCCCACCTCGGCCTCCCAAAGTGCTGGGATTACAGGCATGAGCCACTGTGCCCAGTCGAGAATCCCCTTGTTCCTTGAACCCTCTTCCTGTCCCTTGACCTCCTTTCTCCATAACTCCCCTTGTTTTCCCTGGAACCCCTGTTCTGTGTGCTCAAATTTGAATTCCCCTTTCCTGGATGTTTTCTTTCTGTCTATGGAATCCGTTCTGTGCTCTTGAACTCCAAATCTTGCCTTGAACTATGTCATCTGTATGACCCTTCAGTCCTCAATCCCTGTCTCTGGAATCCCCTCAAACCCCGCTTTCTGTTCCTTGGACCTCATTCTTCAATTTCCTTCTCCTATGGCCCAGTTCCTGACCCTTGTGCCACACGTCCTGTCCATTGCATGTGCCGCTTTTCCTTGGCCGCTATTGAATTCCTCCTTCATACTGCCTCAGTTTCCTCGTGTCCAGCCTGCATTGCCCAGCTCATCCTTCATGTCCACTCCCCACAGGTGCAGACCCACCTTCAGGTGATTGAGGAGAGGGTGAATCAGAGCCTGGGCCTGCTTGACCAGAACCCTCACCTGGCTCAGGAGCTGCGGCCCCAAATCCGTGAGTGCCTATTACCCCGGCCCCCATTCCGGAACTCTGAGGGCAGATCTTGACTCCTAAATATTGATCCCCCCAATTTCATTTATTTCTCTGTAACAAACCAGCCCAGAACTTAGCAGTGAAAATCAACAGCCATTTTTCTTTGTTCATGATTCTGCCATCCAGTCTGGGCTCAGCAGAGTGGTTCTTCTAGTGGTCTTGCCAGTGGTCAAGCATGCAGTTGTATTTAGCTAGCAGATCATCTGGGGGCTGGGAGTCTAGCACAAACGGACCTTTCTCCCTCTCCAAGGAGGCTCACGGCCTCTCTTCTCCATGGAGCCTCTCCATGTGGTCTCACCAGCAGGGTAGCTGGATTCCCTACTTGGCCGTTCATGCTCTCCAAGACATCAAAGTGGAAGTTGCTAGGTCTTAAGGCTTGGGTGCACATTCTATTTGTTAAAACAAGTTACAAATCCAGTCCAGATTCAAGGGAAGGAACCTATATGCATACCAGAAAGTGTGACCTACCACAGCCCCCAGATCTATTGTGGCTTCCTCCTGGATATCTCACACATAACCCTGATTCTCCTGGTATTTAAGAAAGCTATCATCTTGAGCTGGGCGCAGTGGCTCACGCTTATAATCCCAGCATGTTAGGAGGCTGAGGCAGGCAGATCACTTGAGGTCAGGAGTTCGAGACCAGCCTGGCCAACATGGTGAAACCCCATCTTTACTAAAAATTAAAAAATTAGCCAGGTGTGGTGGCACTTGCCTCTAGTCCCAGCTACTCAGGAGGCTGAGGCAGGAGAATCACTTGAACCCGGGAGGTGGAGGTTGCAGTGATCTGAGATCACGTTATTGCACTCCAACCTGAGCAACAAGAGTGAGACTCTGTCTCAAAAAAAAAAAAGCCATAATCTTGAAACTTCAGCCTCCATCCTTCCTGCCAGCAGTGCCTCCCTCCAGCTTCCCACTTTCTCAGATCACACTTCTGGCTATCCCACACTTGGGGCTGACTCTGCTGTCTGCACGATCCCCCAGTTGCTCTACTGTTAGGGTGCCCTTCACTCACCCCAATGCTCACTACCTCAGCCACCTTTCTGCATCTCCCCCTCAGAGGAACTCCTCCACTCTGAATACCTGGGTCCCAGTGAATTGGAAGCCCCTGCCCCTGGGGGCAGCAGTGAGGACAAGGGTGGGCTGCAGCCTCCAGATTCCAAGGATGGTGAGTGAGCCCACATATAGGTGACCCCAGACATTGGGGAACATGCCAGCTTAATCTGTAATCCCCTAGAGTCTGAGGGTGTCTTCACCACCACAGTGACTGGGAGAGGATGGGGAGGAACGTCTGAGGTTGCGGAGGCCTCTGTAGGATCCCCCATCCTCATTCTTGGTCCCTGGGAGGATGTTTCTCCACCTTTCTTTGCTGATAACCCTCCTCTCTTCACTCTTCCACTGCCTTGCTTCCTCTGGCTTCCAGCAGACACCCCCATGACCCTTCCAAAAGGTGAGTGTCTCGTAGTTAACCCCAGCCTCCAAATCCCACTAATCCCTGAACCCAGAAGGAAACAGGGTCCATCCATTGGGAACCTCAGACTCCCTGGGGTAGAGTCCGATATACTTTCCAAGCCCCTCCTCTGAACCCTAAAGAATGAAATAGGGCCAGGCGCTGGTGGCTCACACCCGTAATCCTAGCACTTTGAGAGGCTGAGGCAGGAGGATCCCTTGAGGCCAGGAGTTTGAGACCAGCCTGGGCAACATAATGGGACCCTGTACATACAAATAATTTAAAAATTACCTGGGTGTGGTGGGGCATGTCAGTAGTCCCAGCTGCTCAGGAGGCTGACATAGAAGGATCACTGGAGCCCAGGAAGTTGAGGCTGCAGTGAGCTGAGATCATGCCCCTGCACTCCAGCCTGGGTGACAGAGTGAGATTCTGTCTTAAAAAAAAAAAAAAGAATGAGATCAGACTTGGGGGTAGGGTCCACAGAACAAGACGCTGCATCCCCTGAGAAAGAGAAGATGTCCCCGCTGGAACAGTATGAGCAAAAGGTAAGTTGGTCAGACCTGTGGGCTCCCAAAGGGGAACAAGAGCGGGGCCTATACTGCTGGGTATGAGGGAGGAGATGCTGGGGGCTTAGATTCCTTGTCCTGAGGGAAGAGGGAGCTGAGGACATGGAATTGAGATCCTAGAAAATGAGAGGGTTGGCCGGGCGCGGTGGCTCAAGCCTGTAATCCCAGCACTTTGGGAGGCCGAGACGGGTGGATTACGAGGCCAGGAGATCGAGACCATCCTGGCTAACACAGTGAAACCCCGTCTCTACTAAAAAAATACAAAAAACTAGCCGGGCGAGGTGGCGGGCGCCTGTAGTCCCAGCTACTCGGGAGGCTGAGGCAGGAGAATGACGTAAACCCGGGAGGCGGAGCTTGCAGTGAGCTGAGATCCGGCCACTGTACTCCAGCCCGGTCGACAGAGTGAGACTCCGTCTCAAAAAAAAAAAAAAGAAAAAAAAGAAAATGAGAGGGTTGGGGGACGCTCTCTTGGGCCGCTGGGGAGGAGGAGGCGGGCGCCAGGCTTCTGGGTCCCTGACACCTCCTGCTCCACCAGGTGAATGCGTCTGTTCCAAGGGGTTTCCCTTTCCACTCATCGGAGATTCAGAGGGATGAGCTGGTAAGAGGAGGAACAGCCGGGTACCTAGGGGAAGAGGCCAGAGGTCAGCAGCCAGGCTGTAATTCCCAAAGCCACACGGGTCCCTCAAAGACGCCCTCTGCCCCATCTCCTCTCCCTGCAGGCACCAGCTGGGACAGGGGTGTCCCGTGAGGCTGTGTCGGGTCTGCTGATCATGGGAGCGGGCGGAGGCTCCCTCATCGTCCTCTCCATGCTGCTCCTGCGCAGGAAGAAGCCCTACGGGGCTATCAGCCATGGCGTAGTGGAGGTGAGACCCACGAGGGCGGCATGTGGGAAGAGTTCCTGAGCCCGGGTGTGGGCAGGCTGAGAGGCCTGCGGGCAGTCCCGCCCCCGCACCCCACTGTCCTGTCGTTCCCCTGCCGGTTGCAGGTGGACCCCATGCTGACCCTGGAGGAGCAGCAGCTCCGCGAACTGCAGCGGCACGGCTATGAGAACCCCACCTACCGCTTCCTGGAGGAACGACCCTGACCCGTCCCCCTTCACCCCTCCAGCCGAACCCAGACCTCCCCTCTTCCTGGAGCCCCAGAACCCCAACTCCCAGCCTAGGGCAGCCGGGAGTCTTGAAGTGATCATTTCACACCCTTCTGTGAGAGGGCTGGAAATTCTTATTTCCCCTTTCCAATTCCAAATTCCATCCCTAAGAATTCCCAGATAGTCCCAGCAGCCTCCCCATGTGGCACCTCCTCACCTTAATTTATTTTTTAAGTTAATTTATGGATCCTTAAGGTGACCGACACCTTGGTCCTAGTGTCTATTTCCCTGGAATTCACCCTCTCATGTTTCCTTACTAACATCCCAATAAAGTCCTCTTCCCTACCAAGCCAGCCTGAGTCTCTGTGGGAGAATTAGTCTGTAACCACAGCTGGACGCGGTGTCATCCCCGCCCAGGCCGCCCTGGTCTCTTTAAACGGGATGACGAAGCTTTACATCTGGGCGGGGCCTGCGGGAAGGGCTGGGAGCGCCGGGGACTGGGCTCAGAGGCCCGGGATCAGCGCCTGTCCCGGAGCTCTCCGCGGTGCTGAACTGGCCGCACCTTCTAACTCTCATTCTGCTGGGTACCAGGGTGGACCCCAAGGAGGCTGGGCTCCAGCGAGTTTCCCCTGCCATCTGCTTAGCCTCACACACAATCACACGCAGCGCCCACCCCAATCTTCGAGAGTCCTGTAAGATATGAATCGTGAACCACCTTCCCATTCCCCAAAGTCTTCATTCCTTCTTGGGCAATCTATAGAAACCCTCTGGAGTGTGGAGATTCCAGTCACGTGTCCCAGAAAGGGATCTATATCTGCACGTGCCTACTGAACTTCGTTTTATTTTCTCCCCCTACTGCCCATATAAATGCAGAAGAATTTATTTTTCTTTCCTTTCCCCACCTCCCTTTTTTTAAGAGTCAGGGTCTCACACTGTCACTTAGGGTGGAGTGCAGTGGTGCAATCATAGCTCACTGCAGCTTCCAACTCTTGGGCTCAAGTGACCCGCCTGCCTCAGCCTCCCAAGTAGCTGGAACTATAAGCACGCACCACCACCCCTGGATAATTTTTTTAAAAAAAATTTAGGCCGGGCGCGGTGGCTCACGCCTGTAATCTCAGCACTTTGGGAGGCTGAGGCGGGCGGATCACCTGAGGTCAGGAGTTCGAGACCAGCCTGACCAACATGGTGAAACCCCGTCTCTACTAAAAATACAAAATTAGCCGGGCTTGGTGGTGCATGCCTGTAATCCCAGCTACTTGGGGAGCTGAGGCAGGAGAACCGCTTGAACCCAGGAGGTGGAGGTTGCGGTGAGCCAAGATCATGCCACTGCACTCCAGCCTGAGCAAGAAGAGGGAAACGCCATCTCAAAAAAATAAAAAATAAAAAAAATAGAGATGGGATCTTGCTATGTTGCCCAGGCTGCTCTGCAAGTCCTGGCCTCAAGTGATCCTCCCACCTTAGCCTCCTGAGTAGCTGGAATTACAGGCGTGCAGCACCGTGCCCAGTATTGGAATTTATACCCTCACATGTCCCATTATGCTGGCTGGGGTTAGCCCTCCACATATGCTGTTATCTGTCCCAAGAGAGTTGTTAGGAGGATTAAAAGGGTTAATATTTGTGGAGATGTTACAACTGCACCTGCCACTTAGCAAGTATTTGTTAAGTAAATTTTAAAGTATTAAGGTAGCAAACACTCATATGGTGTTCACCCTGTGCCAGACACTACTTTGAGGGCTTTATATGCACTGGCACACTTAATCATTACTTCTGTGAATGGAAAATAAATCTTGGGGGCCCCAAATCACTAAGTTAAAGGGAAAAGTCAAGCTGGGAACTGCTTAGGGCAAACCTGCCTCCCTTTCTATTCAAAGTCATCCCTGTGCTCACTGACAGAGGCATACTCTGATCGCCTTCTTTGGAAAAGCTAACCAGAAACTCAAAAGGAGGCAACCGTTTGTCTTTCACCTACCTGTGACTTGTATGCCTCCTCCCTGCTTTGTATTGTCCTGCCTTTCCAGACAGAACCAAAGCACATCTTAACATATGTTGATCAATGTCTCATGTCTCCCTGAAATATATAAAACCAAGTTGTACCCCGAACAACTTGGGCACGTGTTGTCAGGACCTCCCAAGGCTGTGTCACAGGTGCACATCCTCAACCTTGGCAAAATAAACTTTATGAATTCATTGATACCTGTCTCAGATATTCAGAGTTCACATTTCCATCCAATGGAATCGGTATTATGACTATTCTTATCTACAGATTGGGAAATGAGACTGAGAGTCGTTACATCACATGCTCTATGTCATCATCTAGGAAGAGTCAGAGCTAACAATTCAACCCAAGAAGCCTGGTTCCAGCATCCACTCTCCTGGCCAGTTTGCTAACCTCCTGTTTAATACTCCAAGATTGTCCCATATGGTGTTCTGATTGTGCGCTTCAAAATTCCACGTGGCTGGGCACAGTGGCACACTGCTGTAGTCCCAGCTACCTGGGAGGCTGAGGCAAGAGGATTGCTTGAGCCCAGGGCTTCTGGATTGTAGTGCACTATGCCAATTGGCTGTCCACACTAAGTTCAGCATCAATATGATGACTTCCTGGGAATGGGAACCGGCCCAGGAAACATAGGTCAAGACTCTCATGCTGATCAGTGGTGGGATAGCACCTGTGAATAGCCACTGCACTTCATCCTGGGCAACATAGAGAGACCCTGTCCATAAATAAATAAATAAATAAATAAATAAATAAATAAATAAAATCCAAGTGATACCATTCACCTCCCATTGTAGATTTGCTTTTTTACCACAGCTTCCCAGCAGATGGCAGTAAAGTGTCATGTTCTAATGTCAGTATCTCGCATGATTTTCTGACAGATGGTTTGGGGAGGGAGCATCTATTTCTAACTCTCCCAAAGGGCCTGTGAGTTAGCTGTGGTTCTTCATAATATATAACTGTAAATATAGCTCGTGTATATTAAATATACACCTGGTAGATGTTAAGAGAAGACGCTTCATGGTGCAAGTTGGACGCAATGCCAGTTTCTGTAGAGAAGTCAGTTTGCACAATCATTCTGATACTGGTTATATCTTTGGTTATATTTGGATAAGCCCAGCGGAAATCTATCACTAACACCACAGGAACCACAGGGGTTGAAAGCTGCCTTTGTATTTTCACAACCAAGAGTGATCAACAGGCTAACAATAAGTAAGGAGCTCCAAGCAGGTGAAACAGAAAAAGTAAGGCAGTTTTGCTCAATATGGTCAGTGTGTAAAGTTTAATGGTAATACTTCGAGTACTTAATTTTAAAATGTTGTTACTCAAATTACAGCAGGAAAAATAATTTTGCTGTTACTTATCTGATGTTCTTGCACCCCTAAACCATTCTTTTCCCACTGAAGATGATCTTGGTAATTCTTCTTTTTTTAATTTTTAATTTTTTTTTTTTCGACAGAGTCTTGTCAGGCTGGAATGCAGTGGTGCGATCTTGGCTCACAGCAGCCTCCACCTCCCAGGTTCAAATGGTTCTCCTGCCTCAGCCTCGCAAGTAACTGGGATTACAAGCACCTGCCACCATGCCTAGCTAATTTTGGTATTTTTAGTAGAGACGAGGTTTCATCATGTTGGCCATGCTGATCTTGAACTCTTGACCTCAGATGATCCACCTGCCTTGGCCTCTCAAAGTGTTGAGATTACAGGCGTGAACCACCGGGCCCGGCCAATTTTTCTTATAATAATTCAATTTCTACCATGTGCAGTGGCTCATGCCTGTAATCTCAGCAATTTGGGAGACTGAGGTGGAAGGATCACTTGAGTCCAGGAGTTCAAGACCAGCTTGGGCAACATAGTGAGACACAGTCTCTAAAAAAAAAAAGAAAAGAAAAGAAAAAAATAATTAGCCAGGCATGGTGGTAAGTGCCTCTAGTTCCAGCTACTCAGGAGGCTGAAGTGGGAGAATTGCTTGAGCCTAAGAGGTAGAGGCTGCAGAAAGCCAAGGGTGACAGATTAAGACCCGGTCTCAAAATAATAATAATAAGTATATATGGCCAGATGCAGTTGCTCATGCCTGTAATCCCAGCACTTTGGGAGGCCGAGGTGGGAGGATTCCTTGAGCCCAGGAGTTCAAGACCAGCCTGGGCAACACAGTGAGACCCTGTATCTACAAAAATAAAAATGAAAACAATTAGCCGGGTGTGGTGGCACACACCTATGGTCCCAGCTTCTCAGGAGGCTGAGGCAGGAGGATCACTTGAGTCCAGGTAGGAGGTGGAGGCTGCAGTGAGCTGACATTGCACCACTGTACTCCAGCCTGAGCAACAGAGTGAGACCCTGTTCTTATTTTTAAAAAATGTATATATATATACAAAGTTTCTGAGGGACATTTTATCATGCTAGTGGGGTGGGTGTGTGCACTTGTGTGTGTTGATATGCATCTTAGTTTGGGTTATAGAATACCGTGGGCTGGGTGGCTTAAACAATACACATTCATTTCTCACAAGTGCTAGAGGCTGAGAAGTCCAAGATCAAGGTGCCAGCAGCTCCAAAGTCTGATGAGGGCTCTCTTCCTGGTTTGCAGATGGTTTTCTTTCTTCTTCTTTTTCTTCTTTTTTTTTTTTTTTTGACAAGGTCTTGTTCTGTCACCTGGCTGGAGTGCAGTGCAATCATAGCTCACTGCAGCCTTGATCGCCCAGGCTCAGGCAATTCTCCCGCCTTACTTTCTCAAGTAGCTGGGACCACAGGTGTGCACCATTACACCTGGCTTTTTTTTTTTTTTTTTAAATAGAAACAGGGTTTCACCATACTGCACACGCTGGTCTCAAACTCCTGAGCTCAAGCTATCCTCCCATCCTCCCATCCCAAAATGCTGGGATTACAGACATGAGCCAGCGTGCCCTGCCCACGATGGCCATCCTCTTACTGCATCTTCATATGGCAGAGTAGACAGCAGAGAAGCAAGCTGTTTCCTGTCTCTTCTTCTTTTTTGTTTTTTTGTTTTCATTTTTGTTTTTGTTGTTGTTGTTGTTGTTTGAGATGGAGTTTCATTCTTGTTGCCCAGGCTGCAATGCAATAGCGCGATCTCGGGTCACCGCAACCTCCATCTCCCAGGTTCAAGCGATTTTCCTGCCTCAGCCTCCCGAGTAGCTGAGATTACAGGCATGTGCCACCATGCCCAGCTAATATGTATTTTTAGTAGAGACAGGGTTTCTCCATGTTGGTCAGGCTAGTCTCCAACTCTGGACCTCAGGTGATCCATCTGCCTCGGCCTCCCAAAGTGCTGGGATTACAGGCATGAGCCATCACGCCCGGACTCTCCCGTCCCTTCTAACAAGGACATTAGTTCCATTCATGAGGGTTCCACCCTCATGACCTAACTACCTCCCAAAGGCCCATCTCCAAATACTACCCCATTGGGGCTTATGGTTTCAACAAATGAATTTTAGAGGGACACAACCATATACTCCATAACAATACAAATTGAGATATACATCTTATATGTCAACAAAACCTCAGATGCCATCAGTGATAAAAAATAGCATTATTTTAGGTACCACAAAAGGGAAAAAAAGGCAAAGTATAAACTATGTCACACAATTGACTATAAGATTATCCCAATTAAGTCCTTCTGAATTTTTTATTTTATTATTTTTTTTTTAATTTTTATTTATTTTTTTTTTTTGGAGACGGAGTCTCGCTCTGTAGCCCAGGCTGGAGTGCAGTGGCCGGATCTCAGCTCACTGCAAGCTCCGCCTCCCGGGTTTACACCATTCTCCTGCCTCAGCCTCCCGAGTAGCTGGGACTACAGGCGCCCGCCACCTCGCCCGGCTAGTTTTTTTGTATTTTTTAGTAGAGACGGGGTTTCACCGTGTTAGCCAGGATGGTCTCGATCTCCTGACCTCGTGATCCGCCCGTCTCGGCCTCCCAAAGTGCTGGGATTACAGGCTTGAGCCACCGCGCCCGGCCTATTATTATTATTTATTTACTTACGTTAGAGAGAGTGTCGTGCTGCAATCATGGTTCACTGCAGCATAAAACTCCTGGGCTCAAGTGAGCCTCCTGCCTCAGCCTCCAAAGTAGCTGGGACTACAGGTGTGCACCACCACACACAGCTAATTTGTTTTTGTTTGTTTATTTTGGTAGAGTGTGTCTCACTAGGTTGCTGATCTCAAATTCCTAGGCTCAAGTGATCCTCCCACCTCTGCCTCCAAAAGTGCTGGAACTACAGGCATGAGCCACCACGTCCATCTCAATCAGGTTCTTCTTAGAATCAATGAAATACTGCATATTTGTAGGAAATTTTCCTAGACCCGCTGCCAATGTGTGAATACATATGAGGGCACATACCTGCTGGTATAAGACAGCTGATATGGGAAACCTAACATCAGGAGCTCCTGATGACTCCTTCCCTCCCTCTCTCCCTCCCTCCTTTCCTCACTTCCTCCCTTCCTTGTTTCTTTCTTTCAGACGGAGTCTTGCTCTGTTGCCCAGGCTGGAGTTCAGTGGTGTGATCTCACCTTACTGCAACATCCATCTCCAAGTTCAAGCAATCCTCCTGCCTCAGCCTCCCAAGTGGCTGGGACTACAGGCACCGGCCACCATGCCCAGCTAATTTGTATTTTTAGTAGAGACAGGGTTTCACCATGTTGACCAGGCTGATCTCCAACCCCTGACCTCAGGTGATCCCCCCACCTCGGCCTCCCAGAGTGCTGGGATTACAGGAGTGAGGCACCTTGCCCAGCCCCCAGATAACTTTGTCTCCCAATATTCAGACCCTTGTGTAATGCCTCCCACACTGATCTGGGATCAATGACATGTCAACAAGCATGATACAAGCAGGAGCTTGTCTCCTTGAACCTCTCCCTCTTGGAGAACTGAGCCACTATCTGAAGTGAAGAGATTCACCTGCCCTCCTGGACTGCATGGAGAAACTCTTGGCCACTCCTGGAAGCTCCAGTATCTCCGCTGAGCTATCAGGCATGTGAGTGAAGGCGTCATGGATTTCCAGGCCAGTAGGGCCTCAGGTTGACTGCATCCACATAAGGAACAAAAGGGAGACAGCAAAACAGCCAGCTGAACCCGGCCTAGATTTCAGTCAGAAACAATTAAGAGGGGCTGGGTGCGATGGTTCACACCTGTAATCCCAGCACTTCGGGAGGCCGAGGTGGGCGGATCACTTGAGGTCAGGAGTTAGAGACCAGCCTGGCCAACATGCTGGAACCCCATCTCTTTTTTTTTTTTTTTTTTTTTTTTTTTTCTTTTTTGAGACGGAGTCTAGCTCTGTTGCCCAGGCTGGAGTGCAGTGGCGTGATCTTGGCTCACTGCAAGCTCCGCCTCCCGGGTTCACGCCATTCTCCTGCCTCAGCCTCCCGAGTAGCTGGGACTACAGGCGCCCGCCACCTTGCCCGGCTAGTTTTTTTGTATTTTTTAGTAGAGACGGGGTTTCACTGTGTCAGCCAGGATGGTCTCGATCTCCTGACCTCGTGATCCGCCCGTCTCGGCCTCCCAAAGTGCTGGGATTACAGGCTTGAGCCACCGCGCCCGGCCTGCAACCCCATCTCTACTAAACAAATTCAAAAATTAGCCAGACGTGGTGGCGGGCGCCTGTAATCCCAGCTACTCGGCAGGCAGAGGCAAGAGAATCACTTGAACCCAGGAGGTGGAGGTTGCAGTGAGAGGAGATCGCGCCACTGCATTCCAGCCTGGCAAGAGAGAGACTCCGTCTCCGATCTCAAAAAAGAAGAAAAAAGAAAAGAAACAATTAAAAGGGTGTTGGTTTAAGCCTTAAGTTTTAGGGTGGAGACACTGGCCAGAGCTCTGGAGTGTGCTAATATGTACATTCGGTTTGTGGTTCATGAAAGGTTCCTAGCTGCGGGGGCTATGATGGGTTCGAGGGCTTTCTGGGATGGGGGCTCTTTGGGCGATTATATTGCAGAGGCCAGAGCAGAAGCTGTGGAGCGGGTATGAGAATGGGGTTTGGGGCTTTGGGTTTTTTTTGTTTTTGTTTGTTTTCTTTTGTTTTGTTTTTGAGACGGAGTTTTGCTCCTGTTGCCCAGGTTGGAGTGCAGTGGCACGATCTTGGCTCACTGAAACCTCTGCTTCCTGGGTTCAAGAGATTCTCCTGCCTCAGCCTCCTGAGTAGTTGGGGTTACAGGCGCCCACCACCACACCTGGCTAATCTTTTGTGCTTTTAGTAGAGACAGAGTTTCATCATGTTGGCCAGGCTGGTCTCAAACTCCTGACCTCAGGTGGTCTACCTACCTTGGCCTCCCAAAGTGCAGGGATTACAGGCGTGAGCCACCGCGCCCAGTCTTGGGTTTTTTTGTTTCTTTTTTTTGAGACAGTCTTGCTCCATTGCCCAGATTGGAGTGCAGTGGCGTAATCTCAGCTCACTGCAACCTCTGCCTCCCAGGTTCAAGTGATTCTCATGCCTCAGCCTCCCGAGTAGCTAGGATTACAGGCACATGCCAACACGCCTGGCTAATTTTTGTATTTTTAGTAGAGATGGGTTTTTGCCATGTTGGCCAGGATGGTCTCAAACTCCTGACCTCAGGTGATCTGCCTGCCTTGACCTCCCAAAGTGCTGCGATTGTTAAGTGTGAGCCACTGCACCTGGCTGAGGATGGGGTTTTGTGGAGGTCTTAATTTGGGTTTCTCCAAAAGCAGCTGTGGAGGGAAGGATTGGAGGGAAAGTTGGAAGGGATGGAGAACATTGGTAGGGGAGGCAGGAAGAGACACAGATAAGAGAGAGCAGACGATAAAGGGTATTTTATCAAGCCCAAACCACTGTGGGGAACTGGGGATTCATCCACTGGGGAACTCTGGAGCTCACAGAGGCCATGCATTTCCAAGTTAGCCCAACAGACAGGTGGGGGACCATCTCCTATCGGTAACTGGCTGAGGGCTGCTGGAGTGGGAAGTGGGCACGAACCCCCTGGCTTCCAACACTTGCCACGCCCATACCAGGGCAGAGCCGCACCAGTGGTCTGAAACTGCCCAAAGGCAAATATTTTGGGGCTGACACCTAGGCTGGTCTCAAACTCCTGACCTCAAGTGATCCTCACCCCTTGGCCTCCCAAAGGCCAGTCCTACTTGTGTCACCAGGGTGAGGGTGATGGGATATGGACCTGGCACCCATGGTGGCTGCTACGTCCTCCCTCCTCAGGCACATTCATCCCAATATGACCCCTCGGCGGGCATCACAGCCACTCTCCTGTGCCAGTGCCCCCAGAGATCAGACAACAATGGTTCTAGTCCAAATTGAATTTATTTTTATTTCATTTTCATTTTTTTTTTTGAGACAGAATTTTGCTTTGTCACCCAGGCTGGAGTGCAGTGGTACAATCTTGGCTCACTGCAACCTCCACCTCCTGGGTTCAAGCAATTCTCCTGCCTCAGCCTCCCAGGTAGCTGGGACTACAGGTGCGCGCCACCATGTCCAGCTAATTTTTTTGTATTTTTAGTGGAGACAGGGTTTCACCATGTTGGCCAGGCTGGTCTCAAACTCCTGACCTCAACTGATCCACCCGCCTCGGCCTCCCAGAGTGTTAGGATTATAGGCATGATCCACCACACCTGACCCAAATTGACTTTAATAAAGAGCTTGAGAGATGCTCAGATTAAGGAGGGAGTGACCAGGAATGCTGGGGTCTGGAACGGTGCCCAGCTGAGTTCTGAATCAGAGAGCAGTGGGACCTAAGGGTCCCTGATCTCAGAGGGTCCCTCCTGTCTCAGGGTGAGGACCCAAAGGATTTGGGTCCTGGCGAGGGCGAGGAGGCCATCGTAGGAGCTTTACTGAGATGGTATTGAGATGCCCCAAGCACCACGTAGGGGGATTACATTTGGGTTTCTGGGAACGAAGAGCTGAGTTACGGGAGAGAACCCAAAGGATCTCAGCGGGGAAAGGACTAAGGGTGCAGGGTGTTTCACAGAAACAAACAAGGGGCCTCGATTTCACAGAAATCATCAAGAGGGCTCCTTGTGGGTAGAAGAGGGGTATCACAGCACCCCAAATATTGGGGCCTGTTCACCCCTCTGCAGCCATTCTGGGGTTTTAATGTAAGACCCCAATGGCAGGATATTCCACATACATTATCATGGTTTTGCAACATTAGCATACGCTGGCTGTCCCGCAGGACGGTGGGGACTGGAAAATCAGTCCAGGGTCTGGGTTTGAGTCCTAAGAGGACAGGCCTGGCGGCGCCACACGGCTCCTCTTCAACAGCTGCCGGAGCTGTAGACAAGGCAAAAGAGGGAGAGAAGTCTGTCAGGTTGGAAGCAGAGGTGGGGAAGGCACGCCATGCAGAGGGAGGGGTTAGAGAAGAGAGGTTAAGTGGGGCCCATTGGATTTGCAGGTCAGAGGTCCAGAGTCAAGACTTTGGAAGAGCCAGGTGCAGTGGCTCACGTCTGTAATCCCAGCACTTTGTGGGGCTAAGGTGGGCAAATCACCTGAGGTCAGGAGTTCAAGACCAGCCCAGCCACCATGGCGAAACCCCGCCTCTACCAAAGACACAAAAATTAGCTGGGCATGGTGGCGCGTGTGCCTTTAGTCCCAACTTGGGAGGCTGAGGCAGGAGAATCACGTGAACCTGGGAGGCAGAGCTTGCAGTGAGCTAAAATTGCACCACTGCACTCCAGCCTGGGTGACAAAGCAAGACTCTGTCGCCAAAAAAAAAAAAAAAAAAAAAGATTAGGGAAGGAGGCTGGGAGAGTGATAGTTCATGCCTGTGATCCCAACACTTTGGGAGGCCAAGGTGGGAGGATCAATTGAGGCCAGGAGTTTGAGACCAGCCTGGACAACATGTGAGATCCCATCTCAAAAAAAAAAAAAAACAAAATTAGCTGGGTGTGGTGTTGCCTGCCTGTAGTACCAGCAACTAGAGAGGCTGAGGTGGGAGGATCCCTTGGGCCCAGGAACTCGAGGCTGCAGTGAGCTGTCATCATGCCACTGCACTCCAGCCTAGGCAACAGAGCAAGACACTGCCTCAAAATAAATAAATAAATAAAAATAAAAATAAAGATGTGGGAAGAAGGTCAAGGCCTGGGTTCATACACTGAGAAAGGGTCAGGAAGCAGAACTTCAGTGAAGGGAAAGGGGCTACTGGCTGGGGGTTCCCACCTGGGGGTGAGCAATGAGAGGGAATTGAAGGGAACAGGTAAGAGGTCAAAAGTCACATCTGAGGTCAGGAGCCAAGGTTAAGGGGAAGGGGACAGGAGGTCACACTTGGGGATCAAAGGTCACACCTTGAGGTCAAGCAAGATTCATGATTGGGAGTACAGGTCACACTGTGAGGTCAGGGTTGGGGTAGAGATCAGAGAAGTCACCATTCTTGGGTAAGGGATGAAACATTGAGGTCAGAGGCACATTATAGAGTCAGAGTTGCCTGACTGAAGTCACCTTCCGAGATTAGAAGTCATTCTCTGAAAGTGAGCACTGGGTGGGGCAGGGAGGTCATCCCGCGCCCGAGAGCTCAGAGGCCACTCTACAGGCAGGCTCAGTGCTTACTCACCCCCTCAGGGCCCGGCCCGGGCCGCAGCAGGTGAATGGGCTGCTCATTCTCTAGGTTGCGCAGTGTGGGGTCCGCCCCAGCTGCCAACAGGTGCCGCACGATGGCTTCCTGGGCCGGCCCAGGGGGCAGGGCAGCCGCCATGTGGAGGGCTGTGTTCCCGTGGGCCTGGAAAAGTAAGGGGAGGGCTGATGGGGATCTGGGCTCGGCTGGCCCAGGCCTCTAAACTGCACTTCAATTTCTGCCTTGTCCACGTCCTGTACTTGTCCTTTCTCCCAGATCTCCCCCAGCCACAGATCTCCCCCAGCCACAGCCACGCTGCACGCATCCCTGTGTCCATGGCCTACACGTTCCGGGGCAATCTATGTCTGCTTCCTACACATTCCCCTGCAAATCCCACACATCGTCCTCTCCATGTCCACAGCCCCCAGGACCCCTAACATCCCATTGCCCCTCTACTGTAACCCACACAAACTGCACTTCCCAGCCCCAGCTCCCACCTTCATGTTGACAAAGGTCCGCAGGTCTCCCCGGGGCAGCTCCAGCAGCAGCTGAACCAGAGTGGGGTTGGCAGCCTGCACGGCCAAGTGCAGAACTGTCTTGTTGCTCTTGATCTCCTAGGGGGAGGGGAATGGCAGAGGTCAGGGCCAGCCTCACACCCACGCACCTTCCCACTGAATCCAGGAGCCTTTAGACACCCTGATCCTTGGCGGAGTGCAGTGGTTCACACCTGTAATCCTAGCACTTTGAAAGGCTGAAGAAGGAGGACCACTTGAGGCCAGGAACTGGAGACCAGCCTGGACAACACAGCAAGACCTCATCTCTACAAAAAATAGAAAAATTAGCCAGGTGTGCTGGTGCACACCTGTAGCCCCAGCTGCTTGGGAGGCTGAGGCAGGAGGATCATTTGAGCCTAGGAGTTCAAGGCTGCAGTGGGCCATGACCATGCCACTACACTCCAGCATGGGTGACAGAGTGACACTCTATCTCAAAATAAATAAACAAATAAGTAAGTAAATAGGATGCTGGCCCTCCTCTGCAAGCCCCACCAAGAGTGCCTTATTCAGTTGTATGTCTTGTGCACTGCACAACACCCGTCTCAGGGTGTACCATTCACACCATACACCTCCCAGAACTGTACATTTCTTATGACAATTTTCACACCAGTGTCTGGGAAAGAGATTCTTTTTCCAGTTCTTCAAAGCAACTGCCTTGGCTACCTGCCCTCCATTCAACACATTAAACTGCATCCCGACCCACACAGACTGTACTTTATCTACAAGCACAGGAGTTGGCAGCATTAATCAGTGGACTAGCTAATATTGCAATACTGCACCACAATATTGAGCTGTTCCCGTCATATTTGGGGGAAAATAAAAGACATTTTCTAAAATGAAACCTTTTTATGTGTCTTTAAGGAGTTTGCAAATGATAATGAATGTTAAACATTTTATGTGCTGATAACAGGGCAAAACCACCTAGTTTGCTCATCCAAAAAATGAAGACAAAACCAAAGCTCTAGATTAAGAGTGATTTGAAAAGATGTAACATCATAATATGTGTGCTTACTTGGATCTTGATTTATTTTTTAATGAAAAAAATTATCATTTTATAGCCAAAAGCAAATTTGACTACAGCCAGGATATTTGGTATTGCAAGAAAATCTTTAATTTTTTAAAGACAGAGTAATGATACTGAGGTTTAAAAAGTTCTTTTTTTTTTTTTTTTGAAGGGCACAGGGGCTCGTGCCTGTAATCCCAGCACTTTGGGAGGCCGAGGCAGGCGGATCACTTGAGGTCAAGAGTTTGAGACCAGCCTGGCCAACATGTTGAAACCGTCTCTACTAAAAATACAAAAATTAGCCAGGCGTGGTGGCACGTGCCTATAATCCCACCTACTTGGGAGGCTGAGGCACAGGAATAGCTTGAACGTGGGAGGCAGAGGTTGCAGTGAGCCAATATCACACCATTGCACTCCAGTCTGGGCAACAGAGCAAGACTCCGTCTCAAAATACAAAAGTTATTTTTTTGTTTGTTTTTTTGAGACGGGGTCTCGCTCTGTTGCCCAGGCTGGAGTGCAGTGGTGTGACCATGACTCACTGCAGCCTCAACTTACTGGGCTCGAGTGATCCTCCCACCTTAGGCTCCCCAAACACTAGGATTACAGGGAAAGAGTTCTTATCTTTTATTATTATTATTACTATTGTTGTTGTTGTTGAGAGACAGGGTCTTGCTCTGTTGCCCAGGCTGGAGTGCAGTGGCAACACCATGGCTCACTGCAGCCTTGATCTCCCCAGGTTCAGGTGATCCTCCCACCTCAGCCTCCTGAGTACCTGGGACCACAGGCACGCGCCATCAAGCCCAGCCAATTTTTGTATTTTTTTGTAGAGATGCGGTCTCCCTATGTTGCCGAGGCTGGTCTCGAACTCCTGAGCTCAAGCAATCCACTCACCTGGGCCTCCCAAAGTGCTTGGATTACAGGCATGAGCCACCGCACCCAGCCATCTTTATTTTTTTTTAAATTTATTTGTTATTATTACTAAAAATACAAAACTTAGAGGGGTGTGATAGCACATGCCTGTAGTCCCAGCTACTCGGGAGGCTGAGGCAGGAGAATCACCTGAACCCAGAAGGTTGCAGTGAGCCGAGACTGCACCACTGCACTCCAGCCTGGGTGACAGCGAGACTCCATCTCAAAAAAAAAAAAAGAAAGAAAAATTTATTTGTCCTGTTTTCAGAGAAATACTCCCTGATTTCTGAGTTCTCCCAGAACCCTACCACACAGTTAATTCTTCCTCTTCATCATCTCTCACTCAACTTAAATGTAATTTCCTCAGAACGACCTTCATCGTGAGCCCCGCATCCAACATAAAGCCAGTCTTTTCATTGTCAAGGAGCTCCTATATTTCCGAGGCAGCTTTCATCCCGATTTGTAATTATGTTCAGTTCTTTGTTTACTTATCATCTCCCCTCTTTTCGATTAAATTGTAATGTCTAAAAGTACAAGAGAGTGGTCTTTTCTTATTAAAACATTATAGGTAGCTGGGCACGGCAGCTCACACCTGTAATCCCAGCACTTGGGAGGCCAAGGCTGGGGGGTCACTTGGGCCCAGGAGTTCAAGACCAGCCTGGGCAACATAGCAAGACCCCATCTCTACAAAAAATAGAAAACAATTAGCCGGGTGAGGTGGCTTATGCCTGTAGTCCCAGCTACTTGGGAGGCTGAGGTGGGAGGAATGCTTGAGGCCGGGAGGTCGAGGCTTCAGTGATTCGTGATAGCACCATGGCACTCTAGCCTGGGTGACAAAGCCAGACCCTGTCTCTAAAAAACAAACAAACAAAAAGCAACTTTATGCCCCATCACAGCACACTGGTAGCCACATCATACGTGTCCAAAATTCTGAGTGAAGAAAGGAATGAATTACCAAAGTATCAATTCCACCTTCTCTGTATTGCCCAAATGATCACTTAGCTCTACTTTGCAACCATTAAGAGCCTAGACTGCCATCATTCATTTCCAAACCCCGCTAATAATGCCTTATCTTGTCTCTACTCAGCCATGCCCGTCCTTCCTACAGTCCATCCCCACCATCTAGCTAACTCTGCTAAACACCGCTATTCTTTAAAGACATACAAATATTTATTGAAAAAAATATGTGTTTGAATTTGCTTAAAAATCACATGAAAGTGAGAGGCCGGGCGTGGTGGCTCATGCCTGTAATCCCAGCACTTTGGGAAGCCAAGGCAGGCGGATCACGAGGTCAGGAGATCGAGACCATCCTGGCTAACACGGTGAAACCCCGTCTCTACTAAAAATGCAAAAAATTAGCTGGGCATGGTGGCGGGTGCCTGTAGTCCCAGCTACTCGGGAGGCTGAGGCAGGAGAATGGTGTGAACCCTGGAGGTAGAGCTTGCAGTGAGCTGAGATCACACCACTGCACTCCAGCCTGGGTGACAGAGTGAGATCCGTCCAAAAAAAAAAAAAAATCACATGACAGTGAGAGAGTGGATGGGGGCAAGACTGGCCATGAGTTGCTGGTTACTGATGTTGGACACAAGGAGTTCATTCTACGATTTTCTATATTTTATTGGTGTTCAATATTCTTTAACTAAAAAAACATTTTCTGGCTGGGCGTGGTGGCTCATGCCTGTAATCCTAGCACTTTGGGAGGCCAAGGTGGGCGGATCACCTGAGGTCAGGAGTTCGAGACCAGCCTGGCCAACATAGTGAAACCCCGTCTCCACTAAAAATACAAAAAAACTGCCGGGCGTGGTGGTGCATGACTGTAGTCCCAGCTACTCAGGAGGCTGAGGCAGAAGCATCACTTGAACCCGGGAGGCAGAGGTTGCAGTGAGCTGAGATCACACCACTGCACTCCAGCTTGGGTGACAGAGTGAGATTCCATCTCAGTAAATAAATACACATTTTTTATGGATGTTTAATTATCTCAGCCAGCCTATGAAGGAGCTACTGTCACAAGAAAGGAATAGAACATATTAAAAGCTAGGTTCTACAGTCAGACTACCTGGGTTCTAATCCCCTCTCTGATACTCACAAGCTGTAAGATTTTTTAGGCTGGGTGCAGTGGCTCACAACTGTAATCCCAGCACTTTCAGAGGCAGAGGTGGAAGGACTGCTTGAGCTCAGGAGTTTGAGACCTGCCTGGTCAACATAGTTAGACCTTACCTCTACAAAAAAGTAGCCAGGGGTGGTGGTGCATGCTTGTGATCACAGTTACTTGGGAGGCTGAGGTGGGAGGATCACTTAAGTGCACAAGGTCAAGGCTGCAATAAGCTGTGATCATGCCACTGCACTCCAGCCTGAGTGACAGAGTGAGACCCTGTCTCAAAAAGATTTTTGAGGCCAGGTGCAGTGGCTCACGCTTGTAATCCCAGCACTTTGGGAGGCCAAGGCAGGAAGATCACCTGAGGTCGGGAGTTCGAGACCAGCCTGGCCAACATGGAGAAACCCTGTCTCTACTAAAAATACAAAATTAGCTGGGCGTGGTGGTGGGAACCTGTAATCCCAGCTACTCGGGAGGCTGACACAGGAGAATCGCTTGAACTCAGGAGGCGGAGGTTGCAGTGAGCCGAGATTGCACTATTGCACTCCAGCCTGGGTGACAAGAGCAAAACTCTGTCTCAAAAAGAAAAAAAAAGATTTTTGATTTCCCGTGCCTCAGTTTCCTTATCAGTAAAATAGAGAAAATAGAAAGAGTACACATGTCAAAGGGTGTTTGTGAGGTTTCAAAAAGCTAATCTGAAACTCAGTGCTTGATGAATGAATAGTAAGTGCTTGATAACATACCCTAAGGTCAGTAATATTATTCCCAGTTAACGACTAGGGGCCGGGCAAGGTGGCTCACGCCTGTAATCCCAGCACTTTGGGAGGCCAAGGTGGGAGGATCATTTGAGGTCAGGAGTTTGAGACTAGCCTGGCCAACACGATGAAAGCCCACCTCCACTAAAATACAAAAAAAAAAAAAAATTGCCGGGTATGGTGGCATGCGCCTATAGTCCCAGCTATTCAGGAGGCTAAGACAGGAGAATCGCTTGAACCTGGGAGACAGAGATGGCTGTGAGACGAGATTGCATGACTGCACTCCAGCCTGGATGACAGAGTGAGACCCTGTCTCAAAAAACAAACAAAACAAACAAACAATAACAACAACAACGACAAAAAAAAAAAAAAAAAAAAAACCCTGCTGGGCGTGGTGGCTCACGCCTGTAATCCCAGTACTTTGGGAGGCCAATGCAGGTGGATCACCTGAGGTCAGGAGTTCGAGACCAGCAGAACCAACATGGAGAAACCCCGTCTCTACTAAAAATACAAAAAATTAGCCAGGCATGGTGGCTCATGCCTGTAATCCCAGCTACTCAGGAGGCTGAGGCAGGAGAATCACTCAAACCCGGTAAACGGAGGTTGCAGTGAGCCGAGATCACATCATTGCACTCCAGCCAGGGCAACAACAGCAAAACTCCATCTCAAAACAAACAAACAAACAAACAAACAAAAAACCCCCAAGGCACAGAGAAGTGAAGTAACATGTTCAAGGGCATGCAGCAAGGAAGAGGCAAAGTCAGCATTTGTCTGGAGCTCCCGGACATCAAAGTGGCCCCATTCCACAAAATCTCCCAGGGACCGACTGCCCACATCCCAGCTCACCTGGCTGGTGTGATTAGCACCCATTTGCAGCAACATGTGGACACAATCCAGTCTGTCTCGGGCCTGCGTGCTCAGCACCCGGGGGCAGAGGTCAGAAGGGCGCATAGCAACGTTAAGGGCCAGGATGGCCGTGTGGAGCGGGGTGAGGCCTGCAGAATGGAGACAGTGAGGGACCTGCATCTGCTGCACCCACCTCGCCCAGTCATACCAACCACACCAGCCCTGCCTACACCCAACTTACCCTCGAAGTCTCTGGCTTCCAGGTCAACCTGGACCCCGGAGTTAAGCACAGCCTGGGAGGAAGAGAAGACAGAGTGCTGGGTAAGGTTATCCCCTGGCCTCCTGACCCTGGAAGCCAAAATCCGGGCAACCAGTCTACCCCCCAGACGAACCCCTGCCTGCCAGTTGGCCGTACCAAGAGAACTCCTGGGAGCCCGTAGGTAGCGGCCACGTGCAAGACCGAACGTCCCTGATGGTCAGTGGCGTTGGGCTCTGCTCCCAGGTTCAACAGATCCTCCACAATCAGGGGCTGGTTGGCAGCAGCCGCCACCAGGAGAGGGGTCTGCAAGTCACAGGAGAGGTCAGGCGGGGCTCCTGGCTCCCTCCTGTCGGAAAACCAGGCTCCCAGCCCCGTCTCCCCTCAGCCCCAGGAGCTAACCCCTGATTCCCCTCTTCTCTAGGATCCAGGGGTCCAGGCCCCAGGCTCCCTCCTCCCCTGAACCCAGGAGAGTTCAGGCCCCAGGCCTCACCTTGCCCTTATGCTCACGAATGTCAAGACGCCGGTACACCTGGAGCACCTCAGCCGCAGCATACGCCGCCCAGCGCAGCCCCCGAGCCGCAAACAGGTGAAGGAGCCTGAGGACAGACGGGGGACAGGCGTGAGAACAGCCCCCACCAAGCCAAGAGTCTGCAGACAACCCCATCCCCTATACTCACGTGTCCCCCTCCTCATCCTGGGCCAGCAGCTGCTGTGGCCCCAAAGCCAGTATGTGAGCTCGGGCCGCCTCCAGCGATGGTCCAGGGACCACAGCGGGGAACTGTGGGGGTCCCGAAGGGAGTGTAGAAACTCTCCAGGGTCCTGCCTGTGGTAGGGAAGATTCTGCATAGAACCGGGTGTCCGGGGCGTCCTGAAGGGTGCAGGTGGTGGGGAGAGCCAGTCAGCTGAGAACTTTCCCATCCCAAGCCACCACACACACACCTGCCTGCAGAGCCCCTGGGTATCCCATCTATGCCAAGTGACTTTCGACATTTAGGCCTTAGTTTTGCCCATCTGGAAAAGGGGATTTTTTTTTTTTTTTTTCCGGAGTCAGAGTCTTGCTTTGTCACCCAGGCTGGAGTGCATCGGTGCAATCTCCACTCACTGCAACCTCTACCTCCTGGGTTCAAGCAATTCCCCTGCCTCAGCCTCCCGAGTAGCTAGGATTACAGGCGTGCGCCACCACACCCAGCTAATTTTTGTATTTTTGGTTTCACCATGTTGGCCAGGCTGGTCTCAAACGCCTGACCTCAAGTGATCCGCCTGCCTTAGCCTCCCAAAGTGCTGGGATTACAGGCGTGAGCCACCACACCCGGCCTGGAAAAGTGGATCGTAACTGAGCTCCAGACATCTCAGAATACTGCAGGAGTGCAAATGCAAATTTTTAGGGGCCCTTCAGCATCCTGTACCCACTCTGTATCTCACCTCCATGCCCTGGGGAAATGGGCACGGCTGCCCTGGGTCCGAGGGTGGGTAGAAGTCAGGAGGCAGGAAACTTTCGGCAGCAGAAGCAGGGCAAGAGTAGGGGCTGTCTGTGTAGGCAGCATGCGTGTTGGGGTCCCAGTCTGGAAAGCCCATGGGGAGACCCAGGCTGCTAAGTCCAGAACCCACCGTCTCCGAGTGTGCTGGGAAGGGAGGGTGGCCTGCGTGTAAGAGGAGGGGCAGGGGCAGGTCTGGTTACCAGAGTTGGGGACTTCACATCCAGGGGTAGAGGGCCTGGTGTCTCCCAAGGTACTGAGAATTAGTACTTCTGGGACACCAAGTGCCTGGGATCTGGATTCCTAGGACACTGAGGAATTGAGGGCCTGGACTCCTGGGGCACTAAAAAGGCTGGAGCCTGGGCCCTGGGGTTCTGTAGGACTATGTGCATAGACTACTGGACTCAGAGAACCTAGGAAATCAGACTGCTACTGAGTTCCAGCAAGAATGAGGGCCTACCAGCCTGGGCAACATAGCCAGACACCGTTTCTACAAAAATTTAAAAAATTAGCCGAGCAAGGTGGCATTGCCTGTGGTCCCAGCTACTTGGGAGGCTGAGGCGGGAGGATCACTCGAGCCCAGAAGGTTGAGGCTGCAGTGAGCCAGGTAGCGCCACTGCACTCCATCCAGTGCCAGGGCAACAGAGTGAGATCCTGTCTCCAAAAAAAAAAAAAAAAAAAAAAAGGGAAGAATGGGGGCCTGACTCCTAGGTGTCCCAAAGTTCTGAGAGCTGGGATGTCTGAGTCCCTTAGGGAAGGGGGATGGGGAGGCTGGGAGCCCAGAGAACTTACCAGTCACAGCCTCATTCACAGATGGGGTCAGGGGCTGCTCTGGGGGAGGGAGAAATTGTCCCTGCAGAGACAAAAGCAAAAAGGAACCCAGGTGACTATCTGGCAGATTCCCCCGTTCTGTCTCGGATCTATAGGACATTTCGGTCAGGACCACCCCTCTCATCAGCCCCGAGTGCCCCCGGCAAGCCGCTGAGTCCCTACGGGACAGCACGGGGCCTCCTGAGAGCTGTGGCTCCCTGGCCTCACCTGCACCCCGCCAGCGTCCGGCTGCTGCTGCTGGCGGCGCCTCTGCTCTTCCAGAAGCTTCTTCACGGTTTGCGTTGGGCAGTGACTGCGCTCACCCCTGCTCACTGTGCGGGAGAGGGCGGGGGGAGAAGTCATCAAGGGTCCTTAAGTCACCTAAATGTGGCGGGGGTGGCGCGGGGGGAGTGGGTTTGAGCACCCTCCTCGCCCTCCCGAGCGGAAAAACTGGCACATAGATGCCGCCTGACTCCTCCAAAGCCATTAGAAGATTTGGGGTGGGGCATCCGCCTCCGCCGTTTCCTTCCTTTTGCTCCGCACTTTCCCTCTGACCCAACTTTCCACCAGCGTCGCGGAAAGTGAGGAAGGGGGAGGAGGGCACCCCTCTGCAGCAACCACCCAACTTCCGTAAAAAAATTCCACCCCCAGATATCCCAGTTTTGAAGTCAGCGGGTTGGTGGGGGTCGGACCCCAGGCATCACTCCCTAGACGCACATCCAGGTTCCCAACATTTTTTTGCCCTAGAACCTGACTCGGAAATCAGGAGTCCCCAGCGCTCCTCCTCGAGAAGTCAAAGGCATCACCCTGGGCCGGGAGCGGTGGCTCACGCCTGTAATCCCAACACTTTGGGAGGCCAAGGCGGTTGGATCACCTGAGGTCAGGAGTTCGAGACCATCCTGACCAACATGGCGAAACCCCGTCTCTACTAAAAATATAAAAACTGGCCGGGCGTGGTGGCGGGCGCCTGTAATTGCAGCTACTTGGGAGGCTGAGGCAGGGGAATCACTTGAACCCAGGAGGCGGAGGTTGAGGTTGCAGTGAGCAGAGATCGCGCCACTGCACTCCAGCCTGGGCGACAGAGAGAGACTCCATTTAAAAAAAAAAAAAAAAGTCCCATCCATACAGTCTCGCTTTCAGGCCCCAGGAGTCTGTACCCTCAGTTCGTTCCTCTCGAGGACCTGGGAGCCCCGGTTGCCAAACTCCTTCTCACGACCCAGAAAGACAACCCTCACCCTTGAGCCTGGGTTCCGGCGGAGGAAGGGTTAAGCGGGGATTGCTGGGGGCGGGGGCGGGAGGAGGCGGCTCGGAAACCGCCCGGACGCGGCGCAATGACGCCACGGCGCTCACGCAAGGGAATCTTCCATCCTCCCCTTCCCCCTAGGCCTGTGCCCCAGGTGTCCTGCTCCGAGGCGAGGTGCGCGGCCGAGCGTGGCGCTCGTGGAATCCCCGCGCAAGGGGAATTCCTGCTCAGCCCCGCACGGGTGGCGATCCGGAAATCCCAGGGCGGGGCAGAGGCAGGGTCACCGCCAGCGTAGACCCCTGAGGCCAGGCTCCGGACCCTTCCCCACCGAGACCCGCGCCGATTTTAAGCAACCACGCCCCCCAGCGCTCAGCCCAGTCCCTCCTTCTAGGGTTAGGAGTCTCGGCTGCCAGCAACCCTTAGCACCTCCAAGGACCCAGGGGTCCAACCTCCCAGCCCTTTCACCCTCGGGGCACCGCGATCCTAGGTCCCCAGACCCCTGCACCCCCAGGACCCAGAAGTCCAAGATCCCAGCCGCCCCTCCGTCACGATCCACGATCCCCTCCTCCTCCAAACACCTAGGACCCTCACTCTCGGGACACAGGACTGACGCTCCAGCTCCGTCCCTCAGGGCCTCGGGAGTCTTTCGATCCTCAGTCCCTCACTCTCTTAGCGGGCCGAGCGTGCCCTACCCGCACCCGTTACCTCGGGGATTCCTTGGCGTGGATTGCGGGCCCCCAGGGCCGCGGCCTCGGCGCTGCGCCAGCCTCGCTGTTTCCCCCGCGGAGCCGCCGCCGGGTCCCCGATCTTAGGTCCGGTACCCGCGAGTTTTTAAACTAGGGGTTCTGGCACCGCCCAGTCCTGGGCAGGGCCCGCCCACAAGCCTGGGAGTCCCCGGGTCGCGCTCCGGCGAACGCAGTCCCTGAATGGGCAGGGTGGACTTGGGAGGCGGACTACTAGGTCCCTGGGGAAGGAGGGAGCTGGGGTCCAGATCTTTGGTCTGAAGGAGCCTAGGGTACTGGGCTCCAAGAGGAGGGGGATACTGGGGGGCCTGGATTTCTTTTCTAGTGATTCTCTCGCCTCAGCCTCCCGAGTAGCTGACACTACAGGCGCCGGACACCACGCCTGACTAATTTTTGTATTTTTAGGACAGACGGGGTTTCACCATTTGGCCAGGCTGGTCTCGAACTCCTGACCTCAGGTGACCCACCTGCCTTGACCTCCCAAAGTGCTGGGATTACAGGCTTGAGCCGTGGTGCCTGGTTGGGGCCTGGATTTCTGAGTCTGTCCAAGGGGGTGCTGGAGGCTTTGTCTCCTGGGTCCTGCCCATGGAGGTAGGGGTAGGAGTGGGAATGGAGATAGGGGTGGGGGCAGGGAGAATATTACTGGGTCCAGAGGGAGGGGAGGACTGGGGGTCTAGACTCCCAGAGAAAGGGCCTGTGGGTAAGGGTATAGGGTGTGGCTCAATTTCTTCCTCTCCCCTACATCACCCTTTTCAGAGGTCTGGTTTCATTTACTCATCCATCATTTAAAATAATTCATTGCAGCAGAGGAGGCATTTTGCTGGGTACTGTGAACTAAGTAGACAGGAATTCCCAGCCCTGGAGCTGACATTCCAGTGGGAGGCCACTGTCAGTTTCACTTGGTGACCTTTCACAGCACTGACCACGTTGGCCCTATTTCTCCCCTGCTTGTTTGCTTGCTTGCTTTTCTTTTCTTATTCTTTTTCTTTTTCTTTCTTGTTTTGGAGACAGGGCCTCACTCTGTCACCTAGGCTGGACTGCAGTGGCAAAGTGGCGAGATCTCAGCTCAGTGCAACCTCCACCTGCTTCAGTCTCCCAAGTAGCTGGGATTACAGGAGCCTGACACCATGCCTGGGTAATTTTTGTATTTTTGTAGAGATGGGGTTTCACCATGTTGGCTTGAACTCCTGACCTCAGGTGATCCTCCTGCCTTGGCCTGCCAAAGTGCTGGGATTACAGGCATGAGCCACCACGGTGGTCTCTCCCCTGCTTTCAAGATGCCAAGCTCTCCGGTGTCCCCTTACTCCCTCTTTCTCCATTTCCCTGGCAGAGTTCCTCCTCTTCCCCCATTCAGTGTGTGTTGGGATGGAGGCAGAATCCTGTCTGCACTCACTTCCTTGGTGATCTCACCCAGTCTTGTGGCTTTAAGTAGCATCCATAAGCCATCAACCCCCAAATTTACATCTCCAGACCAGCCTTATCCCCTGAACTCCTAAATGCAGTGAGGTCATTCAGCATCTCCACAGGGAGATTATCAGGCATTTCCAACTCCGTGTGCCCAAACCTCGTCACTTTCCCCGCAAACCCACTTCCCCACCTTTCATCTCTGCCAGCAGACACTCCCATCTTCTCAGCTTTTCACGCCAGAAGGCTTGGCTGTCTAGGATCCCTCTCAAACACACCCACATCCATTTCATCAGCAAATTTTGTTGGCCGTACCTCCAAAATATTTCCAGATCTCCCTAGCCTGCACCGCTGGCCACCTGTCATTCCCACTTGGCCAGGCCAGCAGCCTCCCTGGTCTCTCTGACCCTCCCCCTGAGTCAGTTCACCAAAGGCAATAACGGAGACACCCCCTCAACAGACACAGGAAGCAGATGGCCTTGACACCAGCAGGGTGACATCCGCTATTGCTACTTCTCTGCTCCCCCACAGTTCCTCGGGACTTCTCTGGACCACAGTCCTCTACCAGACCCCTGCCAGACCCCAGCCCACCATGATCCATCCGGGTCACATCCTCTTCCTGCTTTTGCTCCCAGGTGAAGCCAGTGGTTACAGGGGATGGTAGGCAGAGTGTTTGTGAGATGGGTGCTTGGGTGACGTCTATAGGGACGGGTGCTGAAAGTGGGGTTCTTTTCCCTGCACCCCTTCCCTTCTGGGAGATCCATTTGGCTTCAGAGCCTGGGTCCTTGGGGGCGGGAGGAGGTGAGGCAGGGAGTTCTGGAGGGGCTGCCTGTTAGCATCCCCTTCTCGTGGCTGGGTCTCTGCTGCCAATTCCAATTTCTTGTCACTCTCCATGTCTCTGGGAGTCCCCTTCCCATGTGGCCCTGTTCCATCTCTCCAACATGGAGATTACTTCTCAGGACACTACCTTTCCTTCCGTACACCATATTTTTTGGTTTGTTTGTTTTGAGATGGGGTCTTGCTCTGTTGTCCAAGCTGGAGTGCAGTGGCGCAATCATGGCTTACTGCAGTCTTGACTTCCTGGGCTCAGGTGATCCTCCCACCTCAGCCTCCCGAGTAACTGGGATTACAGGTGCGAACCAACACCTTCAGCTAATTTTTGTATTTCTTGCAGAGATGGGGGTCTCACTATGTTGTCTAGGCTGGTCTCGAACTCCTGGGCTCAAGTGATCTTTCTGCCTCCGCCTCCCAAAGTGCTAGGATGACAGGCATAAGCCACCGCGACGGACTGAGCATTCTGTTCTGTGGACCTTCTCTCCATCCTCATCTACCTTCTTTCTCTTTCCACAGTGGCTGCAGCTCAGACGACCCCAGGTGAGAGATCACTCCTTGCTTTTTACCCTGGCACTTCAGGTGTCACTTCCATCCCAGAAGCTTGGCCAGAGGCTCCCAGAACACCCCAGTGGCTCTCCAGGTCACCATCCCACCTCCCGTCCCCAAATCAGACAATCCGTGTCCTTCTCCAAGTCCCAGAATCGGCGACCCCCAGCCTCTGTTCAGGAGTCCCCCGTGTGCCCGCTGCACAGCCCCGAGGGTCCTGGGACACCCAGCCTCTCCGCATCTCTATCTCCTGTTTCATTCCCCAAGCGCAACTCTAGGGAACCTGGGACCCACCCCTCACAGGGGACTTCCTGTCTCCCTGTGACCAAAGCATAGCCCCAGGACGCAGAGCCTGACTGTCTCCCTGTTCCGGCCCCCGCTCTCCAGGCTCCTGTTCCGGATGTGGGTCCCTCTCTCTGCCGCTCCTGGCAGGCCTCGTGGCAGCGGATGCGGTGGCGTCGCTGCTCATCGTGGGGGCGGTGTTCCTGTGCGCACGCCCACGCCGCAGCCCCGCCCAAGGTAAGGGCAGGGATGGGCGGGGCCTGGAGGGTGCATGGTGTCCCTAGGGAGGGGGTCCCAGGGAGGGGGCCCTTGGGGAAGCCCTGGAGGAGGTGCTGGGGAAACCCTGGAGGAGGTGCCCGGGGGAACCCCTGAGGAAACCCCTGAAGCAGGGGGTCCCCAGGGAAGTGGAGATGTGGGTGGTCAGGCTTCATGCTTTCTTTCCCTACCCCCAGAAGATGGCAAAGTCTACATCAACATGCCGGGCAGGGGCTGACCCTCCTGCACCTTGGACCTTTGACTTCCGACCCTCTCATCCTGGATGATGTGTGGTGCCACAGGAACGCCCCCCCCGCCCCACCTTTTGGATTGTAATAAAACAATTGAAACACCTGTAGTCCTATTCTTCCTCAAAGAACCCCAGCGTTCCCAAAGCCTCCCTCCCATGAACTGTTTCTGGATCCAAGGCCCCCTCGGGACCCCCACATGTCCCCCATCCCATCAGCCTAAGGATCTGGCATAATGTTTTTGTGCTTCATGTTTATTTGAGGGCAGTATTGGGGAGAGGTCTGGTCTCTCAGGGACGGTACTCTGTGGTTCTGTATCACGGTAGGAGTTGGAATGAGGTGCGGGGTGGGCTTCAGGAATGGCTGGATCCAGGTATCAGGTTGCTGACTGTCATGATTCGGGCTCATTTGTAATATGGCCTCTGTGTGTTGAGGTCGCTGTAGACATCCGACCTCTGACCCTGGAGCTCCTAAAAGGATGGGGACCATCAGTGGAAGGGACCCACCAAATAAAATCCAGCCTTCAGCCTTCTCCCAGTGGCCTACAAGGCCCTGGCAGCTTCTTCAGCTTTATAGCCATGGAAGAGATCTGGGTTTTATTCAAGCGCGTTCAATGTTCCCCCCTTCTCCTCTGCCTCATCAGTGCGCCCTGGCCTCAGGGCCCCTGCATGTGCTGTTCCCTCCACCTGAAACTCTGTTCCCCTAGATCTCCTCTCCAAGTCTCAGTTCACGTCACCTCCTCAGAGAGGCATTTCTCAATTTCCCCTCTGTAGTTTCTTCCCCCCACACTCCAGTCACTGTCACAAAAGCCTGTTTACTTCCTTTATTGCGCCTCCCAAAATTATTGTATTAGTTCATTTGCTTCAAGTTTATCTTAACTATGACATAAACTCTGTCACTGTGTCCCCAGCATCGAGCACTTATAGGTGCTGGACACGTCCACAGAGGGAATGAATACATGAATACAAAGCGTAACGCTTTGCCCTAAAATTTCACTGCCACCAGTAACTGGAAAGGCCCCTCGGTCTTCTGGATATCACAGAGCCAAACCTGAGATTCTTAGACTTCACAAAGAAACTTTATCCACAAGTGAGGTGAATAGGCAAAGCTGGTTGCAGATAATACATCAGACTCCACACAGCGGGGTTCACACTTGGGGTGGGGAGAGGATCTATGTGGCCCCCAGGGGCAAGCCTCACACAGAAACCCTAAAATTATATATAATGACTAGTCTGGGCATGCATTTTCAGGGGAGAGGTCTTAGAGGATCTCATGACCCCCTAAAGGGTTAAAAAGGAACATTGACAGAGAGGAGGATAGATGACTAGATTCTCTTGTATACACCATAGTTTTTAAAAAGAGTTTCAGCCAGGCATGGTGACTCATGCCTATAATCCCAGCACTTTGGGAGACCGAGGTAACAGGATCTCTTGAGCCCAGGAGTTTGAGACCAGCCTGGGCAACATAGTGAGAACCTATCTCTACTTTATTTATTTATTTATTTTATTTTATTTTATTTTATTTTTTTGAGACAGAGTCTCGCTCTGTTCCCCGGCTGGAGTGCAGTGGCGCGATCTCGGCTCACAGCAAGCTCCGCCTCCCAGGTTCACGCCATTCTCCTGCCTCAGCCTCCCAAGTAGCTGGGACTACAGGCGCCCGTCACCGCGCCCGGCTAATTTTTTGTATTTTTTGTAGAGACGGGGTTTCACCGTGGTCTCGATCTCCTGACCTTGTGATCCGCCCGCCTCGGCCTCCCAAAGTGCTGGGATTACAGGCGTGAGCCACCGCGCCCGGCCCCTATCTCTACTTTAAAAAATAAATAAATAAATAAGGTTGGGTGCGGTGGCTCATGCCTATAATCCTAGCACTTTGGGAGGCCAAGGTGGGCAGATCACGAGGTCAGGAGATTGAGACCAGCCTGGCCAACATAGTGAAACCCCATCTCTACTAAAAATACAAAAATTAGCTGGGTGTGGTGGCATGTGCCTGTGGTTCCAGCTACTCGAGAGGCTGAGGCAGGAGAATCGATTGAACCTGGGAGGTGGAGGTTGCAGTGAGCTGAGACAACGCCATTGCACTCCAGCCTGGGTTACAGAGTGAGACTCCATCTCAAGAAAAAAAAAAAAAAAATTAAAGAAAAGAAAGAACGAAGAGCTTCAAGAATACGCAACCAGCACGTTTGCTTGTGCCTGTAATCCCAAGATTTTTGGAGGCTGAGCTGGGAGGATCACTTGAGACCAGGAGTTTGAGACCAGCCGGGGCAACATAGTGAGACCCCTCTTTTCTTTTCTTTTTTTTTTTTCTTTTTGAGACGGAGTCTCACTGTCTCCCAGGCTGGAGTGCAGTGGCATAATCTCGGCTCACTGCAACCTCCAACCCCCGGATTCAAGCGATTCTCTTGCCTCAGCCTCCCAAGAAGCTAGAATTACAGGTGCCTGACACCATGCCTGGCTAATTTTTGTATTTTTAGTAGAGATGGGATTTCACCATCTTGGCCAGGCTGGTCTTGAACTCCTGACCTCGTGATCCACCTGCCTCAGCCTCCCAAAGTGCTGGGATTACAGGTGTGCGTCACCATGCCTGGCCAAAAAAACTTTTTTTAAATTATAAAAAACACTTACACTGCTCTCAGATTATATACACAATTCTGTATTTTTTGTGTGGATTTTTCTGAGGATTCTAGATTTTCTTAGTTTCTCAAAGGGATGCAGGGTCCTCAAACCCCAAAAAGAAATTGTAGGACTCCTCCCTTTAGAGTTACCAAGGTAGGGCTGAATGATATTCTCTGCCCTACTGAGAGCATCTCCCAGAAATCAGTCGTCCTAGGGCTGGGTTTCTTCCAGCAAATTCCTGGCCTGACTTCTGGCAAGGTCTGTGCTTGCCCGTACAAAGGTAAAGACACCCTTTTTTTTTTTTTTTTTTTTTTTTTTCAGACAGAGTTTCCCCCTTGTTGCCCAGGCTGGAGTGCAATTGCGTGATCTTGGCTCACTGCAACCTCCGCCTCCCGGGTCAAAGGATTCTCCTGCCTCAGCCTCCCAAGTATCTGGGATTACAGGCATGTGTTACCACGCCCAGCTAATTTTGTATTTTTAGTAGAGACAGGGTCTCACTATGTTGGTCTCGAACTCCTGACCTCAAGTGATCCACCCGCCTCAGCCTCCCAAAGTGCTGGGATTACAGGCTTGAGTCACTGTGCCCAGCCCCTCTTCACACATTTTAAGTTGACCATAAGCTTGTCAGTTTTGGACAGATGTCCCATGTGCCCTCAAGGTTTGGGGGTGCTTCAGGGAGAGTGGCTTTGAAGTCCCTCTGATGGCATGAAGGAGTATTGGGCAGATATCCCCAGACAGGAGTGAAATGTGAGGAGGACAGTCTGGTTTTCTCACCTGATAAGGCGACTCCGTCTCAGTGATACGCTGTTTCCGGGTCGCTGCTGGAGGTGAGGGGTGTTGTGAGGTGCAGACACAGGCAGAGTGGTGAGTTGAGCGTGTTTTGTCATTTCCAAATCAGCACCTCCATTACCATCCCTTTGGGTGTCTGAGATCTGGGAGCTTACCCAGCTGCCCACCCCCATCTAGGCAAGTCCTCAGGATGTCCCCCGCTAGCCCCACTCACCCTCCGCAGCCCCTCGCCCCCGAGGGACCAGCCGGCCCAGGAAGTACACAGCCAGGGCGATGAGCACTGTCAGCACCAAGTCCCCCAGCACGATCCCTGCCAGCACGCCCGGGCTCACCGTAGAGCAACTGCAATCTGCAGCACAGGGGTCGGGGAAGTCAGTGTGCGCTGGGAACTGTGGGGGGGGTCAGAGGCGGGGAGGTTTGGAAAGGGTGAGGGAGGGACGGAGACAAGGAGGTCTTTGGGAGGAAGGGAGAGGGGACCGCTGGGTCTAGGCCTACCGCTCTGGGCCTGGGCCTGGACAGGACGGAGACCTAAGGAGGAAAAAGAAGGTAAACTGAGGCACAGAGTTATGATGGGGGTCGAGGAGGCAAGTTTAGAAGCTGGGGAGGGTGGATCCTGACAACAGCCAGGAGGTTAGCAAGGGGGAGAGTGTGTCTGGCGGGACTCAGGGGGCTGGCGTCTGGGCCACTGGACTATGTGTGTTACCTCTGCACAATGTGTCCTGTGGCAACACCCTTAGATGTCTCTTCCCCGCTGCTTGTAGCGGACGACGAAACTTGGGAGCTCCGGCTCTGGGAGAAACCCCCAGGCTTTGGGAGGCTGGGGACCTGCTCCCATCCCAACACCCACTTTTCGTTCTCTCGTTTCACCCCGCTCCCTGCCCTGCCCCAAGCTGAGCCCAGGGACCCGGGAGGCAGGTGCGGAAGCCCCCAACTCACCACCTACAGCCAGCAGGAGAGGCAGGAGCAGGAGCCTGCTGCAGGGTTCAAGGCCCCCCATGAAGCCGGATGCTGCTGGACACCACAGTGTAAGGGCCCGTGGGATGTGGCGCAGCGTCCAAGCAAGTGAAGGAGGAAGTCTGAGGCGGGTGGTGGCAAGAGGGAGGAGGGGACAGGGGAGGAGAGACAGAAACAACACCCAAGAAAGAATCAGGCCCAGACACCCAGGGGCCATGCCACAGCCCCCCAACAACTGGACGTGAAGGGCAAGGGGTACACGAGGTACAAACTTCATTTCCATCCCCATCAGGGGTCAGACATCGTCTTAACAGGAGGGTCAGTGTCATGACCTTCCTCTGGCTGATTGAAACCAGCTCTGCCTCTACCTGGCTGGGCAACCTCGAGCAAGTCACTCCATCTTTTTTTTTTTTTTTTTTTGAGATGCAGTTTTCCTCTCTTTGCCTAGGCTGGAGTGCAATGGCACGGTCTCGGCTCACTGCAAGCTCTGCCTCCCGGGTTCAAGTGATTCTCCTGCCTCAGCCTCCCAAGTAGCTGTGATTATAGGCGTCTGCCACCACGCCCAGCTAATTTATATATACATAAATTTTATTTATTTTTTTTTTAAGTAGAGACAGGGTTTCACCATGTTGCCCAGCTGGTCTCAAACTCCTGACCTCAGGTGATCCACCCACCTCGGCATCCCAAAGTGCTAGGATTGCAAGTGTGAGCCACAGCACCCAGCCCCAACCTTCCTGAGCCTCAGTTTCTTCATCTGTAAAACTGGGAGTAAAACGGGACCTACTTTTTACACTTGTGGGGATTAAATGAATTAAACTTCCTAGAACAGGGTCTGACACTCATTAGTTTTTTTAAAGCATCAGCTATGATGATTATCATTTAATCATCAGAACCTTGTGCTGTTTAAAGGATATTAAAAGAGCCATCAGCATGTGGGCACTAATGACATGGCAGGCACTCTGTCCCAAGCATTAAATCATTCAGTCCCCGCAATGCCCTTCTGGGGCACATGCTGTTATCATCCCCATTGTTCAGAGAGGTAGAGACACTTGCCTAAGGCTGCACAGCAAATCAAGGTGGAAATGGAACCCAAGACCCAAAAGCGGGTTTTTGACTAGGGGAGAGTTGGGGTAGGGGGGAAAGATGAAAGATGGGAAAGGAGAAAACAGCGGCAAAGCTGAGAAAGAAGGTGAGAGGAAGGCAGTGGCACAGACACAGAGGCGTGGCTGGCGGCTTGGGGAGAGGCAGGTGGCTGGCTCTCCTGCTGAATGAGGAAGTGGCTCGGAGCAAGGCCCGAGGGAGGCCACCCCAAGGAGACGGGGACTTCTAGCCCCCAGCTGGAGCCTGGGGCTGGGGCAGGAGGAACCTGAGGTTAGGGTGCTGGGAGATGAGACAGCTGCAGGAAGCCTCCCTCCCCCATCCACACGTCACATCCACCGCTCCTTGGGCCTGGGACCAGGAGAAAAAAGGGGAAACTGGATTCTGGTCACAGGGCGGATGCCCAGTGGCCCATGGGGGAGGGGAGGGGAGGATATTTGGAGCCTGGAGGAGGGTCAGGTCCCAGCTCAGGCCACAGTCACCACTGTTCAGGCCTGTCCGAGTCCCGTCCCTGAAAAACCCAAGCCTCTCCCATTGTGTCCAGAGCGAGCATGGAGGGAACAGACCCTGTACGTCCTCCCGGGCACACCAGGCCACCCAAGGTGATGGAGCAGAGTGGGCGAGGGGGCAGTCGGAGACCAGAGCAGGGCTCTGAGCCAAGAGGGCCCTGACCTGACTCAGGGGTTCACGGTTCCCTCCGGCTGCAGGTGCGGAGCAGACTGTGGAGGCAGGGACTGGAGCAGGGAGGCCAGGCTGCTGGGATATTTGTGAGGATATTGTGAGGTCTATTAGCATAACGCCTGGTTGAGTTCAAAACCAGCCTGGCCAACATGGTGAAACCCCGTCTCTACTAAAAATACAAAAATTAGGCTGGTCACGGTGGCTCACGCTTGTAATCCCAGCACTTTGGGAGGCTGAGGCAGGCGGATCACGAGGTCAGGAGATCGAGACCATCCTGGCTAACACGGTGAAACCCCATCTCTACTGAAAATACAAAAAATTAGCTGGGTGTGGTGGTGGGTGCCTGTAGTCCCAGCTACTCAGGAGGCTGAGTCAAAACAATAGCTTACACCCGGGAGGCGGAGGTTACAGTGAGCTGAGATTGCGCCACTGCACTCCAGCCTGAGCGACAGAGCAAGACGCTGTCTCAAAATAATAATAATGACGATAATAATAACATTAATAATAAAGGGCCAGGAGCGGTGGATCACAACTGTAATCCAATACTTTGGGAGACCGAGGTGGGCGGATCACCTGAGGTTAGCAGTTCAAGACCAGCCTGACCAATATCGAGAAACCCCATCTCTACTAAAAAATACAAAATTAGCCTGGCGTGGTGGCACATGCCTGTAATTCCAGCTACTCAGGAGGCTGAGGCAGGAGAATCGCTTGAACAATAGCTTGAACCTGGGAGGCGGAGGTTGCAGTGAGCAGAGATCGTGCCATTGCACTCCAGCCTGGGCAACAAGAGCGAAACTCAGTCTCAAAATAAATAAATAAATAAACAATAATAAACTTTCACTCCTGCTCTAAAACTTACCTTGGTTTCTCACTCTGCCTTATGCCCCTTGGTCAAATTCATTTTTGAAGGCCGGCACAGTGGCTCACGCCTGTAATTCCAGCACTCTGGGAGGCCGAGGTGGGCAGATCACGAGGTCAGGAGATGGAGACCATCCTGGCTAATACGGTGAAACCTCATCTCAACTAAAACTACAAAAAATTAGCCAGGCGTGGTGGTAGGCACCTGTAATCCCAGCTACCTGGGAGGCTGAGGCAGGAAAATGGCATGAACCCAGGAGGCAGAGCTTGCATGAACCAAGATCACGCCACTGCACACTCCAGCCTGGATGACAGAGTCAGACTCCGTCTCAAAAAAAAAAAAATTCATTTTTGAGGAGGCAAAGATTGAGGTTGCTACAGACCCCTATGGATTCACTGCTGCGAACACACTTCAGTACTGTGCGACTTGGATATGTTCCACTGCTAAAAGTCTCGAGTCCTGGGCTCACTTTGATAAAAATCCTCCCTCGGCCAGGTGCAGTGGCTCACGCCTGTAATCCCAGCACTTTGGGAGGCCAAGGCAGGCGGATCACCTGAGGTCAGGAGTTCAAGACCAGCCTGGCCAACAATGGTGAAACCCTGTCTCTACTAAAAATACAAAAATTAGCTGGACATGGTGGCAGGCGCCTGTAATCCCAGCTACTCGGGAGGCTGAGGCAGGAGAATTGCTTGAATCCGGGAGGCAGAGGTTGCAGTGAGCCGAGATCGCGCCATTGCACTCCAGCCTGGATGACAAGAGTGAGATTTTGTCTCAAAAAAAAAAAAAAAAAAAATCCTCCCTCAATCCTTGAGCATCAGCCTCCTAGTCTCATCTTCCCCACTTCAGTCAGGCCTGGGCTGTCCCCAGAAGATATTCCCCAAGCACCATCCAGTCACACAGATGTGGCCATAGGGGCTGGAGTCAGGGTCCTAGAGCCCCACCTTTAGTTGCTGAGATGTGGGAAAGTCCAAGGGGTCCCCATGGAGTGGACTCGGTGGTAGCAGACATCTCTGGGCTATGTGGGCTCTTTACTAACCAGAAGTGCAGTATTTCGACGTTTTAGCAACCAATACAACTGTGCTGATGCAGACCACAGGTGGCAGGTCTGGGCTGGCCTCTGGGCTACAGGACGGATAAAACTCTCTCTTTGACTGGACATAGTAGTTCACACCTGTAATCCCAGCACTTTGGGAGACTGAGGAGAGTGGATCACTTGAGGTCAGGAGGTTGAGAGCAGCCTGGCCAACATGGTGAAACTCCGTCCTTACTAAAAAATACAAAAATTAGCCAGCCATGGTGGTACACGTCTGTAATTCCAGCTACTCAGGAGGCTGAGGCAGGAGAATCGCTTGAACCTGGGAGGCAGAGGTTGCAGTGAGCTGAGATCGCATCACTGCGCTCAAGCCTGGGCAACAGAACAAGACTCCGTCTCAAAATAAAACCAAATGAAATAAAAAACCCTCCCTCTTTGGATGAAGAAAGAAGCTGAGATTCAGGGCACCAAGCGACGAGGCGCTGCCCCGAGACAGTGCCAGACTCCTGGAAGCTGAGCTGAGGGCCTCCACACACGAGCAAGAGATGAGTGTCTCAGCCTCTCCAGGCAGCAGGCCAAGAGCTGGGGAAGCCGGCGCTGACTTTCCCAGAAACCAGGCAGTGTGTCGGCCTGTGACCAGCTCACTTCTGTGGAAGCTACAGTCCCTCCCCACTCTCCAGCTTCCACACTGGCCCCTCCACAACCTGTCCTCCTCAAAGCAGCTGGACGCTTTATAAAACATCAGATTAATAGAGACCAAGGCAGAAGGATCACTTGAGGCTAGGAGTTCAAAACCAGCCTGGCAACATAACAAGACCCTGTCTCTAATTCTTTTATTTATTTATTTTTTTTTGAGACGGAGTTTCACTCTTGTTGCCCAGGCTGGAGTGCAGTGGCGCGATCTCTGCTCACTGCAACCTCTACCTCCCGGGTTCAAGCAATTCTCCTGCCTCAGCCTCCCAAGTAGCTGGGGTTACAGGCATGCACCTCCATGCCTGGCTAATTTTGTATTTTTAGTAGAGACAGGGTTTCTCCATGTTGGTCAGGCTGGTCTCGAACTTGCAACCTCAGATGATCCGCCTGCCTCGGCCTCCCAAAGTACTGCGATTACAGGCATGAGCCACCGTTCACAGCTCTAACTCTATTTTTAAAAATAGGCCAGGCATGGTGGCTCATGCCTGTCATGCCAACACTTTGGGACACCAAGGCAGGCATATTACTTAACCTCGGGATTTCAAGACCAGCCTGGGGGCCAGGCGTGACGGCTCAAGCCTGTAAATCCCAGCACTTTGGGAAGCCAAGGCAGGTGAATTGCTTGAGCCCAGAAGTTCGAGACCAGCCTGAGCAACAGGGCAAAATCCCATCTCTTCAAAAAATACAAAAGTTAGCCCAGCATAGTGGCACCCACCTGTAGTCCTAGCTACTCGGGAGGCTAAGGTGGAAGGTTCACCTGAGCCTGGGGAGGCAGAAGCTACAGTGAGCTTTGATTGCGCCACGGCAGTCCAACCTGGGCCACAGAGTGAGACCCTGTCTCAAAAGAGAAAAAAATTAATTAATTAATTAATTAAATTTAAAAAGCAGACAAATAGCCTAATTTTTTAAATGGCCAAAAGATTTGAACAGACACTTCACTCAAGACGAGACGTGAAGGCCGGGCGTGATGGTTCACTCCTATAATCCCAGCACTTTGGGAGGCCAAGGTGGGCAGATCACCTGAGGTAAGGAGTCCGAGACCAGCTTGGCAAATATGGTGAAAGCATATCTCTATTAAAAGCACAAAAATTATCTGGGTGCGGTGGCAGGTTCCTGCAATTTTGTCTACTCTGGAAGCTGAAGCAGGAGAATCCCTTGAATCCAGGAGACAGAGGTTACAGTGAGCCAAGATTGCACCGCTGCGCTCCAGCCTGGGCGACAGAGCAAGACTCCATTTAAAAAAAAAAAAAGAAGAAGAAGAGGCCAGCGCAGTGGCTCACGCCTGTAATCCCAGCATTTTGGGAGGCCAAGGCGGGCAGATCACCTGAGATCAGTTCAAGACCAGTATGACCAACATGGTGGAACCCCATCTCTACTAAAAATACAGAAATTAGCCAAGCACGGTGGCAGGCATCTGTAATCCCAGCTACCTGGGAGGCTGAGGCAGGAGAATCGCTTGAACCCGGGAGGGAGAGGTTGTAGTGAACCAAGATTGCGCCATTGCACTCCAGCCTGGATGACAAAAGTGAGACTCCATCTCAAAAAGAGAAAAAAAAAAAAGAAGAAGAAGAAGAGATGTGAATGGCCAGGAAGCCTGTGAAAAAGTGCTCAACACTATTAGTCATTAGGGAAATACAAACGAAACCTCAATGAAATGTCACTGCACACCCACTCAAATGACTAAAATTAAAAAGACTGACCCTATCGAGTGTCAGCAGAAATGTGGAGCAGTTGGAAATCTCAGACATTGCCGGTGGAAATGCAAAATAGAGCAACTGCTTTGGAAAATAGTTGGTTGTTTCCTTTAAACATTCTGCAGTAGCTCACACCTGTCATCCCAGTGCCTCAGGGGACTAAGGTGAGAGGATCACCTGAGGCCAGAAGTTCAAGATCAGCCTGAGCAACATAGCAAGATACCATATTACAAAAATTGTTCTTTTTTTTTTTTGAGACAAAGTCGCATTCTGTCACCCAGGCTGGAGAGTAGTGGCACTATCTCAGCTCACTGCAACCTCCGCCTCCTGGGTTCAAGCAATTTTCATGCCTCAGCCTCCTGAGTAGCTGGAATTACAGGCGCCCACCACCACACCCAGCTAATTTTTTTGTATTTTTAGTAGAGGCGGGCTTTCACCATGTTGGTCTGGCTGGTCTCAAATTCCTGATCTCTGGTGAACCACCCTCAGCCCCCCAAAGTGCTGGGATTACAGGCATGAGCCATTCGCTGTCCTAATTTTTCTATTTTTCATACAGATGGGCTTTCACCATGTTGGTCAGGCTGATTTCGAACTCCTGACCTCAAGTGATCCACCCACCTCAGCCTCACAAAATGTTGAGATTATAGGCGTGAGCCACCATGCCCGGCCCAATTTTTTTTTTTTTTTTTTTTTTTTTGAGATGGAGTCTCGCTCTGTCACCCAGGCTGGAGTGCAGTGGCTCGATCTCAGTTCACTGTGGCCTCCACGTCCCAGATTCAAGTGATTCTCCTGCCTCAGCCTCTGGAGTAGCTGGGATTACAGGCATAAGCCATCATTTTTGTATTTTTTTGTTTTTTTTTGTATTTTTGTATTTTATACAAATACAAAAAAGCTAATTTTTGTATTTTTTTTAGTAGGGACAGGGTTTCGCCATGTTGGCCAGGCTGGTCTCACACTCCTGGCCTCAAACGATCCTCCCACCTTGGCCTCCTAAATTTCTGAGATTACAGGCATGAGCCACCATGCCTGGCCCCCAAAATTGTTTTAAATTAGCTAGGCATGGTGGAGCACACTTGTGGTCCCAGCTCCTCAGGAGGCTGAAGCAAGAAGATTGCCTGAATCCAGAGATTGGAGGTTGCAGTGAGCTATCATGGCACCACTGTCCTCCAGCCTGGGTGACAGAAGGAGACCCTGTCTCAAGAGAAAGAAAAAAGGAGGAAAGAAGGGAGGGAGACAGAGAGAGAGAGAGAGACAGAAGGAAAGAAAAGAAAAAAGAAAGAAAGAGAGACAAAAAGAAAGAAAAGAAAAAAACAGAAAAAGAAAAGAAAAGAGGCTCGGCACGGTGGCTCACGCCTGTAATCCCAGCACTTTGGGAGGCTGAGGCGGGTGAATCACGAGGTCAAGAGATCGAGATCATCCTGGCTAACACAGTGAAACCCTGTCTCTACTAAAAATACAAAACAATTAGCCGGGCATGGTGGTGGGCACCTGTAGTCCCAGTACTTGGGAGGCTGAGGCAGGAGAATGGCGTGAACCCGGGAGGCAGAGCTTGCCGTGAGCCGAGATTGTGCCACTGCACTCCAGCCTGGATGGCAGACTGAGATTCTGTCTCAAAAAAAAAAAAAAAAAGAAGGAGATGTGTGATGTGTTCAACGATATTAGGGAACCCACTGAATCTCTAGGACGGCCAAGAAATCAGTCCCAGAGCTACACAGATCAGATCCTACTCCTGCCATGGGGAGCAAACGCCTCAGCTCCACCTGGGACCTTCTGTGAAGACCTTATTTGCATCACACACTGGGGGAAGTTCGACAGTTTCTAAGAAATTTAAACATATACACACCATGCAACCCAACACTCCCACTCCTAGGCATTTACCAAAGAGAAGTGAAAACGTGAGTGTGTACAAGAACTAGTACAATATATGAATAGTGGCTTTGTTCATAATTGCCCCAAACTGGAAACAACCGAATGTTCTTCAGTGGATGAATGGATAAACAAGCTGTGGTAATCGACATGGTGGGCTACTACTCAGCAATAAAAAGGAATGAACTATTTTTACTTATTTTCTTATTGGAGACAGGGTCTTGCTCTGTTACCCAGGCTGGAGTGCGGTGGTACAATCATGGCTCACTACAGCATCAACTTATTGGGCTCAAGTGATCCTCCCACTTCAGCCTCCCAAGTAGCTGGGACTATAGGTGCGCACCACCACGCCCAGCTAATTTTTATATTTTTCGTAGCGATGATGTTTCGCTATGTTGCCCAGGCTGGTCTTGAATTCCTGGCCTCAAGCGATCCTCCTGCCTCATTCTCCCAAAGCCCTGGAATTACAGATGTGAGTCACTGCACCTGGCCCCACCAATATTTTTTTCTTCCTTTCTTCTTCTATAGATGTGAGCCACCATGTCTGGAATTTTTTTTTTTTTTTTTTTTTTTTTTTTGAGATGGAGTTTTGCTCTCGTCACCCAGGCTGGAGTGCAATGGTGCAATCTTGGTTCACTGTAACCTCTGCCTCCTGGGTTCAAGCGATTCTCCTTCTTCAGCTTCCTGGGTAGCTGGGATTACAGGCATGCGCCACCACGCCCAGCTAATTTTTGTATTTTTAGTAGAGACAGGGTTTCATCATATTGGTCAGGCTGGTCTCTAATTCCTGACCTCAGGTGATTTGCCGGCCTCGGCCTCCCAAAGTGCTGAGATTACAGGCATGAGCCACCGTGCCCGGCATTCTAATTTTTATTTTTATTTTTTTAGAGATGTGGTCTCCCTCTGCCACCGAGGCTGTAGTGTAGTAGCAGGAACATAGTTCACTGCAGCCTCGACTTCCCAGGCTTAAACAATTCTCCCACCTCAGCCCTGCAAGTAGCAGAGACTACCGGCAGGCACCACCATGCCGGCTAATTTTTAAAATTTTTTTGTAGAGATAGTGTTTCACCACCTTGCCCAGGCTGGTCTCAAACTCCTGAGCTCAGGCAATCCACTGGGATTACAGGTGTGAGCCCCCTTGCTCGGCCACCCCTTCCTCTATTGAAACAGAATTTGTAATTGGGCATCAGATTCCCTAGCCAAGACTGTCTCTCATCCTCTTTGGAGCCTGGTGGGGCCATGTATCTGTTTTCTGGCCAATGGAACGTGGGAAGAAATGATGCGGGCAACTTCTAGATTGTGTCCCTGAAGTCAAAGAGTATGCTCTCTCCTTTTCTGCTCTTCCTGCTGGCTGGAATGTGGCCCTTATTCTGGCTGTGGGCACCCACTTTCACCACAACAGCTAACATTTTAAAGGCTTTTTAAGTAGAATCCAAGAAATGCTTGATGGTTTCATCAATTGTGGTTCATCCATAACATAAATGCAGTCATGGCCAGGCATGGTGGCTCATGCCTATAATCCTAGCACTTTGTGGGGCTGAATCGGGAACCCCAATTGTGGCCAGGAGATCGAGATCAGTCTGGGCAACATAGCAAGACCCTGTCTACGAAACAAACAAACAAACAAACAAACACAGTAGCCGAGTGTGGTGCTGCATGCTGGTAGTTCCAGCTACGTGGGAGGCTGAGATGGGAGGATCACTTGAGGCCAGCGGGTTGAGGCTACAGTGAGTCATGATTTGATTGGGCCATTGCACTCCAGCCTGGGCAACAAGGACAGAGCAAGACTCTGTCTCAAGGAAAAAAAAAAAAAAGAACTTGCCACAGTGGCTTATGCCTGTAATCCCAGCACTTTGGGGGGCCGAGGCAGGAGGATTGCTTGAGGTCAGGAGTTGTAGACCGGCCTGGGCAACACAGAGAGACACTCTCTCTACAAAAAAAAATTAAAATTAGCTGAGTGTAATGGCACACACCTGTGGTCTGAGCTACTCAGGGGGCTGAGGTGGGAAGACCACTTGAGCCCTGGAGGTCGAGGCTACAGTGAGCCCAGATCACGCCACTACACTTCAGCCTGGGTGACGGAGCGAGACCCTGTCTCCCAAAAAAAAAGAAGTAACATTCACCAAAAGATATCTTAGAATGATAATGTGGCTGTATATTTAGATCCATACTTTAAAAGGTCATTATTACTTAGAGATATGTACTTCCTACAAATTTGGGAGGTAAAATAATAAGACGTCTGGAATGTGTTAAAAGCAATCCAATAAAGAAATAGGTTCAGGTAGAGAGGGAATAAGATTAGCCATGAATTGACAATTATCAAAGCTGGCAATAAGTCTATGGGAATTCATTATATGATTCTCTCTACTTTTGTGTATGTTTGAGATTTTTTATTAAAAAAAAAAGATAACCATTAGAAAATGGTTACAGAGTAGGAGAAGAAATTTGTAACACACAATACAATGAATCTAAACATATCCTGCAAACATAAGTAACTCCTTAAAAACAAACAGCAACCCCCAGAAGAAAAATTGTCAAACTCTCAAGTAGACACTTAATTAATTAATTAATTTATTTTATTTTTTGGAGACAGTCTCACTCTGTCACCCAAGCTGGAATGAAGTGGCGCGATCTTGGCTCATTGCAACCTCCGCCTCCCAGGTTCAAGTGATTCTGCTGCCTCAGTGTCCTGAGTAGCTGGGATTACAGGCACGCGCCACCACACCTGGTTAATCTTTGTATTTTTAGTAGAGACAGGGTTTCGCCATGTTGACCAGGCTGTTCTCAAACTCCTGAGCTCAGGCAATTGGCCTGTCTTGGCCTCCCGAAGTGCTAGGATTACAAGCATGAGCCACTGCGTCTGGCCAATTAATTTATTTATTTGAAACAGGGTCTCACTCTGTCACCTAAGCTGGAGTAGAGTGACATAATGCTAGCTCACTGCAGCCTCGACCTCCCTGGCCTAAGCCATCCTCCCACCTCAGCCTCCTGAGTAACTAAGACCATTAAGTATGGGCTACTGTGCCCTGCTAATTTTTAATTTTTTTAGAAACAGGGTCTTTTTTTTTTTTTTTTTTTTTTTGAGACAGAGTCTCGCTGTCTCCCAGGCTGGAGTGCAGTGGCGCAATCTCGGCCCATGCAAGCTCTGCCTCTCGGGTTCACACCATTCTCCTGCCTCAGCCTCCTGAGTAGCTGGGACGACAGGCGCCTGCCACCACGCCCAGCTAATTTTTTGTATTTTTCATAGAGACGGGGTTTCACCATGTAAGCCTGGATGGTCTCGATCTCCTGACCTCGTGGTCCACCCGCCTTGGCCTCCCAAAGTGCTGGGATTACAGACGTGAGCCACCGCGCCCGGCCTAGAAACAGGGTCTTGCCCAGGCTGGTCTCAAATTCCTGGGCTCAAGGTGTCCTCTGGCCTTGGCCTCCCAAATTTCGGAGATTGCAGGCATGAGCCACTTCCAGCAAGCATTTTAGAAAAGAGGAACTCTAAATGGCAATAAAGCTGTGAAAAGGTGCTCATCCTCAGAAGGAGAACGAACATTAGAACAATGCAGGGCCCAGTGCGATGGCTCACACCTGTAATCCCAGCACTTTGGGAGGCTGAGGTGGAAGGATCACCTGAGGTCAGTAGTTCAAGACCATCCTGACCAACATGGCAAAACCCCGTCTCTACTAAAAATACAAAAATACCCGGGCATGGTGGCACATGCCTGTAATCCCAGTTACGAGGCTGAGGCAAGAGAATCGCCTGAACCTGGTAGGCAAAGGGTGCGGTGAGCCAAGATTGCACCACTGCACTCCAGCGTGGGTGACTAGAGTGAGACTCCATCTCAAAAAAACAAACAAAACTGGTAGCGCAAAATCACTCCACACCTTTCCCTCTACCCCTAGAAATGTCAAAACTTTCAAAATCCGACACTATCAGATGTGGTGAAATGTGGAGCAACAGAAAATCTCATACACCTCTGAAGGAGGCAGAAGAGTTGAACCACTTTGAAAAACAGTTTGGCACTTTCTTTCCCAGGGACCCAGAACTTCCGCCCCTATCTGTATCTGAGAGAGATGGGTGCAACAGATGCCAGGAGCCTTGTGTAAGGATTGTCACCCTATTTGTAAAGCCTTTCAAAGGAAACAACCCAAATGCCCATCGCAGGAGAAAGGATACATACCTTGGGGCATATAACACAATGGACTACCATGTAACCGTGGGAATACATACCCTAGATCCATTTGCCACAGCATGGACTTATCTCTCAAAGACAATGTTGAGTGGAAGAAGAAAGAAGCCGTGGACGGGCGCGGTGGCTCACGCCTGTAATCCCAGCACTTTGGGAGGCCGAGGCGGGTGGATCACGAGGTCAGGAGTTCAAGACCAGCCTGGCTAACACGGTGAAACCCCGTCTCTACTGAAAATACAAAAAATTAGCCGGGCGTGGGGGCGGGCGCCTGTAGTCCCAGCTACCCGGGAGGCTGACGCAGGAGAATGGCGTAAACCCGGGAGGCGGAGCTTGCAGTGAGTTAAGTTTGCACTACTGCGCTCCAGCCTGGGCAACAGAGCGAGACTCCATCTCAAAAAAAAAAAAAAAAAAAAAAAAAAGCCACATACAACAGTATATACAATATGGTTCCTCCTTACATAGAGTTAAAAAATAGTCCAAATGGCCGGGCGCGGTGGCTCACGCCTGTAATCCCAGCACTTTGGGAGGCCGAAATGGGCGGATCACGAGGTCAGGAAATCGAGACCATCCTGGCTAACACGGTGAAACCCTGTCTCTACTAAAAATACAAAAAATTAGCCCGGCGTGGCGGCGAGCGCTTGTAGTCCCAGCTACTTGGGAGGCTGAGGCAGGAGAATGGCATGAACCCAGGAGGCGGAGCTTGCAGTGAGCCGAGATTGCGCCACTGTACTCCAGCCTGGGCGACTGAGCGAGACTCCGTCTCAAAAAAAAAAAAAAAAAAAAAAAGTCCAAATTAGGCTACACTGTTTTAGGAAGCATACCTAGGTGGCAACATTATTATTATTAGTGTTATTATTATTATTGGAGACAGGGTCTGGCTCTGTCACCCAGGCTGGAGTGCCATGGCACAATCACTGCAGCCTCAAACTCCCAGGTTCCAGCAATCCTCCCCTCAGCCTCCCAAGTAGCTGGTATACAGGTGCATGCCACCACTCCTGGGTAATTTTTATTTTTTGTAGAGATGAGGTTGTCACTATGTTGCCCAGGCTGATCTTGAACTTCTGTGCTCAAGGGATCCTCTTGAGCCTCCCCAAGTGCTGGAGTAACAGGCGTGAGTCACCTCGCCCCGCCAATAGGTAGCAACATTATTAAGAAAATCAGAAGTGTTCCATCAGAACCAACATGGTGGTTGCCTTTCAGGGAACAGTACACTTTGTGAATAAAAAGGAACAAAAGATGAATGTTCTAGAATACATCAATGACATTTATTTATTTATTTATTTATTTATTTTTAAGACAGAGTCCCCCTCTGTCACCCAGGCTGGAGTGCAATGGCACAATCTCAGCTCACTGCAGCCTAGACCTCCCGGGCTCAAGGGATCCTCCCACCTCAGCTTTCCAAGTTGCTGGGACTACAGGCGCACACTACCATGCCCAGCTAATTTTTTGTATTTTTGGTAGAGATGGGGTTTTGTCACATTGCCCACACTGGTCTTGTACTCCTGAGCTCAGCTGATCCGCCCACTTCTGACTGCTTTCTTCATGTGGAAATAGATGCCTGAATAATTTTACTCAATGATTCACTGTGCTGTGCATTTGCCTTCATCTATAGGCATTCTGTATGTCACAACAGATAAAGTTTAAAAGATCTAGCCAGGCATGGTGGCTCATGCCTGTGATCCTAGCACTTTGGGAGGCTGAGGCGGGAGGGTCACTTAAGCCCACAAGGTCAAGACCAGCCTGAGCAACATAGCGAGACCCTGTCTCTACAGAAAAATTTAAAAATTAGCTAGGCATAGGCATGGTGATGTGCACCTGAGATATCAGCTACACAGGAGGCTGAGGCAGGAGGATCCCTTGAGCCCAAGAGGTTGAGGCTGCAGTGAGCCGTGTTTGTGCCACTGCACTCCAATCTGGGTGACAGAGTGAGACCCTGTCTAAAAAAAAAAAACTATACAAAAATTAGCCGAGCGTGGTGGTGCACACCTGTAGTCCCAGCTACTTGGGAGGCTGAGGCAGGAGAATCGCTTGAACATGGGAGGCAGAAGTTGCAATGAGTCAAGATCGTGCCATTGCACTCCAGCCTGGGCAACAGAGAGACTCCGTCTCAAAAAAAAGACCTAACTAATAATGCTTGCTCATTATAAAAAATTTGAAAAAGCAGCAAAATATATATAAAAAAAAAAAAAAGAAAATTCACCTACCTCTAAGAGACAGCTTCTATTAGTGTTTCATTATATTTCTTGTCTTTTACTGGGCATATTTGTATGTATTCTGACCATCCTGTATATGCAAATTTGCATCCTGACCATACTCTATATGCAAATTTGCATCTGGCACATTTTTGCAAACAATTTTTATTAACTTGGAATAAACAGCTATGTTTCCTTCAACTGCTCAAATATGACCTGACCTCACTGTTGTACACCACCTTTTTGCTCTGGAAAGTAACCAAAGAGATGATCCTCACAGTCCTTAGGGCAGAATAAATTATGTTTTTTCTTTTCTTTTTTTTTTCTTTTTTTTCACTCTGTTGCCCAGGCTGGAGTACAGTGGCGCGATCTTGGCTCACTGCAACCTCTCACTCGCGGGTTCAAGTGATTCTTCTGCCTCAGTCTCCCCAGTAGCTGGGGTTATAGGCATGTGCCACCACACCCGTCTAATTTTTGTAGTTTTAGTAGAGACGGGATTTTGCCATGTTGGCCAGGCTGGTCTCAAAGCCCTTGACTCAAGTGAGCCACCTGCCTCAGCCTCCCAAAGTGCTGGAATTGCAGGTGTGAGTCACCACACCTGGCCAGGGCAGAATAAATTTTTTGGTTTGGTTTTGTTTTTTGTTTTTTGAGACAGAATATCACTCTGTTGCCCAGGCTGGAATGCAATGGTGTGATCTTGGCTCACTGCAACCTCCGCCTCCCAGGTTCAAACAATCCTGCCTCAGCCCTGCTAGTAGCTGGGATTACAGGCACGCATCACTATGTCCGGCTTATTTTTGTATTTTTAATGGAGACGGGGTTTCACCATGTTGGCTAGGCTGGTCTCAAACTCCTGACCTCAGGTGATCCACTCGCCTCAGCCTCCCAAAGTGCTGGGATTATAGGCGTGAGCCACCTCACCCTGCCTTTTTTTTTTTTTTTTTTTTTTTTTTTTTTTTTTTTTTTGAGACGGAGTCTTGCTCTGTCGCCGGGCTAGAGTGTAATGGCACAATCTCGGCTCACTGCAACCTCTGCCTCCCGGGTTGAAGCAATTCTCCTGCCTCAGCCTCCCGAGTAGCTGGGACTACAGGCGTGTGCCACCACACCCAGCTAATTTTTGTATTTTTAGTAGAGACTGGGTTTCACCATGTTGGCCAGGACGGTCTCGATCTCTTGACCTCATGATCTGCCCACCTCGGCCTCCCAAAGTCCTGGGATTACAGGCTTGAGCCACCACGCCCAGCCCAGAATAAATTAAGCACTAAAGCTTAGATTTCATTTCTCAGTTCACTTGTATTTAGAAAGAGCTGTGGAGGCGAATCTGTTTCCCTTTTCATCTTTCCCCCCACTGGGAGCCATCCTGGATCTTTCAGGCCAGTGCACTCCCAGGGATAGTAGCACAAAAGTGGAAGCCACCTGGATCTCTGACGCCATGAAGCCTTCACACCAATTCTGCATTCTTTATGTTTGGCCTATTTGTGAGAGAGAAATAAAGTTCGACTTTGCTTAAGCCACTATTATATTGAGTTCTGTTTCAGGGTTCATATCCTACCATTCCTATATCTTGTCTAGCAAATGGTGCTCGTGAAACAAGATCCATTTCTCATATTCCCGAATCTCTTTAGAAACACCAGTCTTAAGGCTGGGTTCAGTGGAAGAATCACATGAGGCCAGGAGTTCAAGACCAGCCTGGGCAATATAACAAGACCCCCATCTCTACATACATGAAATAAAAAAAATTACGAGGTGGATGGATCATCTGAGGTCAGGAGTTCAAAACCAGCCTGGTCAACATGGTGAAACCTAGTCTCTACCAAAAATAGAAAAATTAGCTGGGCATGGTGGTGCACACCTGTAATCCCAGCTACTCGGGAGGCTGAAGTGGGAGAATTCCTTGAACCTGGGAAGTGGAGGTTGCAGTAAGCGGAGATTGCACCACTGCACTCCAGCCTGGGTGACAGAGTGAGACCCTGTCTGAAAAAAATACTTAAATAATTTTTGGCATCATAAAAATCCTTGTAGTGAAATCTTTTCCCACTTGCTGGAGTACTTCCAGAAAGTAAATTCCTAGAAGTAGAAATAGTGGATCAACAGATGTGCACATTTTCAGGCTTTGGGTGCAGGCTGCCCAGTTCTTCTTCAAAAAGGTCATCCTCGTTTGCAGCCAGCAATGGGAGTGGTGTCTCCCATGCCCCTGTGCTCTCCTTGGCTATAGGGAACCAGATTTCTAATATCTTTGCTGATTTGACAGGCAAAGAGGAGGGCTTCAGTACTTCAAGTTCAGTTATTACTGGGGGTAAACTTGGCTTTGATCACTTTTGGCTATTTGTATTTATTTTGTGAATTGTCTTTTCCTGTTATTTGCCCATTTCTCTTTTGGTTGATTGGATTCTCATATTAAATTTATTACTGTTTTCATTACCTTAAGGATGTTAACTATTATTGTTTTCCTTTAAAAAAAAATTTTTTTAAGAGACGCAGTCTCACCCTGTCACCCAGGAGTGGAGTGCTGTGACAGATCGCAGCTTGCTGTAATCTCCTGGGCACAAGAGATCTTTCTGCCCCAGCCCCCCGAGCAGCTGGGACTACAAGCATGAACCACCACACCCTGCTAATTTTCATATTTTCTTTTTTAGAGACAGGGTTTCACCAGGTTGCCCAGGCTGGTCTTGAACTCCTGAGCTCAAGGGATCCTCTTGCCTTGGCTTCCCAAAGTGCTGGAATTACAGGTGTGAGCCACCACACCCAGCCTCTTCCCACATTTTACTCTAGTCCATCTGGAATTTATTTTCATTTATCAATCTCCAAATTAATATTTGTACCTCAAATGGCTAAGACAGAAATCCAACTGCTATGACATTATGCTTCTGTTCTATAATGCATTCTTGCTCTTCTGCTCTGTCTTCAGCCAGTCATTCTGGTACATTACCCAACAAGATTGTTCTTACTCTGAAACACACTTTAAATTATGTGAGCTTCATGATGTTACTATCTTGTCACCAGGCTCTATCCACAGCACCTAGAACCTGGCACGTGGCAGGATCTCTAGAAATATCTGGCAAAAGAATGAATGAGTGCATGAATAAATGGGAAAATAAATGAATAAATACAATATGCAGCTGGGCGTGGTGGCTCACACCTGTAATCCCAGCACTTTGGGAGGCCAAGGCAGGAGGATTGCTCAGCCAGTTCTAGCTCTAGTCAACAGCCCAGCTGAGCTTGAAACGAGCAGCCAGTGACATTGCCAACCATGTACATCAGCCACCTTGGACATCAGCTACCTTGGACATCAGCCTGGTTGAACTTTCACATGACTCCAGCTCCCTCCAACATCTGACTTCACCACATGAGTAACACCAAGCAAGAACCACCCTGCTGAGCCCTTCCTAAATTCCTGACCCAAAAACTCAGAGGGAAACTAAAATAGTTGTTTTAAGCCACTTAACTTGGGGATAATTTGTTGCACAGCAATAGACAACTGAAACACTGGGTTTGCAAACTCAACCCTCACTCTAATCCTACAGCATCCAGATGTTTAATGTAAACAGTGAGTTGGGCCTGGTGCAGGTGAGCAGGTGAGCAGGTGCGGCGGGAGTCCTGAGGCACTGGGGAACCTGTGCTGCACTGCCCTGAGCCATATGTGTCCCCGGATTTGTTCCTTGCCCTCCCCTTTTTTCCTGCATCGTAGGCTGCTATATCCAGTCTTCCCTCCAGCTGGGATTCGACCAATGGGAAGCTCAGGCAGGAGGCTGGAGGATCAGAACAAGCAGCCAGGGTCATTCCACTCCCCAAGGGTCATTCTCCTCCTTCTCCTGGTGGTTGTGCCTCCTCCAGAGCCCCAGCTCCTGCCAGCCAGACAATCCCACTGTGTTCCCAGCTTCTACTAGAAAACCTTATCTCTGGGCTCTGGTGACACCACCTCCTCCCTTTGTTCCTCCAGACTACAGTGGAGGCAGCTTCCCTCTGCTGCTAATTTCCAGTTTCTTCACTGACTCCCGCTGGGCCCCTCAGCTCCTCCTTCCCTACTTAACAATCTCCATCTCCAGGTGTTCATGTCCCTCTGTGTTTTTGTTGCTGTTGTTGTTTGTTTGTTTATTTATTATAGACAGTTTTGTTCAGTTACCCAGGTTGGAGTGCAGTGGTTCAATCATAGCTCACTGCAGCCTCTAACTCCTAGGCTCAAGTGATCCTCCTGCCTTAGCCTCCTGAGTAGCTGGGACCACAGGCACAGGCCACCACACCCAGCTATTTCTATTTTATTTATTTATTTATTTATTTATTTATTTATTTATTGTAGAGACAGGATTTCACTATGTTGCCCAGGCTGGTCTCCAACTCCTGGCCTTGAGTGATCCTCCCACCTTGGCCTCCCAGAGTGCTGGGATTACAGGCATGAGCCACCATGCCCAGGCTGCAAATTCCAATGAAGAGGAAGAATAGGATGCGGGATGTGCCATGCAGAGAATGAAAGGTGGGTGCTGTGTGAATGTGGGTACAGGGAATTTGGGCTTTCATTGGGGTGGCACAATGGCAGCTCTGAGGTGAAGGCATCAGAGCAAAAGAGAAGGAAAAGAGGGAGCCTGCCCTGCAAAGATCTGGGAGAACTGTATTCTCAGAAGAGTAATGGCCATCACAAAGACCCAAGGCAGGAAAGAGCTGGGAGTGCCTGAGGAACAGGGAGAAGGTTGACATGGCTGGGGCAAAAAGAGCAGGGATGATGGGGAGATGATACGAGGATAGAGAAGTTGCTGTGGTCACAGGATGGAGGGCCAAGGGAGCCACAGGCAGGAGTTTGTGCAACCGGTTTGTCCATTACCCGATGCATACAGCAAATCAAGTCAGCCAGTTGCAGCCGAGAAAGAGGATTAGTTGTAGGGTCAACAAATAAAAACATAGGAGAGAAGCTCAAATTCATCTCCCTCAGGAATCTGGGGCAAGGATACATACATATATGTGTGTGTGTGTGTGTGTGTGTGTGTATATATATATATATTTTTTTTTTTTTTGAGACGGAGTCTCACTCTGTTGCCCAGGCAGGAGTGCAGTGGGGCAATCTTGGCTCACTGCAAGCTCCTCCTCCTGGGTTCACACCATTCTCCTGCCTCAGTCTCCCGAGCAGCTGGGACCACAGGTGCCCGCCACCATGCCTGGCTAATTTTTTTGTATTTTTAGTAGAGACGGGGTTTCACCATGTTAGTCAGGATAACCTCGTGATACGTCCGCCTCGGCCTCCCAAAGTACTGGGATTACAAGCGTGAGCCACTGCGCGGGGCAAGGATTTTTAAGGATTTTGGAGTGAGAAAAAGTGTGGATATCGTTGGTGGAAGACTGCAGGGTGAAGTTTCGGGACATGGAGAGGAAGAAGCAGTATTCTCATACCACTCGCAATCCTCTGTGGGGGTCTTCACACTGGTTGCTGGAATTTGGGGGTCTGAAAAACAACTTAAGTGATCTTTTTTAAAAAAAATCTTAAGATTCTAATGTCAGAGATTCTGTCTGTGGGAACAATGGAGATGCAAGTCAATTAAACGATCTTACGACCCTAACGTCAGAAATCCTATCTATAGGCCGGGCACAGTGGCTCACCCCTGTAATCCCAGCACTTTGGGAGGCCGAGGAAGGTGGATCACCTGAGGTTAGGAGTTTGAGACCAGCCTGGACAACATGGTGGTACCAGATCCCTACTAAAAATACAAAAATTAGCTGGGCATGGTGGCAGACGCCTGTAATTTCAGCTACTCAGGAGGCTAAGGCAGGAGAATCACTTGAACCCAGGAGGGGGAGGTTGTAGTGAGCCGACATCATGCCACTGCACTCCTGCCTAGGTGACAAGAGCAAAACTTTGTCTAGAAAGAAAGAGAGAGAGAGAGAGAGAGACAGAAAGAAAGAAAGAAAGAAAGAGAAAGAAAGAAAGAAAGAAAGAAAGAAAGAAAGAAAGAAAGAAAGAAAGAAAGAAAGAAAGAAAGGAAGGAAGGAAGGAAGGAAGGAAGGAAGGAAGGAAGGAAGGAAGGAAGGAAGAGAGAGAGAGAAAGAAAGAAGGAAAGAAAGAAGGAAAGAAAGAAAGAAAATCCTATCTATAGGAACAATGGGGGTGCAAATGGTGAGTATCTAGTACCACCTGACTTTTAGCAACAAGGAAGTGGACCGAAGTGCAGCCTGATTATGCTTAATTATAATATTTCTGGGGCTTGATGGCTCACGCCTGTAATCCCAGCACTTTGGGAGGCTGAGGTGGGCGGATCATTTGAGGTTGGGAGTTTGAGACCACCCTGGCCAACATGGTGAAACCCCATCTCTACTAAAAATACAAAAATTAACCAGGCGTGGTGGCAGGCACCTGTAATCCCAGCTACTCAGGAGGCTGAGAAAGGAGGATTACTTGAACCCAGGAGGTGGAGGTTGCAGTAAGCAGAGATCGCACTACTGCACTCCAGCCTGGGTGACAGAGTAAGACTCAAAAAAAAAAAAAAAAGACAGGCATGGTTGGCTTGTTAACATGCAGGCTGCTGGGTCCCTCAGAGATTCTGGTTCAGTAGGCCTAGAACAACAGAGAATTTGCATTTCTGACAAATTGTCATGTGATGCTAATGCTGCTGGCAGGGGTCACACTTTGAAAACCACTGGTCTGGAAAAACACCTTTTTTTTTTTTCTGAGACAGGGTCTTGTCTCACCCACGCTGCAGTGCAGTGGTGCAATCACGGCTCACTGTAGCCTCAATCTCCTGGGCTCAAGTGATCATCCTACTTCACCCTTCTGAGTAGCTGGGACTACAGGGTGCACCATCACACCTGGCTAATTTTTTAAAGATTTTTTTTGTAGATATGGGGTCTCACTATGCTGTCCAGGCTGGTGTCAAATTCCTAGACTCAAGCAATCCTCCTGTCTGAGACTCCCAAAGTGCTAGGATTACAGTTGTGAGCCACTGGGCCCAACCACAAGTGAAAGTAATAAAATATTTCACTTGAATTTAATTATTTTGCTAATAATTAATAGATATGCCAGGCACAGTGGCTCACGCCTATAATCAGCACTTTGGGAGGCCAAGCCAGGCAGATCACCTGAGGTTGGGAGTTTGAGACCAGCCTGATCAACATGGAGAAACCCCATCTCTATTAAAAATACAAAAAATTAGCTGGGCGTGGTGGTACATGCCCAGTACTCGGGAGGCTGAGGCAGGAGAATCACTTGAACCCAGGAGGCGGAGGTTGCGGTGAACCGAGATCGTGCCATTGCACTCCAGCCTGGGCAACAAGAGTGAAACTCCATCTCAAAATAATAATAATAATAATAATAAATAGACAATATTTATATAAACATATCCAAAATACTATTTCAACATGTTATCTTTTTTTTTTTTTTCCAAGATGGAATCTCGCTCTGTCACCCAGGCTGAAGTGCAGTGGCTGGATCTCGGCTCACTGCAAGCTCTGCCTCCCGGGTTTACGCCATTCTCCTGCCTCAGCCTCCCGAGTAGCTGGGACTACAGGCGCCCGCCACCTCACCCGGCTAGTTTTTTTGTATTTTTCAGTAGAGACGGGGTTTCACCGTGTCAGCCAGGATGGTCTCTATCTCCTGACCTCGTGATCCGCCCGTCTCAGCCTCCCAAAGTGCTGGTATTATAGGCTTGAGCCACCGCGCCCGGCCTATCAGTATTTTATAAATGACTAATGAGCTACTTTACATTCTTTTTTTCTTTTTATTTGAGACCAAGTTTCTCTGTAGCCCAGGCTGGAGTGCAGTGGCATGATCTCAGCTCATTGCAACCTCTGCCTCCCGGGTTCAAGTTATTCTCCTACCTCAACCTCCTGAGTAGCTGGGATTACAGGCACATGCCATCATGCCCAGCTAATTTTTGTATTTTCAGCAGAGTCGGGGTTTCACCATTTTGGCCAGGCTACTCTCGAACTCCTGACCTCAAATGATCCACTCACCTTGGCCTCCCAAAGTGTTAGGATCACAGGCATGAACTGCCCCGCCTGGCCTACATTCTTTTTTTCATACTGTCTTTGAAATTCCTGTGTATATTTTATATTTGCAACACATCGCAATTAGGACTTACTTGTCTTCACTAGCCACCTGTGCGGCTAGTGGCTACCATACTGGACAGCACAGGACAGGCCTTGAATGGTGGCTGCTGTTGCGGGGACAGTGAGTTGAAGGTGGAGACTTGCCTCTTGAATTTAGCAACGAGGATGAGCTTTGGCAATAAAAAGTTTCACTTTTGAGAAGCAGAGGGAGAGGAATGGAGAGAGAGTATATGAACACTCCCTTCCTGAAGTTTGCCTGTGGTTTTAACGCCAATAGAGAGATCTGGCTAACACAACTGAAAATCAACACCAGATACTAGCAGCATAAAAAAAAGGCAACCACACATTATGTCCCTTGTGATAGATCTTAATATTATCCCTAAAGTATACTTAACCCTAAATTGAATGTGAATCTGACTCAGCCTCTAGATCTACCCAGTTTGCAAGATATACAGGGGATGGCAGAACATATTAAAGGACACCAAGAGGGGAAACCAGTCAAATCAGACTGAGAAGAGATTATTTACAGGTGGATAATGTCAAAAAGAAAGGAAAAAATTAAAATTTGTAAAAAAAAAAAAAAAAAAAAAAAAATCACACTTTGGGAGGCCGAGGCAGGAGGATAGCTTGAGCTCGAGTTTGAGACCAGCCTGGGCAACATAATGAGACCCTGTCTCTATTAAGAAAGAAAAAAAAAAAAGTATAAAATTTTGGCCAGGTGCGGTGGCTCACGCCTGTAATCCTAGCACTTTGCAAGGTCAAGGCCAGAGAATCACACAAGGTCAGGAGTTCGAGACCAGCCTGGCCAACATGGTGAAACCCTGGTGTAGTGGTGCATGCCTGTAATCCCAGCTACTCAGGAGGCTGAGGCAGGAGAATCACTTGAACCCGGGAGATGGAGGTTGCAGTGAGCCAAGATCATGCCATTGCACTCCAGCCTGGGTGACAAAAGCGAGACTCCATCTTAAAAAAAAAAAAAAAAAAAAAAGTATAAAATTTAAAAAAATTTAAAAATTAGACTGAGATGAATGAGAGGGAGAGGGAACAGTTATAAAACAAAAGACTTGAAAAGGTAACATTAACAAATACAATGCAGGCACCCTGTTTGGATTCTAATTTGAACAAGCCAACAGTTTAAAGACATTTCTATGACACTTAGGGAAATGTGGAGACAGGAAGAATGTTAAGACACCACTAAGGATTTGTTAGTTTTTTAGGTGTGATAAAAGCGTTATAGTAATTTCTTTTAAGAACCTGATATTTTAGAGATACATAATGGATGAAATCATATGCTGTCTGGGATTTGCTTTAAACTTATTCTGGGGGAGGTGGAATAAATAAAACAAGATTGGCCATATGTTGGTAATTGTTGAAGCTGGGTGATGGATATTTAGACGATCATTATTCTATTTCTGTGTACGACTGAACATTACCATAATAAGGCTTTAAAAGGGGGACTGCTGTGAAAAGAGAAAAAAGTAGGGGAATTGTGTGTGTTTTCTTCCCCCAAGATCGGAGCGCCTTGAACGGGCTCCAGAGCTGACAAGGACGTTGAGATGCAAGAGAGTGAGAAGGCGCCGGGGTGGCTGCAGGGCAGTCAATAGTCGATCTCGCTCTTGCTCCCGCGGCTGCCTTCTCTGCAGCTCCGGAGGTTGCAGCTCCATGTCCTGGACCCGGACTTGGTCCCCACCCACGTTCTGAGGCCGGGCTGGCTCAGCGCCTCCCGCGCCTGCGCAGCACCGCCCTTTCGGGAGCAGCGCCCAGTCCCTACACCCCACAATCCCCCGCGCCGTTCCGGAGGCGCGCTAGGAATGGGTGCGGCCTCTGCCTCCACATTGGAGCAAGGTGAGGCAGAGGGTGTCGCGTGGCCTTCTGGGAAATGTAGTTCGTCTCCCAGGCTGGAACCACCGCTCAACCCCCTCGCGAGACTATGCACCCCACAATGCGCCGCGCGCGCAGCGGCTGAGCGGTACGTTGCTGCCCCCACGTGGTGGCTGAGCGATCATGCTCCGGTTTGGGAATGATACCCAGAGAGGTAGGGGCGGGGACGATGCTGGGGATGCTGAGGGTCGCCCTGGGAACCTCTGGGAAGATTTTCCAGAGGGTAAGGCCCTTGGAGCTGGCCCAAGAAAGGGCAGTAGCAATGAAGAAATTCGAGGTGGGGCCCGCTATGAGGATTGAATGACAGAGCAGCACCTGTTGGCTGCATATGATAATCAGGCTACTGTTACACCTAAGACTTACACGGTAGGCACTTCCTAGGCCATGTACCGCTCCCTGAGCTTCAGATGTCTTAGCCCATTCAATCCTCCCAGCTACCATTCGAGGTTTTATCAGCCCTCCTTTCTAGGAGTGAAGCCGAAGTCCAGAAAAGCAAATCACTTGCTCAAAGTCATTCAACATGTCAATGGCAGAGCTGGGATTTGAACCAGGCTATCGGGCTTCCAAGTCTGTGCTCTTCTTCACAGGAATATCTGATCACCCTATTCAGTTATCCTAAAATTGTAATTAGCACATGAATCAAGTCAAGATGGTCATTAACATGTGAATCTCTTTGAGTCGCTGATTATCAGCACTTGTTCCTGCCCAAATTTGTGACTTAGACCTGCTTCAGGACAAAGTTGACAATCAACATAGATTTATAGTTAGCACATGAATCAGTGCAGGTTTCTGTTCACAGAGATCAGATTTCTGATTAGCACTTGAATCAGCAGTGGTTTGTGTCAAGAGCTGGAGTCTTTAAATTCCTGATTTGCACTGGGATCTCCACCCAGGGATTATTTTCTTGCCTAAATAGGCCTGTTCCTTTATGTCCAGGTGACCTTCTCCTCAAATGTAGTCCCAGCTGGGTGCAGTGGCTCACGCCTGTAATCCCAACACTTTGGGAGGCCGAGGTGGGGAGATTGCTTGGGTCCAGGAGTTTGAGACCAACCTGGGCAACATAGCGAGACTCCTGTCTCCATGAAAAATAAGACAATTAGCCTGGAATGGTGGCATGCTCCTGTGGTCCCAGCTACTTGAGAGGCTGAGGTGGGAGGATCCCTTGAGCCCAGGAGTTCGAGGCTGCAGGGAGCTATGATCGTGCCACTGCATGGCAGCCTCAGTGACAAAGCAAGACCCTTTCTTTTTTTTTTTTTTTTTTTTTTTTTTTTGAGACGGAGTCTCGCTCTGTAGCCCGGGCTGGAGTGCAGTGGCCGGATCTCAGCTCACTGCAAGCTCCGCCTCCCAGGTTTACGCCATTCTCCTGCCTCAGCCTCCCGAGTAGCTGGGACTACAGGCGCCCGCCACCTCGCCCGGCTAGTTTTTTGTATATTTTAGTAGAGACGGGGTTTCACGGTGTTCGCCAGGATGGTCTCAATCTCCTGACCTCGTGATCCACCCGTCTCGGCCTCCCAAAGTGCTGGGATTACAGGCTTGAGCCACCGCGCCCGGCCAAGACCCTTTCTTTTAAAGAAAAAAAAAAAAAAATGGCCAGGCGCAGTGGTTCACGCCTGTAATCCTAGCACTGTAATCCCAGGCTGAGGTGGGCGGATCAACTGAGGTCAGGAGTTTGAGACCAGTCTGGCCAATACAGTGAAACCCCATCTGTACTAAAAATTTTTTTAAAAATGGCCAGGCACAGTGGCTCACGCCTGTAATCCCAGCACTTTGGGAGGTTGAGGTGGGTGGATCACCTGAGGTCAGGAGTTCGAGACCAGCCTGGCCAACATGGTGAAACCCCATCTCTACTAAAAATACAAAAATTAGTGGGGTCTGGTGGTGGGCGCCTGTTATCCCAGCTACTCAGGAGGCTGAGGCAGGAGAATCGCTTGAACCCAGGAAGCAGAGGTTGGAGTGAGCCGAGATTGTGCCACTGCACTCCAGCCTGGGCAACAAAGTAAGACTCTGTCTCAAAAGAGTAAATAAATAGGCCGGGTGCAGATGCTTACGCCTGTAATCCCAGCACTTTGGGAGGCCGAGGCAGGCGGATCACGAGGTCAGGAGATCGAGACCATCCTGGCTAACACGGTAAAACCCCGTCTCTAATAAAAATCAAAAAAAAAAAAAAAATTAGCCAGGCATGGTGGTGGGGACCTGTAGTTCCAGGAACTTGGGAGGCTGAGGCCGGAGAATGGCATGAACCCGGGAGGCGGAGCTTGCAGTAAGCCAAGATCACGCCACTGCACTCCAGCCTGGGCAACAGAGTGAAACTCCGTCTCAAAAAATAAATAAATAGATAAATAACTAATAATAATAAAGTAGGGTTATTTGTTTTTTGCTTGTTGCATTGTTTAAGTCCCTTGTAGACTGAATTCCTCTTTATGTCTCTAAATACGTTTGTCTCTTCGATACACATGTGGGGTGCTATATCCCTTCAACCCACCAGGTTTTAGCATAGCTGTTGTGGTAGACAGTCCCATGTGCAGTGCAGATAGCCCTGGTTTAGCCCAGCTGTTCTCAAAATGTGGTCCCTGACTAGGTATAGTAGCTCACGCCTGTAATCACAACACTTTGGGAGGCCGGGGAGGGAGGACTGCCTGAGGCAAAGAGTTCAAACCAGCCTGGGCAGTATATTGAGACCTTGTCTCTATAAGAAATTTTAAAAATTAAGGCCCGGCGCGGTGGCTCAAGCCTGTAATCCCAGCACTTTGGGAGGCCGAGACGGGCGGATCACGAGGTCAGGAGATCGAGACCATCCTGGCGAACACGGTGAAACCCCGTCTCTACTAAAAAATACAAAAAACTAGCCGGGCGAGGCGGCGGGCGCCTGTAGTCCCAGCTACTCGGGAGGCTGAGGCAGGAGAATGGCGTAAACCCGGGGGGCGGAGCTTGCAGTGAGCTGAGATCCGGCCACTGCACTCCAGCCCGGGCGACAGAGCCAGACTCCGTCTCAAAAAAAAAAAAAAAAAAAGAAATTTTAAAAATTAGCTGGATGTGGTGACGCATGCCTGTAGTCCCAGTTACTCTGGAGCCTGAGATGGGAGGATTGCTTGAGTCCAGGAATTTGAGGTTGCAGTCAGTTATGATTGCACCAATATACTCCAGCCTGGGTGACAAAGCAAGACCCTGTCTCAAAAAAAAACAGTGTGGTCTTTGAAATGTCACATTGGCATCACTTGTTAAAAATGCAAATGCTTGGGTCCCACCTCAGACCCACTGAACCAGAAACTCTGAGGTTGGGACCTGGAGATCTATGGTGCCCCCAGGTGATCCTGGTGGGCTGCACTGCAAGGACACCTGGCCTAGCTCCTGCAAGGCAAGGCATCCCTCTCTGCTTTTCTTTCTTTTCTTTTTTTTTTTTGACAGAGTCTCACTCTGTCACCCAGGCTGGAGTGCAGTGGTTCAGTCTCAGCTCACTGTAACCTCTGTCTCCCAGGTTCAAGTGATTCTCCTGCCTCAGCCTCCTGAGTAGCTGGGATTACAGGTGCCCGCCACCAGGCCCAGCTAATTTTTGTATTTTTTTAGTAGAGACAGGGTTTCACCATGTTGGCCAGGCTGGTCTTGAACTTCTGATGTCAAGTGATCCACCTGCCTCGGCCTCCCAAAGTGCTGGGATTACAGATGTGAGCCACTATGCTTGGCCCCTCTCTGCTTTTCTACCTCAGATTTCAGATGGCTCTCATGTGGGTGTGGGGGCTCATGCCTGGAATTCCAGCACTTTGGGAGGCCAAGTGGGGAGGATCACTTGAACCCAGGAGTTCGAGACCAGCCTTGGCAACATAGGGAGGCCTCATCTCTACAGAAAATCAAAATATTGGCTGGGCATGGTGGCACACCCTTCTGTGGTCCTGGCGACTCAGGAGGCTGAGGCAGGAGGATTGCTTGAGTTGCAGTGAGCTGTGATCACACCACTGCATTCCAGCCTGGGCTACAGAGCCAGACCCTATCTCAAAAAACAAACAAAAAAACCCCAGATGGCTCTCAGTACCACTGCCTCCTCCCACAGGGATAACCATCCCCCAAGGGGGTTAAGAATTGAAGGATAAATGCTTCCGTCTCTCTGAACTTGCTGGGAGAGTAGGGGAACAATTCTAATGTGTTCCAGAAGATTCCTTCAAGTTCACCAGCACAACTGAGCCCCAGTTGCCCAGGGAAGCGACCCATTCCTCATCAGTGTGTCCTCTGTTAGCTGTCTGTCTCCTCTGCTTCCCTCTTCCCTCTCCCTTGCCCCTGTTTCCCAGGGTCACCCCCCAAATCAATCAGTTCTACTGAATTCTTTTTTTTTTTTTTTGAGATGGAGTTTCACTCTTGTTGCCCAAGCTGGAGTGCAATGGCGCAATCTCAGCTCACTGAAACCTCCGCCTCCCAGGTTCAAGTGATTCTCCTGCCTCAGCCTCCCAAGTAGCTGGGATTACAGGCACCTGCCACCACGCCTGGCTAATTTTTTTTTTTTTTTTTTTTTTTTGCATTTTTGTATTTTTAGTAGAAACAAGGTTTTACCATGTTAGCCAGGCTGGTCTCGAACTCCTGACCTTGGGTGATCTGCCCACCTCGGCCTCCCAAAGTGCTGGGATTACAGGCGTGAGCCACCGTGCCTGAATTCTAATCCCACTGAATTCTAATCCCAGTCCTGCTCTTGGGTTTAACTCTATGTCTTTCCCTCTGTCTCCGCCACCTCTGTAGCAGCCCTGAAGCTTCTGCATCCTTTTTCTGAGTGTCTGAGTGACCAGTAGCCGCTGTGCTTGGCCAGGAGCACTGATGAACTTTGCTAATGATCTGGAAAGGCGGGCCCTGGGGCTGAGTTAATTTTAGCTCCAATTTTTCAATATATAAGTGAAAGGAGTCAAGAGCCTATTCTGAAACCTTCAGCAGAGCTGCCAGGGTAGAAGGACCCATAAACTCCTCCCAAGGTCACTTTACTCCTCCATTCAGATGGGAGATCCTGGGGTGGCTTCCAGGACCACTCAGGTTCCCCAGAGTAAGGCCACGTCCCCTTCAGACCACCCAGGCCAAGGTCATGTCCCCTTTGGATCAGGTTCCTAAAATATCATGTCCCCCATGTTGCTATAACCAAGTTCCCAGGCCAGGCTTGTAGATGGTCACTCACAGCCAGCTTTCTGTGACACATCTGCCAGGAGAGCCTGTGACCCGAACCCAGCCTTCCCTCCTCCGTTCTCTCCCAAGCATCAGGACAGGCAGACCCCATTCCTGCAGAGTCAGTTCCATCCAGGGTCTTCTGTGGGGTGGTGAACCTGAGTGGGAAGGGGAGAGGAAGACAGTAGACACATTATAGGGTCAATCTGGCCAGCCCTGGTCTCTACCCCATTTCCTATCTTCTCCCCCATCTCGAGCGTATTTGGTCAATGTGTCTTTCTTTTCTTTTCTTTTTGAGACAGAGTCTCACTCTGTTGCCCATGCTGGAGTGCAGCGGTGTGATCCCGGCTCACTGCAACCTGCGCCTCTCAGGTTCCAGCAATTCTCTTGCCTCAGGCTCCTGAGTAGCTGAGATTACAGGCATGTGACACCACGCCCAGGTAATTATTATTATTATTATTATTTGTTTTGTTTTGTTTTTTTGTTTTTCGAGACGGAGTCTCGCTCTGTCGCCCAGGCTGGAGTGCAGTGGCGCGATCTCGGCTCACTGCAAGCTCCGCCTCCTGGGTTTACGCCATTCTCCTGCCTCAGCCTCCTGAGTAGCTGGGACTACAGGCGCCCGCCACCGCGCCCGGCTAATTTTTTGTATTTTTAGTAGAGACGGGGTTTCACCGTGGTCTCGATCTCCTGACCTTGTGATCCGCCCGCCTCGGCCTCCCAAAGTGCTGGGATTACAGGCGTGAGCCACCGCGCCCGGCCTAGTAATTATTATTTTTATTTTTATTTTATTTATTTATTTAGAGACAGAGCCTCGCTCTGTCCCCCAGGCTGGAGTGCAGTGGCGTGACCTTGGATCACTATAATCTCCACCTCCCGGGTTGGAGCGATTCTCCTGCCTCAGCCTCCCAAGTAGCTGGGATTACAGGTGCCGCCACCACATCAGGCTAATTTTTGTATTTTTAGTAGAGACAGGGTTTCTCCATGTTGTCCAGGCTGGTCTCCAACGCCTGACCTCAAGTGATCCGCCCACCTCGGCCTCCCAAAGAGCCAGGATTACAGGCGTGAGCCACCGCGCCCGGCTGTCAGTGTGTCTTGAGGTCTTTCTCTAATCCCAGATCGCACAAGTTTTCCCTCTTGCAGCCAGAGAAAGGAGCCTTGGGAAGGAGCCCCTCTGGCCTGAAAGATCAAGCCTGTTGCTGGGCATGGGCAGGTAAGGAAACTCCACCCGTGGAAAGGACATTCCAGGGAGGTGGTGCTGAGATAGGGGGGCAGAAAGAAACAGGTCTGGGGGGCCAGTGGCTCTGGAATGAAGCGCTACACTCAAGGCTATGAATGGTTACTGAAAGCACATACACACATACCATTCTTACAGCCCAGGTGCTGCGTCTTAGAGCGTGTGAGTGTGTGTGTGTGTGTCTGTGTGTGCGCGCGCACGCACGTCTCTATCTGTTTCTTTCTCTGACTTGTCCTTATCTCTTGTCACTCCATCTCTCTCTGTGTCTCGCTGTCTCTGTGCATTTCCATGTCTCGAATATGTGTGTTTCAATCTCTCCCTCTGCCTCTTTCCAGTTACTCCTCTCTGTCCATCAATCTAAGCCTGCCCATCTTTTTGTCTGCCTCTCTGTATCTCTGTTCTTCTCTGTCTCTCTGTCTCACAGTCTCTCCATATCCAGGGATTCTCGTTCCCAGCAGCGCCAGGGCGACTCCATGGGAGGTGGGGCCGGGGTGCGTCTTTGAGAGAAGGGGCGGGTGCCTACGCCTTTAAGCGCGGGTGCGCGCGGAGCCTGCGCCTTTAAGCGCGGGTGCGCGCGCGGCCCTGGGTTCCCGGCGAGGAGGCCGCGGGAGCGCCCGGACCCGGCCCTCCAGCCCGGCCCCCGTCCGGCCCCTGCCCCGGCCCTGGCGGGGGAGGGGTCTCTGAGCGCGGCCCCTCCCCCCTGCGCCCCTGCCTGCGCTGCGGTGCCTCCATCCCGCGTGTCCCAGTCTGTCTGTCCGTCCCTCCGCTCCCAGGCCTCGCCCCACCCGGCCCTGGGGCTGCCCGGTCGACCCCCTCCCCACCGCAGGCGGTCCCCTCCCTCCGAGTCAGCCTCCGCCGCAGCCCAGGAAGCCAGCCGGGACGCTGCCGCCCCGGACCCCGCGCCCTAACCTCCACCTCGGGGGCCTGCACCCTGAGATTGAACCCGGAGTTCCGGAAACCCGAGCCTGGAACCCTGATCTGGGACCAGCACCCCCAGATCCGGCCGTGGAACCCCAAGATCTGGAGCCTGAACCCCAATATATGGAGCTGGAATCTCAACATCGGTCACTGGGACCTCAACATTTGCAGCCGGAACCCCACAATTTGGAACACAGACCCCAATATTTGGCGCAGAACCCCAATATTTGACATATAAAACCTCAAGCCTGGAGCTGAACTCTCAATTCTGCACCTGGGACCTTGAAATCTGGGGCTGGATTTCCAGTACTGTACCCTGGAACCCACTCTTGGGGACCTGAACCCTGGGATTCAGGCCTCAAATTCCAAGATCTGGACTGTGGGATTCCAAGGGGCCTGAACCCGAGTTTGGGCCTGAAGTTCTTGCTGCAGACCTGAATGCTGAAATCTGGGACTTGAGACCTCCTAATCTTGACTCAGCACCCCAATATCTGAATGCACCACCCCGGGGTCGGATCTCGGACTCTAAACCCCACCGTTTGGCTGCTTAGCATCCCAAGACTGGACCTGGGAGACCCTGACCCTGAACAACCCAAACTGGACCCCTAAAACTGGACCCCAGAGGCCCGATATTTTGGGGTCTGGGACCCTGAGTATTAAAGTCTGGAGACTCCATTGCCACAGATTTGAGCCTAGTCAGGACACAGTCCCTCTACAGAAGCCTTGGGGACAGGAAAGGCATGACCAGATGCTCCCTCCAGAGTCCTGACCTCTGACTCCCCTGGAGCTAGAACTCTGCTCCCTGGGGCAGCTTCTAGCTCAGGTAAGGCTGCTGAAACCTCCAGGTGGGGAGGGGCTGGGAGGAGTGTTGTGGCTGCGGGTTACAGTACCAGGCACCCTTTGGCACTCTTGGAGTTTCTCCAGAAAAAAGACATTTCCCTGTGGGTCTGCCTTCAGCTCCTGCTCTGCTCCAAACACTCTCTGGACACTGGCCAGCCCTGCCCCTCTCTGACCTCCCCTGCCCTAGTTCATGGTACCTCCAGGTCTCTGACCCCTGCAACCTTTACAGCCTCTCGCTGTCTGTCCTACCATCTCCACCACCTCTCTTGTCCACCACTCCTCTCTCTGGTCTCCTTTCTCCACCTGTCCTCTCAATGGCCATCTCTGTTCCCCTTTTCTCTCTCTGATCATCTTTGTGACACCTCTGTCCACAGGTCCTCTCTCCAGTCGCCTCTGCCTGCTGCTTCTTAGTGACCATTGCTGACATCTGTGTCCACTGTGCCTCTCTAATCATCATTCACCAGCTGTCTTGCTCTTTCTCCACCCCTGAATCTAAGCCTGGGTCTGTGACTGTCCCCATCCATCTTTGACATTGCTGTCCACCACTCTTCTCTCCAGCCGCCTCTGTCCATCTCTCCTCTCCAGCTTCCTCTGGCCACCTTTCCCTTTCTCTAGCCATCTCTCCCACTGCCCTTGCCCTCTTCCCACCCCTGACCCTAACTCCCAGTCTGCAACCCTCTTACCATCTCTGGCCACCTCTCCTCTCTCTCGCTCGCTGATACCCTCTGATCGTCTCTGGCCACCTCTCCTCTCTCTCACTCTCAGCGCTGATGCTTTCTGACCATCTCTGGCCGCCTCTCCTCTCTTTCTCATTCACTGATGCCCTCTGACCATCTCTGGCCACCTCTCCTCTCTCTCTCACTGGCCGATTCCCTCTGATCATCTCAAACATCTCTGCTGCCTTTCCTCTCTCCGATGACCTCTTCCCGCACCATCCTCCTGAGCAGCTGTCCTGGACTCCCACTGACTCTGCCACGTCTGTCCTTTTCCTCCTCTCTGACCGCCTTGCTGGCTTTGGACCGTTTCTGACCACGTGTCTCTGACATGGTCATCTCCCCCAGATCTGAGCCCAACCCATGCCCTCCCTTCTCTTTGTCCACCACTCATCTTCCTGACCATCTCTAACCCCTTCTCTTCTCTGGTCATATCTGACCACTTCTAATCATTCCTGCCACCCTGGCTGCTCCGTCTCCCCATGGCCAGCTTTGACCATCTCTGACCATGTCTAAAGCCCTCTGGTTTTCCTGCCACTCACCCAAACCAGCTGTCATTTCTCTGACCATTTTTTTTCTTTTTTCTTTTGGAGAGACAGAGTCTCGCTCTGTTGCCCAGGCTGGAGTGTGGTGGCACAGTCATAGCTCGCTGCAACCTCAAACTCTTGGGCTTAAACTGATCCTCCCACCTCAGCGTCCCACATAGCTAGGGCTACAGGTGGGCGCCACTATGCCCAGCTAATTATTTTTTTTTTTGAGACAGAGTCTCATTCTGTCGCCCAGGCTGGAGTGCAGTGGCGCAATCTCAGCTCACTGCAAGCTCCGCCTCCCAGGTTCACATCATTCTCCTGCCTCAGCCTCCCAAGTAGCTGGGACTACAAGTGCCTGCCACCATGCCCGGCTACTTTTTTGTATTTTTAGTACAGACGGGGTTTCACTGTGTTAGCCAGGAGGGTATCGATCTCCTGACCTGGTGATCCGCCCACTTCGGCCTCCCAAAGTGCTGGGATTACAGGCGTGAGCCACCGCTCCCAGCCAACCCCAGCTAATTTTTGAGAACTTTTGTATAATAGATACACGGTCTCACTTTGTTGCCCAGGCTGGTCTTGAACTCCTGGCCTCAAGCCATCCTCCTGCCTCAACCTCCCCAAATGCTGGGATTACAGGTGTGAGCTACTGCGCCTGGCCTTCCTCTGGCTTTTGGTCACCTCTGGCTTTTGGTCACATCTGACGGTCTTTGACCAGCCCTTCTGCCCTCAGCCCACTGTGACCTTCTCTCCTGGTCTCAGACCACCCCCATCTGCTGTAGAACCCCTCTTCTGCCCTCACGCCTCCCCTCTTCCCCACAGGACACTCCTGCCCGCGATGGCCATCCTCCCGTTGCTCCTGTGCCTGCTGCCGCTGGCCCCCGCCTCATCTCCACCCCAGTCAGCCACACCGAGCCTGTGTCCCCGCCGCTGCCGCTGCCAGACACAATCGCTGCCCCTAAGCGTGCTGTGCCCAGGGGCGGGCCTCCTGTTCGTGCCACCCTCGCTGGACCGTCGGGCAGCCGAACTGCGCCTGGCAGACAACTTCATCGCCTCCGTGCGCCGCCGCGACCTGGCCAACATGACGGGCCTGCTGCATCTGAGCCTGTCTCGGAATACCATCCGCCACGTGGCCGCTGGCGCCTTCGCCGACCTACGGGCCCTGCGTGCGCTGCACCTGGATGGCAACCGGCTGACCTCACTGGGCGAGGGCCAGCTGCGTGGCCTGGTCAACTTGCGCCACCTCATCCTCAGCAACAACCAGCTGGCAGCGCTGGCAGCCAGCGCCCTGGATGACTGTGCCGAGACGCTGGAGGACCTCGATCTCTCCTACAACAACCTCGAACAGCTGCCCTGGGAGGCCCTGGGCCGCCTGGGCAATGTCAACACATTGGGCCTTGACCACAACCTGCTGGCTTCCGTGCCCGCCGGCGCCTTTTCCCGCCTGCACAAGCTGGCCCGGCTGGACATGACCTCCAACCGCCTGACCACAATCCCACCTGACCCGCTCTTCTCCCGCCTGCCCCTGCTTGCCAGGCCCCGGGGCTCGCCCGCCTCTGCCCTGGTGCTGGCCTTTGGCGGGAACCCACTGCACTGCAACTGCGAGCTGGTGTGGCTGCGTCGCCTGGCGCGGGAGGATGACCTCGAGGCCTGTGCATCCCCACCCGCTCTGGGCGGCCGCTACTTCTGGGCAGTGGGCGAGGAGGAGTTTGTCTGCGAGCCACCCGTGGTGACTCACCGCTCGCCACCCCTGGCAGTGCCCGCAGGTCGGCCAGCTGCCCTGCGCTGCCGGGCAGTGGGGGACCCAGAGCCCCGTGTGCGTTGGGTGTCACCCCAGGGCCGGCTGCTGGGCAACTCGAGCCGTGCCCGCGCCTTCCCCAATGGGACGCTGGAGCTGCTGGTCACCGAGCCGGGTGATGGTGGCATCTTCACTTGCATCGCGGCCAATGCAGCTGGTGAGGCCACAGCTGCTGTGGAGCTGACTGTGGGCCCCCCACCGCCTCCTCAGCTAGCCAACAGCACCAGCTGTGACCCCCCGCGGGACGGGGATCCTGATGCTCTCACCCCACCCTCCGCTGCCTCTGCCTCTGCCAAGGCGGCCGACACTGGGCCCTCTACCGACCGTGGCGTCCAGGTGACTGAGCACGGGGCCACAGCTGCTCTCGTCCAGTGGCCGGATCAGCGGCCTATCCCGGGCATCCGCATGTACCAGATCCAGTACAACAGCTCAGCTGATGACATCCTCGTCTACAGGTGCAGGGTCCAGGCACTGGGGTAGCTTGGGTGGGGGAGTGAGGCAAGGGGGAGGGTTGAGGGTACACCTACTAAAACCCTACACTGAAGCACAACTGATAAATGGTGTTGGAAGGTTCCAAAAGAAATCAGGCAGCAAAAGTAAAAGAAATCAGGCAGCAAAAGTAAAAGAAATCAGGCAGCAAGGATAACAAGAATCTGGCAGAAAGGGTCAATGAAATCTGACAGCAGTGATAAAAAGAAGTCAGACAAGAAGGACGAAGTAAATGAGACAGCAAATGTTAAATCAGGCTACAGGGCTAAAAAAGATCAAGCAATAAGGATAAAAGAAATCAGGCTGCATGGGTAAAAAGAAATTAGGCAGCAAGAATAAATAGTAGTAGCAAACATAAAAAGGAAACCAGGCAGCAGGAGGAGAAAGTAATCAGGGCAGAAGAATAAAATGTTAATGGGCAAGGGTGGGTGGGGGAGATAAGGGGATAAAAATAAATTTAAGTTGTAAAGATAAAGAGAGAAACACCAGGTTTTCCAGATGACAGGACTAGATACTAGCTGGGCTGCAGGAAGAAAAGGAGATCAAACAGGAAAGCACAGGGAGCCCAGAAAAAAATGAAATAAGCAGCTCTGTTAGAAAAGAAATCAGACCAGAGGTTAGAATGAAAATTGCAGGGAGGAGGTTCGATAGAGACTGGGCTTCGGGTGTGTGTGGTGTGAACTATTCCATGTTTCAAGTTCTAATATAGTGACATCCAGACTTTTTTTTTTTTTTTTTTTTTTTTTTGAGACGGAGTCTTGTTTGGTCGCCCAGGCTGGAGTGCAGTGGCGTGATCTCGGCTCACTGCAAGCTCCGCCTCCCGGGTTCACGCCATTCTCCTGCCTCAGCCTCCCAAGTAGCTGGGACTACAGATGCCCACCACCATGCCCAGCTAATTTTTTTGTATTTTTAGTAGAGACGGGGTTTCACCGTGTTAGCCAGGATGGTCTCGATCTCCTGACCTTGTGATCCGCCCACCTCGGCCTCCCAAAGTGCTGGGATTACAGGTGTGAGCCACCGCGCCCGGCCCAGATTTTTTTTTGAGACAGGGTCTCACTTTGTCACCCAGGCTGGAGTGCAGTGGTGCAGTCTCTCACTACAACCTCCGCTTCCCGGGTTCAAGCAATTCTCGTGCCTCAGCCTCCCTAGTAGCTGGGATTACAGGCATGCACCACCACACCCAGCTAATGTTCACATTTTATTTTTAGTAGAGATGGGGTTTCACCATGTTGGCCAGGCTGGTCTCGAAGTCCTGATCTCAGATGATCCCTGCCTCAGCCTCCCAAAGTGCTGGGATTACAGGTGTGAACCACCGCACCCAGCATAGATTTTTTATTTTCTAAATCAAATCAAACCTAGTTCAAGTTCCTTTTGCCAGGTAAACAGAAATACCCAATTTGCCACACTTGGGGGGGATTTTCTTCTCTCTTCTGTTGTTGCAAACACAGAACCTGGGGTTTACATACTCCAAGAGGTGGCTCAGTCCAACTTGTCCCTCCAAGCTGGAGAGCACTCAGCACATCTGCGGTGACCACACGTGGTCAGCAGTGGTGGCTGTGGACCCAGGTGCTATTGACACCTCTTACCAAAGTTCAACCTTACGTGGATGGACTACGGCTGTGGGTGAGTCCCTGTCCTCACGACCAGGCTGGGCCAAGGGTGCAGTCCCAAGGCCTGGCTGTAAAGACTGGACCTCCCCAGGGCTGAGGTCTGTGCCCTGGGGACCCAGATACTTGGGGACCTAGTACCTGGATGTCCTTTCCCTCCCTTGGGGCCAACACCTCAAGAAAAGGCCACATGATTTCCATTTCAGTCCTGGCAACCCACTGAGCTCATTCTACTCCGTTTCTCAGACATGGAAGATTCCATGAAAGCCCTGCCCCTGAAAATCACACAGGTCGGCCGGGCGCGGTGACTCACGCCTGTAATCCCAGCACTTTGGGAGGCCGAGGCGGGTGGATCACCGGGTCAGGAGTTCGAGACCATCCTGGCTAACACAGTGAAACCCCATCTCTACTAAATTAGCTGAGCATGGTGGCATGCGCCTGTAGTCCCAGCTACTCAGGAGGCTAAGGCAGGAGAATCGCTTGAACCTGGGAGGCAGAGGTTGCAGTGAGCCGAGGCTGCGCCACTGCACTCCAGGCTGGGTGACAGAGTGAGACTCCATCTCAAAAAAAGAAAAAGTCACACAAGTCCTGGCCACCTTGCCAGGTGGGGAATGGAATGAATGCTCTCCTAGACAGTCACCCTGCCCCAGGCAACCACGGAGTTCCCTGTACCTCTCTCATTAGAATAGCCTAGGAATAAAACAGGTGACAAGACAAGTCAACTCTCCAACAGCGTGCCTAGCTACAAAAGAAACTATAGTGAAATTGGGTGGTAAGGATTAAATGGAAACAACAAAGAAAAAGATAAATAGAAACCTGCCAACAGAGATAAAAGAGAAGCAGGTGACAGAGCTGGGAAGAAATAAGGCAACAGGGAGAAAAAGAAAGCAGCAGTGATGGAGGCACATTAGTTTAATGAAAAGGGAATCAGACGACAGGACTCATTGGAAAATAGGCTATTGATACAGTCATAATAATAAGGCAATAGGGCTAGGGGGACATTTATTGGCAGGTTACAAGGAAATCGGTCAGTAGGGGTACAGGGAGATCAGGCGGTTCGATTGGAGAGAATCCTAGCTGTACACTAGAGGAAAATCAGGCAGCTGGAAAAGGGAAATTTGGCATAGGCTGCAGGAAATAGGGGAACCAGAGGGAAACTGGCAAGGGTCTGGAGGAGACTGGGAGGTACAATGGGAGGGAAATTGGATGGGGGGTGGCTAGAAGACAAAAGGATTAAATTAGAGGGAAATTGGACAGGGTTAAAGCAGAACTGGGTGGTGAACTGGAGAGATGACTGGCAGTGGGGCCAGAGTGAAATCAGGCAGAGGATTGGGGCAAAATTGGGCAGGGAGGCTAGAGCAGAGCTGGGCTGCAGACTGGAGGGAAATTGCATGGGCAGTGCAAAAGGAAAATTGGGCAGTTGGGTATAAAATGAAACTGGCAAGGTGTGGTGGCTCACGCCTATAATCCCAATACTTAAGGAGGCCAAGGCAGGAGGCTGGACTGCTTTGAAGCCAGGAATTTGAGGCCAGGAGTTTGAGACCAGCCTGGGCAATATAGCAAGAACCCATCTCTACAAAAAAAATTTTTTAAATTAGCTGGGCATGGTAGTGCATGCCTGTAGTTCCAGCTACTCAGGAGGCTGAGGCAGGAGGATGACTTGAGTCCAGGAGTTAGAGGCTGCAGTGAGCCATGATCATGCCACTGCACTCCAGCTTGGACAACAAAGCAAGACCCTATTTCTAAGAAAACAGAAAAAAAGAAAAGAAACAGGATGGATTAGAAGAACTCATGTGGTGAGCTGTTAAAGAAACTGGGCGGTGGGACTAGAGTGAAATTGGGCAGCAGGCTATGAGGATATGTGAGAGGATGGGCTAGAGTGAAATTGGCCAACACTGGAGGGATATCAGTCAGGTGGCTGAATCGGATGTCAGACCAAAGGAAAATGGGGTGGTGGTGAGAGGGAGCTCACTGGGTAGAATGAAATGAGGCAGTAGACTGGTGGGAAGCCTAGCCCCGCGGGGAGTTTGGTGAGGGAAGCACAGGATGGGGGCTGGGCAGCCTGAGACCTGACCCCCACTTGCCTGCCCTGCAGGATGATCCCGGCGGACAGCCGCTCGTTCCTGCTGACGGACCTGGCGTCGGGCCGGGCCTACGACCTGTGCGTGCTCGCCGTGTACGAGGACAGCGCCACGGGGCTCACAGCCACACGGCCTGTGGGCTGCGCCCGCTTCTCCACCGAACCCGCGCTGCGGCCATGCGGGGCGCCGCACGCTCCCTTCCTGGGCGGCACGATGATCATCGCGCTGGGCGGCGTCATCGTAGCCTCGGTACTGGTCTTCATCTTCGTGCTGCTGATGCGCTACAAGGTGCACGGCGGCCAGCCCCCCGGCAAGGCCAAGACTCCCGCGCCTGTCAGCAGCGTTTGCTCCCAGACCAATGGCGCCCTGGGCCCCCCGCCCACACCCGCCCCGCCCGCCCCTGAGCCGGCGGCGCTCAGGGCCCACACCGTGGTCCAGCTGGACTGCGAGCCCTGGGGGCCCGGCCACGAACCTGTGGGACCCTAGCCAGGCGCCCCCCCTCTAAGGCTTCTCTGGCCCCACGGACAGCAGGACCCGGACACCCTGTGGGACCTGGCCTCAGACTCACCAAATTGCTCATGGTTTTTAAAACTCTGATGGGGAGGGTGTCGGGGACACAGGGCACAACAAGAAAGTCCTATTTTTCTAAGCTTGGGCCTAGACCCTTGCCCTCGTCTCTGTCTATGGGGGTTGGGGGACGGAGCAGGGGTCTGGAGCTGGGGAATGCCTCCTTTGGGGAGAGACATCCCCCACCCCACCCTGCCCAGTTCAGTCTGAGGACGCTGGGGGAGGCTGAGGATGGCGATCCATTCAGACAATAGATGTTCCCTGTGTGTTCGCTCTGGGCATGCCCTGGGTTGGGGAATGCTGTGGTGATCCAGACAGGCCTGAGCCCTGCCCGCAGGGGCCTAAAGTCAAATGGGAGACAGACACATCCCCAGACAGTGACAGCCCAGAGTGACCAGGGATGTGGGGATGAGGGAAGCCTGGGGGATTGTGACAGTCCAGAAGAGGTACCCTGCTCAGCCCCAGGTGTGGTCAGGGAGGGCTTCCTGGAGGAGGACACATGTGATCTGAGAATGACATTTGAAGGAGATAACTGGGCAAAAAGCAGAAGGAAAGCTCTTTCAGGCAGAGGGCACAGCACAAGCAAGGTGGTGGTGTGCCCTGGGCACTGGGGGTGCTATGGTAGAGGTGAGGCAGGAGGGTTGAGCAGGGTCTAGGACCTCCAGGCTGAGGAGCTCAGACTGTGGCCTGATGGTACTGGGGAGCCATGGAGGGTTGTATGCAAGGGAGGGATGGGGTCAGATTGGGGCTTTAGGAAGATCCTTCTAGTGCTCTGAGGAGGGTGGACCCAAGGGGAAGACTGAAGCTGGGAGCTCCAGGGGAGGCTGGGGCAGGGACCTGGGTGCGTGACGACAACGTTGGATCAGCTGAGCTGGGGGACAAGAAAAGGGAGTGGGTTGATAGAGACACTGGGGAAGCTGTGGGAAGCTGAGGCAGTGGGTTATGGAGCTGCGGGGCCGTGGGGTGGGGCAGGGAGATGGTGGGGACTGCCTTGATATAGGACCAGGGAGGAGGAGCAGGTTTGGGAAAGATGATATGCCTGGTGGGGAACTTGGTAGATGTAGGGGCCCTGAGGATGTCCAGGGTGTGGCATTCAGGAGGCTGCAGGAACCCTGGTCTGAGGCTGAAGCTGGGAACAGAAATGAGGGCTTTGTCAGCAGAGACAGGAACTGACACTGCTGGGGTTAAGACGACCTCTTGTGGGGGGTGGTTCCAAGTCCCCACTATGGGACTTTTTTTTTTTAAAGAGATGGGGTCTCGCTATATTGCCCAGGCTGATCCCAAACTGGCCTCAAGTGATCCTCCCTCCTCAGCCTCCTGGATTGCTGGGATTACAGGTGTGAGCCACTGCCCCTGGCTAGGGACTTTCCATATTTAAGGGTGATGCAAAGAAAAACCCAACAAAGACTAAACAGGAACAGCAGGGAGAGGGGCAGGGGGAAGAAGACCAAGCAATTCAGACCCAAGAGACTCTTGTGTGCAATGATATAAATAAAGGCTGTGGTGACCCCCCGGAGATCAGTGTTAGGGGGTCAGTTGGGGCAGACAGCAGATGCAGCTGATTTGAGAGCGGGGGGTAAGAAAGTGTAGCTAGAGGGTGCAGCCCCTGTCAACCTGTGGGCCTGGAGTCTGGGTTGATCTGGAACTTTCAGCCTGATGTCTCTGCAGGGCGGGCCCTTACTCTGTCTTGGGCTGCCCTAGGCCCCATGGCACACCAAGCCTGGAGGTTTGTAGAACCAAACCCTGGCCTAGGAGATGTTGAGCATCCTTGGAGATCCAGGAATGGGGTTGGCAGTAAGAAGAATAGCATCCCCTGAACTCAGGGCTTCACTAGTGATGTCCCCAGAGGCAGGAGTGTGGAGGGAACCTGGGGTCTGTCACCTGGAGGGACACTGGCGTGAGGGCATGGTAAAGAGAGCCCAAGATGAACTGGCCCTACTCATGACCTGGGGCACATGACCGTGACCTCACGCGATCACACATCCTAGATTCTGCCACAGCTTTTCTGGGGGATCTAGGCCTTGAACATACTATGCCATGAGTCGTGGGGCCAGCCTGAGTCCTGGGGTACCTGGTCTGACCACCCCTCACTCCCCAAGGCCCCAGCAGCATCATGAGGTCCTTCTTCTTGTTCGTTAGCCTTGGACAGCTGAAGTCAGGTGAGGTCATCAAGAAGAGTGAGGGCATGAGTCTTGGAGAAAGGGGCCTAGGAGCGGGGACATGGTGGCTCGAGCCTGTGGTCCCAGCTACTCGGGAGGCTAAGGCAGGAGGATCACTTGAGCCCAGGAGTTCGAGGCTGCAGTGAGCTAGGATTGCGCCACTGCACTCTTGCCCGGGCCATAGAGCGACACCCTGTCTCCAAAAAAATAGAAAAGGAGGCCGGGCGCGGTGGCTCAAGCCTGTAATCCCAGCACTTTGGGAGGCCGAGACGGGCGGATCACGAGGTCAGGAGATCGAGACCATCCTGACTAACACGGTGAAACCCCATCTCTACTAAAAAATACAAAAAACTAGCCGGGCGAGGTGGTGGGCACCTGCAGTCCCAGCTACTCCGGAGGCTGAGGCAGGAGAATGGCGTAAACTCGGGAGATGGAGCTTGCAGTGAGCCGAGATCCAGCCACTGCACTCCAGCCTGGGCGACAGAGCGAGACTCCGTCTCAAAAAAATAAAGTAAAATAAAATGAAAAGAAAGAAAGAAAGAAAAGGAGCTTAGGGAGGGAGGAGAGTCGTGGGGGCCTAGGGCTGTCTACAATTACCAGTTGCTCCCATGAGGGGGAGCCAGAGGGCACTGTTCCTAAATCCTTTTTTTTTTTTTTTTTTTTGAGACGAAGTCTCGCTCCTGTCGCACCCGGAGTGGAGTGCAATGGCGCGATCTCCGCTCACTGCAACCCCCGTCTCCTGGGTTCAAGCGATTCTTCTGCCTCAGCCTCTCGAGTAGCTGGGATTACAGGCGCCGGTCACCACGCCCGACTAATTTTTTTATTTCTCCGTGTTGGCCAGGATGGTCTTGATCTCTTAACCTCGTGATCCACCCGCCTCAGCCTCCCAAAGTGCTGGGATTACAGGTGTGAGCCACCGCGCCCGGCCCTAAACCCTCATTTTTAAATGTGAGCAATCCTTGCTGTGTGCGGTGCGCTGGGGATTCATTGCTGAACAAATACAGCACAGGTGCTGCCTTCGCAGGGCTCAGCATTTGGTGGTGACAAATGGTTTCTGAGTTTTTTTTGGTTTTTGTTTGTTTGTTTGTTTTGTTTTTTTAAGACAGAGTCTCGATGTCGCCTAGGCTGTAGTGCAGTGGCGCGATCATGGCTCACTGCAGCCTCCACCTCCCAGGCTCAAGTGATCCTCCCACCTCAGCCTCCCAAGTAGCTGGGATTATGGGCATGTGCCACCATACCCAGCTAATTTTTGTATTTTTGTAGAGATGGGGGTCTCACTATGTTTGCAGACTGGTCTTGAACTCCTGACCTCAAGTGGTTCTCCTGCCTTGGCCTCCCACAGTGCTGGGATTACAGATCTGACCATAGATGTTAAATAATCACACCAGCAAGTGTAAGCATCTGAGGTGACCAAGGGGTGCCATGCAGGAGACACATACAGAAGTGCATGACCCTGTAACCAGGGGCCCTGACCCAACAAGAGAGATTGAGGAGGCTTCCTGGAGGAGGGGAGGCCTGGCTGAGACCTGAAGGATGTGCAGGTTGGAGTTAACCACGAAAGGGGTGGGAAGGGTATTCCATGCAAATGGAACAGCCTGTGCTAAGGGAAGTAGAGGAGGGAAGGGAAGAGAGTGACCTTGGGTTGAGGCTGGAGAGCAGGAAGGGAGCCAATGACGCAGGACCCCATAGGCTGCTGGGAGGAGTCTGGATTGTCCTCTTAAGTGGCATGAGAAGCTGTTGAAGGGTTTTTTGGGGTTTGTTGTTTTTTTACACGGAGTCTCATTGTCGCCTAGGCTGGAGTGCAGTGGCACAATCTTGGCTCACTGCAACCTCTGCTACCTGGGTTCAAGTGATTCTGCCTCAGCCTCCCGAGTAGCGGGGATTACAGGTGCCCCGCCACCACGCCCAGCTAATTTTTGTATTTTTAGTAGAGACTGCTTCACCATGTTCGCCAGGCTGGTCTCGAACTCCTGACCTCGTGATCTACCTGCCTCGTCCTCTCAAAGTGTTGGGATTACAGGTGGCATGAGCCACTCTGCCTGGCCCATTGAAGGTTTTTGAGGTCTAATGAGAGTAGCAGTCTCTGATCTCAAGGAAGCTCTGGCGGGTAGGAGGATACTGCAATAGTCCAAGCAGAAGGGTGATCGGGACCAAGTTGGCGCCTAAAGTGGTTGAAGAGAGATTTGAGACCACCTTACCAGAGCCCCCGCCCCCCACGCAGCAGAAAGTGTACCCTACTGTACGCTACCCAGTTCTCCAGAAAGATTGCAGAGAGACAAGAAGAAGAGTTGTGAGACACTGGGCTCTGATATCCACAGCCCCACCCCTTAGATGGGGGAGCTGACTTCTGTGTAGCATGGGAATGACGGACCTTTTCCAGGCTCAAGTAGCAGGCAGACAGTGGATGGAGGCTGAGAGGCAGTGGCCGTGGGTGGTCAGGGGGAATGTGGACACAGGAAATGCAGGGCTGGAAGGGGGACACACACTTGGTAGTAGCTTATTACAAATTTGGAAGCAGGAAGGATGGGAGGAGGGCAGGCTGGTCCCTCTAGCATGGGTCCCCCATGTTCCCCCACAGCATGCCTGGACCACCCCACCCCCCTGCAAAAACACATACACACCATCACGTGTATCTAGGATTTAAAGTCAAAATGTTGCTTGTCACCGGGACTGGTGGCTCACGCCTGTAATCCCAGCACTTTGGGAGGCCGAGGTGGGCGGATCACGAGGTCAGGAGATTGAGACCATCCTGGCTAACACGGTGAAACCTCGTCTCTACTAAAAATACAAAAAAAATTAGCCGGGCGTGCTGGCGGGTGCCTGTAGTCCCAGCTACTGGGGAGGCTGAGGCAGGAGAATGGCGTGAACCCAGGAGGCGGAGCTTACAGTGAGCCGAGATCACGCCACTGCACTCCAGCCTGGGCGACAGAGCGAGACTCCTGTCTCAAAAAAAAAAAAAAAAAAAAAGTTACCTGTCAGCCAGGCACAGTGGCTCATGACTGTAATCCCAGTGCTTTGAGAGGCCACCCTCAGGGAGGATTGCTTGAGCCCAGGAGTTCAAGACCAGCCTCTCAATTCCGTGGACCCCCTGAGGCGCACTTCACTCTCCCCAGCCCTCTGGATAAAACAGCAATTCCTTAGGGACTTTAACTTCCTCCAAAATGCTGTGGCCTCCCAGGCAACATAGCCATATCCCATCTCTACAAATAATAATAATTAGCTTATCCAACTGCCCAGCTAAGTCCATCAATTTCCTGAGCTCAGGGAGTACGACTACTTCTACTGTCAATTCCTCATCTGCCTTTGACCCTGCAGTTTTTAGACCAAAGCTCTGGCTGCTGGAGCATTTTCTTGAAGTGACTTTAGTCCCAATGCCAGGATTCTCCCCTGTCTATGTACTGCCAGATCCAACCCGTGTGTCTTGGGGTGGCTAAATCTGACAAAGACCCTGAGTATCTGGGGACACCTGTGATCTCCTGCAAGGCTGAGGCTAATGCCACGTTTTTGTAGCTCTTTGCATGGGCACATATGTGAGAGAATCAGATAAAAGGTGCTCCCAAAAAGCATTCTGTTCAGGGTGGAACCTGGGCTTGCCTCCTGCCTTTGGGTCCTCCCTGATGGGGAGGACCTTGTACCTCGCAAAAGCAAGGAGAGGTATCAGTGCTTCCTGTTGTCCTGACCTGTGCGGAGTGACACTGGGAACATTGTGGTGACCAACACAGCCCTAGCCCTTGCCCTCAGAGTTCTAGTTCAAGGCTGGGAGCAGTGGCTCACGCCTGTAATCCCAATACTTTGGGAAGCCGAGGCAGGTGGGTCACTTGAGATCAGGAGTTTGCAACCAGTCTGGCCAACATGGTGAAACCCCATCTCTACTAAAAATACAAAAATTAGCCGGGTGTGATGGCAGGCACCTATAATCCCAGCTACCTGGGAGGCTTGATCTTAGCCAAAAGGCCAAAAACCTTCTGAGGTTTCTGACTAGGCCTGGGATGGGAGGTGGGGAGACAGTCCAAATGTCCTGAGTCAGGGCTAACTTTATGGCAGTGTGACTGTGGGGTTGCACCATGCCCCAAACTTAGAAGGACCCTATGCTTGTTTTAATGCCCTGCTGTCAGTATCTTAAAATTATTACAAAAGCCAAGAGAGGGCCAGGCGCAGTGGCTCACGCCTGTAATCCCAACACTTTGGGAGGATGAAGCGGGTGAATCATCTGAGGTCAAGAGTTCAAAACCAGCCTGGCAAACATGGCGAAAACCCGTCTCTACTAAAACTACAAAAAATTACCCAGACGTGGTGGCAGTAATCCCAGCTACTTGGGAGGCTGAGGCAAGAGAATCGCTTGAACCCGGAAGGCGGAGGTTGCAGTGAGCCCAGATCCCGCCACCACACTCTCTCCTGGGTGACAGAGCAAGACTCTGTCTTAAAAAAAAAAAAAAAAAAAAAAAAAGCCAACAGAGGAAGAGGAAGGGAAAGGACTGCAAGCTCGAAGAATGAGCCAGAATTCAGTGTGGCCGGAGCACCATGGGAGAAGGGCACTGTGGGGCCATGGAGGGTGGAGGGTGATAAGGTGGAGGGACAGGGTCAGGCTTGCACTTTAGAAAAATCCATCTGAGCCGGGCGCGGTGGCTCAAGCCTGTGGTCCCAGCACTTTGGGAGGCCGAGGCGGGCGGATCACGAGGTCAGGAGATCGAGACCATCCTGGCTAACGTGGTGAAACCCCGTTTCTACTAAAAATACAAAAAAAAAAAAAAAATTAGCCGGGTGTGGTGGCGGGTGCCTGTAGTCCCAGCTACTCGGGAGGCTGAGGCAGGAGAATGGCGTGAACCCCGGGGGCGGAGCTTGCAGTGAGCCAAGATCGCGCCACAGCACTCCAGCCTGGGCGAGAGTGCGAGACTCCGTCTCAAAAAAAAAAAAAAGAAAAATCCATCTGGCAACCGGGTAGAGTGGCTCACACCTGTAATCCCAGCACTTTGGGAGGCCAAGACGGGCGGACCACGTGAGGTCGGGAGTTGGATACCAGCCTGACCAACGTGGAGAAACCCTGTCTGTACTAAAAATACAAAATTAGCTGGGCGTGGTGGCACATACCTGTAATCCCAGCTACTTGGGAGGCTGAGGCAGGAGAATCACTTCCGGGAGGCGGAGGTTGCGGTGAGCCGAGATTGCACCATTGCACTCCAGCTTAGGCAGCAAGAGCGAAACTCCGTCTCAGAAAAAAAAAAAGAAAGAAAGATCCATCTAGCTGCCATGGAGAGGGTGGATGGGGGCACGTGGCCAGGGAGAAGATGGGGGACTCGGCTTCCTGTGGAAGGGGCTGGGAGTGTCGGTGATACTGAGGAGGAGAGGCCAGCGTGGCCAGGTTTACCAGAACCTTAACTGCTTGGGTAACAGACATCCCAATGCAGGAGATGGGCTGGGAGACCCCAAAACCACAGGATGAACCCAGAGCCTCATTTTCACTTGCAAATTTGTACTGTGGGTGACGGGGGATGCAGAAGGGTAGGTTACAGAATGTCACTCACTGGTAAGTACTTGAAAATCTTTTTATATGAAAACTCACATGGATAGACTGATGGAGGTGAATACAAAATTGGCAAGAATTTTGAGTATAAAATGTGAGATTTCAAAGGACTTTCTTCTGGGTATGTTCTGGCTTCAACTCCATGGACCCCGTGGGGGTCACTTCACTCTCCCCAGCCCTCTGGGTAAAACAGCAGTTCCTTGGGAACTTCCTCTTCAGCTTCCCCCTAAAACTGCTTTGGCCCCGGGGAGCTGGGAACGAGCCCCTTCCTGCTTCTTTACTCACATTCGGGGACATTGACCCCTAACACCTGTTTTTCTTCTCTGTTGACAACCTTCATATTTCTTTTCCTTTTTTTATTTTTTGAGACGGAGTCTGACTCTGTTATCCAGGCTGGATTGCAATGGTGAGATCTCTGCTCACCACAACCTCCGCCTCCCTGGTTCAAGCGATTCTCCTGCCTCGGCCTCCCGAGTAGGTGGGACTACAGACGTGTGCCATCATGCCTGGCTAATTTTTGTATTTTTAGTAGCGACGGGGTTTCACCATGTTGGCCAAGCTGATCTCAAACTCCTGATCTACCCGCCTCAGCCTCCCAAAGTGTTGAGTTTATAGGCCTGAGTCAACTCACCATGTTACAACCTCCATATTTCCATCCTCAACCCCAGTATCTCTCCTAAGCCCAGACCTGGCTTACCTCAGCTTCCCAGACCCCTCTTCTTGGACATCCCCCGGGGCCCCACACACCCACTGGATCCCACACCCACCTCAGCTTCTTCCTGGACCCATGCCTCCTCCTAGGTCCTGTCTGGGAGAGCAACCCCCATTTAGCCTCCTGAATGTCTCCCACCTCCCCTTACTCCCTGCCCTGGCCCCATCCTGGGCTAGCCCCATCTGGGTCCTTGCACTGGGCTCCTGGCCTCAGTTGCTTCTCTGGTCCAGGATCTTCCTAAAGCCAAACCCTCCTCTGCATAGACACCCCCATGGCTCCCGAGGGTTCCTGGGACAGTCTGAGCTCCTCAGCCTCTAGCATCCCAGCCCTTCCCACGCCATCCCTCTTCCCCAGCTCTGTTTCTAGCACATATGTTTGTTCCCCACCTCAGGCTGGAAGGAAACACTAACCACATCCTCTGCTTGTGATGAAGGAGGATCTTAAGCAAGTGACATATGAAGCTATTGAAGGAAAGTGGGTTCCGGCTGGGCGTGATGGCTCACGCCTGTAATCCCTACACTTTGGGAGGCCAAGTTGGAGAGATCACTTGAGATCAGGAGTTCGAGATCAGCCTGGCCAACATGGTGAAACCTTGTCTCTACTAAAAATACAAAAATTAGCTGGGCGTGGTAGCACGTGCCTGTAATCCCAGATACTCAGGAGGCTGAGGCAGGAGCATTGCTTGAACCCAGGAGGCGGAGGTTATAGTGAGCTGAGATCGCCCCATTGCACTCCAGCCTGGGTGACAGAGTGAGACTCTGTCTCAAGAGAAAAAAAAAAAAAGAACATGGGTTCCTTCTTGAATGCTCCCCTTATTCCCCCCAGCAAAGGTAATGTTCTGGGGGAGAAGGAAGCCTGAGTGCACCTCCTAGCATCTGGGGGAGAGGCAGTTGGAAACTGTAACCAGGGTCCCTTGCTTCTCAATTTCTAGAGATCCAGCCTTGCCCTCCTCTCTGAGATCCTCCTGGAAGGCTGTAGCTCCATTGTTCTCAGCTTCTGGGAAGCTGAAAGGAGGTTCTGGGAAGAAGAAAGTGATGTACAGGCCGTTGTTTTCCCACGGGAACCTCTGTCCTCAAACCCTCCAGACCTCCACATCCAGGCATCTGGTGCCGTCTCCTACCTCTGCCTCTGGTCACTTCCACAATCCAGGAGCCCAGGCCTCTAGCTTCCTCCTTCCCCAAACTCAGGAGTTCAGGTCTGCAGTCCCCTCCTTCCTCAGGCACAGAAGCCCCATCTCCACTCCCCTCCGTCCTCAGAACACAGGTTCCCAGCCCCCTTCCTAGGATCCTCAAGTTCAAAAGAGGCTGAAAACTTGTCTCTCAGCAGGCTCAGGAGTCCTGCCCCTCTCCCCACCGGGCCCGCCGCCTCTTTTCTAATTTTTTAATTTATTTTTATTTTTATTTTTTAGACAGAGTCTCGCTCTGTCACCCAGGCTGGAGTGCAGTGGCACAATCTCAGCTCACTGCAGCCTCTGCCAGGTTCAAGCAATTGTCCTGCCTCAGCCTCCCAAGTAGCTGGGACTACAGGCAGCTGCTGCCAAGCCCAGCTAATTTTTTTGTCTTTTTTTTTTTTTTTTTTTTTTTTTTTTGAGACGGAGTCTCGCTCTGTCACCCAGGCTGGAGTGCAGTGGCCGGATCTCAGCTCACTGCAAGCTCCTCCTCTCAGGTTCACGCCATTCTCCGGCCTCAGCCTCCCAAGTAGCTGGGACTACAGGCGCCCGCCACCTCGCCCGGCTAGTTTTTTGTATTTCTTAATAGAGACGGGGTTTCACCGTGTTAGCCAGATGGTCTCGATCTCCTGACCTCGTGATCCGCCCGTCTCGGCCTCCCAAAGTGCTGGGATTACAGGCTTGAGCCACCGCGCCCGGCCATTTTTTTGTCTTTTTAGTAGAGACGGCGTTTCACCTTCTTAGCCAGGGTGGTCTCGATCCCCTGACCTCATGATCCACCTGCCTTGACCTCCCAAAGTGCTAGGATTACAGGCATGAACCACCATGCCTGACCTTTTTTATTTTTGGAGACTGGGCCTCACTCTGTGACCCAGGCCAGAGTCCAGTGGCACTATCTCAGCTCACTGCAGCCTTGATCTCCCTGGGTCAAGCGATCCTTCCACCTCAGCCTCCCTAGTAGCTGGGACTGCAGGTGTGTGCCACCACACCCAGCTGTGCCCCTCTTGTCTTAAGATGGTCTTCAGGTCTCAGCTTCTTCAGCTTGTGCCTTCAGTCCCTTATTCTGTCTGAGAAACTTAGATCCCTCACTCTCTCCAAATGCAACCACTTCCCCAATATTCAAAGGGCTTCCTCCGATGCTGGGTGCGCTGGCTCACACCTGTAATCACAGCACTTTGGGAGACTGAGGAGGAGGGTGGATCACCTGAAGTCACGAGCTCGAGACCAGCCTGGCCAACATGTGACACCCTGTCTCTACTCAAAATACAAAAATTAGATGGGCATAGTGGCACCCACCTGTAGTCTCAGCTACTCGGAAAACTGAGGCAGGAGAATTGCTTGAACCTGGGAGACAGAGGTTGCAGTGAGCCAAGATCACGCCACTGCATTCCAACCTGGGCAATAGAGCAAGATTCCATTAAAAAAAAAAAAGGGGGCCAGGCACGGTGGCTCACACTCGTAATCCCAGAACTTTGGGAGGCCAAGGTGGGTGGATCACCTGAGGTCAGGAGTTCGAGACCAGCCTGACCAACATGGAGAAACCCAATCTCTTCTAAAACTACAAAATTAGCGAGACATGGTGGTGCATGCCTGTAATTCCAGCTACTCAGGAGGCTGAGGCAGGAGAATCGTCTGAAGCCGGGAGGCAGAGGTTGAGGTGAGCTGAGATTTCACCATTGCATTCCAGCCTGGTCAACAAGAGCGAAACTCCGTCTTAAAAAAACAAAAAAGGCTTTCTCGGAATAAATTGCTTTCTTGTCTGTCTTTGGTCTTTTTTTTTTTTTTTTTTTTTTTTTAGACGGAGTCTAGCTCTGTTGCCCAGGCTGGAGTGCAGTGGCGCGATCTCGGCTCACTGCAAGCTCCGCCTCCCGGGTTCACGCCATTCTCCTGCCTCAGCCTCCCGAGTAGCTGGGACTACAGGCGCCCACAACCGCGCCCGGCTAATTTTCTGTATTTTTAGTAGAGACGGGGTTTCACCGTGGTCTCGATTTCCTGACCTTGTGATCCGCCCGCCTCGGCCTCCCAAAGTGCTGGGATTACAGGCGTGAGCCACCGCGCCCGGCCGGTCTTTTTTTTTTTTTTTTTTTTCAGCTTTATTGAGACACAATTCAATGGATTTGGGTATATTCAGAGTTATGCAACCTAACACCACAGGCTAACTGTAGGATATTTTCATCACCCTGAAAAGAAACCCTACACCCGGCTGGGCACGATCATTCATGCCTGTAATCCCAGCACTTTGGGAGGCCGAGGCGGGTGGATCACAAGGTCAGGAGATCGAGACCATCCTGGCTAACATGGTGAAACCCCGTCTCTACTAAAAATACAAAAAATTAGCCCGGTGTGGTGGTGGGCATCTGTCGTCCCAGCTACTCAGGAGGCTGAGGCAGGAGAATGGCGTGAACCCAGGAGGTGGAGCTTGCAGTGAACCTAGACTGCACCACTGCACTCCAGCCTGGACGACAGAATGAGACTCCATCTCAAAAAAAAAAAAAAAAGAAACCCTGCACCCATTAACAGTTAATCCATTCCACCTACAGCCAGCCTAGGCAACCACTAATCTTTCTGCCTATTCTGGACACTTCATATGAATGGAATCATCATGTGATCTTTTGTGACTGGCTTCTTTCACTTAAGGTTTTCAAGGTTTATCCACGTTTAGCATATATCAGTATATCAGTCCTTCGTTTCTTTTTAGTGCCAAATAATGGTTATGGGCCTGGGGTAGAATTGCTAAATCATGCAGCAGCTGTGTTTCATCTTTTGAGGAACTGACAGTCTGTTTCCTGAAGTGGCTGCACCATTTTACATTCCCACCAACAATGTATGAGGGTTCCAATTTCTGCACATCTTCACCAACACTTGTTATTATTTCTCTTTTTAATTACAGCCATTCTAGTGAATGTGAAGTGATATCTCATAGTTTTTTGTTTGTTTGTTTGTTTGAGACAGAGTCTCACTCTGTCATCCAGACTAGAGTGCAGTAGGCACAATCACAGCTCACTGCAACCTCCACTTCCTGGGTTCAAGTGATTCTCCTGCCTCAGCCTCCGGAGTAGCTGGGACTACAGGCATGCACCACCACTCCCGGTTAATTTTTGCATTTTTAGTAGAGATGAGGTTTCACCATGTTGGTCAGGCTGGTCTCTAACTCCTGACCTCAAGTGATCCACCTACCTTGGCCTCTTAAAGTATTGGGATTACAAGCGTGAGCCATTGCACCTGGCCTCATAGTAGTTTAGATTTATGCTTCCCGGCTGGACGCGGTGGCTCACCCTTGTAATCCCAGCACTTTGGGAGGCCGAGGCGGGTGGATCACGAGGTCTGGAGATCGAGACCATCCTGGCTAACACAGTGAAACCCCATCTCTACTAAAAATACAAAAAATTAACGGGGCACGGTGGTGGGCGCCTGTAGTCCCAGCTACTTGGGGGGCTGAGGCAGGAGAATGGGGTGGACCCGGGAGGTGGAGCTTGCAGTAAGCTGAGATTGAGCCACTGCACTCCAGCCTGGGCGAAACAGTGAGACTCCAATTCAAAAAAAGAAAAAGATTTACACTTCCCTAATGATTGTGTCCGGCATCTTTTCATGTGCAAACTGTCCATTTGTTAGTGGTTTTTGCTTCTTTTAAAAACTGCTGAGCCATCCATAAACATTTTCAAAATGCAGGGTATGTTTTTCAGTGTTAAGGCAACTGTTTTGATGTGTTTTCCTTTGCTCTCTATCACCAAATATTGTACATACAAATAGTAAGACTGGGCTTTGTGTTGTCCATTGTTAATCCTAAATGCAACAAAACACATGGAGACTTTTGAAAATCCTTCAGAATAATGCTATAGTTAAGATTTTGCTAAAGCAAGTGTTTTTTCTAACTCCTTGAGCTGCATATTACCTTGAGTAATCATCATCCGAATTGTATCCTCTTGAATTCTTCCCTTGCCCAATCCTTCAGGTATTTGCGATCAGAATCATTTGGAACTTGCTGAATTGTTTGGAAAATCCTTCTGTAAAGGAGAAGAACTTGCTGCCTTCTGATGAACTGCTTTAACGTTCGTGTTGCTGGGGGTAAGTGGGAAGTGGCCATGTCTACCAGCGGTCTGCTGGAGCCTTAGCTGGTCTTTTTCCTTCTCTTTTTCCTTCTCTCCCTCTCCATTCCTTACCCTATCTCCCTCTCCCCTCGTCCATCTCTTCATCTCACCATAACCTTTTTTTCTCAATTTTTTTATTTTTTTTTAAACGGAGTTTCGCTCAGGCTGGAGTGCAATGGCGTGATCTCAGCTCACCGAAACCTCCACCTCCCCGGTTCAAGCAATTCTCCTGCCTCACCCTCCAGAGTAGCTGGAGTAACTGGGATGACAGTTACTACGCCTGGCTAATTTTTGGGTCCTTAGTAGAGACGGGGCTTTACTATGTTGGCCAGGCTGGTCTCAAACTTCTGACCTCAGATGATCCACTCGCCTCTGCCTTCCTAAGTGCTGGGATTACAGGCGTGAGCCACTGTGCCTGGCCTTCACCGTAACTTTTGTGTATCTTTCCCTCTCCCACTTTTACTCTCCATGCCAATCTCTGTCCCCACCTCCCCATATCTGTCTTTCCTTTCTCTGTCCCTCCATCTGCCCTCTTTTCCCCACCCAGCACCCCTATATTTAGGCCTCTGTATGATCAGCGGCACCAGGTCAGGCTGGAGCCAGTACTAATGGGCACATCTGTGTGCAGACCCAGGGTGGGTGCTGAGGGCCAGGCCCAGGCACCTAGGACTATAAATGCCCCTGCAATGTGGCTGGCCTCAGCCCTGCTCTGGCAGGTGACCCCCAGGCCCCGGGCTCTGAGGCCGAGCCCTTCTCTGAGGTCTCCCTTGTGCCCCCTACTGCCACTGCAGTGGGAGGCCTGGAGGGAAGGCTGGCAGGAGGAACCACACTAACCGGTCTATCTCCCTCTACCCCCAGCTGTGCCTCGGTGTCTTGGGTTTCCTACAGGGTGAGTGCCCCAGAGGGAATGCAGAAAGCTGGTCAGTTGGTCTGGATTTGCAGCAGAGTGTGGGGTGGGGAGGGGCTGGTTGTGCTGGCTCAGGTTGGGAGGCTGTTTGGCATGGCTCTGTGACAGGGGATTGGCCACAGTGGAACTTATTGGGACAGGGCCCTGGCTAGCTGGGACAAGGGGCTATTTGAGCAGACTGTGTGTCAGGGGATTGGCAAAACTGGTTCTGAGGAGGCTGGGCAGGGCTTTGGGGACAGATGGTGCAAAAGCAGTAACTTCAAGCTAATACTGATATAGATGACTTCATGCCATGGCTTTGACATCAAGCTCCCCATTGTTCTGTGAAGTATGCACCAATACCCCCTTTACAGATGCAGCAGCTGAGGCCCCAAGAAATGAGGTGACTTGCTCAAATTCACTTGGCTAGAAAGCGGCCGAGTCGGCTGGGCAAGGTGGCTCACGACTGCAAGTAATCCCAGCACTTTGGGAGGCCAAGGTGGGAGGATCGCATGAGCCTGGGAGACCAGCTTGGGCAACAGAGTGAGTCTCCTCTCTAAAATAGAAAAAGAAAAGGAAGGAAGGGACGGAGAGAGGGAGGGAGAGAAGGAGGGAGGGAGAGAGGGAGAGAAAGTGGCAGAGTCAGAATTAGAATCTGACGCATTTAGCTTCCGAATCCACCGGATTATTCTTGACTGCCTCCTCTGGGCTCCTGGTTCCCTCAAGCCCGACGGACGTCTGCGTCTTATGTTTCCAGGGCTGCCGCTTCATCACGGCTTTCTTGGAAAACGGGGGCGCTGAGAAGCCCAACTTCCAGCTATATATGTCGCCACCGCCCACGGGGCCCCCGACGGCGCTGCTGGTGACAGCTCTCCCTGCGTAGGCGCCACTCTCCCCGAGCGCCCCGCGCCTGCAGCCAGGCACGACAGTGTGGGTGCGCCCGCCCGGCGCAGAGGAGCTGCGGGGCTCGCAGCAGGCGGCGCTGTGCAAGCAGCGACGTCGTGGCCCGAGGGAGTGGAGGTGGTGAAAGCGCGTGGGCGCGCCTCCCTGGACTCGGCGCTGGCTCTGCGGCGCCACCTGCTGGACACTCCCTACTCGATGGTGGCTCCGTCGCTGCCGCCCGGCGACCTGCACAAGGAGGTTGCGGTGGTGGCGGGCGCTGGGCCCACGCTCTTGAGGCGCCTCACGCCCCCTATGCCTGTTCTACTGGACTGCGTAGAGCACCCTGCCCGCTGGCCCCATCTCCTGAGCCTTGAAGGCTTCCAGACGCGCTGCAGTTGCAGAGAGCAGGAGACCTATCCAGCACCCGTGTCGTGGCTGCCCATCCCGTCGCGCTGCTGTCTGGCCTCAATTGTCTGCAAGCGAGAAGCAAGGCCTGTGGCCACGCGTTCGGAAAACCGCCGCCCCATGATCCCTGGAGTGGTCTCCACACGGTGCCCCACTTAGCACCTGCGCGTCCCGGGAGCCGAGACCGCGTGTTCCCAGAGGGTAGTGGTCTGGGTAGCCTGAGCTTCTGGTGCTGCGACGCCGACGGGGCGTGGGCTTTGCGCCCTGGCACGATGCTGCGCTCTGCAGTGGACCAGTGCACCCTCTGGCGTTGCGCTCTTCAGCCGACATGCAGGTGTTTTTCCCGGAGGCCGCCGTGGGCCGCGGGAGTTGACACCTACAATCCCTCCTTCGCGCTCATGCCCTGGTGGGCGCGTTCAGCCGCAGCCTCGCAAGCATGGCGCAGCCAAACTTCTCCAACGTGGAATTTGCACCTGCCCCGGTGCTCCTGGACTGCCAGCCACTACCCGGCCTGCACTGGTGCCCTGTCCCTGCTGGCCCCGAGCCGCGTCATGAGCAGCATTCTGACTAAAGGCTGGTCCCGGCTCAGGGCTTCGCCTGGACTGAGGTGGCTTAGGGGCGTAGGTGCAGCGCAGTGCACCACCTGGAGAGGAGAGGGGCCCCCATGGGCATGTTTAGCTTCAGCATCGCCCAGGAAGCAAGCTTCGGGACCCAGGCCGTGGGGCAGCCGGCTGCAGATGAGCAGCCCTGGGGGCCCAAGGGTTTCGGGAGGTGAACCAGCAATGGGATTCGTGGATATTAGGGTTGGAGCAAATCATAACACTACATTCCATTGCTTACATAACAACCAGAGAGGTAGTATTTTTTTTTTTTTTTTTTGGTTTGGTTTTGTTTTTGTTGTTATTGTTTGGTGGTTTTTGTTGTTGTTGTTTTGTTTTGTTTTGCTTTGCACCCCACCCAACCCCCAATTTTTGTATTTTTACTAGAGACGGGGTATCACCATGTTGGCCAGGCTAGTCTTGAGCTCCTGACCTTAGGTGATCTACCTGCCACAGCTTCCTAAAGTGCTGGGATTACAGGTGTTAGCCACTGCGCCTAGACCAGAGAGGTAGTTTTAAAATATAAGTCTGTCCCTCCTCCACTCAAAATCTCCTAGGCAATTATCCCATCTCCCAGCAAAAGCAGTCCTTACAGTGGTTTACGAGTTCCTACATGATGTGTTCCCAGCACCCTGCTCATCTCATCTCTCTCCCCTGCTTCACTGTCTGTACGCCAGCCACACTGGCCACCTTACTTTCTTCTTCCTACCCCAGGCCCTTTGCACTGGCTGTCCCCATGACATCCTGGTGGATCACTCTCTCACCTCCTTCAAGCCTTTGCTCAAATGTCACCTCCTCAATGAGGCCAACCTGACTGCACAATTTAAAATTGCAATCCCCAGGCCAGACATGGTGATTCACGCCTGTAATCCCACCACTTTGGGATGACGAGGTGGGTGAATCACTTGACAAGGTCAGGAGTTCAAGACCAGCCTGGTCAACATGGAGAAACCTCATCTCTACCAAAAAATATAAAAATTAGCCGGCCGGGCACAGTGGCTCACGCCTGTAATCCCAGCACTTTGGGAGGCCGAGCCAGGCAGATCATAAGGTCAGGAGATTGAGACCATCCCGGCTAACATGGTGAAACCCTGTCTCTACTAAAAATACAAAAAATTAGTCAGGCGTGGTGGCGGGCACCTGTAGTCCCAGCTACTCGGGAGGCTGAGGCAGAAGAATGGTGTGAACCCGGGCGGCAGAGCTTGCAGTGAGCCGACATCGCGCCACTGCACTCCAGCCTGGGTAACAGAGTGAGACTCCATCTCAACAACAACAAAAAAATTAACCAGGCATGGTGGCGCATGCCTATAATTCCAGCTACTTGGGAGGCTGAGGCAGGAGAATCACCTGAACCTAGAAGGTGGAGGCTGCAGTGAGTAGAGATGTTGCCACTGCATTTGAGCCTAGGCGACAGAGTGAGACTCCACCTCAAAAATAAACTAAAATTGTAATCCCCCACTCCCAACATTACCTAGCCCTTTCCCAGAATTTTTTTACAGACTATATCACTTTCTGTATAATTATGTTTTCTATGATCTCTCTACAACACATACATTCCTTAAGGGCAATGATTTTTTTTTAACTGTTTAACAACCTAAAAAAAAAAAAAAAAAAAAAAAAAAAAAAAAAACTGAGGCAGTCTCCCTATGTTGCCCAGGCTGATTTTGAACTCCTGGGCTCAAGGGATCCTCCCGCCTCAGCCTCCCAAAGTGCTGGAATTTCAGGTGTGAGCCTGTTGTCAAGTTTTTGTTTGTTTGTTTGTTGTTTTGTGATGGAGTTTCACTCTTGTTGCCCAGGCTGGAGTGCAATGGTGTAATCTTGGCTCACTGCAACCTCTGCCTCCCGGGTTCAAGCGATTCTTCTGCCTCAGCCTCCCAAGTAGCTGGGGTTATAGGCATGTGTCACCATGCCCAGCTAATTTTTTGTATTTAGTAGAGATGGGGCTTCACCATGTTAGTCAGGCTGGTCTAGAACTCCTGAGCTCAGGTGATTCACCTGCCTCAGCCTCACAAAGTGCTGGGATACAGGGTGAGCCACTGTGCCTGGCCTGGCCTGTTGTAAGTTTTAAGATACACAATTAACTACACAATTTAAAGTTTCCAACCTGAATGAATTTTCACATATGTTCACCTGTGTAACCCTCACTTAAATGAAAGCTATTAGAACACTTCTATCACCCCACATAGCTTCACGAAGTCAGATTCTTTTTTTTTTTTTTTGAGACAGAATCTCGCTCTGTCGCCCAGGCTGGAGTGCAGTGGCGCGATCTCAGCTCACTGCAAGCTCTGCCTCCCGGGTTCACGCCGTTCTCCTGCCTCAGCCTCCCAAGTAGCTGGGATTACAAGCACCCGCCACCACGCCTGGCTAATTTTTTGTATTTTTAGTAAAGACGGGGTTTCACCGCGTTAGCCAGGATGGTCTCGATCTCCTGACCTCGTGATCCGCCCGCCTCGGCCTTCCAAAGTGCTGGGATTACAGGCGTGAGCCACCATGCCCACCCAAGGTCAGATTATTACAAAAAAGGTTTTGTGCACTATTGAATCTCCAGCACCTGTGACAGTGCCCAGCTCTCAGCAAACATTTGTGGAAGGAATAATAATGGTTGTAATTTGTAAAATATGCACCACATCATATGCCAGGCACTGGGCTCAGAGAGGAAATTATTGCCCAAGGTCACACCTTTTTATTAGTGTAAAATGTGAACAGTGGGGTGGGAGAAGGGATAAAATAATAATAGCTAGTACTGAGTGCTTAACTCTGTGCATTTTTTTTTCCTTCCCGCTTGTCTTTGAGGTTGACTGTCTAATAATATTGTGGGGTTTTTTTGTTTTGTTTTGTTTTGTTTTGTTTTTTCTGAGAAGCAGTCTCCCTCTGTCACCCAGGTTAGAGTTCAGTGGTGCTATCTCAGCTCACTGCAACCTCCGCCTCCCAGGTTCAAGCAATTCTCCCACTTCAGTCTTCCCAGTAGCTTGGATTACAGGTGCCCACCAACACGGTAGGTTAATTTTTGTATTTTTAGTGGGGATGGGGTTTCACCATGTTGTCCAGGCTGATCTCGAACTCCTGACCTCAGGTGATCTGCCCACCTTGGTCTCCCAAAGTGCTGGAATTTGAGAGGCATGAACCACTGCACCCAGACTGTTTTTTGTTTTGTTTTGTTTTTGTTTTTGTTTTTAAGACAGAGTCTCGCTCTGTTGCCTAGGCTGGAATGCAGTGGTGTGATCTAGGCTCACTGCAACCTCCGTCTCCCAGGTTCAAGCGATTCTCGTGCCTCAGCCTCCTAAGTAGCTGGGATTACAGACGCGCATCACCGCCATGCCTAGCTAATATTTTTGTATTTTTTTTTTAGTACAGACAGGGTTTCACCATATTGGCCAGGCTGGTCTCGAACTCCTGACCTCAGATGATCTGCCCACCTCAGCCTCCCAAAGTGCTGGGATTATAGGTGTGAGCCACTGTCCCTGGCCATTTTATTTTGTTTTGTTTGAGACAGGGTCCTTCTCTTTCACCCAGGCTGCTGTGCAGTGGCACAACCATGGTTCACTACAGACTTGACCTCTGGGCTCAAATGATCCTCTAGCCTCAGCCTCCCAAGTACCTGGGACTACAGGCGTGCACCACCATGCCTGGCTAATTTTTATTTTTTGTACAGACAGGGTCTTGCTATGTTGGCCGGGCTGGCTTAAAATTCCTGGGATCAAGCAATTTACCCGCCTCAGCCTCTGAGAGTGTTGGGATTATAGGCGAGAACTACCACCCCCGGCCTATAATAATATTGTAATGATTGCTTTTCCCTGGGGAGAGGGGCCAAGGCCAGAGCTCAAGTCTCTTGCCAAGCTCACATAGCTAGAAAGTGGCAGAGTCTGGATTTGAACCCAGTTCTGTCTGGGTCCACAGTGCAAGCTTTTAACCACCTTTTTAGTTTAGTTTAGTTTAGTTTAGTTTTGTTTTGTGTTTTGTACCACCTTACAAATACTCATAAACTAGTCTAGACTTATGTGCTAAGTGGCAAGTGCTTTTATAAATAATGTACATACATTATATAATGTTCTCCTTACAGTCATCCTGGAGATGGATCTTTTTGTTATCCTCATTTCACAGAGAAGTCAGTTGAAGGTTTAAGGCGTGAAACCACTGCCCAAGGCCACACCCTGAACAGGTGTCAGCTTTGAACCCCAAGCCTGCTTGGGCTGCTGGGAAACAGGCGTGTTGTCTCAGAGGGCGCCGCGCTCCGCGCAGACGCAGCGAGACTGGACGCTGACCACGGTTCTGAACACACTGTGCCGAGGGACCTGGTCTTTTCCTGTAACCCTGAAATCCCATTCGGCCTCTTCTAGTCCTCAGAAACAGCAGGACACCAGGGAGATGAGAGAAAAGTGAGGCAGTTTTCAGAGAGAAAAGCTGGGTTTCTTTCTTTCTTTTCTTTTCTTTTTTTTTTTTTTTTTTTTTTTTTTGAGACGGAGTCTCGCTCTGTCGCCCAGGCTGGAGTGCAATGGCGGGATCTTGGCTCACTGCAAGCTCCGCCTCCCGGGTTCACGCCATTCTCCTGCCTCAGCCTCCGGAGTAGCTGGGACTACAGGCGCACGCCACCTCGCCCGGCTAGTTTTTTGTAGTTTTCGTAGAGATGAGGTTTCACCATGTTAGCCAGGATGGTCTTGATCTCTTGACCTCGTGATCCGCCCGCCTCGGCCTCCCAAAGTGCTGGGATTACAGGCGTCAGTCACCGCGACCGGCCGAGGCTGGGTTTCTTAGAAATGGAGACAAGGACTTCAACTTACTTATTCATAACAGCTCAGAGCTGGACTCTGGAGCCAAGAGTCCTGGATGCAAATCCTGCTCCAAACTGTGTGATTCTGCACAAGTCACTTCATTTCTCTGACCATCTACTTTCCCTCTATTAAAGGTGGATGATAGTATGAACATCACAGGGTTCTTGGGGCATTTTAAATTAAATTATTTAGTATTCCTATTATTATTTAATAGAAATAGAGATGGGGTCTTGCTACGTTGCCAGGCTAGTCTCAAACTCCTGGGCTTAAGCAATCCACCCACCTTGGCCTCCCAACATGCTTGGATTACAGGCATGAGCCACCATGCCTGGCTCTAATTTTTTATTTTTATTTATTTATTTTATTATTATTTTTGATACGGAGTCTCACTCGTCGCCCAGGCTGTAGTGCAGTGGCATAACCTTGGCTCACTGCAACCTCCACCTCCCGGATTCAAGCAATCTTCCATCTCAGCTTCTCTAGTAGCTGGAACTACAGGTGCCTGCCACCAGTCCTGGCCAATTTCTGTATTCTCAGTAGAGATGGAGTTCCATCATGTTGGCCAGGCTGGTCTTGAACTCCTGACCTCAAGTAATCCACCTGCCTCGGCCTCCCAAAGTGCTAGGATTACAGGCATGAGCCACCACGCGTGGCCTTATTTTTATTTATTTATTTGAGACGGAGTTTCATTCTTGCTGCCCAGGCTGGAGTACAATGGCAAGATCTCGGCTCACTGCAACTCCACCTCCCAGGTTGAAGTGATTCTCCTGCCTCAGCCTCCCAAGTATCTGGGACTACAGGTACACGCCACCACACCCACCTATTTTTTGTATTTTTAGTAGAAATGGGGTTTCACCATGTTGGCCAGGATGGCACTGAACTCCTCACCTCAGGTGATCTGCCCACCTCGGCCTCCCAGAGTGCTGGGATTACAGGCATGAGCCACGACACCCAGACTTTTTTTTTTTTTTTTTAATTAAAAAAAAAAAAAAAGGAGAGATGGGGCCTCACCATCTTGCCCAGGCTGGTCTCGGACTCCTGGGCTTGAGTGATCCTCCTGTCTTGACCTCAGAAAGTGCTTGGAGTACAGGCGTGAGCCATTGCACCCTGCCAGCATTTTAAAAAATGACTTAATAGCACAATGTCTGGCATGCAGTAAATATTTGCCAGTATTATTTTGCAACAATTTTTTTTTTCATTTTCTTCAGGCTAGGCCTGTTCTAGGCACTGCAGATGCAACAGTGAACAACACAGACAACATCCCTGCCCTCAGGGAGCTAACACTCAAGTTCAGTCCATATGAAAACTATATTCCATCTTTTTTTTTTCTGTATTCCATTGTGGTAGAAAATATGCAAAGCTCTACAGAACACAATATTATTCTTAAAAGTTCACTTTGGGGTCAAGCACAGTGGCTCATGCCTGTAATCTGAGCACTTTGGAAGGTCGAGGTGGGCAGATCACCGGAGGTCAGAGTTCGAGACCAACCTGGACACCATGGCAAAACCTCATTCCTACTAAAAATACAAAAATTAGCCAGGTGTGGTGGTGCATGTCTGTAATCCCACCTACTTAGGAGGCTGAGGCATGAGAATCTCTTGAACCCAGGAGGTGGAGTTCGCAGTGAGCTGAGATCACACCACTGCATTCCACCCAGGTGACAGAGCGAGACTCTGTCTCAAAAAAAATAAAAATAAAAATAAATAAAGGTTCACTTTGTAGGTGGCTAGCTTCATGCACTGATAACAATGAACAAATAACATCCCTTCCTGGGAAGAAGGAAGGAATATATGTCTCCAGTTCCCCACAGCGCACACACACACACACACACACACACACACACACACACATTCTACTCTCAAGTCTGCTTAATGTGTCAGGTTGAAGTCCTCGATGGCCAGAATCAATGCATGGTACATTTGCACTGGCATAGAGATGCTCTCATAATTGAATCTGGCTGTCTTCAGATGCAGCCTGTGCTCTCGAGCTCCCTGCAGACCTATTCTACACCCAGACTGTGCTGATCATTTTGTCCCTCAGTCCCACTCTTCTTTCTGCTGATACATACAGACCCAGTTTATTTTAAATTGAGAACACTGATAGCTTCTGAATGTTGAGTCTCCAGGGCCAGGGACCCTGGAGGCCTGGGTTATCAAGGCAGATTTGATATGAGGCTAAATTCCAGGATCCAATTCTATTGCATCCTTCCCCCATCTCATCTCCAGATATTCTGACTGAGGAGGAAGTGAGCCCTTCCATAGAGTCCCATCCCCTCCTAGAGTCTTCCCTGGTGATGCCACTCCAGTTCCAGGTCTCCTGTGAGGGCCATACATGCTCTGATGGGACCACATGTCAGCTTGTGAAGCACAGGCTTAAATGTGTGGCCAGGCACAGTGGCTCACACTTGTAATCCTAGCACTTTGGAAGGCAGAGATGGGCAGATTGCTTGAGCTCAAGAGTTGGAGACCATCATGGGCAAAATGGCAAAACCCTGACTTTACAAGAAATACAAAAGTTAGCCAGGTGGCATGCACCTGTAGTCCCAGCTATTTAGGAGGCTGAGGTAGGAAGATGGGTTGAGTTCAGGAGGTGAAGATTGCAGTGAGCTGAGATCACACCACTTCACCCCAGCCTGGGCAACAGAGCCAGACCCTATCTCAAAAGAAAAAAGCAGAAGAAAAAAGAAAAAAACAAAAAAGTAATTTAAAATATAAAAAAATAGATAAATGAAAAAAGTCTAAATGTGTGCCCACCCCTCAGGTCACATGTGAGTCTGAGACCTCATCCAGTTCCAAGATGGCAGGACTCCAAAACAGTGTCCATCTTCATGTCTAAGACCATGGCAGTGGCTGCATCAGGACCAAACAATGCACTTGAAGCTGAACCAGGGCTTGTGCCTGTGGTCCTGGTGGGACCTGAGCCTGAATCTGTGGCCGTGGCTCATCTGGGGCTTGCACAAGTGACTGTAAATGAACACTGCCCTGAACCTGTAGCTGCAGCCGCACCAGTGCCTGGACTTGTGACTGTAAAAGAACCATCTCCTGCAGCTCTGGTTGTGGCTGAACCCTCACCTGTACCACCTACCAAACCCATAGCTGAACCATTGTCTACAACCATGTCCAAAACCGAGACAGTATCTGTGTCTGGGTCAAAACTGTCTCGTGGTCAAGCTGGGGCTCAAGGTGGTGACAGTGACTAAACCAAGCTTAAAGACCCTGGCTGTGGCAAAATTAGAACTTGTCTGTAGCAAAGGGCAGGGGGCCATCACAGGGGGCACCAGCTGAGCCTCTGGGCTACCATACGTCTAGACTTTCTTTCTTCCTTTCTTTTCTTTCCTTTCTTTCCTTCCCTTCCTTCCCTTTCTCTTTCTTTTCTTTCTTCTTTCTCTTTTCTTTCTTTTCTTTCCCCTTCCTTCCTTCTCTTCCTTCCTTCCTTCCTTTCTTTCTTTCGAGATGGAGTTTTGCTCTTGTTGCCTACGCTGGAGTGCAATGGCACGATCTTGGCTCATTGCAACCTCTGCCTCCCGGGTTCAAGCGATTCCCCCTCCTCAGCCTCCTGAGTAGCTAGGATTACAGGCATGTGCCATTACACCCGGCTAATTTTGAATTTTTAGTAGAGATGGGGTTTCTCCATGTTGGTCAGGCTGGTCTTGAACTCCCGACCTCAGGTGATCCACCCACCTCGGCCTCCCAAAGTGCTGGAATTACAGGCATGAGCCACGGCGCCCGGCCTGACTTTTTTTTTTTTTTTTTTTTAAAGACAGGGTCGGGCCTGAAGCGGTGGCTCACATCTGTAATTCCAGCACTTTAGGAGGCCGAGGCGGCCGGATCACAAGGTTAGGAGTTTGAGACCAGCCTGGCCAACAATAGTAAAACCCCATCTCTACTAAAAATACAAAAAAATTAGCCAGGCATGGTGGTGGGTGCCTGTAATCCCAGCTACTCGGGAGGCTGAGGCAGGAGAATTGCTTGAACCTGGGAGGCGGAGATTGTAGCGAGCTGAGATTGCGCCACTGAACTCCAGCATGGGTGACAGAGCAAGATTCTGTCTAAAAAAAAAAACAAAAAAGACAGGGTCTTGCTGTCACCCCCACTGGAGTACAATGTCGCAGTCTCAGCTCCCTGAAGCCTCTGCCTCCCAGGCTCAAGCAATTCTCTTGCCTCAACCTCCCGAGTACCTGGGATTACAGGTGTGCACCACCAGCCTGGCTAATTTCTGCATTTTTATAGACAGGGTGTCACCATGTTGGCCAGGCTGGTCTCAAACTCCTGGCCTTAAGCCATCTGCTCACCTCAGCCTCCTAAAGTACTGGGATCACAGATGTGAGCCATCATGCCTGGCCAGTATACATCTAGATTTTCAACAGCCACTTGTTCCCCATGCCTGGGGTCTGCACCTACATGCTGAGCTGATGCCCCCAGTCCTTCCTCAGCAGCCTCCCTGCCTCCCAACTGTGAGTCCCCTGTCCTGTAGGGAGGCAGCCCATGCGCTTTGTCACAGGGTGCATCTTTGGTATTAACCGTCACTGCTGTCAAGCATGAGTATGGCTCTATCCAGATAAGAATCACAATGTATGGGATCTTAGGAGACCCCATCCTTCTCTGTCCCTCCTGAGGTCAGGAGTTCGAGATCAGCCTGGACAACATGGTGAAACCCCATCCCTACTAAAAATACAAAAATTAACAGGGCGTGGTGGTGGGCGCCTGTAATCCCAGCTACTGGGGAGGCTGAGGCAGGAGAATCACTTGAACCCGGGAGGCAGAAGTTGCAGTGAGCTGAGATCGTGCCACTGAACTCCAGTCTGGGGGACACAGTGAGACTCTGTCTAAAAAAAAAAAGAAGCAATTATACAGGTCCAAATTCCCTTATCTAAAATGTCTGGGGCCAGGTGCATTTCAGATTTTGGAATTTAGAATGGTCACACCAGGCAAATGCCACATATTATATAACACTCCCAGTGTGTGTTACATAATCACAAACATTAATATCTCTGCAGTGAAATGTCTGAATAGTCATACAAAGCCGGATAAATTAAGACTGTAGCAGCCACACGTGAGTTCAGGTTAGCTTTCGCTGATAATTGAGTTTTAACGTCAAACACAGAAAACATCTTCAATCTTCAGGTCTTTTTGTTGTTGTTGTTGTTGTTTGCATTTGTGGATGGTAGACAAGGGATTGTGGCTCTCTGGCTCTTCCCTCAGCAGGTTCCTGTGAGGTGAGAATGAGTTAACACAGGAAAAGCACTTGGAACAGAGTCCAAATCGTGGTAAGTGTCATATGAGGGGGTGTTTGCTGTGTTTCTCATTTCCTGACACAGGCATCTGAAGCTTCCAAATTCCCCGAGCTGTGAACATATCCTAGGACCACACGCAGCCACTAGCATGTCCCAAATCTCTCCTCCAGGAAGGTTTAGGAGCACGGCTCTGGTTAGAAGGTTGTGGGGGCTAGAATATGTTTAATCCAGGTTGCTGGTTGGGGGGACCTGATGAAGGTTATGATGTACTAGTGTTCCCGGACCAAAACGAGGGTTGGGCTGCTTATTCTCACAGCCTAATAATGAGATGCAGATAAACTGGGAAAGAAGAGAGTTTTTATTTCTGTAACTGATTACAGGGAGAAGGCCTGGAAATTATCCCCAGATCAACTCAAAATTATAAAGTTTTTCAGAGCTTATATACCTTCTAGGCTATATTAGGAGAAATTAATCACTTATGTCTTTAGATGAATGCACACTTAGGTGAGTAAATTTACTTCATCTAAATGGGTCCAGGTGCTGGGGTGATTATCCTTATCTTGTCTTCTGCTAAATCGTGGAGGCTTGGGGAGTTCCTTTAGTCTCCAATAAAGCTTATTTGTGAAGGTCTGGGGAGTTCCTTCAGATCCCCAGTAAAACTTGTTTAATCTTAAACAGGTCCTGTTAAGAATTCATTCGTGAGGCCGGGCATGGTGGCTCACGCCTGTAATCCCAGCACTTTGGGAGGCCAAGGCAGGCAGATCACCTGAGGTTGGGAGTTTGAGACCAGCCTGACCAACATGGAGAAACCCCATCTCTATTAAAAATACAAAATTAGCTGGGCTTGGTGGTGCATACCTGTAATCCCAGCTACTCGGGAGGCTGAGGCAAGAGAATCAGTTGAACCTGGGAGGTGGAGGTTGTGGTGAGCTGAAATCATGCCATTGCACTCCAGCCTGAGCAACTAGAGTGAAACTCCATCTCAAAAAAAAAAAAAAAAAAGAAGGAATTCCTTCGTGATCTTGTCATGCCTCAAGGCCCAGGAAAGGCCTGGCCAAAACTCTTGGTGGCCTTTTGTTACATTCCAGCCTTTGTATGAGGGCCCTGGCTCTACCAGCACTTTTTTTTTTTTTTTTTTTTTTTTTTTTTGAGATGGAGTCTCACTCTGTTGCACAGTGGCACCATCTCAACTCACTGCAACCTCCTCCTCCCAGGTTCAGTCTCCCAAGTAGCTGGGATCACAGGTGTGCGCCATCATGCCTGGCCAATTTTTTTTTTGTATTTTTAGTAGAGACGGGGCTTCACCATATTAGCCAGGCTGGTCTCGAACTCCCGATCTCAGATAATCCTCCTGCCTCAGCCTCCGAAAGTGCTGGGCTTACAGGCGTGAGCCACCGCTCCCAGCCTCTATCAGCTTTTAGTATTTAACCCAACCACACAGTCAGTGCTAAAACAGCTGTTATGGAGGCCTGTGTTCATGAGACGTGGCTTGCCACACTAGGCCACCCCTCAGCACCGCTATAGAAAAACAATGGACTCTAGAGCCAGGTGTCCTGGGTTCAAATTCCAGTTTGGCACTTGATATCTATGTGACCTTGGATAAATTATTTAACCTCTCTGGGCCTCAATTTCTTCATATGTGAAATGAGAATGATGAAAAGATCTGATTCATAGGGCAGTAGTGAGAATTACATGAGCTAATATATGGAAAGCACAGAAAATATGCGAAGCTAGGACCCGATACATGAAGCCATGATGCTGCATACCTGCCTCCACACCACCTGGGAGCTTACCCTGCCACTCAGGGGTCAGGACGTTCCCCAGTGCTCTTAAGGCTCCCCAGCATCCAGCAGCCCCCACCCCAGGTATCCAGAACCTTCAGATTCTCAGGGCTCCAGATTTATATTCTCTTTTTTCTTTTGAGACAGAGTCTCGCTCTGTCACCCAGGCTGGAGTGCAGTGGCGCGATCTCGACTCACTGCAAGCTCCGCCTCCCGGGGTCACGCCATTCTCCTGCCTCAGCCTCCCGAGTAGCTGGGACTACAGGCGCCCGCCACCTCGCCCAGCTAATTTTTTGTATTTTTAGTAGAGACGGGGTTTCACCGTGGTCTCGATCTCCTGACCTTGTGATCCGCCCGCCTCGGCCTCCCAAAGTGCTGGGATTACAGGCGTGAGCCACCGCGCCCGGCCCAGATTTATACTCTCACCAACATGATCCCTCTTTTCCAAGGACTGACACTCCTGTATTCCTTCCTTAATTAATTGGAATTTTAGATTTTTTTTTTTTTTTTTTTTTTTGAGACTGAGTCTTGCTCTGTTGCCCAGGCTGGAGTGCAATGGTGAGATCTTGGTTCACTGCAACCTCTGCCTCCCAGATTCAAGCAATTGTCCTGCCTCAGCCTCCCAAGTAGCTGGGACTACAGGCATGTGCCACCACACTCGGGTAATTTTTATGTTTTTAGTAGACACGGGGTTTCACTATGTTGGCCAGGCTGGTCTTGAACTCCTGACCTCAGGTGATCCACCTGCCTCAGCCTCCCAAAGTGCTGGGATTACAGGAGTGAGCCACCACACCCAGCCAAGATTTGGGCAGAGACCAATAGCCAAACTTTATCAGACACTAACAAGATCCCTGTGGCTGCCAGTTGAGAACAGATTACAGGGTTTGTGAAGGAATGAGGCCTGGAGGAACAGTGAGGAGGCTGCTGCAGTAGTCCCGGCAGGAAATGACGGGGATTGGACCAGGGTGGGGGCGGTGAACGCAGGAGAAATGTGGGCTGGGAACCACCAAGTGAGGCAAAAGAAGGAAATCATGGACTGGGAGAAAGGAGGTACCCCTTGATCTGGAAGCACAGGTGGAGGCTCTTGGTAATGGGGGAAGCCCTTGGGTCCTGTCTGAAGGCTCTCCTGTTTACTGGATGAGGTGGGCACACCTGGCTCCTTGGTAGGAGTACTCATCTAGATTCCTGAGAAGAGGACTTGCACGTATTGTGTTAGGACAAATCTGGATGTTAGAATCAAGATTCCCAGTTAAAAAAAAAAAGGCCAGGCACAGTGGCTCACGCCTATATCCCAGCACTTTGGGAGGCCCAGGCGGGCTGATCACAAGGTCAGGAGATCGAAACCAGCCTGACCAACATGGTGAAACCCCATCTCTACTAAAAATACAAACATTAGCTTGGCGTGGTGGTGCACGCCTGTAATCTCAGCTACTCAGGAGACTGAGGCAGGAGAATAGCTTGAACCTGGGAGGCGGAGGTCGCAGTGAGCCAAGATCTCGCCACTGCACTCCAGCCTGGGAGACAGAGCGAGACTCTGTCTCCAAAAAAGAAAAAAAAAAAAGATTCCCGGTTAGAGGCCAGGCATGGTGGCTCATGCCTACAATCCCAGCACTTTAGGAGGCCAAGGTGGGCAGATTGCTTGAGCTCAGAAGTTCCAGACCAGCCTGGGCAACATGGCAAAACCCCTTCTCTACTTACACACACACACACACACACACACACACACACACACACACACACACACACAGAAAGACTCTTGGTTAGCTGGGCGCGGTGGCTCACACCTGTAATCCCAGCACTTTGGGAGGCCGAGGTGGGTGGATCACCAGGTCAGGAGATTGAGATCATCCTGGCTAACACGGTGAATCCCCGTCTCTACTAAAAATACAAAAAATTAGCCAGGCGTGGTGGCAGGCGCCTGTAGTCCCAGCTACTCCGCAGGCTGATGCAGAAGAATGGCATGAATCCATTCTTCTGGATGGATGGCGCCGCGATGGCGCCACTGCACTCTAGCCTGGGCGGCAGAGCGAGACTCTGTCTCAAAAAAAAAAAAAAAAAAAAAAAAAAAGAAGAAGAAGAAGAAGAAAGATTCTTGGTTAGTAGACGAGGGTGAGACATCCTAGATCTGCAAAGGCCCTACTCTCAATATCCCAGGATCCAACCCCCTCAACCTCCTTATCCTCCACCCCTCCCCAGATGCTCAGGAATTCAGCCCCTCTGGAGACCCCAGCTCTTGGTCACCCCTGCAGGTGAACCCACAGCAGCTGGGGCTGTCAGTTATCCTGGGCGACAGATGGCTGTGGTTGTACTTCCGCACCTCAGAACCATGGGCAGAGGCAGGTCTGGTGCAAGAACCACCCACACTGAATCTCTTTTACAACGGCAGCACACTCGTCACTGCACATGGCTGCAGGTTGCCACTCACACAAGGCAGACTGTGCAGTGACTTCAGTCAGACGGGACCATGACATGGGCAGTCCAGACCTACTGGTCTTTGTGCATTTGGGCCCCGCAGCCACCCGATGCCCTGAGCCAAGCCTTAGTCCCCACAGGAGACTGGGGGCCCTGTGCTGTCCCTGTAGCCCCAAAAGGGCCCCTTAGCCACTGCCACCAAGTATGACACCTACACCCTTCGTGGCCAGCGCCGTGCCTGGATATGCCCCTTCCCCAGCTCCCTGCCTGCACTTTGGGTGTGCTTCCTTGTCTGTGTGCACCTTGTCAGGCCTCAGTGTCAGCACTGAGCCCTCGAGCTTCTGGGCTGGCTGCCGTGAGTGGCCCTTCAAGGGAAAGGGTTATAGGCTGCTGGGAAAAGGGGATTCTGGGACTTAGGAGTGACACTCCTTAGTTCTGGAGACTGATTCCTGGGGCAAGGGTGTAGGGTCCCTGGGACAGCCTCTGGGTCCTGGGGGCAGAACTGCTGAGTTGAGGGGTGCGGGGAAAACAATTCTAGGGCCCGGAGACAGGGGTCTTTGGGTCTGGGGCCAGAGCTTCTGGGTCCTGGGCATGGGGACAACTTGGCTATAGGGCTGGGGCTGCTGGGTTCTCAGGTTCTAGAGACTAGAACACCTAGGTCCATTCTAGGTGGTAACTACTCCAGTATCTGGGGTGAGCGCTCTGAGTCCCAGAGCCAGACTTATTTATTTATTTATTCATTTATTTAGACAGGGCATCACTCTGTTGCCAAGGCTGGAGTGCAGTGGTACTATCATAGCTCACTGCAGCCTCAACCTCCCAGACTCAAGCCATCCTCCCTCCTCAGCTTCCCAAGTATCTTGGGACCACAGGCGGGTGCCACTATGCCCAGATAATTTTTTATTTTTATTTTTTGTAAAGATGAGGTCTCCCTATGTTGCCCAAGCTGGTCTCTAATTCCTGAGCTCAAGTGATCCTCCCACCTTGGCCTCCCAAAATGCTGGGATTACAGATGTGAGCTACTATGCCTGAGCCAAACTTTTACGTTCTGGGGAGTGGACTTCCGGTTTCTGAGCACAGGGACTTCTTTACTCTGTGAGACGGGGATTGCTGCGTCTGTTGCCTGGAGAGCTCCATTCTAGAGGGTGAGGATATTGCTAGGGATTCCTGGAAGTTGAGATCAGGGACATCTGCATTATAGGGGTGGCCAAATTCTTGGGTCTCGGAAACCAGACCTGGGAGTCCTGATGTAAATACCCTCTCCTTCCTGTCTGTCTCCATCCCCACTCCTGCCCCGGCAGCTATTGAGTGCCCCCAAAACAGCCACTATGAGCCATGTGGCTTATCCTGTCCAGAGACCCCCACAGCCAGGCCCACTGGGGGTTACCACTACCCTGCAGACATAGTTGTGCCTGTGACGCAGGCCGCTTCTTCCTTTTTTTTTTTTTTTTTTTTTTGAGATGGAGTCTCACTCTGTCGCCCAGGCTGGAGTGCAGTGGCACAACCTCGGCTCACTGCAAGCTCCGCCTCCCAGGTTCACACCATTCTCCTGCCTCAGCCTCCCGAGTAGCTGGGACTACAGGTGCCCACCACCACGCCCAGCTAATTTTTTGTATTTTTAGTAGAGACAGGGTTTCACCGAGTTAGCCAGGATGGTCTCGATCTCCTGACCTTGTGATCCAACCCACCTCAGCCTCTCAAAGTGCTGGGATTACAGGCGTGAGCCACTGTGCCCAGCCCTGCTTCTTCCTTTTTTAAGACACAGGATCCTGCGGGGCACGGTGACTTATACCTGTAATCTCAGCACTTTAGAAGGCCGAGGCAGGCGGATCACCTGACGTCAGGAGTTCGAGACCAGCCTGACTAACATGATGAAACCCCATCTCTACTAAAAATACAAAAATTAGTTGGGTGTGGTGGCCGGTGCCTGTAATGCTAGATACTAGGGAGGCTGAGGCAGAAGAATCGCTTGAACCCAGGATATGGAGATTGCAGTGAGCCGAGATTGTGCCACTGCACTCCAGCTGGGCAACAGAGCAAGACTCCGTCAAAAAAAAAAAAAATCCTAGAATCTCGAGGGCAAGCCCCAGTATATCAGAGATGTCAGACTCTGGGATCCTGGCACCCAGTTCTGACCGAAGAATTTCATTTGCTCATTCAACAGCCATATATTATCTACTGTGTTCCAGGCACTATTTGAAGTGCTTCTTTAAGTACGTTAACTGAATTTCAGACCACACTCTCAGTCCAGGTCCTGGGTACCCCCATATAGGATCCAGGATTTCTAAAGTTCCAAACCCCAATGCTGACAAACCCTCACACGCCCCCAAATCCTAGATGCCAACCACAACTGCTGTGGACAACAACGATCAGAACCACGGACAGCAGTTCAGGCATTTGTAGCTGCTGTGGGCCCACCCCCTGCCCAGTACCAGTCATCACAACACCCTGGATCCCCTGCCATTACTTGGAAAGTCCAGCATCCTTGGAATGCTTATAGCCCAGCATCACCTATGAACCTCATTCATTTATTCATTCATGTATTAGATCGACAAATATTTATTGAGCACCAACTATATGCTTAGAACTGTTCTATTTTATATGTGTGTGTGTGTGTGTGTATGTGTGTGTATTTGAGACGGAGTCTCACTCTGTTGCCCAGGCTGGAATGCAGTGGTGGGATCACGGCTCACTGCAGCCTCAACCACTGGGACTTAAACAATCCTCTCGCCTCTTGCCCCTGTAGCCTCTCTAGTAGCTGGGACTACAGGTGCAAGTCTATACGTATGTTCGTTTTTTGTAGAGGCAGGGTCTTACTGTGTTGCCCAAGCTGGTCTCGAACTCCAGGATTCAAGCAACTGGCCCACCTTGGCCTTCCGAATTGCTGAGATTAAAGCATCACCCACTGCACCCAGCCTATTTTGCACATATACTATATTAATTCCAATTGAGGAATACTATGGCCCCAACCTCCAGAATCCATAATTCTCATCTCTCAAGATTTGTTGAAAAAGTGGTCAGGATCATGAACAGCAGTCTAAGCATTTCTTTTTCTTTTTTTTTCTTTTCTTTTCTTTTTTTTTTTTTTTTTTTTGAGATGGAGTCTTGCTCTTTTGCCCAGGCTGGAGTGCAGTGGCGCCATCTCGGCTCACTGCAAGTTCCACCTCCTGAGTTCATGCCATTCTCTTGCCTCAGCCTCCCAAGTAGTTGGGACTACAGGCGCCCGCCACACCTGGCTAATTTTTTGTATTTTTCGTAGAGACGGGGTTTCACCCTGTTAGCCAGGATGGTCTCGATCTCCTGACCTTGTGATCCGCCCGCCTTGGCCTCCCAAAGAGCTGGGATTACAGGCGTGAGCCACCGCACCCGGCTAGTCCAAGCATTTCTAGGTGTTGTGGACAGACCCCTAGCCCCTCAACAGCACCTCCCCCCCGGAACCCCTGCTAAGAGCAGTAATCCAGGCATCCTTGGTACTGACACTGGGCCCCCAAGTTCTAGCTTGACCTGCCCTCTCCCCACAGGTGAATGGTGACTGCACGAATCTGCACTTCCAGGCTCCAGGTAACAGTGCACTCATCTTCTGCCGGGGCTGGGACACCATGGCCAGCTGCCCCTTTGGCCCGTGTGGGACCTACACCCCAGGATCCATGCGACACTGACGCTACCAGCAGCAATAGGGGCGGGGCTAGGTCCCGCTGACTATTGGAGTCAGGTGCTGACTACACTGGGGGGTCCCTGGGTGCCCAGAGTTGAGGCAAGCACCAAGCTGCCTGAGGACACATTAGCTTGGGTCTGTGGCTGCTTGGTGGGCTGTCTGGGTGTCCAAATGCTTCTGGCAAGATGCCATCATGACCACCACCCTGTGCCACCCTGCCAACCACTAGCACTCTGGGCCACTTTGTTCACATCTGTGGCATCCTCCTGGATGCCGTGGGGCCCTTCCAGCTGTGTCATGAGTTGCTGGCACCAAGTCCCTGTTTCCAAGACTGAGTGGTGGAGGTGTGTCTGGGTGCTGGACCCTGCCCCATGCTCATCCAAGTTTGTTCATCTGGGGAGCCTGGCTCCACTCCCGACTGGAGTTCAGCTCCTCAGCTGTTGCCTATCCCAGGATGGCAGACCCTCACTGCACCATTTAATCCCTGAGACCTTGTACTTCCCATGATGCCAGCCTCACCCTCTCCCGAGTCATGGTCCAGATTTGACCTGGACCATTCCCCCTCCTAAAGTGTCAGCGCTACTCTGATTAAAGCCAGCCCCCAGCTTATACGCTTCCCCAATCTCAGCCCTGATTATGGCCCAGCCCTTCAGCCTTTATCTCTTCAGGGACTCAGAACCTGATTGTGGCCCAGCCCCCAAGCTCTCACCCATCCCAGAGACCCATCAGTGCCTCTGAAACATGGTTAGCCACCTGGGCTTTACTGATCTGAGGTTCCAGCTTCAGTTCTGTCTAAGCTGAACTCTCCAGCCCCACCCCTGGCAGGCACCAGATGACAGATCCTAGCGCCCCTGGCATGGAGGGTGGGCCCACGGCAGCCACTTGCCCACCATCTGGTGCTGCTGCCTGCCGATGTTGGTGGCTTGCAAACCCTGTCACATCCCCTAGGAGGCTCCAGGCCTCTGCATAGCCTCAGGCAGCTCCATGACCGTGCCTTCGGGAGCACCACGTTTGGCCTCCTGGGTGCCTGCACAGTTTTGGGCTGCCTGTAGCGTGTGCGGCCCTTCGAGGTGGTGCTGGAGAGAGACCTGGGACTGCCCAGCCTCCGCCATGTGCTGCTGCTGTGTCTGCATGGCCACTACTTTGGTGTGGACTTCGGTAAACAGGGACAGTCAAGAGACCCCTTGTCCTGTCATTTACCTTTTTTAGCACCTTCGTGGCTCTGTTCTGGTGGACAGGATCTCTGTGTGTGGCTCTCTGATGCCCTCCTTCCCTTCCCCTTGCCAACACCCTAATTTCCACTCTTCTCCCTTCTCCCATCTGCACTTCTGTATCTCTCTCCTTGCCTTTCCCTCTTTCCTTTTCCTTATTTCTTTTTTTTTTTCCTGGACAGAGTCTCACTCTGTCACCCAGACTGGAGTGCAATGGCGCGATCTCGGCTCACTGCAACCTCCGCCTACTGGGTTCAAGCAATTCTCCTGCTTCAGCCTCCTGAGTAGCTGAGATTACAGGTGTGCACCACCACACCCACTTAAGCTTTATATTTTTAGTAGAGATGGTGTTTCACCATATTGGCCAGGCTGGTCTCAAACTCCTGACCACAGCCTCCCAAAGTACTGGGATTATAGCCATGAGCTGCCGTGCCCGGTCCTCAAGGTCCACATTGGACTTTTACCCATTCTAAAGTGCCAGCCCTGCTCTGATTAAAGCCAGTCCCCTGCTGGCCGCACCTCCTGCTTCATGCAACCCAGTCTCACTGTGTCTCCCTGACTCCCCACCTCCCTCGCTTCACCACGCCAGCACGCCCCACCACTCTCTCCTGCCCCAAGTCTTCATCTCCCCGTTCTTTCTCCTCCTCTTAGATCTGGAAGTGACCCCTCTCCCCAGTAGCTGCCATTGGCTCCTCCCCAAACCCCTTCCCTGCCTGCTCCTCCCTCACCACCAGCCCTTCCTCTCAGAATAGCCCCTCCAGACTCCTCCCCGGCCCTAGATCCCTCCCCTGTCCCTAATGCTAATCTCTGTCTCTCCCCCACACCGCCCTGCCCACTCTACTACTCTCTCTCTCCTCCTCCGTTGGTCTCCACGCCCCTCCCCTGACTTCCTGCCCTGGTCCTGGGGGTACTCCACAATGCCCATCCTGAGTGTTGCTTACAACCCCCTTGCCCCGGCTCTCCTCTCTCCTACAGTTCCATGTCTCTTCATACCTCACTCCCATGTTCCTTCTCACATGCATCTGATCCCCCTCCACTCTTCCCACCCCAGTCCTGGCACATTGCCTCTGACCTCTGGTTCTCCGTGGCCTCCATGGCAACTGCAAAGGTAAGACGGCAGGTGGATGACTTGGCAGCTGCCGAGGCCCGAGCCCTGCACCCCGCCACATCCTTGCCCATGGTCAGGCTATCCAGTGACCACCGAGGACCCTGGCACAGACACGATGTGGTCCAGTGTCTGCAGCCTCTTGCCTAGCCAGGGACCCACTGGCACCCTGTCACACACACCTGTCACCAGAGAGCCCTTCTTCCAGGCCTATGTGGCTGAAGTGGACCGCACCCCTGGGGACCACAAAGTGCCCCATGCCTGCCTGTGAGCTGATGGCTGGTACCAGTGTGCTGTGCTGGAGGACCTGGACCTCTGCCATGAGTCTCCATTCAAGAGCAGATAGAGCCAGCTGAGGCGGGGCCCACAGGAGGACTGGGTCTGGTGTGTAGTGACTCTACAGGTATGGATTGAGGACCTACAAAGTTCTGGGCATAGGCTGGAGATAGAGCATCCAACAGGATGGAGTCCTGAACATATCTTTTTTTTTTTTTTTTTTTGAGACAGAGTCTTGCTCTGTCACCCAGTCTGGAGTGCAATGGCGCAATCTCGGCTCACTGCAACTTCCACCTCCTGGATTCAAGCGATTCTCCAGCCTCAGCCTCCTGAGTAGCTGGGACTACAGGCACTCACCACCACGTCCCATGTCCGGCTATTTCTTGTATTTTTAGTAGAGATGGGGTTTCACCATGGTGGCCAGGCTGGTCTCAAACTCCTGACCTCAGGTGATCTGCCTGCCTCAGCCTCCCAAAGTGCTGGGATTACAGGTGTGAGCCACCGTGCCTAGCCAAGTCCTGCACGGATTCCTGTGGGGAAGACAGATTTGATTTTCTTTCTTTTTTTTTTTTTTTTTTTTTTTTGAGATGGAGTCTCGCTCTGTCGCCCAGGCTGGAGTGCAGTGGCCGGATCTCAGCTCACTGCAAGCTCCGCCTCCCGGGTTCACGCCATTCTCCTGCCTCAGCCTCCCGAGTAGCTGGGACTACAGGCGCCCGCCACCTCGCCCGGCTAGTTTTTTGTATTTTTAGTAGAGACGGGGTTTCACCATGTTAGCCAGGATGGTCTCGATCTCCTGACCTTGTGATCCGCCCGTCTTGGCCTCCCAAAGTGCTGGGATTACAGGCTTGAGCCACCGCGCCCGGCCTGATTTTCTTTCTTAGCTAACACTGACAGGGCACACAACCTACATCAGGTGCTATTTGAAGACAGCAGTTCTTAAAGCCCCCAGCAGCATTAGCAACACCCAGAGCTTATTGAAAACGCAAAATCTGGCCAGGTGCAGTGGCTCACGCCTGTAATCCCAACACTTTGGGAATTGCTTGAACCCAGGAGCTCAAGACCAGCCTGGGCAACATGGCAAGACCCTGTCTCTGCAAAAAAGTTAAACAATTAGCCAGGTGTGGTGGCATGTGCCTGTGGTCCCAACTACAGCTCTGGAGGCTGAGTAGGGAGGATCACTGGACCCCAGGATTTGGAGGCTGCAGTGAGTTATTATGGCACTACTGCACTCCAGCCTGGGTGACAAAATGAGACCCTGTTTCAAAAAAAAAAAAAAGGCCAGGCACAGTGGCTCACGTTGTGATCCTAGCACTCTGGGAGGCCAAGGCAGGTAGATCACAAGAGGCCAGGAGTTTGAGACCGGCCTGGACAACATGGCAAAACCCTGTCCCTACTAGAAAGGCAAAAATTAGCCAGGCATGGTGATGGTGGGTGCCTGTAATCCCAGCTACTCAGGAGGCTGAGGCAGAAGAATTGCTTGAACCCAAGAAGCAGAGGTTGCAGTGAGTTGAGATTGCGCCACCGCACTCCAGCCTGGGCGACAGAATGAGAGAGAGAAGGGAGGGAGGGAGGGAGGGAGGAAGGGAGGGAGGGAGGGAGGGAGGGAGGGAGGAAGGAAGGAAGGAAGGGAGGGAGGGAGGGAGGGAGGGAGGGAGTGAGGGAGGGAGGGAGGGAAGGGAAGGAAAATGCAAACTCTTGCCCTGCCCTAGAATTACTGAATCAGAAACCAGTGTTTCAACAAAACCTTCAGGGAACCTCTGTTTTACCTGCCTTAATTTAGCTCCCTCTATCCTCAAACTGCCCTATGAAATAGGACAATTGTTGTCTGCCCTCTACAGTTGAGGAAACTGAGGCACAGAGAAGCTAAGTAATTCCCCAGATCCCACAGACAGTAAGCAGCAGAACTGGCCTTTCCACCTGGTTTCAGAATCCTACCTCTACCCTCTTACGCTATGGCACCACTACAATCATGGAAAAATAGTTCCAATAATAATATAAAAAGAACGGCTGACCTTTACTGAGTACTCTCTCGGTTCTAAGCCCTGTTCTCCCTCAATCAATCCTCCCATTTACATTTTATGGATGAAAGAAACCAAGGCATGGATGGTTAAGGAATGTGCCCGATGTCGTGTACCCAAAACATGGCATAGCTGGCATCTGAACATTTGTTCATGGATTTAACGGATTCTCACCAACTTGGAGTCTCTATATCTATGTCTCCTCCATGTGCCTCATGGATTCCTGGCCCCACCCTGACTTACCCTTTTCGGGTCTCCATCCTCCACTCCCCACATCTCTTTTTGCCTCTAGGTTGAAGTGCTCGTGGAGGGAATCTGTCTTGCCTTTTGCTATAGATTGGTGACAACTCGCACCCCCCAACACACACACTTTTTGTCCAGCTCTGACCTAACCATCTATGGCAAGAGGTAGGGTTATGTGAACCCAATGTGGCCACTCTATCAGGAAGGATTCTTTTCTTTTCTTTTCTTTTTTCTCTTTTCTTTTCTTTTTGAGAGAGAGTCTTGCTCTGTTGCCTAGGCTGGAGTGCAATGGTGTGATCTCAGCTCACTGCAGCCTCAACCTCCTGGGCTCAGGTGATCCTCCCATCCTTGCCTCCCAAGTAGCTGGGACTACAGGCACATGCCACCATGTGCAGATAATTTTTGTATTTTTTGTAATGATGGGCTTTTGCCATGTTGCCCAGGCTTGTCTTGAACTCCTGGGCTCAAGCGATCTACCTACCTCAGTCTCCCAAAGTGCTGGGATTACAGATATGAGCCACTATGTGCAGCCCCTGGAGAAAATTTAACACCCTTTGCCATTGGTTCCTGCAAACTTCCCAGGGTTGCCTCTGATAGGCTTTGCCTGGCCAATGATTGGGGCCCAGAGGAGTGAGAAATAAGCTGATTAGGCAGCCCCGGGTCCTATACACATCACTGGATCTTGGATGTGGAATCCCTTCAGTGCACATGCTGAAAGTATGGGCAGCTGCCAAAAAAGAGGTGTAAGTATTATTATTATTAGAAGGGTGAGGGACAGGCATGGTGGCTCACTCCTGTAATCCCAGTACTTTGGGAGGCTGAGGCAGGTGGATCACCTAAGGCCAGGAGTTCGAGACCAGCCTGGCAAACATGGTGAGATCCCATCTCTAGTAAAAATGCAAAACAACAACAACAACAACAGCTGGGCGTCGTGGTGTGCACCTGTAATCCCAGTTACTCGGGAGGCTGAGGCAGAAGAATTGCATGAACCCAGGAGTAGGAGGTTGTAGTGAGCTAGGATCGAGCCACTGCACTCCAGCCTGGGCGACAGAGCAAGACTCCATCTCAAAAAAAAAAAAAAAAAAAAAAAAAAGAGGGTGGGGAGAGCAAAAAAGGCATTCATTACTAGAGATCCCTGACAGGTTCCCCCACAGACCCATGATGCTGGGTGGGACCACATGGCTCCCTGTCAGCAGAGGCTGGGAACAGTAGGCAAGACCCCTCCAAGAAAAGAGCAAGGAAGCTATGTTTGCCATATCCAGGGCACATGAAAGTAGTTAGCACACTGCATGGTATGCAGGCACTGCCCAATCAGTGCTGGTTGTTATTATTGCTGCTCTAATTAATCCAAGGGGCAGGGCTCCTGGGAGGATGCCGTCTGGGGGTGCTGGTTGAATAGAGGGTGGGCCCCTGGCTTGCCTGGGCCTCTCAAGCCACCTCTCTAAAGCCAGGCTGTGTTCCTGGCACAGCCACCACAGCTTGTGTGTGAACCCAGGTGTGCAAGAGGTGGTAGGGCCCCCCACTCCCCATGCTGAGGGCTACAAGTGTAAGGATGGAGTCCTCCCGGCCGGGGGTGACTGTGTCCCTGTTCCTGCTTCTGCAATGGCCAGTACTTCCCTGCAAGCATTCTCTCCGGTCTTTGTTAAGAGTCTCCCTTGGGTCGTCCCACTGATCCCCCGGACTTGTCCTTATACGGGTCTTATCTCAGAACCCCTAGCTGCATCCCCCCTCCATGACCACCTCAGCATCCCCACACCACCCCCAATCCCCATTCCTCCCCAGCCTGGCCAGACCATCCTCATCAAGGTCCCTTCCTCCTCCTGTTCCTGCTGGCTAGGAGAAGCTGTGACCCACGTCCCTGTTGGCAGTCCTAGAGGGGAGGTATGTGGCATCACAGATAGAGTCCTGGGCTGTCAATTCTGAGGTGTCCATGGGTGTGGCTTTGGTGCAGTTGTGTGGTCACAGAAGTGGAGTCAAAGATTGGGGCATGAAGCCGGGCACGGTGGCTCATGCCTGTAATACCAGCACTTTGGGAGGCCAAGGCAGGTGGATCACTTGAGGTCAGGAGTTCAAGACCAGCCTGGTCAACATGGTGAAATGCTGTCTCTATTAAAAATACAAAAATTAGACGTGGTGGTGTGTGCCTGTAATCCCAGCTATTCAGGAGGCTGAGACTGGAGAATTGCTTGAACTCAGGAGGCAGAGGTTGCAGTGAGCCGAGATCACGCCATTGCACTCCAGCCTGGGCAACAGAGCGAGTCTCTCTCTCTCTCTCTCTCTCACACACACACACACACACACACACAGAGAGAGAGAGAGAGAGAGAGAGACAGACAGACAGAGAGAGAGAGATTGGGACGTGACTTCTGGATCCTGAGAAAGAGGGGACTGGGGACCTTGACTTCATGGGTCCCTGATCCTTCTCCCTCTGACAGCCCCCCACCTCGAACGCTGCCCTGAGTCCTGTGACCCCACCACTTCTTTTCCCACCTTGTGTCCCAGCCCCAGTCCCCAGTGCCCCGAATACTCCTGCTTTGTTGCACGTGGCTCTGCATGTCCAGCCACATGTGCCGACCTCATCAGCCCCAGTGCACTGCAGCCACCCTGTTCCGCTAATTGCAAAGCCTACCCTGGGAACCAGGGTGTCCCAGCGCTAGCCTGAGAAGTGCCAAGGTCACTGAGAGGCCTCCACAGGTAGCTGGCACAGCTGCCTGTCAACCCAGTCCCCGTCCAGCCCCATTGTCCTGGAGGAATCAGTGGTCTGCACTGCCATGGGAGCCATCTGTTTCCACACATTTGGAGGAGCTCACTATGAATTCCTCATCTCTTGTGTCCACCGCCTGGCGCGTCTCTGTGGCGCAGCCCATACCAACCTTGAGCCCTTGGGCCTGGACTGCTCCCACTTCTGTGGCTACACAGCTGCCCCAAGGCCCTGACCCTCTCAGCCTGTGGCCCGAGGACATGAGCCCGAAAGACCTCAACCACAGCCAGGTGAGGCTCCAAAGGCCTACTCTTTCTCACTGTCCCGTCTACTCCCCAGTCACCCACGATGACTCTTCTTTTCCTACTGATGCCCCCTCTAGTAGCTCTGCCCATGGCCCTTAAAGATGTCCACTCCAACTTCCTAGTGGCCCTGCTCACTAGGCACCAGTGGCTACTTACCCCCTTCCCCTTGACTTGCTTGTTGACCCCTCCTCACAACTCTCCACTTGTCATTATTTTTGAGACAGAGTCTCACTCTGCTGCCCAGATTGGAGTGCAATGGTGTGATCTCGGCTCGCTGCAACCTCCACCTCCCGGGTTCAAGTGATTCTCCTGCCTCAGCCTCCCGAGTAGCTGGGACTACAGGCATGTGCCACCACACCTGGCTAATTTTTGTATTTTCAGTAGAGATGGAGTTTTACCATATAGCCCAGGTTGATCTCTAACTCCTGATGTCAAGTGATCCACCTGCTTCGGCCTCCCAAAGTGCTGGGATTACAGGCATGAGCCACCATGCCGGGCATCTACTTATCATTATTAACCACCATTGAGATTCCACTTACCCTCCTATTGACTCTCCACTGAGTCCTCAATGGTCATCCTTTTAACTCCCTAACTGAATCCCCTCAACCCACAGGCTCAGCCCTCATCTCCCCACTGACCCTCCCTGTCAGTGGACATTCCATTAATTAATTCATTGAGTCATCCATTGCCCTCCCCCAGCTGATCCTACTACCTTTGTTTGGTTTTTGAGACAGAGTCTCTCTGTTGTCCAGGCTGGAGTCCAGTGGCGTGATCCCGGCTCACTGCAGCCTCAGCCTCCTAGGCTCAAGCGATCCTCTCACCTCAGCCTCCTGAGTAGCAGGGACTATAAGCACACGCCACCACACCTGGCTAATTTTTAAAATTTTTTGTAGACAGAGGGTCTCGCTATGCTGCCCAGGCTGGTCTTGAACTCCTGGGCTCAAATGATCCTCCTGCCTTGGCCTCCCAAAGTGCTTGGATTAGAGGCGTGAGCCACCATACCTGACCAATCCTACTACTGTTATATAGATTTGCCCATTAATCCCATTTACTGCCTGATTGACCCCACCTGCCACTGTCCCGACCTCCCACACTGATGCTTTCCAAGCAGTCTGTTGATCTTCTCAGTGATCCACTGACTGGCCCATTAATGTCCTCATTTACCCCCTGTGGACCTGCCCATCAAGCCCCCACCCCTGCCATCTACTGATTCTCTACTGAGCTTCCTATACTGGATATGACTAACTCCTGCACTGCATTCCCCGACTTTTCTATTATCCCTCTAATTGAGCCTCTCTTTGACTCATGTTCTCACCCTGTTGAGTTTTCTATAGAGTGTCCCATTCATTCATTGGCACACCTTCTCCTAGAGCACTGTCCAAGTCTCACTAGGCCCTCATTGATCAGAGAGGCATCCTTCCCAGTAGGACGTTTCCCATTAACCTTGAACTGCCATCCACAAACCCAGCAGCATTTGTCAGTCACTGACAACCCTTCTGACTCCACCCCCATTTATTCTCCAGGGGAGGCCCTGTTGTCACCCAAAACCACTAAGCCTCAGTCCTCAGTGATCCATGGAGTTGTCCATCCCTTCCTCCATTGCCCTTTTCTAGACCCTCCCATTGCCCCCCGCCACTGGCCCCTCTTCACTGACTCTTATCCATTCTCTTACTGCCCCTCATTGAACTTCCACGGACCTCTCATCAACTCTGGCTATCCAACCACTCTGCCATGGATGCCCCTTTGAATCCTATACTGATCCCTCATCAAGCCCCCAGCTCACCTCCCACCAAATCTTCCTATGATCCCTAATGACTCCCCCCATTAACCAGCCACTAAGGTTCTCCTTGACCCCTCTCGGATCCTTTCTGCTGACTCCCTCACTACTCAGTGACCATCTCCTTCTGCTGTTCAACCTGCCTGCATGCCCTCTGTGTAGGTAGATGGAATTTGGGAATCACTGCCCTTTTCTTATGGCCACCACCTCCACACCCAACTTTGGGGCTGCCAGCTCTACATGGCCCCAGACTGTGGCCTTTTGCTATGACTGGGACAGCCTGGCACTTGTGATCCTGCCATGGCCATATGAACCCTATCTGTGTGGACTCTGGCCCCGGTGACCCTATTACATCCTTGCCCAATGCCCAGAAGGTTGCTAAGTTGCCAGGTTGCAGCCAGGTCTGTGGGCCCCTCTGCCCTAGATTTTGCCAGACAGCCGTGCATGCCCTATTCACCAGGAATGGGCATGAGTGTGGCTGGCAGTGGCGGTGGATCCCCTGGAGCCCGGCTACGCAGCACTGTGACCAGGCCCATTCCTCAGCAAGTGCCTGGCCCACTGTGTGCCACCATCACAGTGCCCACTGAACCATATACTGGGCCGTGGCTGCCTACACTGTGGCTTGCAGGGCTCTGGGCATCTGCCTGCAGCCGTGGAGGACACTGACTTCTGTCGCCAGTGTGCTTTCCAGAGAGAGGGGTAAGCTCTGAAGAGCTCTGACTTGGGCCACCAGGGGACGGTCGCGTCAGGACCAACAGAAGTTCAGGCCTGGGCAGTGGGGCCAGGCGAGGAAGGGTGGGTACTGGAGAAGAGTTAGGACCAGATTAGATGTGGTCAGACCGACAGGGGTCTGACTTGATTTGATTGGTCCGGTTTGATTAACAAGGTCTTTTTAAATTTTTTAACAATTTTTTTTTTTTTTGAGACGGAGTCTCGCTCTGCCGCCCAGGCTGGAGTGCAATGGCCGGATCTCAGCTCACTGCAAGCTCCGCCTCCCGGGTTCACGCCATTCTCCTGCCTCAGCCTCCCAAGGAGCTGGGACTACAGGCGCCCACCACCTCGCCCGGCTAGTTTTTTGTATTTTTAAGTAGAGACGGGGTTTCACCGTGTTAGCCAGGATGGTCTCGATCTCCTGACCTCGTGATCCGCCCGTCTCGGCCTCCCAAAGTGCTGGGATTACAGGTTTGAGCCACCGCGCCCGGCCAACAATTTTTTTTTTTTTTTGAGACAGAGTCTTGCTCTCTTGCCCAGGCTGGAGTGCAGTGGCGGGATCTCAGCTCACTGTAAGCTCCACCTCCCGAGTTTACGCCAGTCTCCTGCCTCAGCCTCCCGAGTAGCTGGGACTATAGGCGCCCGCCACCTCGCCCGGCTAGTTTTTTGTATTTTTTAGTAGAGACGGGGTTTCACCGTGTTAGCCAGGATGGTCTCGATCTCCTGACCTCGTGATCCGCCCGTCTCGGCCTCCCAAAGTGCTGGGATTACAGGCTTGAGCCACCGCGCCCGGCCTTCTTTAACAATTTTTATAGAGACAGGGGTCTCACTATGTTGCCCAAGCTGGTCTCGAACCCTTGGGCGCAAGCACCTCTCCCTCCTCAGCCTCTTAAATTGCTGGGATTACAGGCATGAACCAAAGCGCCCGGCCTGATTAACAAGGTCTTTCTGTCTTTTGTGTCTCTTTTTCAGTGTCTCTATGTCTCCTCCGTGCCGCTGGCTCTCTGCCTGTCTCTCGTTCTGGACCTCCCTCAATCCCGCCCCTTCCCCGTTTCCGTTCCCCTTCTCTTGGTTCCTCGTTGTTTCTTCCCCGGGCAGCCCCGTGCTGCTCTCCTCCGGCATCCTCCATCTCTGCCTCCCCCATCCGACCCTGGCTATATCTCCCCTGCCTCTCTCTTGTCTCTGTGCCCTCTGTCCCTGACCCTCCCACCACCCCCCTCAGCGTTGCGGTGCCCAGTGCGTTGGCGCTGAGCTGCGCGCTGCCTGGCCACACGCGCGGGTTACAGCCCTGCCGGGAGCGCTGAGTGTGTGGCCAGGCCTTCCCGCTGAGCGGCGCCTCTGAGTGCCCGCAGCCGAATGCGGCTGCTTCCTTGCAGGCGGACACCAACCGCTGGGCACCAATCTGGTACCCTGCCCCTGCGCCCCCACTCCCCTCCGCTCCTGTGCTCTCCCTGGACTTGCTGGCCCGCACCATTCCCGGGCTCAAAAAAAATTAAAAATTAGGGGGCGTGGTGGTGCGCGCCTGTGTTCCCAGCTGCTCAAGAGACTGAGGTAGGAAGATCCTTAAACCCAGGAGGTCGAGGCTGCAGTGAGCTATGGTGGCGCCACCACTGCACTCCAGCCTGGGCAACAGAGTCAGACCTCGTCTCTAAAAAAAATTAAATTAAATTAAAAAGTGTATATATTTAAAAGATAAGGGTGTTTAGGCCAGACGCTGTGGCTCATGCCTGTAATCCCAGCAATTTGGGAGACCAACGTGCAGGACTCACTTAAGGTCAGAAGTTCGAGACCAGTCTAGCCAACATGGTGAAGCCCTGTCTCTATTAAAAATACAAAAATTAGCCTGGAGTGGTGGTACATGCCTGTAGTCCCAGCTATTCAGGAGGCTGAAGCAGGAGAATTGCTTAAGCCCAGGAAGTGGAGGCTGCAGTGAGCCGAGATCGTGCCACTGCACTCCAGCCTGGGCAATACAGCAAGAGTCTATCTAAAAAAATAAGAAAAAAGAGAGAAAAGGGGAAAAAAAGGGTGTTTAGCAGAGTTAGCTAGATGGTGGGGATGGAGTGTAGGAAGGACAGGCATGACTGAGTAGAGACAAGATAAGGGGTTATGACCGGGTGTGGTGGCTCAAGCCTGTAATCCCAGCACTTTGAGAGGCTGAGGCAGGTGGATCATGAGGTCAGGAATTCAAGACCAGACTGGCCAAGATGGTGAAACCCCGTATCTACCAAAAATACGAAAATTAGCGAGGTGTCGTGGCGTGTGCCTGTAACCCCAGCTACTTGGGAGGCTGAGGCAGAGAACTGCTTGAACCTAGGAGGTGGAGGTTGCAGTGAGCCGAGATTGTGCCACTGCATTCCAGCCTGGGCAACAGAGCAAGGCTCTGTCTCAAAAAAACAAAAAAGATAAGAGGTTATTAGTGGGGTTGGGAAATGAATGATGGTAATCTAGACTCTTGATGGTTACAAAGCAGAGTTAAGTGGTCATTTAAGCAATAAAGAGAGGTGGAATTGATACTTTGGTAAGTCATTTCTTTCCTCAGCTAGAGTTGGACACATATTAACAACATGCTAGTGACTGGCTGCGACGTTTTTTGTTTGGTTGGTTTTTGTTTTGTTTTGTTTTGTTTTTGGAGACAGGATCTTACTCTGTCACCCAGGCTGGAGTGTAGTCATGTGATCACAGTTCACTGCAGCCTCAAATTCCTGGGCTCAAGTGATCCCCCCACTTCAGCTTCTGGAGTAGCTATGACTACAGGCATGCCCCACCATCCTTGCGAATTTTTGTAGAGATGGGGTTCCAGTATGTTGCTCAGGCTGGTCTCAAACTTCTGGGCTCAAGGGATCCTCCTGCCTCAGCCTCCCAAAGTGCTGGGATTACAGATGTGAGCCACCATGCCCAGCCAATTTAGTGTTTTATTTAGTGCTTTTCATGTGCTCAGCACTGTTCTGAGCAATTTTCATGAATCATCTCATCTAATCCTTATTGCAACTGTATCAGTCAGCTAATGCTGCATAACAAACAACCTTAAAATCTTAGTGACTTAACCCCAGGCAGCTTCCTAACTCATGTGTCTGTGGGTTGGTTGGGATTGGCCGATCTTAGCAGGGGTCATGAAGCACTTACCATATGCCTAGCATTGTTCTAAGCACTTTTTGTCAATTCACCTAATTCTCCCAACAGCCCTATGAAGTAGGTACTTTTTTTTTTTTTTTTTTTTTTTCTGAGATGGAGTCTCACTCTGTCACCCCAGGCAGTGCAGGGGCACCATCTTGGCTCACTGCAACCTCCACCTCCCAGGTTCAAGCGATTCTTCTGCCTCAGCCTCCTGAGCAGCTGGGACTACAGGCCTGTACCACCACACCTGGCTAATTTTTGAGTTTTTAGTAGAGATGGGGTTTCACTATGTTGGCCAGGATGGTCTCAAACTCCTGGCCTCAAGTGACCCACACGCCTCAACCTCCCAAAGTGCTGGGATTATATGCGTGAGCCACCGCACCCGGCCCGAAGTAGGTACTTTTGTCCTTCCATGTTACAAACACAGAAAGTGAAGTTCAGAAAGGCTAAGTCCCTTGTCCAAAGTCTCATTCTCCTCTGTGGCACAATGGGGAGGGACCTCTGGGTTTCGGGGAGGCATGGGAGCAGGTTCAGCCTCCTCAGCCCCAGTGCTGACCCGTTACCTCCCCTGCAGGTGGATGGTGAGCACTGCTGGCTGCCTTGGGCACTGCCGGGAGGCTGGGGTTGGCTGCCTTGGAGGGTCACCATGCCATGGTGCACATGGCCTGTGGGCTGCATCTCATGTATACCTGGGGAAGCTCATGGTGCCTTCTGCATTCTCAGGCCAGCTGGTGGGGCTCCGTGGGTCCTTTGGAGGCAGTATTGGCCTACTTGACCTGCCTCTGGATACTACATCCTGGTCCAAGGGCCTGGTCACTATCCACTGCCCACTGACCCAGCCCAACCATGTCTTTCATGTCAGCTGCCCACATAATTTGCCCAGATCTTCAAGTCTCCCAAACTGTGTGGCCTCCTACAGGTGCCGGATGGCCCCTTTGACCATTGTGTGGCCCTCATCAGCCCCGAGCCCTTCCTTAGGATATGCCTGCAGGATGCATGTCATCCCAGTGGCCAGCACTGTGGTCTCTGTGACACTCTCACAGCCCATACTGCAGCCAGCTAGGAGCCTGGGAACCCTGCGATGCCCTGGAGGGGCCCCGAGCATTGCCATAAGTGCTCTGGCTTGGTCTGGGATGCAGGCAGGGAAGATTATGGGTTGCCTGGAAGAGCCCCCTCCCCTGGTGGGAGTCCAGGAAGAATTCCTGGCATAGGTGGAATTGGTGGAGGAGAATGTGTGGGAAGGGGATCCAAGGGAAAGGGAGCTGCAGCTGCAAAGGTGTGGAGGTGGGGAAATACCAATGGGAAGCCAGGCTGACTAGGGGCAGAGGCAATGAGATTGGAAAGGGGAATTCGAGGCCAGGCGTGGTGGCTCATGCCTGTAATCCCAGCACTTTGGGAGGCTGAGGTGGGTGGATCACCTGAGGTCAGGAGTTTGAGACCAGCCTGGCCAACATAGTGAAGCCCTGTCTTTGCTAAAAATACAAAAATTAGCTGGGTGTGGTGGCACACACCTGTAGTCCCAGCTACTCGAGAGGCTGAGGGTAGAGAATTGCTTGAATCTGGCGGCGGAGGTTGCAGTGAATGGAGATCACACCACTGCACTCGAGCCTGGGGGACAGAGGGAGACTCCATCTCAGAAAAAAAAAAAAAGAAGGAGAAAGAAAGAACAAGAAGATGAAGACGAGGAAGAGGGAGAGGGAGAGGAAGAAGAAGAAGACGAAGAGGAAAAGGAAAAGGAAGAAGAAAAGAAATTTGAGCCTTAGGCATTTATCTTTGCCAACTGCCTACAGCACAGACCTGCCCACCCCAAGGCCATTATAGCATCTGTGCACAGACCTATGATTGGGTGTGTGTCCTGCCTGCCAACCCCGCTCACTGTTCTTCCCGATGCTATGAGAGCTATGAGCGTGGCCTCACCATTGATGGCACAGACTGTGTGTCCCAGGACCACTGTGGCTGCTTCCACAATGCTACCTTCTGGTGAGAGGGATCTCCAGGCCTGGGAGGTGAGGATGAGTCTCCCAAACCTCATCATAAGGTATACCCTGAATCACCAGTATATCAGTTAGCATTTTCAGTTGTAAATGACAGAAAATGATGCCAGCTGTCTTAAATACAGAAGAGAATTTGTCTACTTTTGCTTACCTGTAAAGATGAGGCCTACAGGTCTGGCTGGTTCAAGGACTCAAACGATGTTGCTAAGAACTTAGTTTCTTTCCATCTTTCATCCTTGCCTTTTCCTTTTTCTGTGTTAGCTTCTATAGTAGTTAGGCTCCAGGTCCATATGGTGGAGCAAAAGCTCAAAATTATAGTGGCTTAAGCTTTTTGTTTGTTTTCAGAGACAGGGTCTCACTCTGTTACCCAGGCTGGAATGCAGTGGCATGATCATAGCCACTACAGCCTTGACCTCCTGGGCTCAAGCAATCCTGACACCTCAGCCTCCCAAGTAGCTAGGACTACAATTATGTGCCACCATGCCGGGCCAATTTTTTTTTTTTTTTTTTTTTTTTTGTAGAGAAAAGGTCTTGTTGTGTTGCCCCGGCTGGTCCTGAACTCCTGGGTGCAAGCAATCCTCCCACTTCAGCCTCCCAATGTGCTAGGATTACAGGCGTGAGCCAATACGCTCAGCCTACAGTGGCTTAAACGTGATAGAAGCCTAATTATCTCTGACAGGCAGTCCAAGTATAACCAGCTTGCCTCCTCCAACACAGGCTCCATCTGTCATGTGGCTCTGCCTCCCCTGTGGTATTGCCCTCATCTGTTCCTCACCACAGCTACATTCCTGCAAGTTGGAAGGAGAAAAGAGGGGACAAAGAGACCAGGCCTCCTCCCTTTAAGGACAAAACCCAGAAATGGCACACATCACATCCATTCACTTCCCAGTGGCCAAACTTTATGGAAGGGCCCCATCTGGTTGCAAAGGGGGCTGGAAGATATATCTTTAGCTAAGTGGCCATGTGTGCAGCTAACGATTCTAATTGGGCCAAGTGTGGTGGCTCATGCCTGTAATCCCAGCACTCTGGGAAGCCGAGGTGGGAGGATCACTTGAGCCTAGGAATTTGAGAACATCCTGGGCAACATAGTGAAATCTTGTTTCCACAAGAAATACAAAAATTAGCCAGGCATGGTGTGGAGCGCCTATAGTCCTAGGTGACTGAGGTGGGAAGATCGCTTGACCCCGGGAATTTGAGGCTGCAGTGAGTCACGAGCATGCCCCTGCACTCCAGCCTGGGCAACAGAGCAAGACCCTATCTCAAAAAAAGAAAGAAAAGAAAAAGAAAAAGAAAAAAGGCCAGACACAGTGGCTCACGCCTATAATCCCAGCACTTTGGGAGGCTGAAGTGGGCGGATCACTTGAGGTCAGGGGTTCTAGACTAGCCTGGCCAATATGGCGAAACCTCATCTCTACTGAAAATACAAAAATTAGCTGGATGTGGTGGCGCATCCCTGTAGTCCCAGCTACTCGGGAGGCTGAGGCAGGAGAATCACTTGAACCTGGGAGGCAGAGGTTGTAGTGAACAGAGATCACGCCACTGCACTCCAGCCTGGGTGACAGAGCGAGACTCCGTATCAAAAAAAGAAAAAAAAAATGCTATTTCTAGGAAAGGAATGGAGAATGTGTATCTGAGACTGCCACAGCCTCATTTTCAAACCAGCTCTCTGTCTGCGGGCAGAGTGATCTGCCACCGCTCCAGGTTGATGATATACAGTCTAGCAGTCCCAGCCGGGAGACAGCACTTCTTTCTTGACAGTTTCAACAAAAGTCCCAGGGCTGATGCTCATTGTCCCAGTGGAGGTCATTTGCCCATCCCTAAACAATTACAGGGGTCAGGGGATGGGATGTTCTGATTTGTCTCTAAGTAGCCAGGGCTGGGCCGTGTACCAGAGCTGGAGCCAGAGTCAGAGGGCAGGGATATCACCTAGGAAACCCTCTAGAGGCCGGGCGCGGTGGCTCAAGCCTGTAATCCCAGCACTTTGGGAGGCCGAGGCGGGTGGATCAAGAGGTCAGGAGATCGAGACTATCCTGGCTAACATGGTGAAACCCCGTCTCTACTAAAAATACAAAAAAAACTAGCCGGGCGTGGTGGCGGGCGCCTGTAGTCTCAGCTACTTGGGAGGCTGAGGCAGGAGAATGGCGTGAACCCGGGAGGCGGAGCTTGCAGTGAGCCGAGATCACGCCACTGCACTCCAGCCTGGGAGACACAGCGAGACTCCGTCTCAAAAAAAAAAAAAAAAAAAAAGAAACTCTCTAGAATGAGAGTGGGCCAGTTCCCCAAAGACAAACTGAGAGACTGTAATCAGAAAACCATTGACAGGCCCTGGACAGGAGGCAATAGTATTCCCTTTGAGGTTTTGCAGCTCCTTGAGTCCACTGGAAGGTAAAGAAAGTCCCTCATTGCCGGGTGCGGTGGCTCAAGCCTGTAATCCCAGCACTTTGGGAGGCCGAGACGGGCAGATCACGAGGTCAGGAGATCGAGACCATCCTGGCTAACACGGTGAAACCCCATCTCTACTAAAAAAATACAAAAAACTAGCCAGCGATGTGGTGGGCGCCTGTAGTCCCAGCTCCTCAGGAGGCTGAGGCAGGAGAATGGCGTAAACCCGGGAGGCGGAGCTTGCAGTGAGCTGAGATCCGGCCACTGCACTCCAGCCTGGGCGGCAGAGCGAGACTCCGTCTCAAAAAAAAAAAAAAAAAAAAAAAAAAGAAAGTCCCCTAGGCTGATTGACAGGTTGTCTTGGAGATTAAGGGTCACTTGACAGGAAAAACATAGATGTTTAAATTCCAGAGTACAAGCCAGCATGGTGGCTCATCCCTATTATCCCAGCTACTCGGGAGGATGAGGCCGGAGTTCAAGACCAATCTGGGCAACATAGCAAGACTCTGTCTCTAAAAACAAAACAAAAAATAAATATTTAAAATTCCAGAGTGAAGCCTGGGCAACATAGTGAGACTTTGTCTCTATAAAAAACAATAAAAGAAGAATTATCCAGGTGTGGTGGGATGTTCATGTAATCCTAACTACTGGACATATTGAGGTGAGAGGATTGCTTGAGCCCAGGAGATCAAGGCTGTAGTTTCACCAATATGGTGAAACCCCGTCTCTACTAAAAATACAAAAAATTAGCCCAATGTGCTGGTGTGCACCTATAATTCCAGCTACTGGGGAGGCTGAGGTACGAGAATCACTTGAACCTAAAGGCAGAAGTTTCACCATGTTGATCAGGCTGGTGTTGAACTACTGACCTCGGGTGGTCTGCCCGCCTCAGTCTCCGAAACGGCTGGAATTACAGGTGTGAGCCACCGCGCTTGTTCTAGGACATGTATTTTTGATAGACATACATACACCCGACAGGCAGGATTCACAGTGGTTTCTGATTCTCCCTTGACTCCGAAACTCCAAGCCTAATCTCCGCCCCTGACCAGCTTCTCCTCTCTGAAGAGGAACGGACCCCCAGCTGGCTGCCGGCCCAAGTGTGTGAGCCGCAGTTGCACGCTGGGTGGAGGGGTCTGGGGTTGTCACCGAGCGGTCCCCCAAGCTCCGGTGCTGGTGGGGCCTGAGGATGCTGTGTCCTTGCGGGCCTCCCTGGCGCTACCAGGACGCCTCCAGGCGGCCCGCGGGGACAACAACGGCATTGCGGCCTACGACCTGAAGCTCCTGGGAGGACAACGGGCTGCCAGTCTAGTCCACTGTTCAGGGCGTCCCAGACTCCCGGCTTTAACAGTCCGTGAGGACCCAAACACCGCTGCCCAGTGCCCCGACTCCCACCTGCAGAGGGCGCGACCAACCCAGCTCCTAAAGCCACACGCTGCCTCTGGGGGCTTGGCGCCCACACCCGCTCTGCTTGTCTTCCCCTAGCACGGAGAAGCCTGTCCAACCAGCCGAGAGCCATTTCCCTACGGGGCCTCGTCCCTCTGCACGTGCCTAGGGCTGGGACCCCAGACACAGACCTGCCCCGGACGAGGGAACGCACGGAGCTTCCCGAGATGGTTTCAATCAGTAACTGACGGCAAGAGCACGCTTGTGCCCAGTGTCTCTCCCAGTGCTCCGTGCCGTTGGGACCCAAAGTCCGAACCCGTAGCAGGCCGCGGTGGCTCACGCCTGGAATCCCAACACTTTGGGAGGCTGAGAATCGTTTGAGCCCAGGAGTTCGAGGCCATCCTGGGCAACATAGCGAGACCCCATCTCTGCAAATAATAATAATAATAAAATAGGGGGCGCGGTTGCGCGCACCTGTGGTTCCAGCTACTCGGGAAGTTGAGGTGGGAGGATCGCTTGGGCCCAGGAGTTCGAGGCTGCAGTGAGCCAAGATCGTGCCACTGCACTCCAGCCTGGGCGACAGAGCGAGACCCCGTCACAAAAAAACAAAAAAACAAACCCTAGCTTCCTCTTCTCCCAGAACGCAGGAGTTAGGTCAGGACCCTCTGTTCCCTCCGACCCAAGACCTAGGAGTCCGAACACATAGCGACCTCCTCCTACGACACGCAGGTGCCAGGATCCCCAGAACTGCAGTCCCTTCAAGAACACGTGTTCCCTACAGGGGAGGCCGCGACCAGAGACTCCGCCCACTTCTCCCAGCCCGCTGTGGTGCAACAGCAACGACAGCCAATCAGACGCGGCAGCGCCGGATGGCGGGAGGCGGGAGTTGGGGGCCAAGGGAAGCGCAGGGCGGAAGTGGCTGTGGCTTTGCCCTTTGGCCTTGGCTCGCTGTGTGGCGGCTCGGCGGTTAGCAGGGAGTTCGCTGAGCGTCTCTGCCTAGCCGCGGTCATGAGCCGGCACAGCCGGCTGCAGCGGCAGGTTCTGAGCCTGTACCGCGATCTGCTGCGTGCCGGACGCGGGAAACCGGGCGCCGAGGCGCGAGTGCGGGCCGAGTTCCGGCAGCACGCGGGCCTGCCGCGCTCCGACGTGCTGCGCATCGAGTACCTGTACCGCCGCGGGCGGCGCCAGCTGCAGCTGCTACGCTCAGGCCACGCCACCGCCATGGGCGCCTTCGTACGCCCGCGGGCCCCGACCGAGGAGCCTGGCGGCGTGGGTTCCCAGCCTGACGACGGCGACGGTCCAAGGAACCCCCACGACAGCACGGGGGCACCGGAGACCCGGCCCGACGGACGGTGACTGGCGAAGAGCCGAACTCGCTCGATGGCGTGGTGGAGCCAGGAGGCTCGCCTGACTGCGTGGGGGGCCTGGGGAACCCGCCTAAGGTGAGAGATCTCGAGAGACTAGCTCGACGAATTGGGGATGTCAGAGACTGCCCCTTGGCGACGCAGGGGGCCTAGAGAGCCTCATGATGGACGGCAAGAGAGGCCCACCTTTTCCGGTGCTTGGAGACAGGTCGGCGCTCCTCCCCCATGAGGGCTTGGGGCGGCCTGGGACGCCGGCGGGCTGGACAGTGTCAAGCCGAGAGCTACTTGCCCGAAGGTACGGGGAGCCAGGACGCCCCCTGCTGGACAGGGAGAGCCTGAGACACCCTTCTCTTGACCCCTGAGAACACACCCACCTCTGGCTCCTCGAGTCTCCCCTCTCCTATATTTAACTCTGAGAAGTGCAGACTTTTTGCTGAGAAAGTATTGGGAAGGTTCCCTGATCAAGCGGTGAGAAGCCCGGAATCCCCTTTGGGAAAACTTTCCCCCATTAATTGTGACAAGCCAGGACCACGAGGAAGGGGCTAGCGGTCTGTCACCCTGGTTGATCAACTAAAGGGCCCTACTTGATGGTTTTGAGGGGCAACGTTGACTCATTTGCCCCTTCCCTCTCAGAATGTTGGACAAAGGGAATAAAATTGGGGATATGTCTACTTTCCTGTTGGTGGTCTTAAAGCTTTTATATATTTGAGGATTTTTGAAACCCCCCCCCCCACCACCACCACCGCACACACACACAGACACCTGGAAGGGACCATCTGGGAGGTAATAGGTGTGGGAATCTGACTCCCTCCGGAGTCCTCTAGACTGGCACATTGATTGAAGCAGCATAGTTCTCTCCCCTGGGCAGATTTGTGGAGGGGGTTCATCCTGGCTTAACCCCCAAAGATACCCCAGTTGGCTCCCTAATGGAGGGCAAGTTGTTTAACATCTTTGTGTGGGACAGGAAATGGTGGAGCTGAGAACTGGCTCAAAGCCTCTGAGGCAGTAGTGGGGGTCTCAGACCTGGAAATTTCTCAAACGCAGCTGAAGGGTCCAGCCTCAGCTACAATGAACGACAAGGCCTGGGGCAGGGGAGGGGAGATGAACCCCATAGATCACAGGTATACTCCCTCCTGTGTCCCCATATGGGCCTGCCCTAGACATTCTGTGGAGGGATGCAGTTTGCATCACTGAGCTGTATTTGCACCCATGTCAGTTAAGTAAGTGGAAATGAGTTCTTGTGGATGTAGCTGTGGGGAGGAGGACCACAGGTAAGGAGCATAGACCTCAGACCAAAGGGAGGATGGATGGAAGAGAAACAGTCGCTGTCCTAATCCTAGTGGGGGAGCCACATGCCCAAATGGTTATAAAGTAGAATTGGAATTTGAAGAATTAATTGCCAGGATAGGCTTCTAGGCACGAAGACCAAGGCTGGGCGCGGTGGCTCACGCCTGTAATCCCAGCACTTTTGGAGGCCAAGGTGGGCAGATCGCAAGGTCAGGAGTTCATGACCAGCCTGGCCAATATGGTGAAACCCCGTCTCTACTAAAAATACAAAAATTAGCCAGGCGTGGTAGTGGGCACCAGTAATCCCAGCTACTCAGGAGGCTAAGGCAGGAGAATCGCTTGAACCCTGGAGGTACAGGTTGCAATGAGCCAAGATCACACCATTGTACTCCAGCCTGGGCAACAGAGTGAGACTACGTCTCAAAAATAAATAAATAAATAAAAATAAAATAAAATAAAAGACCAGTGTGGGGAAAGGCCTGGAGGGGGCAAAAGGAAGAAATGCAGGGTCTCAGCTGGGGCCTGGCGTGCCCCAGGCACAAGGCTGTGGGTTTACTTGCTCGTGGCTTCTACTTCAGCTTTGTCTCAGGTTTGTCCTCACCATGGGACCTCAGCCACCTCATTCATCTCTCTCAGCCTCAATTGCTTCCATCAGGGTGATCATGTTGTTTCCTGGCTCCATCTCAAAGTAAAAGCCAAAGACCAATGGGGTCCTACCCATCCAGCCCCCCTAATTACATCTCCAGCTGCATCTCCTGCCACCCCCTCACTCCTGGCTCCATGATCTTGAACCCTGACAAGCCCCAGGATTGGAGCTCCTGGCAGGGCTGCAGGCAGGGATCAAGTTTCCAGTGGGGCCAGGCATCCTGGGTCGGAAGGGAAGACACGTTAACCTGGGTGTTACAGATGAGTGAGATTTGCCCGGTGGAGAGGATGGAGGAATGCCTGATTTGAGGGAGGAGCTGTACAGGTGAGCAATGGCTAAGAGCACGGACCCGGGAATGGGAAGGCAGGGTTTGAATCCCAGCTCCCATACTTACTGAGTATGTGATCACAGGTGAGTGATCTAACTTTTTTTTTTTAGACAGGGTCTCTGTCACCCAGGGTGGAGTACAGTGGCACAGCTCACTGCAGCCTAAGCTTCCCAGGCTCAAGTGATCCTCCCACCTCAGCCTTCTGAGTAGCTGAGACTACAGGCGTGCACCACCACACCCAGCTAATATTTTTATTCTTTATTTTATTTTATTGTATTTATTTTTGAGACAGAATTTCACTCTTGTTGCCCAGGCTGAAGTGCAATGGTGCGATCTCTGCTCACTGCAACCTCTGCCTCGCAGGTTCAAGCAATTCTCCTGCCTCCGCCTCCTGAGTAGCTGGGATTACAGGCATGCACCACCACGCCAGTCTGGGCAACAAGAGTGAGACTCTATCTCAAAGAAAACCCCCAAAAAACCCTGTTGTGACAACAGATGATGAGGCCTGACGAGAGTGAGACTCTATCTCAAAAAAAAACCCCAAAAAACCCTGTTGTGACAGCAGATGATGAGGCCTGACCCCCACCCATGGCCCTCCTGCGCTCTTGGGTTCACTTGCAGCTGCAGAAGCAGGTTCTCAGGAGGTTGCAGCCTCCTACCCTGAGCCCCTGCATCTCTTGTTGCTCTGCCTGAGGGCTTCCTGAGAGTCCTGGGAGGTGGGTTAATGTCCTCAGAGGCAACCCTCAGCCTGTAGGGGGCAGCAGTCACTGGATGAGCACCTGTCCTCTGGTGGAACATGTGTTCTGCAGGGTTCCTCAGAGGTACCCTGTGGGATGGACCCCCAGTTGCCCACAGTGGTGTGAGCACTGTTTTTGGCTTTCCGCCTGCCCTGTCTCTTCCCCACTCGCGCTTCCTGGGATCACATCCCAGATAAACCATCACCCGAGTCCTTGGCTCCGAGGATGCTTATGTGTCAAGCATGGACCAGTGCCCAGTTCTCTGCTGACCCTCTGTGTGCGTCTGCTGCTCTGCTTTTTTGTTTGCTTTTTTGAGACAAAGCCTCACTGTGTTGCCCAGGTTGGAGTGCAGTGGCGCAATCTTGGCTCATTGCAACTTCCGCCTCCCAGGTTCAAGCACTCCTCCTGCCTCAGCGCCTGCCCCCCACCCACCCCTGGTGAGTAGCTGGGATTATAGGCACCCGCCACCATTCCCAGCTATTTTTTTATTTTTTTAATTTTTTTTGTATTTTTAGTAGACATGGGGTTTCAACCACGTTGGCCAGGCTAGTCTCGAACTCTTGAAGTGATCCGCCTGCCCTGGCCTCCCAGATTGCTGGGATTATATGCGTGAAGCAGCCCTGGGCTGCTGTTCTGTTTTTTACTCTGCTAAGGCACAGGGTCAATGTTTCTCAATCCCTTGACCCATCTGTTAAACAAGAAATCCCCTGATCTAAGAAAATCACTATAAAAGACATACAGGGATTAGAGTCATTTAGACTACAGATTGAGTTAAAAATAGAACTGAGTTGTTAAATTTTCTGATTTTGATAACTACTGTAATTGTGTGAGAGAATGGCCTTGTTCTTAAGACATACACGCTGAAGAATGTAGGAGTAAAAAGGCCTCGTGTCTGCAACTTACTCTCAAATGGTTCCAAAACATATGCACTGATATAAATATATTAGCAAGGGTATGGATGGTAAATCACATGAAGCAAAGTGTTAACCACTGGTGAATCTGGGTAAGGGCATATGGCAGTTTGTTCTAGTTTTAAAAGGTTTCCCAGCACTTGGGGAGGCTGAGGTGGGCCGATCACTTAAGCCTGGGAGTTCGAGACCAGCCTGGGCAACATAGGGCTTGCGCTGCTATGCTCAGCCTAAATTTTAAAATTGAAGTAATTTAAATGTAAATGTAATGTGAAAGTATTTTGAATGTAAAATATTTTTTATTACATGACTTCATTGTTTTAGTAGGACTGTATTGCATTTTATCTGTTAAAAATTTGGCGTCTGAATTAAGATGTGCTGTAAGTGTGAAATACACACTAGATTTCAAAGACTTAGTAAGAAAAACAGATTGTAAAAGATCTCATTATTTTTGTATTGACTACATATTGAAGTGATAATATTTTAGACAGGTTAAATAGAATATAAATTATTAAAATTAATCCATTTTTACTGTTTTAATGTGACTGCTAGAAAATTTGTAACTACATTTGTGGCTCACATTCTATCCTTTTTCTTTTTTTTTTTTATTTTTTTGAGACAGAGTCTCATTCTGTCACCCAGGCTGGAGTGTAGTGGTGTGGTCTTGGCTCACTACAACTTCCGCCTCCTGGGTTCAAGTGATTCTCCTGCCTCAGCCTCCCGAGTAGGTGGGATTACAGGCACCTGCCACCATGCCCGGCTAATTTTTGTATCTTTAGTAGAGACGGGGTTTCTTCATGTTGACCAGGCTGGTCTTGAACTCCTGACCTCAAGTGATCCACCTGCCTTGGCCTCCCAAAGTGTTGGGATTACAGGCATGAGCCACCATGCCTGGCCTCACATTCAATTTCTATTGGACAGCACTATTCTGAGTCCCCATGGCCTGTTTCCTCACTACAATCTGCTCTCATGGCGAAATTTTAACATAGTGGCTCCATTCTACTGACTCCCTGATGCCTTCTTCAACCACATTGTTTCAGTTGTGCCCCCCCCGCCTCTTGCTCACTTTATTTTTCTCCTCATCACTTACCACCCTGTGACCACTACATATTTCACTTATTTCTTTTAGTTATTGTCAATTTCCCCAAGTAGAATGTCAGCTAGCTCCAGAGGCACCAGAGGCACTGTCTTGTTCACTGTCTTGTCTCTGCTCCTTGACCAGGACCTGACTCATAGCAGACAGTTAATATTTGTTAAATGAACGAATGACACAGATGTGCTCCATTACCGGGCCTATTGGGGCAATATTGCCAAGACTGCTCCCCCTATTTGCTGGTGATCTCAGGGGGACCATGCCTCCTCTTTGGTTGATGCCAGAGTCTCAACCTGGCCTTTGAAACAGGACAAATCTGGTTTGCATGGTGACTTTTCCCTGAACCTGGAGTCTCTCCCAGAATCTGCAGCTTCCCCCACCCCATCAGTGTCTGTTCCCCTCTTCTAGTAGCAACAACTTGATACTCTTTGGAGACCCACCCTTCTGCCATTTTCAGTCCACATGGTTTAGGTGGGGCTGACTGCAGCCCCCAGCAAAGGTGGAGCATGTGACAGAAGCCAGAGGAGCCAGCCTTGGGACTTTGGTTGGAACTACAGAAGAACAATGACTCTACTGTTGGCTGCTAAATTGATGGGGTGTGTGTGTCACAGTGGTGGGAGGCTTAGCATGACTGACTGCATTTTGCCTCTGACGCCCTGCAGTAACATCCTTTAGGTTAAAAGCTTCTGCTTAGCTTTGTGTGTAGACCAGTTAATTATAGGAGGAATTTAGTTTAGAGCTCAACTTTAAAAAAATAACTGTCCCTTTCCCAAAACTAACCAGGCCACCAGGAGATCAGGAAACTGTACACACAAGTAACAATGTTATACTAGAGATTTACAAGAATATGGTGACCTGACCTACATAGTCAAAGAAGTTTTCTTCTGGACTCTTGCTGGCATCCAGATGTCTACAGTCATTGGTCACCTAACCTCAACACCCTTCTCTAGCATAAAAAGAAACCTAAAACTTATACTAACTTGAGATGGTTCTTTAGGACACTAGTCTGCCATCTTCTTGGTTTGCTGTCTCTCCAAACGAAGTTGCTTGCTTTTTTTTTTTTTTTTTAATTTATTTATTTTGAGACAGTCTTGCTCTGTCACCCAGGCTGGAGTGCAGTGACACGATTTCGGCTCACTGCAAGCTCCGCCTCCCAGGTTCAAAGGATTTGTAAAAATACAAACATTAGCCAGGTGTGGTGGCACATGCCTGTAGTACCAGATACTTGGGAGGGTGAGGCCAGAGAATCTCTTGAACCCAGGAGGCAGAGGTTGCAATGAGCCGATATCATGCCTTTGCACTCAAGTCTGGGTGACAGAGTGAGACCCTGTCTCAAAAAAAAAAAAAAAAAAAAAAACTAGCCTGATGTGGTGGCACATGCCTATAATCTCAGCTACTCTGGAGTCTAAGGCAGGAGAATCACTTGAATCCTGGCGGCGGAGTTTGCAGTGAACTGAAATTGTACCATTGCACTCCAGCCTAGGCAAGAGTGAAACTCTTATCTCAAAAAAAAAAAAAAAAAAAAGCCACAACTTCTTTGTCCCTAGGGTGCAACCAGCAATGGGATGACACCCCAGGTGCCCAGAGCAGCAACTAGTAACTCACCCAGTATTGGCTTTCTCCCTTCCTGAGCTCACGTCCAGAGTCCCCTGCCACGCCTGAATTAAGAACTGGTGCTTAACTGTGTCAGAGTCTGGAGCAGCCCCACCCAAGATGGGCTGATGCGGTTCTGTGTGTTCTGTCCTCAAGGCAAAAGGGTCCATCCAGACATATCCAGACCACATCCTAGATTCCGGGTACGCAGGCACCTAGTATCCTCACACATCCTTTGACAGTGACCATTTATTACACACATCAGACTGGGGGAAGACCATTGACATAGCTGAGCACCAGGTAGGGTGTCCTGGGTATTCGGGCGTTAGAGCAGCAGGGGCCTCCTGACACGGGCAGGAGAAACATGGCACCCACCAGGAGGAGGAAGAGGAGGAAGAGGATAAGCAGGAAGGTCAGGGGCCGCCTGGATGCAGGATCGGGGGCCCTGTGAAGGGAAATGCAGTGTTAAACATACAGGTGGGCTGCCACTAGGAGCTCTGTCCCCCACACCCTAGTCCCATCTCTCAGGCACCTCACCCGGGATTCCCCTCCAGCCTCATGTCCTGGAGATGGGGAGATGCTTGCCTCTTCTTGTCCTAAGGAGGGAGAGCAGCCAGCAGCAGAGTGGATAGAAATGACACTATTTATTTTGAGACGGAGTCTCTTGTCACCCACGCTGGAGTTCAATGGCTCAATCTCAGCTCACTGCAACTTCCGCCTCCCGGGTTCAAGCGATTCTCCTGCCTCAGCCTCCTGAGTAGCTGGGACTACAGGTGGCACCACTCCCGGCTCATTTTTGTGTTTTTAGTAGAGATGGGGTTTCACCATGTTGGCCAGGCTGGTCTCAAACTCCTGACCTCAAGTGATCCGCCTGCCTCGGCCTCCCAAAGTGCTAGGATTACAGGCATGAACCACCACGCCTGGCTGACACATTATTTTTTGAGACAGGGTCTCGCTCAGTCACCCGGGCTGGAGTGCGGTTTCACAATCACGACTCATGGCAGCCCCAGCCTCCTGGGCTCAGGTGATCCTCTTACCTCAGCCTCCCTAATAGCTGGGACCACAGGCACATGCCACTACAACCATTTACTTTTGTTTAATGATTTGTAGAGATGAGGGGTGGGGGCGGTTCTCACTATGTGGCCTCAAGCAAGCCTCCTGCCTTGACCTCCCAAAGTGTTGGGATCACAGGTGTGAGCCACAGTGCCCAGCCAGAAGTGACACTTCGTGTCGCCTTTACCCTACTACTGTAGACCTACAGGGCTGGTCTTATTTCTCCTCCTTTCCTGGCACCTCCTCATCCCCAGGACCCCACATGGACTTGGAATATCTCCAAGTGTAGTGGATGTCTGGTTGTGTCTGTCCTTCATCCAGCACAATCCTCTTTTTCTGGTAACAGTGCCTCAATTGGAGGTGGGAGGCTGTCACGCCTTCCACTCCCAGACCTTCAGGTTCAGGTGAAGCTGACACCCACCTGCCCAACTTCCATGATTGGTGTGACCCAGACCTGGCCAATCCGAGCACTCTGGTTTATTCAAGGTGCAGCCCATGACCTCAGCTGGTGAGTGGGAGTCAGCCCTGGGACTTTGGCAGCTGTCAGTAGGGTCAGAGGCACGCTCCCTCCCCTGGGGTGGGTAAACCAGTGGGAGTGACTGTGTAGCCACTGGCGCACCCATTTTGCTGAGAAGGAAGCCACCTTGGGGACTTAGAGCCCAAGAAAGGGAGGGACTGAGCCTTGGTGTTATTTCTTTTTTAATTTTTATTTATTTATTTATTTATTGAGATAAGGTCTCACTATGTCGCCCAGACTGGAGTGCAGTGGTGTGATCTCAGCTCACCACAACCTCTGCCTCCCGGGCTCAAGTGATTCTCCTGCCTCAGCCTCCCGAGTAGCTGGGATTACAGGCATGTGCCATCATGCTCGGCTAATTTTTTTTTTTTTTTTTTTTTTTTGAGACGGAGTCTTGCTCTGTCACCCAAGCTGGAGTGCAGTGGCTGGATCTCAGCTCACTGCAAGCTCCACCTCCCGGGTTCACGCCATTCTCCTGCCTCAGCCTCCCAAGTAGCTGGGACTACAGGCGTCCACCACCTCGCCCGGCTAGTTTTTTGTATTTTTTTAGTAGAGACGGGGTTTCACCATGTTAGCCAGGATGGTCTCGATCTCCTGACCTTGTGATCCGCCCGTCTCGGCCTCCCAAAGTGCTGGGATTACAGGCTTGAGCCACCGCGCCCGGCCCCACTCGGCTAATTTTTATAGTTTTAGTAAACACGGGGTTTCACCACGTTGGCCAGGCTGGTCTCGAACTCCAGACCTCAGGTGATCCGCCTGCCTCGGCCTCCCAAAGTGCTGGAATTACAAGTGTGAGCCACTGTGCCCAGCCTGGCCCTGGTGTTATTTCAGGCTCTGAATTCAACAGTGCCTGGACCTTTCCGTTACATTTTTTTTTTTTTTAATAGCGTTCCCTTTTTTGTGCCTTTTCATTTCTTGGGTTTCTGTCACTCGCCATCAAGATTCCTGAGTGCTACACCTGTTTGAGAACTGGCTCACCTGAGGCTTCCGGAGCAGGGAGCGTCTTTGGTGACCTGCTAAGTGTTTCCGGTAGCTGAGGCCAGACTCCAGCATGTCCTGTTGGGAGTGAGAGGTGTGTGGTTCCTGGAGAACCAGCAACAAACAGAAATGTGGTTGGGGGAGGGCCAGGATAGGAGGTGTCATAGAGATGAGATTCTGGGGGAACAGAGAGATCTCACAGGACAGACAGACATGGGCAGAGCCAAAGAAACCAAGAGAGGAGAGACATTATTTATTCATTCATTCAATAAATATGTAATGAGTTTCTATTACAAGCCAGGAACTGTTCTAGGAGCTGAGGACACAGTGGGGATGGAAATAGGCAAATTCCTGGCCTCCGTGGAACTTATATTTGACAGGAGAGAGACAGACCATAAATTAATAAGTAGGCCAGGCGCGGTGGCTCAAGCCTGTAATCCCAGCACTTTGGGAGGCTGAGACGGGCGGACCATGAGGTCAGGAGATTGAGACCATCCTGGCTAACACGGTGAAACCCCGTCTCTACTAAAAAATACAAAAAACTAGCTGGGCGAGGTGGCGGGCGCCTGTAGTCCCAGCTACTCGGGAGGCTGAGGCAGGAGAATGGTGTAAACCTGGGAGGCGGAGCTTGCATGAGCTGAGATCTGGCCACTGCACTCCAGCCTGGGCGAAAGAGTGAGACTTCGTCTCAAAAAAAAAAAAAAAAAAAACGTAATAAGTAACTGCGGCCTGGTGCGGTGGTTCATGCCTGTAATCCTAGCACTTTGGGAGGCCGAGGCGGGTGGATCACCTGAGGTCAGGAGTTCAAGACCAGCCTGGCCAACATGATGAAACGCCATCTCTACTAAAAATACAAAAATTAGCCAGGAATGGTGGTGCACACCTGTAATCCCAGCTACTAGGGAGGCCAAGGTAGGAGAATCGCTTGAACCTGGGAAGCAGAGGTTGCAGCAAGCCAAGATCACACCACTATACTCCAGCCTGGGCAACAGAGTGAGACTCTGTCTCAAAAAATAAATAAAAATTTTTAAAAATAAGTAAATATACAAAGTCAAGCTGTGGTGAGTGCTGTTAGGAAATAAAGTAAGAAACTAGGAGTGCTCATGTTTGGAGGTCAGGGCAGGCCTCCCTGAACAGGCAGCACCAGGAGAGACCGGGACAGTCAGGAGGTGAATGGGGCATCATCTGGGGGCCTCAGGAGTGAATTTGAGATCGGGCTTGAGGATGTAGAAAGAGACAAGAGAGAGCGAAACAGTGAGATAGAAGGAGACACTGAGAGACAGAGATGGAGGGGGAGACAGAGCCACTGACACCTCCTTGGAAGGGCAGGACCCTGCTAGAAGGTGCACAGAGATGTCCCCAGGGTGCCTGGCAGGAGGTCCCTCGAGGGGGTCTGCTCTCACCTCGAGGACTTGTCCCCTGCCCTGGGGGCCCCTGTGGCCACACAGCTCACAGGGCACTCCTAGTGTCCAGGCTGTCTTTTGTCCCAAGGGCCCAAGACCCCCAATGTCCCCCGCCGGATCCCACTCCAACTCTGCGGAAGTGGGGAGGCTACTGGGTGCCCAGGGCCCCCAGACCCCACCACGTGCTGGCCAGTCCAAGTCTCCCTCGAATTCCAAGTCCTGGTCCAGCGTGTTGGCCTCCTCGAACACCTGGGTCAAAGGACAGAGGTCATGGAGGCTATGAGGTTGGGGCCTGGTGTGGGTGAGGGGTATCAGGATGGGCCCTACCAGGCTGTAGCTGACCAGCTGGGCCTGCAGCTGCCAGAGCCGCCGGAAGATGGAGTCTCGGTAAGCTCCCAGGGCCCGCAGGATCTGCTCCAGGGCTGCCCAGGCCCTGGGCTCACTCCGCTGTGCCAGCCCCTCACCAAACGCTAGCAGCGCCTCCACGCGCTCAGCTGCCCCTCGTAGGTCCGCCTGGAGGGCCTGAGGACACATGGTTGGACATCATCCCACACACACACCAGAGACCCAAAACCTAGAGTTACCCCCTCCGCACAGGCCTGGAACATGCACTCAACCCATTTCCCATCCCGGAATGCTGGCACCCACTGCTGGGGCCCTGCACACCCCCACATCCTGGCCTCTCCTGCCTACCTGCAGCTGCACCATCCCACTCTGGGCCAATGCCCAGCGCCCCGGGCCTTGCTCCAGGTCCTGCAGCCGGCGGCCCAGCCCCAGCAGGCACAGGTGCAGGCTGTCCTGCTCAGCCTCTAGTACCTCCAGGCCAGAGATGGGGTGCTGGGGAACACAGGAGCCAGCTCAGGACCAGTGGGCCAATCAAGATATCACCCCTGCTCCCATCCCCACCCCGTTCTGTAAGCTTCTGGAAACTTCTCTGCGGCAGTCCATCTCCAGGTCTGTCTGCACCAGGGTCGCTTCCACTGGGGGGCCTTCCCAGTGGTGCCAGGCCTGAGGAGAGACATCTAGTTCAAGGTCTCCAGGTTTTATAGCTCCTGGAAACTTGGATGTTTGAGGCCCGGGGGCTCTGGACAGGGAGCGGGGCTGGGTACCCCCCCGGGGTACCCATTCTCGGAAGAATGGGGCTACATCAGGTGCAATGATGAAATGCTTCTCAGCCAGGTGCAGTGGTTCACACCTATAACCCCAGCATTTTGGGAGGCCGAGGCCGGAGGATCAGGAGTTCAAGACCAGCCTGGGCAACATGGTGAGACATCGTCTCTATTTTTTTTTTCTTTTTTTAATAAAAAAGAAATATGGCTGGGCACGATGGCTCACGCCTGTAATCCCAGCACTTTGGGAGGCTGAGGCGGGCGGATCACCTGAGGTCGGGAGTTTGAGACTAGCCTGGCCGACAAGTTGAAACCCCATCTCTACTAAAAATACAAAAAATTAGCCAGGTGCGGTGGCATGCGCCTGTAATCCCAGCTTCTTGGGTGGCTGAGGCAGGAGAATCAGTGGGACCTGGGAGGCGGAGGTTGCAGTGAGCAGAGATCTCACCACTGCATTCCAGCCTAGGCAACAGAGAGGCTCCATCTCAAAAAAGAAAAAAAAAAAAAGAAAATACGTCTCCCTGGTTGGTCAGATATTGAAACACTTTTCCAGAGGGTCCCTCCCCCTACAGACACCCAACACCTTTCCAGAATCATCACCCAGTCCTCACTGTGGAGGCCAGACTCCGGAGGACAGAGAGGAGGTAGGGCTGGCATAAGGGGTCTGGGTCACCTCAGCTCACCTCACAGTGTTTGCCCCCAGCTGGGTCCTTGTAGGAAGAGGGTGTTGACCATCTTGGGGGCTGAGCAGCAGGCTCATTGCCCCCTGGCCCACCCTGGAAGTGCTCAGGAGGGTCCAAGGAGTCCTGCCTCAGGGTCTGGGCCTGCTCTGGGCTAGGAGGCAGGGGGCGGTGACTGGGTGAGTCTCAACACCTCACTTTTCAGCCTACCCTCACCCCAACCCCGGCGGCCTCTCCTGTGTCCCCAGGTGATCACAGCCATGGCACCTCCTACCCTCATATGGCCCCTGCCACCACGCCTACCCTCTTGCAAACAAGCTTCCAAAGCCCAGGCCCCCACCTCGTGCCCTCCTCTCCGGATGCGGGGCAGACGGTGCATCCAACAATGTCCGGCTCCCTAGGTGCTCCCGGGGGGTGGTTGAAGGGCTCTGAGCCAAGTCTAGGGCCCAGAGGCAGGGACAGGGCCATGGCTGGGGGCCTGGGGACACAAAGTCAGGTGAGGGCAGCCAGTAAGACCTCTTCCCTAGACAAGGGTGTCCCAGAGCTCCTACGCTGTAGTCACAGGGGCCTGAGGCTGCAGGAGAGGCCCAGGACAGGTCTGGCTCCGCCCCTTCCAAGAGGAACCTGGACCAGGCCATTTGATGCCCAGCTCAGGTGACAGAAGAGCCACTTAACTCCTTCCTCCCTAGCAGGCCAGTAGCTAAATCTCCCAGCATCACTTCAGGCCATCCAAGAGGGTTCCAGATAGAACCCTTCCCCCACCTCCTCAAGAGCCATGGATTCTGCCCCACTGGGGACCCAGACATCTGACCTCTAGGGCCTACCCCATTCGTTTAAGACCCTAGATGCCGCGCCCCTCAGGAACCCAAGCATCTGGCTCCCTAAAAAATAAAAATCTAAGACCAAGGAAAGATTTTTTGTTTATTTGGTATGGGGTCTTCTGTAGCTCACACAAAATTACTGGGAAAATAAATAAACCAGGGGAGCCCCCTCTGCCCACGGTTCCAAGGTCGCAGTCACGGCAGCCCCAAGAGGGCAGGAACCCGGGAATCCGAGGGGTCCCGGCCCTGGCGGTCACTTGCCCAACAGAAGGCCGGCGCGCAGCACGCGGGGCACGCGGCGGATGGTCAGCGAGACCCGGGTGCCGCGCACCAGGCAGGCTCCGGGCCGCGCCGACGGGCAGGCGGCCGCGTTGGGCGGCAGGGAGGCGGCGTCCAGCTCGTCTTCGCGGGCGGCGGCTATGCCGTGGAGGAGGCGCGTGTAGGCGGGGCCGCGGAGCACCAGCAGGCTGCGCGGTTCCAGCAGTAGCGAGGTGGTGGGCCGGGGCGGAGGCCGAGGCTGCAGGGTGGGTTGAGGGTCAGCGGGGCTCAAGAAGTCGGGGGGTGGGCGAGAGGTCGGCAGGCTCCGGGGGTCAGCGAGTCCCCAGCAAAGGCTGAAGAGCAAGTGCGCTCACAATGATGGAGGCTTTGGTGGTTCAGGAGTGAAAATTGCTGGGGCCTGGGCTGGGGCTGCCAGGAAGGGAGGGCGAGGGCTCTGCAGTCCCTCGGGAGGGGGCAGGATCTAGGCGGCAGATGGGGGCGTCAAAGGGTCAGCGGACCGTGGGAGCTGCAGCTGGGATCTCCAAGGGGCTGGGGCTGGGGCTGGGACCCAGAAATCAGCAGTCCCCAGGAAATGCAGGCAGAGCTGGGCTGAGAGAGCATGGCTGAAGCCAGAACCAGGTGAGGCAGAGTGAGGCAGAGGTTAGAGGCAGTGGGGGTCCCCAAGGATATCAGGACATGAGAGGACAACTGCACAGCTGAGGGAGTATCAGAGCATCCAGGAGCATGCAGGGCTTGAGGGCAAGCCCCAAGAAGGAGTGGGTCAGGGTGTTCAGGGGTGTTTCTGTGAACACTGGGGTGCTAGAAATGCATCACTCAGAGAAATCATGTGTCAGGGGCCAAGGAGAATCTGGGGGTGTCCTGCACTCCAAATCACATTCCTAGAGTAGCAGGACATCTGGGGCACCCTAAGCAGGGGCAGATAGGGCATCTGGGAGGAGGTGAGGCCCCCCTGAGTTAATGGCGGTGGGGTATCTGAGGATATCAGTGTCTGCTAGGGAGTCAGGGGCATCCACTCAGCAGGTGGGGGCATCGGGGAGCCTGTGGAAATCATGGCACGTAGGGCACCCTGTAAGCAGATGGGCTGGGTGTCTGGGAGGAAGTGGGTATACCCCATGAGGGTACACCCCATGAGGGTACAAGGGAAGGTATCTGGGAGAGTGCCAGGAGTACCCCAAAGGCACGTGGGACCAGGTCATCTTGGAATTTAGTTCTTGAAGTGCCTACAAGCAGTTGGGGCAGTGTCTGGGGGCCCACCTCTTCTGTAGGGTCATCATCCTCCGGCCGCCGCGGCTCGTAGAAGTCCAGCACAGTGTGGGAGCCCAGGCTGATGGTGCTGACAGTCGGGTAGTACAGTGGTCCGTCCTCGTGGGGCTGGGGAGTGGGCACCAGGGCTGGCAGGGCAGGAGTCCACAACCCCCACCCTCTGGGTCAACGCGGGGCTCCCAAGCCCCACGAGGGCTTGTCCCTCCCAAGCCAGGGACAGGCAGGTGAATGCCTGCTTGGGAGATGTGGCTGCCTAATGAGTGAGGGTGGGTACAGGGTCCTCTGCCCCAGCATGGCTCAGATGTCTGAGTGGGGGGACACGGGCTGAGGGTGTGTGGTTACCATGATGCCCTCCCCAGGCAGATACTGGTTCACAAGGACATGGTTAGCTGGGAGGCCTCCAAAGAGGCTGAGGTCAGACACTTTGTCCACGTAGCGCTGGAGCCATGGGGGCAGCCGCTCAGGAACCATCCCCCGGGGATGGGGAAGCCCACCTGGGGAAGGCAATGGGGTCCTGAGGGCTCCCCCATAGCAACAGATCCCCCATTAGGGATTCCACAATGGCTGGAAGCACCCTGATCCCCTCAGGGACCCCTGACCCTTTGGAGATAGCCACTGGGTCCTTCGAGGTTTACTCACTTCTCCAGACCACGGGCCCCTTTCAGATACTCCCAACTCATCAGGAAATCGCTAATCCCTCAGGACCTCCACTGACCCCTTTAAAATCCTCCTGGCTCTTGGGGCTCCTTGAGCTGTCAGGGACCCTCTGATGTCTTAAGTCTATTGGACCTGAGTCCCCTGCCCCAGCCTACATCCCAGAATCACTCATGCCCCAAGCCAGGGATACTTACCCCAGTTCTGTAACTTTCTCCCAGAGAGCTGGGTCCACTTTGGCTTTGGGGCATTAAAAACCTAGGAGGTGGGAAGGGGGTCACTCCTTTCTCAGGATCACCCCTCTATGATTCTCCCATCTAGGTCAGTCAACATAAGGGCCTTTACCTCTGGGGTGGAAATGGGTCATCTCAGTGTCTGTGGGACCATTTCCTGGGGCAGTGGGTTCCTAGGATTTTGTGATTTGCCTTCTTTCCTGGGAATGCCTTTGGCCTCAAAGCCCATCCATGTCTACCAGGATGTAGCAATCAGGGCTGCACAACCATGGTCTGAGAGTTGTGGGTCTCACAATCTACTCAAGAGTGCTGGGGCTGGACAGGGCTTTTTCAGCCCAGCCAATAGTCTGCATTCTAATTTCCTGATTCCATGCCAAACCCGGTGGCTCACGCCTGTAATCCCAGCACTTTGGGAGGCCGAGACGGGCAGATCACTTGAGGTCAGGAGTTCGAGACTAGCCTGGCCAACATGGGGAAACCCCGTCTCTACTAAAAATACAAAATTTAGGCTGGGCGCAGTGGCTCAAGCCTGTAATCCCAGCACTTTGGGAGGCCGAGATGGGCGGATCACGAGGTCAGGAGATCGAGACCTTCCTGGCTAACACAGTGAAACCCCGTCTCTACTAAAAAGAATACAAAAAACTAGCTGGGCGAGGTGGCGGGCGCCTGTAGTCCCAGCTACTCGGGAGGCTGAGGCAGGAGAATGGCGTGAACTCGGGAGGCAGAGCTTGCAGTGAGCCCAGATCGCGCCACTGCACTCCAGCCTGGGCGACGGAGCAAGACTCCGTCTCAAAAAAAAAAAAAAAAATACAAAATTTAGCTGGGCATGGTGGCACGCACCTGTAATCCCAGCTACTTGGGAGGCTGAGGCAGGAAAATTGCTTGAACCTGGGAGGCAGTATGGTGACACACATCTGCAATCCAAGCTACTCAGGAGACTGAGACACAAGAATTGGCTGAACCCAGGAGGTGGAGGCTACAGTGAACTGAGATCACACCACTGCAGTCCAGCCTGGGCGACAGAGCAAGATTGTCTCAAAAAACAAACAAACAAAAATTCCTGATTCCTGGGCTCTCTGAGGACAGTTTGAGTTCTGCAGCCTCCTTGTTCCTATTGCCTGGGGAAGGGAATATGCAAAGCTGGGCTATCTCAGCACAGCAAAGAAAGTACTTTGAAAATCTTCCACTGCCAAGATCCTAATGGTCTAGAATGGGCTATCTCAGTCCAACAAGTCTATGCTCTAGTTGATAATCTACTCATTCCCTTCATGGTTATGGAGCTGTACTGGGCTATTTCAGCCCAGGAATTCTATAATATGTAGATTTTTCAATGCCAAGAACGCAAAGGTCTCGAATGGGCTATCTCAGCAAAAGAAGTCTGTGTTCTGTAGCTAATTTTTTTTCCTGGACTCAAGATCAGTGGGTTACTCCAACACAGGGAAGATCTGTGCTTTGTAACTTAGGCTCTGGGGCTGCAAAGGGCAGGGACTCTGAGCTTTGTAAATTCTTCTTTCCCCAAACCTTAAGAACGGAATGCAGACTGGGCCATCTCAGCATAGATGGTCTGTGTTTGGTAACCTTATTCCTAAGGCTCTGGGTCTATGCTGAGCTATTTTAGCACAGGAAAGAGTTTACTGGGCTATCTCCGCACAGAAATCTGAACACTAAATTATTTACTCCCCAATCTCAATGATCTGAACTGGGCTATCTCAGCCTATGTTTATAACCCCCTATTCTCTAAGCTAGCAGGATTGGGCTATCTCAGTAGAGGCAGTATGAGCTCTGTAACTTCCTTGTTCCTTTTGTCAGGGTCTTCACTGCAGCCTTGTGGGCTTTCATACAGAGGATGGGCATTGGGGAGGAATATGGGAAGAGTGGGGAAACAGACCAGAAGGGCACTGAGGTCACCTGTCGAAGCAAATACTCCTCCTCTTCTTTGGAGATGAAGTCTGGGACATAGTAGATTACAGGTGGTGCCTAGGATAGACAGACCTCCTTGAAGATGTGGCCCTTCAACCCACACAGAGGACATATCATCACAGAGCAACCCCTATGCCTGGAGACAGGCTCAGGATGTCCTCAGACAGGTCAGGGTCTGAAGTCAAGGGACCAGTGCCATTCCAGAATGGACTCTGACAGTAAGAATGAATTTGGAGGAAGGGGGCAGTCCCAACCCAAGAACTCAGGAGTCAGCCTGCCTCCTTCACCCTCTGCACCCCGAGTTCTGACAACCTGCTCCACTCTGAATGGTTCCAGGGCCGGGACTCTGGCGTCCTGCTCCTCCATCACCACCAACTCCTTGCACCTAATCCTGTAGGGAGGGGAGGACACGCTGAAGTCACTAGGCCTCCCACCCTAACACCACAACGCAGCCTTCCACGCCATCACAGGCCAGGCCTCACCTCAGCCCTCTTCTGAAACTCACTTGGTCTCTAAAAGCTGAGTCTTCAGCATCTTACAAGCCACACAGAGAGCCCCTAGGCTCCATGCCCGGAAGCAATGAACCCCAAGAATAATCCCCCATTACTCTGTTTACTAAGGGCCCATCAAACTACACATATGCCCTCTCAATCCTCCCACAGAGAACATCGTCTGGCCCCACACACAGGGAGCCTTTCTCAAAAGCTCTACATATAGCCCCCAGGGTTGCACCCCAGAACCCCTTTAAACACCTTAAGACCTCGCTTCAGACCTGCAACTGTGAGCCCGGCTATCAACACTCAGCGACCCCCGCCCCCCACCGAATCCCATTCTGTGCACCCCTGTAACCCCAATCTGAGCCTCCTCAGACATGTCCACCCTCAGCCTCCTCGGATCCTCCCATTTGGACGCCCCTCGGATTTCCCTTCCTAAGTGCCCCTTCACTCCAGCACCCTGGGATCTTTAGCTCTGAGGCTGACTCCCAAACCTTCTTCCCTCCCTGAATCCTTCAGACCCCCGACTCCGAGCCTTTTAGGACTCCAAGCTCTGAGCCTCCTCGGACTCCTACTCTGGGCTCCCCCGGATCCCCACTTTCAGCCCTCTTGACACCCATCTCCACCCCCAGCACTCCCCAAAACTGACCGTCCACCAGCGTCCCCTCCAATTTCCAAATTCAACATCCCCATCCCCCTCCCAGCCATTTCCGCCCCACATTACAGACGCTGAGCTCGCAGGCCAATGGGAGCTCCCAGAGGCCTCAAGGGCCCGCCTTCCACCCAATCGGCGCTCTTACTCAGTATTCGCCCTCCCACTTCATCCTCTCCCAGGGATAGGCCGCGCCTCCTTGTCTCTGAGCCATTGGCAGGAGGGCGTGGGCGGGGCATCGTCGTCTGGCACTGGCCAATCAGAACTTAAGAACCGAACCGGGCCATCGGCCGAGTGGACCCGGATGGGCGGGACGGGGGCTGCAGCCGTGACAGCCGCGGGAAGATACGAGAGGCTGCTAGAAGGACTTCCCGCGGCCAGCGCCAGCCGGTGCCCACACCGCAGGGAGGCGAGACTGAAGGAAGCACTTCCTTTCCCGTCTTCTCCCAACAAGGGAAACCCCCAATGACCCGACACAGAGAGGCCATAGAAACGTCTTTATTGAAGAGGACAGGAGTCATGCTGAGTTTGGGGACATGCAGTGAAGGGGCAGTCGTGAGCTGTCCTTGGTGGTTGGGGCCCCAGGTCTGCCCTGGACTCCCTGGGCCTTCAGGTTCTCCCTCGGGCTGTTGGTCGGGCCCAGGTGCTGTGGGGTCCTTTGAGGCCAGTGACTAGAACGTAGGTTGAAATCGGGGTTCCAGGATTTGGGATCCCCTCAGGGCCTTGGGGCCTTCCATTTACTAGAGATGGAGGCTTTAGGATTTGGGGTCCCCTTAGGGCTGGGGATCTTGGAATTTGGTGTCTTGAAATCCGTGGACTCAGGGCATTGAAATTCTCCAGTTTCCAGGGATGGGAATTCCTGTGTGGGGTTTCCTGGTGCCTGTCAATAGGGCTTGAGGTGCCTGGGAGCCTGGAATGCATATCCTGACTGCAGTCTCCTCCATACCAGGCACAGCGACCTCATGATTGGGTTTCCTGGTGGCTTGGGATTGGATTTTCAAATTTGGGATTCCCTGGGGATTTGGGGATTCCATGATTCGGTGGTCCTAGGAGTTAGGGCATTGGGGTCTTCTAGGGGCTGTAGGACTTGAGGGCACAGGGGAGTTTGGGATGTGTGTACTCTAGGGTTTGGGATCCCCAGAGTCCTAGAATGGGGCCTCCAAATTTTGGGGTTCCCCAAAGGGGGAAGTCGTTACTTAAAAAATAGATAATTTTCTGGGAGCCTGGCCAGCACAGGAGCTGTGGGCCATGTAGGGTGGGCTTCGTACAAGGCACTGGGGGTTTCTTGAGGGTGCAGAGGGTAGGAAGACTTGGGGGTCCTGTAATTAGCACTTCCAGGACTGTTTTGGTGTCTGTAAATTAGGGGTGACAGTGGGCTGGTTATGGTGGGTTTCTCTTGAGGGGTAAGAACAAGGGTCTTTGTTAATGAAGGCAGTCTCTGATTGAGGGGTTGGAGTGTAAGGGCTTCAGGGTGACCATGGGGTCACGACATCTTGAGGGGACTGATGTTAAATGGGGAACAATGACATGAACGTCTGTTACTCTTTTGCTTTGGGGGTGTGACCTATGTTTATTTCAAGAGGACTTAGTGGGGAGTGTTTGTTAATGGGGAAGTTTCTGATCCAGGGTTGGGTGATTCAAGAATGTTCTGTTGTAATGCGTTATGTGGAGAGGGTCACCATCATTAGGGGTGATGTGGAAATCTGTTAATCTGGGAATCTGCTCTGCGGGGTTGGGGATAGGGACTAGCCTGAAGGTGCTACTCAGGGAATCTCTTTCTGGGTGAAATGGGGTCTGTATTTGGGGGTTATTATGGGGCTATCTGTTAATAATGGGGCCTCAATGATCGAGGGCTGGCTAACAGGGGTCTCTACTCTGGATGTGTTACTGGGAATCTCTATCTCAGGGTGACTCAGGGCTCTTCGGGTGTCAGGAGATGCTAGTGGGGACTCTGTCTCTTTGTCAGGTGTCCAGGGCCTCTAAGACTGCATCTCTGCCCTCAGCATCCAGGGGAACCAGCAGCAGAACAGCAACCTGGAAAGGAGAATCACAGGGTCACACCCTTAGGCAGGCAGCGGGGACATCTGCACCCATCACCCCCAGCCTTTCCCCCAGTGTTTGCTATCAGGACTTTCTGGATTTTGCCTGTACCTCTCTGGCTATGGTTTGTTTGTTTGTTTGTTTGTTTGTTTGTTTTCTGAGACGGAGTCTCCCTGTCACCCAGGCTGGAGTGCTGTGGCATGATCTCGGCTCACTGCAACCTCTGCCTCCCAGGTTCAGGCAATTCTCCTGCCTCAGCCTCCCGAGTAGCTGGGACTACAGGTGTGCACCATCGTGTCCGGCTAATTTTTGTGTTTTTGGTAGAGACGGGGTTTTACCATGTTGACCAGGCTGGTCTTGAACTCCTGACCTCAGGTGATCCAGCTGCCTCAGCCTCCCAAAGTGCTGGGATTACAGGCGTGAGCCACCCCGCCTGGTCTGTAGCTGTTATTCTGAGGCTCGTGTGGAGGGAAGGGTGTTCTGCTTCCTTTACTGCCCCCCCCGAAAGTGGAAGTCACTAGAATTCAGTGCGGGGCCCTACACCCTAAAGACTGTTTCTGGGTATGCTAACAAGTTACAAGTTTTCCTAACCTCTCTTTCCAGCCCTGACCAGAGCTCCAGATCTCTGGGTCCAACTGCCTTGTGGATCCCTCTCCCTGAATGTCGCATAGGAGAGGGGATAGGGGTTGGCCACACACCTGGAAATGGAGTTCTCTGATGCAATGTCCTTTGGGGTCCGGACTGTGGTGAAGGTGCGTTTGGGCTGCGTCACTGAAGAAGAGGTCAGGATGTCAAGTGAGGGGATGACAGACCACCTGTGTCCTCAATACTCATTCATACTCCTTCTCATTAATACCTCCCCATGTCTCCAGCCCCTACCTGGATCTCACATTCCCAATACCCATCTGGGCCCCTTGTCCATAATTCCCACCATGTCCCCCAGTGACTATCCCTTTCCCCAGTATCTGCTCAACCTCATGTCCCCAAAGAGCCTTGTTGCTAACTTCCTCATACCCTTCAGCACCTATCTTTTTGGGGACCTTGTCTCATCATTTTCCTGGACCCTGTATCCCCCATTAAATACCAGAGACTGTCACCAGTATATACCTGAGAACCCAGGACCCTTCCTCCCATCCCCAAACTTACACTCCCCACATATCATCTCCCAACTCACTTGTCACTTGATGCACTTTTTTGGCTCCAACACTGTCCCCAGGGGGATCAGTGGATCCGCCAATCCTGAGGAGACACAGGGATGGGGGAGAGGTCAGAGCCACAAGAGGCCAGAGTCTGACTGGGGGCTGGGGGGTGTCCACACTGTCCTGCTGGTCTGGGAGGAGGAGGCCATCTGACGGGGGATCAGGGCTCCAGGTGGTACCCTGGGTTGGGGCTAGAAGTTTAGGCTCACCTCTGAATACGGGATGCTGGTGCGAAGACCCCATGCCTCGGGGGGCAAGTGAAGTACCGGACGCCGAAGACAGAGCCATCATGCTTGCCTGTGGGCTGGTCCAGCTCAATGCCATACCAGTAACCTGCAGCACAAGGGTGTCAGGATTTCTCAAGGCCCTGCCTGGCCCCTGGCCCAGAGTCCCCATCCTCACCTGGGGCAAAGTCTGTCTTCCCATAGAAGCGCACAATTCCCTGCTTCTGGCCCGCGACAAGGACCTGGTCTCCAACCTCAGCCTTGGCCCCATCCCGCTGCTGCAAGCTGCCCAGGGATGGGGATGATGGGGTCTTCTTCTTGCCTAAGGGAAGAAGGTGCAGGAGGTGCGTAGGGGGGTGATGCCAGCTTTGGGAACCCCAGGCCACCTGGAAAACCCCAAGGTAGAAACCCTGTTCTTGGTTTGAAGTGAAACTGAATCCCAGATGCCAGAGAATTAGGAAGGGGCTTTAGGCCTGAAAGGAAACCAAGTCAGAGAACCTGAAGAACCCCAAAATCCTTTCTCAAAGCTGAGGATATGTTGCATTAGGAAAAGCTGAGTCAGAAGTCAGGAACCCAGAAACTGTCCTTTTAAAATGAAGGGAGAGGCCGGGCGCAGTGACTCATGCCTGTAATCCCAGCACTTTGGGAGGCCGAGGCAGGCGGATCATGAGGTCAGGAGATCGAGACCACAGTGAAACCCCATCTCTACTAAAAATACAAAAAATTAGCCGGGCACGGTGGCGGGCGCCTGAAGTCCCAGCTACTTGGGAGGCTGAGGCAGAATGGCATGAACCTGGGAGGCGGAGCTTGCAGTGAGCCGAGATTGCGCCACCATATTCCAGCCTGGGCGACGGAGCGAGACCCCATCTCAAAAAAAAAAAAAAAAAAAGAAGGGAGAATTTGGGTCTGAGAGTAAATCAGGCTGGGTGCAGTGGCGCAGGCGTGTAATCCTAGCACTTTGAGAGGCTGAGGCAGGCGGATCACTTAAGGTCAGGAGTTTTGAGACCAGCCTGGCCAACATGGCAAAACCCTGTCTCTACAAAAAAAATACAAACATTAGCCGGATGTGGTGGTGGGCACCTGTAATCCCAGCTACTTGGGAGGCTGAGGCACGAGAATCGCTTAAACCCGGGAGGCAGAGGTTGCAGTGAGCCAAGATCGCGCCACCACACTCCAGCCTGGGCAACAGGGCAAGACTCTTTGTCTCAAAAAAAAAAAAAGTAAATCAAATGACCAAAGCCAGTATCTCCACAGATTCTTCCCTAAAACTGGGGGAGACCTTTGGGCCTGAGAGGAAACTAAGTCACAGAGGGCAGGGAACCCACAGGTCCTTCTAAGAACTAGGGGGGACCAGTACTGAGCCAAAGGGGAAACTGAGTCACAGAAGTCAGGAACTCAGAGCTTGTCTTCCAAAACTGGAGTTTGGGCCTGAGGAGAAACTGAGTCACAGAAGCTGAGCTACTCCCACAACATCCCCAAACTGGCTCTTCCCACCGCAGGGATCCCCTCTCTGACCTTTGTGTTCCCTGCGGCCTTTGCCGGTGACACGGGAGAAGTCCATCCGGGGGGTCCGGGGCGTAGAGGTGACAGAGGAGGGGGGTGCGTCCACTGCCTTGGAGATCTTGGACACGGAGGCAAAGAGACCTACGAGTACAGAGTTCGAGCCTGGTGTTGTCCAAGCCTCTGCCCTCAGCCCCCATCCCCCATCCCCTGTTTCCCAGTCAGCAGCATCAGAACTGCTGAGTGGACCCCCGGCCGCACCCCTCTTGGGCCCCAGGTGAGACTAACCCTGCTTGGGGGGGCAGATGAAGTACCGAACGCCCCCAACGCTGCCATCATTCTTGCCCTCAGGCTCGTCCAGCTCCACGCCCACCCACTGGCCGCTGGCAAACTCCGTGGTCCCACAGAACCGCAGTGTGCCCGTCTGGGGAGAGAAGGGAGGTGATGGCTGAGGAAGGAATGCTGGGAGGCCAACGTGGAGTGCTCGCACACAGGCAGCAAGGTAGGGTGCATAAGGCCACCCTGGGCCCAAACCCCAGGTCACACATCACCATTTGCTGGCTACATGAGTTAACCTCTCTGTGCCTCAACTTCCTTTGCTGTGAAATGGGAACAAATATACTCACCTTATAGGATTGTTAAAGAGTTGCCCTGTCTCATATAGTGAATAGTGACTAGCCACATAGGACAATTTAAATTTATTTATTATTATTATTATTATTATTTCAGACGGAGTCTCGCTCTGTTGCCAGGCTGGAGTGCAGTGGCAAGACCTTGGCTCACTGCAAACTCCACTTCCTGGGTTCAAGCAATTCTCCCATCTCAGCCTCCCAAGTAGCTGGGACTACAGGTGCACGCCACCATGCCTGGCTAATTTTTGTATTTTTAGTAGAGACGGGGTTTCACCATATTGGTCAGGCTGGTCTGGAACTCCTGACCTCAGGTGATCCACCTGCCTCAGTCTCCCAAAGTGCTGGGATTACAGGCATGAGCCACTGTGCCTGGCCAACAATTTAAACTTAAACAGGCTGCGGTGGCTCATGCCTGTAATCCCAACACTGGGAGGCCAAGGCTGGAGGATTACTTGAGGCCAGGAGTTTCAGACCAGCCTGGGTGAAAATGGCAGGACCCTCTCATCTTAATCTGTTCCAAAATACAAAGGCAGCAAGACCCTATTCTCTATAAAAGAAAGAAAAAAGGTAGCCAGGTGCAGTAGTTCAAGCCTGTAGTCCCAGTTACTTGGGAGGCTGACGTGGGAGGATCACTTGAGCCCAGGAGTTCAAGGGTGCAGTGAGCTATGATTGTGCCACTGCACTTCAGCTTGGGCAACAGAGCAAGACCCTGTCTCAAAAATAAATAAATGCATACCTTAGGAACAAGACTCAGATAATTTTTTAATTTAAAAATAAATAAATTTAGTCTGGGCACAATGGCTCACACCTGTAATCTCAGCACTTTGGGAGGCCGATGTGCGAGGATCACCTGAGGTCAGGACTTCAAGACCAGCCTGGCCAACATGGTGAAACCCCATCTCTACTAAAAACACAAAAATTAGCTGGGCATGATGGCGCACGCCTGTAATCCCAGCTACTCGGGAGGCTGAGGCAGGAGAATTGCTTGAACTCCGGAGTGTTGCAGTGAGACCAGATAGCGCCATTGCACTCCGGCCTGGGCAACAGAGCAAGACTCTGTCTCAAGAAAAAACATAAATAAAAATAAAAATCAATAAATTTAAACTAAAAGTGCATTTCCCCAGTCACACTAGTCATATTTCAAGTGCTCAATTGTCACATGTGGCTTGTAGCTTACTTTACTGAACAGCACAGACACAGAATATTTCTACCATTACAGAAAGCTCTGTTGCACAGGACTGTCATAGAGAAATTAAAACCCTCGGAACAGGCTTGGCATTAAGTAAAGGATCAGCAAGTATTCGTTATTGAAAAATGGTTTTTTGCTGGGCGCAGTGACTCACGCCTGTAATCCCAGCACTTTGGGAGGCCGAGACGGGCGGATCACGAGGTCAGGAGATCGAGACCATCCTGGCTAACATGGTGAAACCCCGTCTCTACTAAAAATACAAAAAACTAGCCGGGTGCGGTGGTGGGCACCTGTAGTCCCAGCTACAAGGGAGGCTGAGGCAGGAGAATGGCGTGAACCCGGGAGGCGGAGCTTGCCGTGAGCCGAGATTGTGCCACTGCACTCCAGCCTGGGCGACAGAGCGAGACTCCGTCTCAAAAAAAAAAAGAAAAATGGTTTTTTTCTATTTTAGGGACAGGGTCTCACCCTGTGGCCCAGGCTGGAGTGCAGTGGTGCGATTATAGCTCAGTGTAACCTCGAACTCCTGGGTTCAAGCAATCTTCCCTCCTCAGTCTCCCAAGTAGCTGGGACTACAGGTGCACACCACCAAAGCCTGGCTAATTAAAACAACAACAACAACAAAACTTTTCTAAAAAATAGAAATGGCCGGGCACGGTGGCTCAAGCCTGTAATCCCAGCACTTTGGGAGGCCGAGACGGGCAGATCACGAGGTCAGGAGATCAAGACCATCCTGGCTAACACGGTGAAACCCCGTCTCTACCAAAAAATACAAAAAACTAGCCGGGCGAGGTGGCGGCGCCTGTAGTCCCAGCTACTCGGGAGGCTGAGGCAGGAGAATGGCGTGAACCCGGGAGGCGGAGCTTGCAGTGAGCCGGATCTCGGCCACTGCACTCCAGCCCGGGCAGCAGAGCGAGACTCCGTCTCAAAAAAAAAAAAAAAAATAGAAATGGAGTATCCCACCGGGCGCGGTGGCTCATGCCTGTAATCCCAGCACTTTGGGAGGCCGAGGCGGGCAGATCACGAGGTCAGGAGATCGAGACCATCCTGGCCAACACGGTGAAACCCCGTCTCTATTAAATATACAAAAAATTAGCCGGACGAGGTGGCGGGCGCCTGTAGTCCCAGCTACTCGGGAGGCTGAGGCAGGAGAATGGCGTGAACCCGGGTGGCGGAGCTTGCAGTGAGCTGAGATCGTGCCACTGCACTCCAGCCTGGGCGACAGAGCGAGACTCCATCTCAAAAAAAAAAAAAAAAAAGAAATGGAGTATCCCCATGTTGCCCCCCAGGTTGGTATTAAACTCCTGGCCTCAAGCAATCCTCCCCATCTTGGCCTCCCAAAGTGCTGGGATTACAGGTGTGAAGCCACTCTGCCCAGTCTGTTAGCTATTATCATGCTGTAACTTTGGTCAGGGGACTTCTTGAACCTCAGTTTCATCTGTAAAATAGAGATAGTAAGATACCTCATGGTGTGATTGTCTGATGGAAACTTTTTTTTTTTTTTGAGACAGGGTCTCGCTTTGTCGCCCAGGCTGGGGGTGCAGTGGCATGATCTCAGCACAGTGCAGCCTCAAACTCCTGGGCACAAGCGATCCTCTCACTTCAGCCTCCTGAGTAGCTAGGACTACAGGTGTGCGCCACCATGCCTGGTTAATTTTTTCATTTTTAGTAGAGATGAGGTCTCACTATGTTGCCCAGGCTGGTCTTGAACTCCTGAGCTCAAGCGATCCTTCTGCCTCTGCCTCCCAAAGTGCTGGGACTATGGGCATGAGCCACTGCATTCGGCGGAAACATTTTTAATACATGTAAAGTTGCTTAACTGCAGTGAGCCTTTAGTGAGTGTGGTTATCATCATTATGGGAGGCTCATTCATCTCTCCATGTCTCAGTTCCTTGTCCATATCATGGGCTAATTAATTAGTGCTGATCTTAGAGGGTTGGTGGAGGGACTAGAACAGTGCCTGGCACACACAAAGAGCATTTAGTATGCACTGGACTCTGTTCTAATGGCCTTACGCATTTTAATTAATTTAAACCTCAACCAGCCCCCCAACGTGGGTACTATTATTATCTCCATTTACAGATGAAGACATTGAGGCCCAGAGAGGCGGAATCACTGGCTCCAGGTCCCACAGCTGGGAAGTTGCAAAGCTGAGATTTACCTGGGCAAGTCCCTGGGCCTGAGCCCATGACGCTGTGCTATGCTGCTTCTCTAAGGGGCAGTGATTGGTATTCCATGTCTCCAGATAAAGATTTTCACCTGTTGGAGGCTTTTATAGTCTGGCTTACAAAATGGGAAGAGTCAACCCAAACTTTCAGAATTGTGCAATGGATACAATTAGATCGTGTACATCAGAATGCTTTCTGGATGGGGCCGGGCGCAGTGGCTTATGCCTGTAATCCCAGTACTTTGGGAGCCAAGGTGGGTGGATCGCTTGAGGGCAGGAGTTTGAGACCAGCCTGGCCAACATGGCGAAACCCACTGCTACTAAAAATAAAAATAAAAAATTAGCCAGGCTTGTTGGTACACACTTGTAATCCCAGCTACTCGGGAGGCTAAGACATGAGAACGGCTTGAATCTGGGAGGCAGAGGTTGCTGTGAGCCAAGATCGCGCCACTGCACTCCAGCCTGGGTGACAGAGCGAGACCCGTCTCAAAAAAACAAAAGCAAAAATCAAACTCCTTCCGGTAGCCTATAGGTCTGCTGTGACCCAGCCTTGCTGACCTCTCCACCTCCCCCCGCTTCCCATAACTCCCTCATCACACTGCCCCTTCCTGCCTCTGTGTCTCCATACCTACTGTATCCTCTGCTTCCTTAACTTTGCAGAGGAAGCTCTTTCCTGTCTTAGTTTGGACATCACCTCCTTAGAGAAGCCTTCTCAGAACACCCCAGCTAAAACCACCCCAGCATTCAGCCAGGGACAATTTACTAAATCCAAACATGTAATGGTGTTCACAGCCCTTGTTGCTACCAGAACTTTATTTATTTATTTATTTATTTATTTATTTATTTATTTTCAGTAGAGGCGGGATCTCGCTATGTTGCCCAGGCTGGTCTCTAACAACTCCTGGCCTCAAGTGATCCTCCCACCTCAGCCTCCCAAAATGCCGGGGTTACAGGTGTAAACCACCATGCCCAACCCAGAAATTATCTCAACCATAGGTTTACTTTCTTGACTGTCTCTGCTTCATTACAAGTGGAGCTCCATGAGAGCAGGGCAGGGGCAGACACAGCCCTCCCTCCCTAAGGACAGACTGGGGTCCCGTATGGAGCCTGAGGGACACCAGGAAATGAAGTTGGAGTCCCTGGATAAATGAAGATTCTCTCTGCCCTCTGGGCTGTGATACCCGCTCCCCCTAGCTGAGACTCCTTTCTCCCTTTTTTTCCCTGGCTTGCTCCTCCACATCTGCAATTTGGGTGCATTCCCCATCACACTCCAATCACTCTGGCCTGGACCTTCCTAGCCAGACTTGCCTCTGAGAGCGAAGGGGCCTGATCGAGGACCACAAGACCCAGGGGGAGCCACAGGTGCACAGAGCTGCGCAGATCACTCTGCTCACCCCTCCCCATGGCAGCCATGACCGCTCTCGGCCGTCACTGTCAGATGATGAGTTGTTTCCCCCCCAGGATGGAGAGCTCAGCACAAGGTGAGGCTCAAAGGAGACACCACGGAACAACTGAGACGAAATCAAATACTGGGTGGATAGTTAGGACAGCAAGCAGACAAAGGGGACAGACTGCACTCTGCCCAAGGATACAGTTCCAAGGGATTAAGGGGCTAAGTCCCACCCCACCCACCACGCCAACACACACCCCAGCCCCTGACCTTCTGGCCATCCAGCAGCACGCGGTCTCCCAGGCGCAAGCCCAGTGCGCTAAGCATGAGATTGCCTGGGACGTTGTCATAGTTGGGTAGCGTGACCTTGGGGAGGGCGCAAGATAGTGGCACCGCCTCTTCCAGAAGCGTCCGCAGCTCCTTGGCCACCAGCGCCGCCTCTGCCTTGTCCAGGGACATGTCCATAGGATCTGGGACCACCTCCGCCGGCACCTGTCCTTTTCGATTCTGGGGGCCAATGGGAAGAGGGGGCGGGGACTCAGTGGCAGAGGCCACACCCCCATGGAGGCCCTGACCCTAGAGACCACCAGTCTGGGTGATGCAGGGTTAGGACTAGGTCATACCCTGGGCCAACCTGGGAATAAGAAGGGGCAGGGCAAGCCGGGTAACATGGCTCACGCCCATAATCCCAGTACATTGTGAGTCCGAGGCAGGCAGATCGCTTGAGGTCAGGAGTTCAAGACCAGCCTGGTCAACATGGTGAAACCTTGTCTCTACCAAAAATACAAAAATTAGCTGGGTGTGGTGGCGTGTGCCTGTAATCCCAGCTACTCAGGAGGCTGAGGCAGGAGAATCCCTTGAACCTGGGAAGCAGAGGTTGCAGTGAGCTGAGATCATGCTACTGCACTCCAGCCTGGGTGATAGAGCGAGACTCCATCTCAAAAAAAAAAAAAAAAAGGTGCAGACCACATCCCCAGGGAAACCCACCCCTGAGACCTAGGGCTGGGGGTGTGTCAAGTAATTGAGGGTGGGCCTGGGGGTGTAGGCAGTAGGGATGAGGGCCACACTTCAGTGCTGCAGGTTACGCCCCCAGGGAAGCAATCTCTGGAGACCCCAAGCCTGTAATGAGGACATGTGGGAGATGTACATTAAGAATGGGTTCCTGTGGGCCGGGTGCAGTGGCTCATGCCTGTAATCCTAGCACTCTGTGAGGCCGAGGTAGGCAGATCACCTGAGGTCAGGAGTTCGAAACCAGCCTGACCAACATGGTGAAATTCCATCTCTACCAAAAATACAAAAATTAGCCAGGTGTGGTGGCGCGTGCCTATAATTCCACCTACTCAGGAGGCTGAGGCAGGAGAATCGTTTGAACCTGGTAGGCAGAGGTTGCAGTGAGCTGAGATTGCACCACTGCACTCCCGCCTGGATGACAGAGCCAGGCTCCATCTCAAAAAAAAAAAAAAAAAAAGAGAGAGAGAGTGAGAGTGGGCTCCTGTGGTATATAGTCAGGAGTCGAACTCTGGGCCAGTGGGGAATGGGGAGAGGCAGGGTCTCAGGGGCACAGGCCATGTTCCCCCAAGATACTAGTGCCTGGACAGCTGCAGAGTAATTAGCATTGTGGATGGAGCCTGGTAATGCATGGGTTGGAAATCAAAGATCATATTGAGGGCTTAGGAGGGGACCAACCCTCTCATTCACAGAGGGCCTAGCCTTACTTTCCTCATGTCCTTGAAATGCTGTTATGCACTGCCACGGGGTAGGCTGGATGACCCTGGGCAGATCCCTTAATCTCTGCCTCAGTTTCCCCATTGTAAAACAAGGCTTATAATAGACTTCACCTGACATGTAATGAACACTAGGCAAATTTCAGCTGTTACTGCATTTGCTGAATGTACAGACATTTGTAGTATCTGGGAAGTCACGGGAAACGCAGAGACCTGCTGGAGGGAAGTGGGGGAGGACGGGAGCAGGAGGGTAACGGGTTCTGGGCAAGGGTGGCAGTACCCTCAGTGCAGGGTTGGCGCCGTGCTCCAGCAAACATTTGGCGGCGCCCAGGCACAGGCTGGAAGCAGCGATGTGCAGGGCTGAGCCGTGGTTGAAGTCACTGCACGTGGAGTTCACCACTGGAAGTGGGCAAGAGGAGGGGTTCCGGGTGAGCACCTGTGGGACCCCAGCCCTCCTCCTACCTCGGGGCTCATCTCTTGACTTGCAGGTCCCAGAGCCTCCGACGCAGAGCCCCGCCCCCACCTCGGAGCCCCACTCTCCCTTCGCGGCCCCGCCCCTCCCTAGAGTGGTAGTCCACTGAGCCCCCTCTCCCACGCCTCCAACCTCCCGCTGTCTCCTCAGATCGCCATCCTCCTTTCCCTCGCAGCCTGGCCCTCACCTGGGTCTCTGCATCCCTCACCCAGGTCCTTGCCCCTCCCAGCCAGGGCTCTCCTCCTCACCTCGTGGCCGCGCGCCCTTCAGCAGCACACGCACGAGGTCGGGCACATCAAAATAGGCCGCGTAGTGAAGCGCGTTCATGTTGGTCCAGCGGCTGCGCAGGGTCACATCTGCGCCCAGCGCCAGCAGCTGCTGCGAGAGGCGCACGGCTGCCGCGGGGTCCCCTGCGCGATAGGCGGGATCAGCTTGGAACCCCCATTCCAGAGCATGGGCCCAGTGTACGGGGAGGGCCCTGCGCCTCAGGGACTATACTTTGGGATCTGAGGCTTCGGGTTCCAGATGGGGCCTGAGTTCTGGGTGGTTTTGAGTGTGTTGGGTCTGGGGGCCTAGGCTTTGGGGCTCATGACTTGGGGGTGGGGGCCCTCACCGACTCCGTGGGCCCCAGCCTTGCACGCATAGTGGAGCAGTGTCATGTCGGTCAGCCCGTCACGATCGTTCACATGGCAGCCTCGGCGCAGAATCTGTGAGTACCAGGGGAGCAGGGAGGGTCACCCACACATGTGGGGAACCGCATCCCCTCTCTCCCTGGTTTCCCCAGTGTTCTTACCTCATTGCCGATGACATCTATCTTGTGCTGGACTTGGGGCACCCACTGGCGCACAATGGCAAACAGCTCGGGGATGGTGGTCTGAGGGTCAAACAGGATCTCCTGGCACGCCGGGTCATTGGGATCGAAGAAGGTGAAAGCTGGGGTGGCAAGAGGTCCAAGGTCACCCCACGCAACTGACCCCCTCCTTCCAGCCTCAGTAGGGGAGCTTTGCCTCTTAGAGCCTCTAATGCGGGATCTCAAGCTGGTGGCACATGGGCCACAGTCAACCCACAGGCATTTCCTGTGTGGCCAGCATGAGGTTTCAAACTCAGGTGGGTTCACATAAAAATCTGGATGCCCAGTGTGTCTTGAAAAATTGGAAGATCAGGCAATTCCCATATAGCAGAAACTCCACCCCCTGAAACAAAAGCCGGACAGAGTGCAGTACCTTGGAGTCTGCATGTCCAGGGGGACTGCTACTGACCTCACCCACTGTTGCCCTGTGAGAGTGTGAGTGAAGTTTGGCTGAATCCCCAGAGCAAAAATAAATAAAGCCAGAAGTCCTGGTTTTTAATAAAACTCTCCCAATTGTTTCAAATACCATGTAGCCCACATAAAATGTATCCATGACTGGGCACAGTGACTCACATCTGTAATCCCAATGCTTTGGGAGGCCGAGGCAGGAGGATTGCTCGAGCCCATAAGTTTGAGACCAGCCTGGGCAACATAGCAAGACCTCTGTCTTTATAAAAAGTTTTAAAATTAGCCATGTGTGGTGGTGTGCATTGGAGCTACTCAAGGATATTGAGACAGGAGGATTGCTTGAGTCCAGGAGTTCAAGGCTGCAGTGAGCCATGATCGTGCCACTGCACGCCAGCCTAGGCAACAGAGCAAGACCCTGTCTCTAGAAATATAAAAAATAAAAATAGAGGCTGGGCGCGGTGGCTCACGCCTGTAATCCCAGCACTTTGGGAGGCGAAGGCAGGCGGATCACCTGAGGTCAGGAGTTCAGGACCAGCCTGGTCCAACATGGTGAAACCCTGACTCTACCAAAAATACAAAAATTAGCCAGGCATGGTAGTGGGCGCCTGTAATCCCAGCTACTCAGGAGGCTGAGGCAGGAGATCCGGCCACTGCACTCCAGCCTGGGCGACAGAGCGAGACTCCTTCTCAAAAATAAATAAATAAATAAATAAAATAAAAATAAAATAAAATATATCTATGAGCAGGAATCAACCTGTGGCCAGCAAGGGTGGTGCCCAGAGGCACTTCTGTCTCCTCCCACTCAACTCTAAGGAGTACTGCTCTCTGTGACGTCAGCATCCAGCACAGGGCCCTGGCACGTGGCAGGAACTCAGTGCGTGGTGAATGAACGAGTACATGAATGATCAGATTATACACAGCCCAGGGAAGCGCCACATAGAAGGTGTCTCCAGGAATCAGTTGGCATGCTTCTTTTAGAACTGCAGTCACATCATAGCCCTGCTTGGCTTAGAACCCTCCTCCAGCTCCCATCCCATCCAGAGAACAGACCAAAGTCTTCCCCATGGCCCTCAGGGCTCTGCACATCCAGCCCCTCAGTTCTCAGCCCTCTCCCCTCACTTATTCCCCTTCCCTCATTTCCCACACTGGGCTCCCTCTGTCCCTCCCACGTGCCAAGCAAATTCCTGTCTCAGGGTCTTGGCACTTGCTGTTTTTCTCACTCGGAATAGACTTCCCACACATCTTCTCAAAGCTTTATAGATCTTTGCTCAAATGTCATCTCCTCAGAGAGGCCTCCCCAAACCACACTGTCTAAATCGGCACCCGCCCTTCTCATCTCCTACTCTTTCTTTTCTTTTTTTTTTAAGAGATAGGGTCTTAGCTGGGCATGGTGGCTCATGCCTGTAATCCCAGCACTTTGGAAGGCCAAGGCGGGCAGATCACGAGGTCAGCAGTTTGAGACCAGCCAGACCAACATGGTGAAACTCCATCTCTACTAAAAATATAAAAATTAGCTGGGCGTGGTGGTGGGCACCGATAATCCCAGCTACTCAGGAGGCTGAGGCAGCAGAATCACTTGAACCAGGAAGGCAGAGGTTGCAGTGAGCCAAGATCGTGCCATTGCACTCCAGCCTGGAGTCCGTCTCAAAAAAAAAAAAAAAAAAAAAAAAGATAGGTTCTTGTTGGAATGCAATGGTGTGATCATAGCTTGCTACAGCCTTGAACTCCTGGGTTCAAGTGATCCTCCTGCCTCAGCCTCCCTGGTAGCTGGGACTACAGTACATACCACCATGCCCGCTATTTTTTTTTTTTTTTTTTTGTAGTAACAGGGTCTTGCTATGTTGCCTAGGCTGGTCTCAAACTCCTGGGCTCAAGCGATCCTCCCACCTTGGCTTCCCAAAGCACTGAAATTACTGGTGTGAGCCACCATGCCCAGCCCTTTATTTATTTATTTATTTATTTATATCATAGCTCATATCACTACTTAACATGTTTACTCCTTCTCTTTCTCCCTCCTCCATTTCCTTTCTTCTTCCCTCACTAGGATCTAAATGCTACGATTCCATTCTGCCCCATTCACTCCTTTATCCCTAAGGCCAGGCACAGCACATGGCACACAGTAAGTGCTCAGTCAATCTCTGTTGAATTAATGTACAGATTTAACAGATATACTTGGATTTCCTCTTGGAGTCCACCTTAGCCTTTTCCCTGTCCTTGACCACATTTCCAGATTCCTTCACATTCTGGGACAAAACCCTCTCCCGTTCTGCAAGCAAGACTGCTTGGAGGGCTCAGCCTATACCCTCCGACCTCCCACTGAGTCACAGACCCCAGCCACCTCCAGCCGCATTTCCAAAGGAGATTTTCCAGTTTTCTGAAGTACAGCCCGCCCCCCGCAACACCTCAGGCCCCAGATAACTTTCTTTTTCTTTTTTCTTTTTTTTGAGACAGGGTCTCACTGTGTCACCCAAGCTAGAGTGCTGTGGTGCAATCCTAGCTTGCTGCAGCATCGAATTCTCAGGCTCAAGTGATCCCCCCACCTCAGCCTCTGGAGTAGCTGGGACTACAGGTACTCACCATGCCTGGTTAATTTCTAAATTTTCTGTAGAGATGGGGTCTTGCTCCATTGCCCAGGCTGATCTTGAACTCCTGGCCTCAAGCGATCCTCCCACCTCGGCCTCCCGGAGTGCTAGGATTATAAGCCAGAACCACCGTGCCTGGCCAACTTTCTTATTTTTCTTAGACTGAAGTCAACTTGTAGTCTCCCTGATCCACCTCTAGTGGGTGACATGTCCATGGATGCCATCTCTCCTGCTCTATCCTGGCAACGCTAACTCTCTGAACCTGGTTTCTGAACCTCACAGCTGCTGGGGATTCCCAGCCTGCATATCTTCCAAATTCCCCTTCTACATTCAACTCTGGCTGCGCTCCATCCCCTTCTACCCAGTACCCAGAGGGAGCTTTCAAACTGTAAATCAGACCTGCCACTCCTCTGCTTTTAAACACCCTCACCTTGCTACTCTTCTCCCCCATCCCACTTAGAATATAACCAAAGTCCTCACTGTAGCCTTGAAGGCCTTTCCAGATCTGACCTATGCCAACCTCTCACCTCAACCTTGATCATTCCCTGAATGCAGCTCCAGGATCTTTCTGTTCCAAGTTCAATTCTGCCTCAGGGCCTTTGCACTTGCTGCTCTCTGCCTGGAACACTCTTTTTCCAGCTCTCTTCTGGCTGATTCCTCCCCATGCTCCGGGTCCCAAACTAAATGTCACCTACTCAGAAAGACCAGCCCTGACTACCCCTGCAGGTAGCTGCCCCCTAGTCATGATCATATCCCCACCTTTCCTTCCCTCCCTCCCTCCCTCCCTCCCTCCCTTCCTTCCTTCCTTTCTTTTTTTGATAGTCTCACTCAGTCACCCAGGCTGGAGTGTAGTGGCTCGATCTTGGCTCACTGCAACCTCTGCCTCCCAGGTTCAAGCGATTCTATGGCCTCGGCCTCACGAGTGGCTGGGATTATAGACGTACGCCACTATGCCCAGCTAATTTTTGTATTTTTAGTAGAGATGGGGTTTTACTATGTTGGCCAGGCTGGTCTCAAACTCCTGACCTCAGGTGATCCACTGCCCTCGGCCTCCCAAAATACTGGGATTACAGGCGTGAACCACCACACCTGGCCCACCTTTTCTTTCTTTCATAGCACTCACTCCAATCTGAATTTATCTGATTTCTGACTTATTTATCTGTTCACTTATTTAGTCTCTCCTTCTCTCCTGCAAGGGAGGATCATTCCTGGATCACTTGGGATTAAATCTCCAGCACCCAGCATAAGGCTTGTCACAGAGTAGCAGCACTCGATAAATATCGCTTGGTCAATGATTAGACACTTTCAGTTTCTCCAAGAGGCCCTCCTCTCAGCTCCATACCCTCCTACCTCAGATCCTTTACCCAGCAGTTACCTCTCCTGGGACCCCTTTCCCCTGACCCCTCTCTTAGTTAACCCCAACTCACCCTCCAGTCTTCTCAAATATAACCTCCTCAGGGAAACCATGTCTTAAAAAACTCTTGCAGCAGCTTGTTTTTGGTAAATACAATTTTCATAATGTCTTGTAATTACATATTTATATTACATTATATTTTTCTTTCTTGCATATAAACCTAAATGTGAACTAAATTACATTATGGTTTAATACCTATTTGTGTGGCTGTTACTGAGGCCTGTGAGTTGTCTCAGGGTAAAGACTGGTTCTCTCTTGCCCCCTGCTGTGGCCCCAGCCCCTAGCATAGAGCCAGGTCCACAGACGCTTTCAATAAATGATTGTTGAAAGACTAAATGATGGAATGATGTGTCATGAATCAACGACTAGGAGTATTACAATTCCATTCTTCAATGGGTGAATGAGTGAATGAACGAGGGGTGCTCTGCAGCCAAGATTCCTCTGGACCACCTTCAAATTCCCCAGAAATTCTCCCACCATCACCACCAGCAGAGCACAGCCCACCCTTCCCAGCCACCCAACGCTCCAGGCTAGATTCCAGGGTGGGGACAGTGTTACCGTAGTCCTTAGGGAGGGGGGCAGGTGCCGAGGGGTGCACAACAGGCTTCTGTCGGCGCTCCTGGGTGGGGCTGGGGGCCTCGGGGACGGGCTCATCCTCCTCCTCCTCTTCTTCCTCCTCTCCTCGGGGCGGCGGGGCCATCGGGGCAGGATCTGTCTTAGTCATGGTCCTTGGTGGCCCTCGGGGGGCAGGTGCAGAGTTGGGGGCAGCTTTCAGGCAAATCCTGGAGGCAGAGGTCAGCTGGAGAGGGTGCCCCGCAGGCTCCAGGGTCCAAGCCCCTAGGAGCTTCCAGGGCCCCGAGTGGCCTCCGTGCAACTGGATCTTGGGCAACCATAGGGACCCCCGTTACCCACAGAGGGCCCCGGTGTGTGCGCCCAGCGCCTGCCACCTCCCCCAGGCCCAGCCCCCCATTCTTCTCCTCCCGCGTCAGGCCCCTCAATCTCAGCCGCCCCCTCCCCGGTTTGTTTATCTCGGGATGCAGGATGCTTCGCCCCTCCCCTTCTCCGCGGGCCGCCCCCTCCCCATCTTACCTCGGGCGGACAGCGCTGGGGACCAAAGTGGAGACTGGGGAGACTGTGGGAGCAATGGGGTGTCGGTGTCAGGGGACGTGATGGGGCAGGCGAGGGAGACAGAGAGAAGGGGACGAGGCCCAGGCGCCGACGGGGGGTGGGGGCGGAGAGGGAGGGGCACGACTGCGCATGCGCTTGCTGCCCCCTTACCGGCGAGGGGAGGAGGGACCAGGAGGAGGGATCGGGAGGCGCTCGCATTGATGGAGGGGCCAGAGGCGGCGACGCAAAGGGGAGAGCCTCTGAGTACAGGGAGAGGAAGAGATGGCTACGGAAAGGAGCGAGATAAGCAGATACAAGGGCGAAAGAGAGGGCTGAGAGAGCGGGTACAGATCTTACCCATCCCCTTCCGCCACGCCTGCAAACCAGGCCGGTGAGGGCAGTGGTCTCCCGGCGTGGTGACAACGGATGTTCTCTCTCTCTAGGACCCTAGACCGGACCCCTTCTCCAAGCTCACCATTCATAATGGGTGCCTCAGAGAAGTGATTTTCTAGAGACTCCTATCATGATCATCTCATCCTTACCATTTTAATGCAAGGCTCACACACTGGGGCCCACAGAGGTTAAGCCGCTTGCCCAAAAGTACATGAGTAGGTGATGGAGCGAACATTTGAAACCAGACAGTCTGTAAAGTCTGTTTTTTATTTTTATTTTTTCCTAGAGAGGGTCTCACTCTGTCACCCAGGCTACAGTGCAGTGTTGCAATTTTGGCTCACTGCAGCGTCAAACTCCTGGGCTCAAGCCATCCTCCCACCTCAACCTCCTGAGTAGCTGAGACCACAGGTGCATGCCACCACTTCTGGATAATTTTTTAAAGAGACAGGGCCTTGCCATGTTGCCCAGGCTGGTCTTGAACTCCTGACCTCAAGGGATCCTCCTGCCCCAACCACCCAAAGTGCTGCGATTACAGGCATGAGTCACCGTGCCCAGCTTTCTTAATCACCATGCTACATGCCGATCAACCCCTCCAACTCTCTCGGAACCTGTATCTACCCTACGGAGGCCTCCTGAAGCCAGCCCAGGGTCCTGGCTCCATTGTCATGGCTTGGCTTCCCACCTGGAACTGTAGCCTGCTCTGCCTCAAATCATCCCAGCCTGGATGGGGCTGGGTGACAGCCTGGAATACCTCATCCTTCTAATGCAAAGGCCCAGTAGCTCCATCTCCAAAAGATTTCCAGAATCTCACTCTCCCCACCACTACCTTGGGCCCTCACCCTGGTCCATCCTTCATCATCTGCCACCGACACTATGGCAGCAATCTCTTACCTGCTGTCCCCGTCCTCCTCCAACATGCAGCCACAGTGACCCATGAAGACCTGTCGTTTTGGAGCCCTCCTTCCCTCAGAGGGATCTGCCTGCTGCACCTCACTCCAGGTAGAAGCCAAGGCTCTCAGCCACAGCCCACAAGGCCCTATATAAACCCGCCCTATCATCTCTGCACTCACCTCCTCTCACCCTCTTTTGTTCACTCCACCCCAGCCACAGTGGCCTCCTTGCTCCTCCCCACCCCAGGACCACTGCACTGGCTCTGCTTTGTTTTCTTTTTAAAATTATTTATTTATTTATTTATTTTAGATGGAGTCTCACTCTGTTCCCCAGGCTGGAATGTAGTGGCATGATCTCTGCTCACTGCAACATCTGTCTTCCGGGTTCAAGTGATTTTCCTGCCTCAGCCTCCTGGGTAGCTGGGATTACATGCCTGTACCACCACGCCCAGCTAATTTTTATATTTTTAGTAGAGACGGGGTTTCGCCATGTTGGCCAGGATGGTCTCGAACTCCTGACCTCAGGTGATCTGCCTGCCTCAGCTTCCCAAAGTGCTGGGATTACAGGTGTGAGCCACAGTGCCTGGCCTGCACTGGCTCTTTGTGATGCCTAGAATGTTCTTCCTCCAAATCCCTACATGGCTCCCTCTCTGCCCTGTTTTAGGATCTTACTTGTTGGTGCCTTTTCACCTTCTCTGCTCTAAAACCGCACCCCTTCATCTAAGGAAGGAGACCACTACTACTCCTGCTGCCCTCCTCCCCCCACCTTGCCTAGTTCACAAGACAGGAGGAAAAAGAGAAGGCAAAAAGTTGGAAAAAAAACAAAAGTAAGATAAATAGCCAGACAACCTTGGCACCACCATCTGGCCCTAGGAGTTAAAAAAAAGTAATAGTAACATCAACCCCTGACCTAAACTGCTTGTTTTATCTGTAAATTCCAGACACTGTATGAAAAAAGCATTGTAAAACTTTTTGTTGTTAGCTGATGCATGTAGCCCCCAGTCACGTTTCCCACGCTTGCTCGATTTATCACGACCCTTTCACATGGACCCCTTAAAGTTGTAAGCCTTTAAAAAGGCCAAGAATTTCTTTCTCGGGGAGCTCTGCTTTTAAGACGCGAATCTGCTGACGCTCCCGGCCGAATAAACGGCTTTCTTCTTTAATTCGGTGTCTGAGTTTTGTCTGCGGCTCATCCTGCTACATCTCCCTTCCCTACTATGGTTTTCTCCATAGCAACACTGCCTCCCAGACGGGAGGCCCTCTCTGCAGGGGTTGTTCATCCTCTGGAACCTGAGCCTGTAACCCTCCAGGCCAGCCCCTTCTCATTACCCAGGTTTCTGCTAAAACATGGCCTTAGAGGGCCCTCCCACAAGCCCAAACCGAATTTTTGTTGTCTTTATAGCACTCATCGCTCGCGTTTGCAGTGTTCTCGTTTATTTGTTCACTAGTTCATCGTCTACTCAAGTAGAATGAGCACCATGAGAGCAGGGATTTTCCCAGCTGTGTTCACCATGGTATCGTCAACTCAGTACCAGGCTTGGCAAAAAGCATGGGGCTCCTAAGAACCAGGTATGATTCTCCCAAACAAACAACCCTTGCTCTGCTCTGAGGTTGTCGTACTGATTTGCAAAGATCTGAGCTGGGGGTGACAGAAGCCTGGTACCCAGGGGATTGGGGGCTGATGACAGACTTGGCCCTAGGTCACCCCTAAGGTTCAAGAGATCCCTAGGAGTGGGGTGCTAGAACCCAGGTCCTTGAGGGAGGCACTGCTACTACCCAGGCGTGGGTGGTGGGGCTGGGGCCAAGCCCATGTGTAATGTCTTTCCTCCTCCATCTTCTATCTTCTGTCCCTCAACATTGTCTGTCTTGATCCTTATGCACTGGGGGTTCGAGTGTCCAGGAGCTCCGGCTTGGCATCCACTGTGGCAGGTGCAGGGCCCTGGGCAAGGACCACTGCTATGTCAGGCCCTCCACAGATGATGGTGAACGTTTGGGATTCCTCAGGTCCAAGGGTCTGGGCCGTTGTCTAATGCAAAGAAGTGGTAGAGATGGGAACATTATGGAGCAAGTTGTGGGAGAGACAGACAGACATGGTGAGGAACAGGGAGGCAAAGGTGGGAGTGGGGCGTGTCAGGAAAGAGAGAGAGATGTGGGCAGAGATATGAGGAGACAGGAAAGCAGATTTGAGGGCCAGAGAGACATTCATGGGAAAGGAAAGAAGGGTGGGGAAATGGGAAGAGAAATGCGGGGGGACAGACACAGACACATGTAGAGAAAAGAGATGTGCAGGCAGACAGACGTACACACAGAGATGTGGGGGAGACAGAAAATACACAGACGAAGAGAGACATCAGGAGGTGGGGAAACAGGTAGGGGACAGAGATGATGGGGAGAAAGACAATGAATGTTAGAAAGGGAGGAGATTGCAAGGTAGGGATAGATGAGTAGGAGACAGAGATTGGAATGATGGGAGAGGAGGCAGAGAGAGGCAGTCAGCTCAGGGGCTCTGGCAGGCTCCACAAAGAGCCCCAGGCCTGAGTCTGAGCTCTGTCCCTGCCCCACTGTCCCTCTGTGCCCCAGGCCACAGTCTCAAACTTTAAGCCCCCAGAGGCAGCTACACTGTAGCTCCAGCCGACTGCTATCACCTGAGAATCCAAGCCCAGTGCTGCTAGATCTGCAGAGCCTTCGGGAAAGACCAGACTTTTTTTTTTTTTTTGAGACAGAGTCTCACAGTGTCACCCAAGCTGGAGTGCAGTAGCACAATCACAGCTCATTGAAGCCTTGACCTTCTGGGCTCAAGCAATACTCCCACTTCAGCCTCTCGAATAGCTAGAACTATAGGTGCAACACTTGGCTAATTTTTTGTATTTCTTGCAGAGACAGGGTTTCACCATGTTGCCCAGTCCCCTGGGCTCAAGTGATCTACCTGCCTTGGCCTCCCAAAGTGCTGGGATTACAGGCGTGAGCTACTGCACCCGGCCATTAGAAATTATTTTAAAGCACTGCGGAGGCCAAACAAAGTATATCTGTGGGTCATGTCCAAACCACTGACTATCAATCTGAGACTCCTGGCTGGGCGTGGTGGCTCATGCCTGTAATCCCAGCACTATAGGAGCCCAAGGTGGGCTGATTACCTAAGGTCAGGAGCTCAGGACCAGCCTGGCCAACATGGCAAAACCCCATCTCTACTAAAAATACAAAACTTAGCTGGACATGGTGGCACATGCCTGTAATCCCAGTTGCCTGGGAGGCTGAGACAGGAGAATTGCTTGAACCAGAGAGGCAGGGGTTGCAGTGAGCCGAGATCGCGCCACTCCACTCCAGCCTGGGCAACAGAGTGAGACTCCGTCTCAAAAAAAAAAAAAAAAAAAAAAGGCCGGGCGCGGTGGCTCAAGCCTGTAATCCCAGCACTTTGGGAGGCCGAGATGGGCGGATCACGAGGTCAGGAGATCGAGACCATGCTGGCTAACACGGTGAAACCCCGTCTCTACTAAAAAATACAAAAAATTAGCCGGGCGAGGTGGCGGGCGCCTGTAGTCCCAGCTACTTGGGAGGCTGAGGCAGGAGAATGGCGTGAACCCGGGAGACGGAGCTTGCAGTGAGCTGAGATCCGGCCACTGCACTCCAGCCTGGGCGACAGAGCGAGACTCCATCTCAAAAAAAAAAAAAAAAAAAAAAAAATCTGACACTCCTTAACTCCAGAGGTACTGTGGGGGCTCCTTCCTGAGCCCTTTCAGTGAGTCTAGCATTCAGAGCTCTGTGTGGGCACCTCTCTCATCCAGGCAGGGCTCTGAAAGCCATGGGGGCTAGGCTGGGGACCTCAAGCTTGGCCCTGGGGTTTTAGACAGGAGAAAGCCTTGGTCAAACTGCGATTTTCAGAGACATAAGACCCTTCCTCAACTTCCTCCCTCCCGCCCCCACACACAGACATAACACCCTTCCTCGACTTCCTCCCCTACACACACACACACACATACACACACACACACACCCAGCAGTAAAATATAGAGGCAAAAGGGATTAAATAGGGCCTGGAGGACACTATTACAGAGATTGCAAACTCCAGCTCTATAGGGGCCAGGCAGGAAGCTCTCACAGGCCTCTTCTGCAGCCAGATACCTGGGTTTGAATCCTGGCCCTGAAATGTATTGGCTGCCTGACTGTGGGTGCACTACTGGACTGCTCTGTGCCTCCATTTTTTCATCTGGAAGATGGAGACAACAGCAGTATTAAGATTATAATGAGGTTTTTGTTTGTTTGGTTTTTGAGATGGAGTCTTGCTCTTGTCGCCCAGGCTGGAGTGCAATGGCACAGTCTTGGCTCACTGCAACCTCTGCCTCCCGGGTTCAAGCAATTCTCCGCCCTCAGCCTCCCGAGCAGCTGGGATTACAGGCACACGCCACCATGCCCAACTAATTTTTGTATTTTTAGTAGAGATAGGGTTTCTCTATGTCACCCAGGCTGGTCTCAAACTCCTGAACTCAAGCAATCTGCCTGCCTTGGCCTCCAAAAGTTATGGGATTACGGGCACAAGCCACCGCACCCAGACTATAGAGTTTTTTGCTTGGTTGCGTTTTTTTTTGTTTGTTTTCTGTTTGTTTTCTGAGACAAGGTCTTGCTTGGTTACCCGGGCTAGAGTGCAGTGGTGCGATCTTGGCTCACTGCAGTCTCTGCCTCCTGGGCTCAAGGGATCTTCCTGCCTCAGGCTCCCAAGTAGCTGGGACCACAGGTGCCCACCACGTTAATTTTTGTGTTTCAGTGAGACACAGTCTCACCATGTTGTCTAGGCTGGTCTTGAACTCCTAGGTTCAAGCAATCTGCCCACCTTGGCCTCCCAAAGTGCTAGGATTATAGACGTTAGCCACTGCATTTTTAAAAAATTAACCTTGTAGCGGTCAGGCACGGTGGCTCATGCCTGTAATCCCAGCATTTTGGGATGCCAAGGCAGGTGGATCACGAGGTGAGCACATCGAGACCATTCTGGCTAATATGGTGAAACTCCGTCTGTAACAAAAATACAAAAAATTAGCTGGGTATGGTGGCGGGCACCTGTAGTCCCAGCTACTTGTGAGGCTAAGGCAGGAGAATCGCTTGAACCTGGGAGGTGGAGCTTGCAGTGAGCAGAGATCACGCCACTGCCACTGCATTCCAGCCTGAGCAACAGAGCAAGACTCCGTCTCCAAAAAAAAAAAAAAAAAAAAAGGAATAGAAAAGAAAAGAAAAACAACCTTGTAGCTCCAGCTCAAAGCATCACGGTGAGTTTTCAACTCACTATGTTATAACTCTGTGTCTGGCAGACAGTAAGAGCTTCTCAAATGTTAAGTATTTAGTATTAGTAAATGGAACAATCATTACTCAGCTCCAACCAATAGTTGCTTGGCATTGCCAGGTTAATTTTGTTTTTCAAGAAAACCTAGAAATTTGTTTTAATTTTCTGTAGAGACAGTGTCTTGCTATGTTGTCCAGGCTGGTCTCGAACTCCTGGCCTCCAGCAATCCTCCTGCCTTGGCCTCCCAAAGTGTTGGGATGACAGGCGTGAGCCACTGAGCCTGGGCAAGCCAGAAATTTGGAAACACGGGTGAATGTTCTGATTTTTGAATAGGGGATCCTAGACAAAATGAAAACACACTGCAGGCCAGGCGAGCACCCATGGATGGGGCTGCCAGGCTGGGGTGCCACTCACCAGGCGCTGCAGACCCCGGCATGCCCGTGCCAGCAGGCTCTCCCCATGCAGCTGCTGTGCCAGCCGTTCCAGCGCCTGCAGCTGCGCCTGGTGCTGCTCCTGGCACCGTTGTAGCCTCTGCACCCGGCGTTGCAGTGCTCCCAGCACTGAGCCCAGCCCAGTCTGGGCCTGTTGGGCAGGGACTTCAGGTTGTGACCCCTCAGGAGTGGCCGCAGGGGCCAGGGGGGTCAGGAGCATGGTGGCCGCAGTCTCGGGGCTCCCCGATGTGGGGTCCAGCACCACTAGGCGCACTGGGTCAGAGACTGGGATGGCAGGGCCCTGGGGCAGGGGTGTTTTCTCCTGCAGGGGAGGTGGTGGCGAGACTGGCTTCTGGGTGCGTCGAGTCCTCTGCTGACTCTGGAAGACAAGGCACAGGGTGCAGGGGTGCCACGGCCAGACTTCAACTCAGGAGGAAAAGGATTGAGGGTCTGTTTCCAAGGGGGACTTGCCTAGGTAAGGCCGGACCTCAGGGAGGAAGTGTCGTCAGGAGGGGAGGGCCAAAGGTCAGACTCAAGGAGGGACTTCCCTTAGGAGGGGAGGTCTGGGGTTCGGATTCCAGCAGCAGGACCTCCTGGTGCTCACCTTGGCAGGTGGTGCCTGGGAGAAGATGGAGGGCACTGCATCAGGCCGCAGGTAGCGCACACCCCAGCGCCACTGGAAGCAGGAGGGCGTGAAGTGCTCACTGCACAAGTGCTGGTGGCAGCTGGGCACCCAGTGCTCACGGCCCATGTGCCGCAGCCAGGCCTGCAGCCGGGGACCATCCTTCAGTGGGAACCTGCATGGGTGGTTGGGGGGCGGGGTCAGTGTTACAAGGTTCAGACTCATCCCTCCCAGAGGATACCCACCCTGGAGGTCTCTGGGCTCCAAGCCTGTGCCTCCCTAGGGCCAGGAAGTAGACCAGTCTTGTGCCCAGGCTTTCTCTATCTCATACACACAACTACAACCCTTTCTTCAGCTTCGTCTTTTAGTAATATTATTTTGTGAGACGGGGTTTTGCACTTGTCACCCAGGCTGGAGTGCAATGGCACAATCTTGGCTCACTACAACCTCCGCCACCTGGGTTCAAGCGATTCTCCTGCCTCAGCCTCCTGAGTAGCTGGGACTACAGGCGCACGCCACCACGCCCGGTTAATTTTTGTATTTTTAATAGAGATGAGGTTGCATCATGTTGGCCGGGCTGGTCTCGAACTCCTGACCTCAGGTGATCCACCCACCTTGGCCTCCTAAAGTGCTGGGATTATAGGCATGAGCCACCATGCCTGGCCTTTTTTATTATTATTATTAATTTGAAAGCTCCACCTTTTAAACACCCAACATCAGCCCACCTCTGCCCCCTCCACTGCCCCTCCTTCTAGCCTCCTTCCTGTTCTACCTGCCCACAGCCCCGCCCCTCCACTCCCAATTTGTTCTTCCACATCAACTTGTTGGAGCAGTTTATAAAATCAGACATTTACGATGTGGGAGTTCGTGCAGCCAAGTGAAAATGTTTCTTCTACAAACGTATAACATGGGGGTGTGGGGTTTCTGGATTAAGAGAGATTTAAGAAACATCAGCACAAAAGCAGGATGTGGACCTCGCCTACAACAAACAATTCAGTAAAAAGACATTTTAAGACAATTGGGGAAAACTGAACATGAACTGAGTATAAGATAATTATAAGAAACCAGTCGGGCATGGCGGTTTACGCCTGTAATCCCAGTATTTTGGGAGGATGACGAGGTAGGAGGATCACTTGAGCCCAGGAGTTTGAGACCAGCCTGGGCAACATAGGGAGACCTCGACTCTACAAAAAAAAAAAAAAAAAAAAAAAAAAAAAATTAGCCATGTATGGTGGTACATGCCTGTGGTTCCAGCTACTCGGGAGGCTGAAGTAGGAGGGTCACCTGAGCCTGGGAGGCAGAGGTTGCAGTGAGCTGAGATTGCACCACCATACTCCAGCCTGGGTGACAGAGCCAGACCCTGTCTCAAAAAAAAAAAAAAAAAATTCATTTTGCTAGGTGTGATAACTGTATTGGTTTATACTTCTGAAACAGTCTTCTGTTAGAAAATCAGTCTGAGGCCGGGCGCGGTGGCTCAAGCCTGTAATCCCAGCACTTTGGGAGGCCGAGACGGGTGGATCACGAGGTCAGGAGATCGAGACCATCCTGGCTAACACGGTGAAACCCCATCTCTACTAAAAAATACAAAAAAAACTAGCCGGGCGAAGTGGCGGGCGCCTGTAGTCCCAGCTACTCGGGAGGCTGAGGCAGGAGAATGGCGTGAACCCGAGAGGAGGAGCTTGCAGTGAGCTGAGATCCGGCCACTGCACTCCAGTCTGGGTGACAGAGCAAGACTCCGTCTCAAAAAAAAAAAAAAAAAAAAGAAAATCAGTCTGAAATAATTATGGATAAAAGATCTGATGTCTGGGATTTACTTTAAAATAGGGCAGGACAAAAACTTAGAGGTGTGGGCAGGGCAGTAAAGAAGATTGGTAAAGTGTTGATAACTAGTGACACAGTGATAGATCTCGAGGGCTCTACTTTTGTGTATGCTTGAAAACACCCACTAACAAGTCTTAAAACAACTCAACAACAACAATAAAACACAAATAACCTGATTCAAAAATGGGGAAAGGACTTGAACAGACATTTCTCCAAAGACATACAAATGGCCAATAAGCACATGAAAAGATACTTGACATCGCTAATCATTAGGAAAATGCAGTATCAGAACCCTGATGAAATACCATCTGACAAACACCAGAACAGCTCCTACTGAACAACAACAACAAAGAGGCCGGGCATGGTGGCTCATGTCTGTAATCCCAGCACTTTGGGAGGCTGAGGCGGGAGGAACTCCTGAAGGCAGTAGTCCAAGACCATCCTGGGCAATGTAGCAAGACCTTGTCTCTACAAAAAAATATTTTTTAAATTAGCTGGGTGTGGCGATGTGCATCTATAGTCCTATCTACTTAGGAGGCAATGTGGGAGGACTGCTTAAGCTCTGGAGTTTGAATGCTGCAGTGAGCTATGATCATACTACCGCATTCCAGCCTGGGAGATGGAGGAGGAGGGGAAGCGGGAGGGGGCAGGAGGGGAAGGAAGAGGAGGAGAAGAAAAGTGTATGTCAGGATGTTGAGAAACTGCTGGAACTCTGGTACACTGCTGGGAATGCAAAATGGTGCTGCCACTGTGGAAAACAATATGGCAGTTCCTCAAACATTGAAAAATAGAATTACCATATGACCCAGCAATCCACTTCTGCTTATATACCCGAAAGAACTGAAAACAGGGTCTCAGAGAGATATTTGCACACCTGCGTTCGTAGCAACATAAATCAGGCCTGGCGTGGTGGCTCATGCCTTTAATCCCAGCACTTTGGGAGGCTGAGGCAAGGCGGATCGCTCGAGTCCAGGTGTTCAAGACCAGCCTGGACAACAGGTGAAATCTTGTCTCTACAAAAAATACAAAAATTAGCCAGATGTGGTGGCGTGTGCCTAGAGGCCCAGCTACTCAGGAAGCTGAGGTGGGAGGAATGCTTGAGCCCAGGAGGTTAAGGCTACAGTGAGCCATGATCACATTACGGCACTGTAGCCTGGGCAAAAGAGTGACACGCTGTCTCAAAAACAAACAAACAAACAGACGGACAGAAACATAGCAGCATAAATCACAACAGCCAAAAGGTGGAAGTGTCTATCAACAGATACATGGATAAGAAAAATGTTGCATATACATACAATGGAATTTCATTTAGTCTTTTTTTTTTGGAGATGGAGTCTCACTCTGTCACCCAGGCTGGAGTGCCACGGCGCAACATTGGCACACTGCAACCTCTGCCTCCTGGGTTCAAGTGATTCTCCTGCCTCAGCCTCCTGGGTAGCTGGGATTACAGGCTCCCGCCACCATGCCCAGCTGGCTTGCTTATTTATTTATTCATTTATTTATTTTGGCGATGGAATCTCACTCTGTCGCCCAGGATGGAATGCAGTGGCGTGATCTTGCCCCTGCAACCTCCGCCCCCTGGGTTCAAGCAACTCTCCTGCCTCAGCCTCCAGAGTAGCTGGGATTACAGGCGCCTGCCACCGTACCTGGCTATTCTTGTATTTTTAGTAGAGACAGGGTTTCATCATGTTGGCCAGGCTGGTCTGGAACTCGTGTCCTTAGGTGATCCACCCGCCTTGGCCTCCCAAAGTGCTGGGATTACCGGTGTGAGCCACTGCACCCGGCCTGGAATTTTATTTAGTCTTGATCTGACACATGCAACAACACAGATGAATTCTAAGGGCCATTAGGGTAAGTGAAAAAAGCCAGTCAAATACTGACGATTCCACTCATATGAGGCAGAACAGTCAAATTCCTAGAGGCAGACAATGGAATGGTGGTTGCCAAAAGCTTGGTGGAGAGGGAAAGAGGGAATTGTCCAATGGGGATAGAGTGTTTTAGGAGAGGAAAAAGTTCTGGAGATTGGTTATATAACAGTGTGAATATACTTAACATTAGTGAATTGTACACTTAAAAATGATCAAGATGGTAGATTTTATGTGTATTTTGCCACAATTAAAAATAATTTTAATAGGCCAGACACAGTGGCTCATGCCTGTAATCCCAGCACTTTGGGAGGCCGAGGTAGGCAGACCACTTGTGGTCAGACCTCAAGTGATTTTGAATTCAAGTTCAAGACCAGCCTGGCCAACATGGTGAAACCCCCGTCTCTACTAAAATTACAAAAATTAGCCAGGCCTAGTGGCGTGTCCCTGTAATCCCAGCTACTTGGGAGACTGAGGCAGGAGAATTACTTGAACCTGGGAGGTGGAGGTTGCAGTGAGCCGAGATCACACCACTGCACTCCAACCTGGGCGACAGAGCAAGACTCCATCTCAAAAAAAAAAAAAAAAATTGTTTTAAGTTTTAAAAAATAAGCTTTCTCAGTGGTTGTGGGTGGGGATTATCTGATGAGGGACCCTCTAAAGATGCCCCACTTCTCCGGTTTCCTGGTGCCACTTGTTCCCAGCATCTGCTCTTGCCCTCTTAGATGTTAACACACTCTCTATTTAGACCTGGGCTCAAGGCTACCCATAATAAAGACCTCCTTTTCCAGTCTTATTTGCAGCCAGGGGTGGCCACATGATCAAGTGCTGGCCAGTTTGTCCTTAGCAGCTGCCAGAAACTGTGAGACTGTAAATGTTTATTTCAAGCTGCTAAATTTGGGGATCGTTTGTTATATAGCATTAGATAACTAAGACACATCTCATGCACATCCCATCTTCACAATGTTTTCCATATCTGTGATATTACTGATTTCATACTTTTCTTAAAACTAACCAATCTTAAGTATTAAACAAAGATACTTAAAAGAGAAACTTTATACCACAATTGAAAATGGAAAATCAGTATCAATTCCATAAACAAAAGCTAACCATAAAAACATCAGATGTCATTACCTACTGAGGGCTATGAGCCTGAGGCCCTGCCCTTCTTCCCTCCCCTCCCCTCCCCCTCCCCTCTCCCCCCCTTCCCCTCCCTTCCCCTCCCCTTCCCTTCCCTCCCCTTCCCTCCCCTTCCCTCCTCTTCCCTTCCCTTCCCTTCCCTTCCTTTCCCTCTTCCCTTCCCTTTCCTTTCCTTCCTTCCTTTCTTTCCTTCCTTTCTTTTTTTTTTGAGACAGGGTCTTGCTCTGTTGCCCAAGCTAAAGTGCAGTGGCATGATCACAGCTCACTGTATCCCTGAACTGCTAGGCCCAAGTGATCCTCCCACTTCAGCCTCCTGAGTACCTGGGACCACAGGCATGTGCTACCACACCTGGCTAATTTAAAAATTCTTTTTAGATAGAGAGAGGTCTCACTGTGTTGTCCAGACTGGTCTCGAACTCCTGGGCTGAAGTGATCCTCCCACCTTGGCCTCCCAAAGTGCTGCGATTATAGGCAGGAGCCACTGCACTCCACCCCTGCTCTCTCTTTGTTGAAAAGAAAGACTAGGCCGGGCGCGGTGGCTCAAGCCTGTAATCCCAGCACTTTGGGAGGCCGAGACGGGCGGATCACGAGGTCAGGAGATCGAGACCATCCTGGCTAACACGGTGAAACCCCGTCTCTACTAAAAATACAAAAAACTAGCCGGGCGAGGTGGCGGGCGCCTGTAGTCCCAGCTACTCAGGAGGCTGAGGCAGGAGAATGGCACAAACCCGGGAGGCGGAGCTTGCAGTGAGCTGAGATCCGGCCACTGCACTCCAGCCCGGGCTACAGAGCAAGACTCCGTCTCAAAAAAAAAAAAAAAAAAAAAAAAGAAAAGAAAGACTAATGAGTACTAGAGAATCAGGGACAAAATTCCTACAGGAGATAGGGTAAATAAACATAGGCACATCCACACAAAAGAATACGATGCAGCTATAAAACAGAATGTAGAGGCACTCTGTGAACTGACATACTATTGTCAGGCACATATTATGTGAAAAAAAGGAAGGTTCTAAATAGACTATCTCAGCTTTTAGTCATTGTGGTAGCCCCCAAAAGCTATCCATGTCCTAATTCCTGGAAACTGTGACTATTACTTTATTACTTTATTTATTTATTTAGAGACAGGGTTTTGCTCTGTCACCCAGGTTGGAGTGCAGTGGCGTGATCTCGGTTCCTGCGGCATCAAACTCCCCAGGATCAGGCAATCCTCCCACCTCAGGCTCCCAAGTAGCTGGGACTACAGGCATGTGCCACGTGCCCGGCTAATTTCTATATATTTTTTAGAGATGAGGTTTTGCCTTGTTGCCCAGGCTGGTCTCAAATTCCTGGGCTCAAGCAATCCTCCCACCTTGGCCTCCCAACGTGCTGAAATTACAGGCATGAACCACCATGCCAGGCCTGAATATTACCTTATATGACAAAAGATGTGACTAAGTTAAGGATCTTGGCCGGGCGCAGTGGCTCAAGCCTGTGATCCCAGCACTTTGGGAGGCCGAGGCGGGCGGATCACGAGGTCAGGAGATCGAGACCATCCTAGCTAACATGGTGAAACCCCGTCTCTACTAAAAATACAAAAAACTAGCCGGGCGTGGTGGCGGGCGCCTGTAGTCCCAGCTACTCGGAGGCTGAGGCGGGAGAATGGCGTGAACCCAGGAGGCGGAGCTTGCAGTGAGCCGAGATCGCACCACTGCACTCCAGCCTGGGCGACACAGCAAGACTCCGTCTCAAAAAAAAAAAAAAAAAAAAAAAAAAAAAAAAAAAAGGATCTTGAGATGAGGAGATTATCCTGGGTCATCCGGGTTGGCCCTAAATGCCACAAGTATCCTCATAAGAGGGAGGAGAAGATATTACCACAGAAAAGAAGAGAGGGCAATGCAACCATGGAGGCAGAGCCTGGAGAGATGTGGCCACAAGCCAAGGACTGCCTGCAGCCACCAGGAACCGGAACAGGCAAAGAAGAGACTCTCCCCCAGAACCTCCGGTGGAGTACAGCCCTGCTGACACCTTGGTTTTGGCCCAGGAAAGCTGATTTGGACTCCTGGCCTCCAGAACTGTTAGAAAATAATTTGTCTTGTTTTAAGCCACCAAGTTTGTAACAAGCAGTATGGGAAACTATTAGTGTAATAAAAAAGGAAATAAGAATGTCTTTCACATTTGCTGGTATTCGTATAAAGAAACCATGGTAATGTGGTTTGGCTCTGTGTCCCCATCCAAATCTCATCTTGAATTGTAATCCCCATGTGTCAAGGGAGGGACATGATGGGAGGTGACTGGTCATGGGGGATGTTTCCCCCATGCTGTTCCCATGATACTGAGTGAGTTCTCATGAGATCTGATGGTTTAAAAGTGGCAGTTCCCCTCTTGCTCTCTTTCTCTCCTGCCCCCATGTAAGATGTTTGCTTCCCCTTTGCCTTCCACCATGATTGTAAGTTTCCTGAGGCCTCCCCAGCCATTCAGAATGGTGAGTCCATTAAACCTCTTTCCTTTATGAATTACCCAGTCTCAGATAGTTGTTTATAGCAGTGTGAGAATAGACTAATACACATAGGAAGGACACACAAGAAACTAAAGAGGCTACCAGTGGGGAGGAGGTGGATGGGATGAACGGAGATGGGGAGAGCCAAGACTTCTCAGACAAAGGCAGATGGAGGTGGAGGGGGCAGGCAGCTGGCGAAAGAGCACAGAAAGGCTGACTCAGAGAAGAGCACTGGCACCCAGAGAGCAGAACCCCAGGGCACACAGCCAGGGAGTCTGGCTGCTGCAGTCAGCTTCCCTCTAAGATCCCAATGTTCTCAGTGGCCCCATTCTTCCTGGACACAAACACGAGATCTATTGCAACAGCATTCCCCATTCTTATTGCCACCATCTCCCAGGCAGAATCTGCCAATGGACTACTCATATCTACTGTCTGCCATTTCCTTACTAACATAACTCCAACTTTCTTTGGGCCATAATGTGTCCTGCTAAAAGACTACATTTCCCAGGATCCTTTGCAGCTGGGTGGGGCCATGTGACTACCTTCTGGCCAATGAATGCTTTAACGGGATCCAGCAGCTCAAAGAGGAAAGGAAGAAAGTCAATATCCTAAGAAACATCTCCTTAATTGGTCTTTCTCTTGTTCCTCTGGATAGCAGCATTTATAATGGGCAATATTGCTTTCTAAAAAACTACCTTAAGCAGACAGCAAGTGTTCCCCTTTCAATGCAGTCAAATGCTCTACCACTGAGTTATACCCCCATGTTCCCCTTTGTATAAACTATTTTAGTCTTGCTGGTCATCTTGTCCAGAGCATGGGGTGGCATATACTGCTAGAAGTCCTTTTTTTCTTTCTTACTAACGTAACTCAAAATTTATTCAGGCTGATTAAATGCCCAGCTAAAAGACCACAATTCCCAGCCTCTTTTCCAGTTGGGGGTGACCAGTGATGAAAAGGTGCCATTGAATGGGGTTTCTGGAAGGCCTTATAAAGGGAGTTGATTCAGTTTAGACCTGAACGCTTTTTGCTCTTTCTCCCTTCCCTTTTCCTCCTATAAGGAATGGTAGCAAAGGTGGCTGGGGCACTGGCAGCCACCTTGAATGGAAGCCACAGGCTAAGGATGACAGAGCAGAAATAGGCCAGGCACGGTAGCTCACACCTGTAATTCCAACACTTTGGAGGCCAAGGTGGGAGGATCATTTGAGGTCAGGTGTTTGAGACCAGCCTGGTCAACATGGCAAAACCCTGTCTCTACTAAAAATGCAAAAATTAGCTGGGTATGGTGGCACGCACTTGTAATTCTGTAATTCCAGCTACTTGGGTGGCTAAGGCATGAGAATCCCTCGAACCCGGGATGTGGAAGTTGCAGTGAGCTGAGACCGTGCCACTGCATTCTAGCTTGGGTGATAGAATGAGACTTTCAAAAAAAAGAAAGAAAGAGAGAGAGATAGGACCCTCATTTCTGATGACTGTGGAACTACTATTCCAGTGCTGGTTTGCCAACCTCTGTACTTGGTCTATATGAGGGAAAATAAACCCTGTAATAGACTGTATTACTGTTCAGAATGTCTGCTGCCTCCCTCCACATGAGGATTTCACATGCCCACTCCATTGACTTGAGGCTTGCTATATACTTGCTCCAGTCAAAGAATGCCAGTGAAAGTGATATGGGCCTCTTCTAAATATAAAATTGACCAAGAGCCACCGGATGATTCACTCCACTTTCTCTTTTCCTCCTCCCGCAAGAACAGCAATATTCCAAATAGGGACAGTTTCTTCAGCCTGAGACCCCAATTAAGATACTGTAGAGTAGGACCACAAATGACCTGCAAAGGACATAGTGTGAGCAAGAAAAACACCTTTGGGCCAGGTGTAGTGATTCATGCCTGTAATCCCAGCACTCTGGGAGGCCAAAGCAGGAGGACTGATTGAGCCCAGGAGTTCCAGCCTGGGCAACACAGTGAGACTTCATTTTTTTTTTTCGAGACGGAGTTTCGCGCTTGTTGCCTAGGCTGGAGTGCAGTGGCACGATCTCGGCTCACTGCAACCTCTGCCTCCCAGGTTCAAGCGATTCTCCTGCCTCAGCCTCCCGAGTAGCTGGGATTACAGGCACCTACCACCACACTCGGCTAATTTTTTGTATTTTTAGTAGAAATGGGGCTTTTTTTTTTTTTTTTTTTTTTGAGACGGAGTCGCTCTGTCACCCAGCCTGGAGTGCAGTGGCATGATCTTGGCTCACTGCCACGATCTTGGCTCACTGCAACCTCCGCCTCCCAAGTTCACGCGATTCTCCCATCTCAGCCTCCTGAGTAGCTGGGATTACAGGCGCGTGCCACCACACCTGGCTAATTTTTGTATTTTTAGTATAAATGGGGTTTCACCATGTTGGCCAGGCTGGTCTCGAACTCCTGACCTCAGGTGATCCACTCGCCTCGGCTTTCCAAAGTGCTGGGATTACAGGCGTGAGCCACCGCACCCAGCTCAGTGGGACTTCATTTCTACAAAAATTAGAGAAATTTGCCTGACAAGGTGGTGTCTGCCTGTAGTCCCAGCTACTCAGGAGGCTGAGGCGGGAGGACTGCTTGAGCCCAGGAGTTTGAGGCTGCAGTGAACCATGATGGTGCTGCACTCTAGCCCAGGTGATAGAGATCCCTTCTTAAAAAAACAACAACAAAACAACAACAAAAAAACACCTTTGTTGTAGTAAGCCACTGAGATTTGAGAAGTTTGTTCGTGCAGCATAACTTAACCACACTGATTCCTATAGACCCCATAATTTGTTTAATCAACTCTTATTGCAGGACTTTGTTACTACCAAGCAGATATAATTCTAAATGATAGGTCCCCCATAAGAGATGACCCCATTGCCACTGTCCCTGAAAGGGCCTAAGACAGAGCTAATGAAGGCTAGCCAGGCATGGTGGCACATGCCTATAGTCCCAGCTACTCAGGAGGCTGAAATGGAGCTGGTCTGAGTGTTGTGGGTTATTGCTAAGCTGATTAACATTGTCTCCCCACACAACCATGCTTGACTAGCATAAAAATAAAATGAAACATGAAGAAAAAAAAAAAAAAGGAGGCTGAGATGGGAGGACTGCTTGAGCCTGGGAGGTTGAAGCTGCAGTGAGCCATGATCGCACCACCGTATTCCAGTCTGGGTGACAAAGCAAGATCATGTTTCAAAAAAGAGAGAGACAGAGAGTGAACTAATGAGTGTTCCCTTTGGCTGCCAAGCAGGATTTCAAGTTATTTCCTGGCAGCTACTTCCCTCAACGTGTCTCATCTTATCTCTCACCTGGCATCCATGCCCTCTCCTAAGCCTCTTTTGGAAACTGCTTTTCATCTAACTTTTTTTTTTTTTTTTTTTTGAGACGGAGTCTCGCTCTGCCGCCCAGGCTGGAGTGCAGTGGCTGGATCTCAGCTCACTGCAAGCTCCGCCTCCCGGGTTCACGCCATTCTCCTGCCTCAGCCTCCCGAGTAGTTGGGACTACAGGCGCCCGCCACCGCGCCCGGCTAGTTTTTTGTATTTTTTAGTAGAGACGGGGTTTCACCGTGTTAGCCAGGATGGTCTCAATCTCCTGACCTCGTGATCCGCCCGTCTCGGCCTCCCAAAGTGCTGGGATTACAGGCTTGAGCCACCGCGCCCGGCCTCATCTAACTCTTAACTGAGTGGCTTCTGCATGACTGACTCAGGGGTAGGCCCTGAGGTGTAAATGGGTTAGTCACTATTGGGTGCCAATGAAGACATGAAGTGATTTTCCTTTTTTTTTTTTTTTTTTTTGAGACGGAGTCTCGCTGTGTCTCCCAGGCTGAAGTGCAGTGGCGTGATCTCGGCTCACTGCAAGCTCCGCCTCCCGGGTTCACGCCATTCTCCCGCCTCAGCCTCCCAAGTAGCTGAGACTACAGGCGCCCGCCACCACGCCCGGCTAGTTTTTTGTATTTTTAGTAGAGACGGGGTTTCACCATGTTAGCCAGGATAGTCTCGATCTCCTGACCTCGTGATCCACCCGCCTCGGCCTCCCAAAGTGCTGGGATTACAGGCTTGAGCCACCGCGCCCGGCCCTTTTTTTTTTTTTTTTGAGACAGAGTGTCGCTCTGTCACCCAGGCTGGAGTGCAGTGGCCGGATCTCAGCTCACTACAAGCTCTGCCTCCCAGGTTTACGCCATTCTCCTGCCTCAGCCTCCCAAATAGCTGGGACTACAGGCGCCCGCCACCTTGCCCGGCTAGTTTTTTGTATTTTTAGTAGAGACGGGGTTTCACCGTGTTAGCCAGGCTGGTCTCGATCTCCTGACCTCGTGATCCGCCTGTCTCGGCCTCCCAAAGTGCTGGGATTACAGACTTGAGCCACCGTGCCCGGCCGAAGACATGAAGTGATTTTCATACAGTCATCTGGCTGCTGTATACAGTCGTCATCATTCCCCCTTATTATTACCTACAAAGCACTTAGAACAGTGCTTGGCATAAGGTAAATACTCTATTGTTGTTGTTATGAGTGAGGTAAGAGTGGAAACAGGGGCTGGGCATGGTTGCTCATGCCTGTAATCTCTGTACTTCGGGAGGCCAAGGTGGGTGGATCACCTGTGGTCAGGAGTTCAAGACCCACCTGGCCAACATGGTGAAACTCCACCTCTACTAAAAGTACAAAGAATTGGCTGGGTGTGGTGGTGTGCACCTGTGGTCCTGGCTACTCGGGAGGCTAAGATAGGAGAATCGCTTGAACCTGGGAGGCAGAGGTTGCAGTGAGCCAAGATCATATCACTGCACTCCAGCCTGGGTGGCAGAGCAAGACCCTGTCTCAAAAAAAAAAAAAAAAAAAAAAAGATGACGGCAGCCCGGACTATGTGACGACAGTGGATGTAATGAGTAGTAGTCTGGGAATGTGTTTTCCTTATTTCTTATTTATTTATTTTGAGACAAGGTCTCACACAGTTGCCAAGGCTAGAGTACAGCAGCGTGATCACAGCTCACTACAGCCTTGGCCTCCTGGGCTCCAGTGATTCTCTACCTCAATGTCCCGTGTAGCTGGAACTACAGGCATGCACCACCATGTCCGGCTAATTTTTACATTTTGTAGAGATGGGGTTTTGCCATGTTGCCCAGGCTGGTCTCGAATTGCTGGGCTCAAGCAATCCTCCTGCCTCGACTTCCCAAAGTGCTGGGATTACAGGTGTGAGCCACCACGCCCAGCCTATCTTTCCTTATTTCTTAATGATTTATTTGGGACTTTCTCATTCGTGTTCATAACTGTCTTGTCAAGGTTTTAGAGATTTTGTTGTGGTTGTTGCAGGATGGAGACATGTCTTGAGGGTAGAGCCAAAGGGCAGGTTAATGGACTAGCGGTGGATGAAAAGGAAGGATTATGGGTAACTCGCAGGTCACGTACTCAATTCCTCAATGTTTGACCCTCACCTATCCATGAGCTCTGTCATGGCAGAAACAAGATCTGTCAGGGTTCTTTGTGTCCAGCAGGGGCTTACTTGCTTCTCCAAGAAATACTCAAAAAGTTGCTGAATTAATCAACAGTTGCCAGAGTCATATACAGGCTTAAAGTTCCCCCTAATCCCTTTGGCCCTATACCAGGGTCCCTCAAAGGATCCATGAGACATGGACTGCTGGCTTTCCTGGAGAGCCCATCTGAAATGCATTCATCAAATCCACCCAACAGATCTTTACTAAGCACCTACTATGTGCCAGGCACTGTTCTAGAGGTTGGAGACACAAACAAGAGGAAACAAGAAAGACAAAGAAAGACAAAACCTCTGGCTTGATTGAGGTGACATTCTAGTGGGGGAGATAAGGAATGCATACATCGAAAATGCGATATGCAGACAGTGATGTGTTAAAGGGAAAAATAAAGCAGAAGACAGAGAGAACCGTGTGTGTGTTTCGGTGTCAGTTACAGTTGTCCATAGGGTGGTAGTAATAAAGGCAAGAACTTTGAAATCAGAGGGAATGGCCCAGGCAAAGATAGCAGGGCAGTAACATGCCTGCTATGCTACAGGAACATGAAGTAGGCCAGTGTTACTGGAGTGAAGGGCAGGAGGAAAGAGATGAAGTCACACTGGTATCAGGGAACCAGCTCTGTAGGACTTTGCAGGCCTGCTTTCTACCTGCTGCAGCCTCACTTTATTTTTTACAGTGAGGTGGGAGTCAGGGAAGGGATCTGGGCAGAGGAGGGAGCTGATCTGACTCAGGTGTTCACAGGCTCCCTCTGGCTGCAATCAGGGAACTACTAAGGACAGACTGGAAGGTTTTGGGGGAGACGCGATCACAAGCTCAGTTTCGGATGCTCTGAGTTTCAGATGGCTCAAATGCGTGGGGAGGGCAAGTGGGCATCTGTAGGCTCTTACAGAGCCTGCACCGACTTCACTTTTTACATCCGTTTCCCTCTTCGTCTCGCTTCGTTCGCTACCTGTAGTTAATCGTCTACTCCTGATGTTTCCCACGCCAGCACCTTTGCAGGTGCAGTGGACACTGCCGGGAAGGCCATCTCCTCACGTTTTAACCCCACTTCCTAACACCCTCAAGCGAGACCAGAAGGCCCGCACAGCTTCACTAAAGCTCGGGCCCCGCCCCTCCCAGGGTCCCGCCTCCCTCAAGCCCCGCCCCGCGCTGCGCTCACTTGTAGAAGCTCACAGGGCGGTTGTCTGCGCCCAAGCTGCCCGCAGTGTTGGAGCAGTTCGGCGCCCTGCAGTACTTAGGCATGGCTGTCCAGCCCCGTTGAGTTTTGCCGGGTCAGCAGCTGCACTTTGGTTCTCGTGGAGCGCCGCCGAACCCCGCCCCGCCCGCGCGCTCGCCGCCTGCCTCACATGACGTCCGTGGAGACTCGTCACGTGCCGGGGAGAGCGCTGAGAGCGCCTGGCTATTAGGCGCCCCTCCAGTGCCACAGTCACGCCCTCGTCACGTAGCGAATTGGCTATAGCGAGAACTGTACGCCTGCGCAAAGCCTGCCCTTCTCCACCCCGACTTTCATCACGTGTTGGGGAGAGGGGCGGCGTCACGTCGTTTCTGAGCCTGCGCCAACCAAATCAACTGGCCAGTCAATCTCTTACGGCTCCACCCTACGCCTATATCCGGGCGACCGTCGGAGCGCATATAGTTCCTCTGGGTGGCGGCAAAAACCGAGGTGAGGCAGCTGGGGCCTTAGCCTCGTAAAAGTTAAAACCTGTATGTTTCAGCGAATAATGAAAACGGAGTCTGGATGAAAGACCCCACGACTCTTGATCAGGTATCCAGTACACTAGCCGCCCAGCCAGGCACTCGCTCCGCCTCTTCGCTCCCATTGGCCCTAAGCGCCGCCCGGCAGCCCTGCGGTTGGCCAGGCCGGGCCTGTGGTGTCCAATAGGCGGCGGCGCCGGCTTTCCCGCGGCTGTTTGCTGTTTCAGTGGGTTGTGGCGGTGGCGGCGGCGGCGGTTAAGGGATGTAACGGTCGCCCGGCTCCGGCGTGACGATGGCGGCCGTAGGGTCCGGAGGCTGTGCGCGGAACGATGCAGGGGAGAAGCTGCCCTCTGTCATGGCGGGAGTTCCGGCGCGGAGGGGTCAGTCCTCCCCGCCGCCCGCCCCACCGCTCTGCCTCCGGCGGCGGACGCGACTCTCGACGGCCTCCGAGGAGACGGTGCAGAACCGGGTGAGAAGCTGCTCGTCATGTCTACCCCAGTTCCAGGCCTCCTGGGTTTCCCCTAGTCCCGTCCTGAGAACTGTGGCCCCGACTATCAGTCCCTGGCCAGTCCCCTCAGGCTGTTCCCTCCCTGGCTTCGTCCCCTAAGTCCCGCCCCTTTAGCCATGGCCCCTCCCACTTTCCCTCTCCTCGTTGCATTCCCGGCTCCACCCTCAGCGTTGGAGTAATTCCTGGGTTCCTCCCTGGTTCCCACCACTGGGGAATGCATTTTGTTTCTGCAAATCACAGCCTAGTCCTCCTATACTTTAACCCCCGTTCTATCGCCTTTAGACGTCACGATCATAGCTCACTGCAGCCTCACTGCCCTGGCCCCCGCTGGGTCATTAAGGTCCCTTCGAGGGTTTAGTCCAGAGTGTTACCTGCCCCAACTCTTCCTCGCTTCTACCTCGCCTTCTCTCACCTTCTGCGGTCTCTATCCTTTTTCCTCACCAAGGTGGGGATTCTTAATCCATATTGTCATTCAAAACTATGACAAAGAAATCTCCGCAGTGCTGCCTGGGGAGGAGGGCGCACAGAACAGTTCCCTAAATTTTGAGACAGAAACACAGAAGGAAATGATTTCACAGTAGGTAGAAGGAATTCCATTAGCACAGCGGCAATTAAAAAAAATTGTTTTCCAGCTCTGTAGGCACAAAATCTGTTTTTATAAAATGGAGATGATAAGAACCATAGTATTGGTAGGGCGCGGTGGCTCACGCCTGTAATCCCAGCACTTTGGGATGCCAAGGTGGGCTGTTCACCTGAGATCAATTCAAGACCAGCCTGGCCAACATGGTGAAACCCCGTCTTTACAAAAAGTACAAAAATTAGCCGAGCTAGCACACTCCTTTAATCCCAGCTATTCAGGAGGCTGAGGCGGGAGAAATCCCTTGAACCCAGGAGGCGGAGGTTGCAGTGAGCTGAGGTCACGCCACTGCACTCCAGCCTAGGCGACAGAGTAAGACTGTCTCAAAAAAAAAAAAAAAAAAATTATACTATTGCATTGGAAAGAAGTGAAATTTTACTTGTGATCTTCTTGGCACAGAGTCCAGATAAAGGGAGGATACCTGGTAGCTGCTGGTGGAGCTTGTTCCTGCCCCATGACTTTCTCCTGCACTGTGGTTATACTGCCCACTCCTGGCTATAGGGCTCTGGCTGTACCTCCCATGTCCTCCCTGTCACCAACGTTCAGTCACACTGGCCTGCTTTTGGTTTTCCTGAGGCTCCATATTCTTTTCTGCCTCCTTAGCCTGGGCTTTTTGCTGCAATCTACCTGGCTGGCTCCTTCCCATCCTTCAAGTCTCAGCCTGAATGTCGCTATCTGGAAAGGCCTTCTTGAACCCCATTCTAAAGCAGACACCCACCTTCATCTCTCACCCAGCACCCTATACGTCATAGCCTTTATCTTATATGTTCCTGAAAGTGCCTTTTGAGCTATTAAACTACATATAACAATATCAAATTCAGAGAGGCATTATAGCAAGGTGGCTAAGAGAACAGACTGGTATGGTTGGACCCAGGCAGCCTGAGCTTAAACTTTAGTCCTGTTCTTCCTGGTAGTTTATGAACTTTGCTTTTTCTTTTTCTTTTTTTTTTTTTTTTTTTTTTTGAGATGGGGTCTTACTCTGTCATCCAGGCTGTAGTGCAGTGGAGTGATCTCGACTCACTGCAGTCTCAGCCTCCATGGGCTCAGGTGATCTTCCCACCTCAAGTCTCCTGAGTAGCTGGGACTACAGGTGCATGCCACCATACCTGACTAATTTTGTTTTGTTTTTTGGTAGAGACAGAGGGTCTCGCCATGTTGGCCAGGCTGGTCTTGAACTCCTGAGCTCAAACGATCTGCCTGACTTAGTCTCCCAAAGTACTAGGATTACGGGAGTGAGCTACTGTGCCCCGCCAAGTTATGAACTTATCTGTGCCTCAGTTTTCTTATCTGTAAAATGAGAATGATGTAGAAATCTTTCATAGGGTATTTGTGAGGATTAAATGAGGTCACATATCCTAGGCACTCAGAACAACACTGGCACATGGCAAGTACTCTATTCATGTTAGCTAATACTGATACTATAACTGTATATTTGGGGTAATATTTATTTTTCTTGTTTGGCAGTACGGAGTTGATCTGTCTTGCAAAGACCTAGTCTAAAAATGACCATTCATACCAATGCCCAGTAATGCTGATCGACAGATAAGACAACATGAGTGCCATGGCTTGGTTGTTTATGTTGGAATCCTGGCGCTACCCCTTCCTGGATGGGTAACCCCTCTTGGCCTCTGTTTCCTCATCTGTTTGGTTCCTTTTTTTTTTCTTTTTCTTTTTTTTTGAGACGGAGTCTTGCTCTGTCACCCAGACTGGAGTGCAGTGGCTAGAGCTCAGCTCACTGCAAGCTCCACCTCCCGGGTTCGAGCGATTCCCCTGCCTCAGCCTCCTGAGTAGCTGGGACTACAGGTGCTCGCCACCTCGCCCGGCTAGTTTTTTGTATTTTTTAGTAGAGACGGGGTTTCACCGTGTTAGCCAGGATGGTCTCGATCTCCTGACCTCGTGATCCGCCCGTCTCGGCCTCCCAAAGTGCTGGGATTACAGGCTTGAGCCACCGCACCCGGCCTTCTTTTTTTTTTTTTTTTTTTTTTGACAGAGTCTCACTCTGTCGCCCAGGCTGAAGTGCAGTGGTGCCATCTCAGCTCACTGACACCTCCGCCTCCTGGGTTCAAGCGATCTTCCTGCCTCAGCCTCTTGAGTACCTGGGATTACAGGCATGGGCCACCACACCTGACTAATTTTTTTGTATTTTTAGTAGAGACAGGGTTTTGACATTTTGGCCAGGATGGTCTCAAACTCCTGACTGAGCCACCACACCCAGCCTTGTTTAAATTTTAAATATTACTGTTCATGTGTTTTTTACTTGTTGAAATCTCTCAAATTTCGGGACTATGAATCTGACGTGGGGAAACTGTCTACCTTTGGCCACTACTGTGTCTCTCCTGTACAGCCCAAAGTGCTGACTTTGCAGCCAGACTGCCTGGGTTTCTATATCAACATTGCCATTTGCAGATGTAGGATCTTGGGCATCAGACTTCTTACCTGTAAAACAGGGGTGATAATAGTGCCTTCTACTTGGCTTGTTGTGGGGATTCAAGTCTTTTATACATATAAAAGTACTAAGAGGCTGGGAACAGTGGCTCTTGCCTATAATCCTAGCACTTTGGGAGGCTGAGGTGGGTGGATCACCTGAGGTCAGGAGTTTGAGGCCAGCCTGGCCAACATGGTGAAACACCATCTCTACTAAAACAAAAATTAGCTGGGCATGGTGGCCTGCGCCTATAATCCTAGCTACTCAGGAGGCTGAGGCAGGAGAATTGCTTGAACCCGGAAGGCGGAGGTTGCAATGAGCCAAGATCTCACCACGGACTCCAGCCTGGTGACAGAGCAAGACTCTATCTCAAAAAACAAATAAACAAAAAAAAGTACTTAGAAGCTTATACACAGGTCACCTTCTCACCATGGCATTCTCCCCCTTCCCCTGCACTCCTGACCTCCTTATCTACTTTCTTCTCTCTTGCACCCGTCATTACTTGGCATCTGTTTCACATATTTGTTCTGCTTCTTTTCTATGTCCTACATACCCATCACCAGTAGGACATGAGGGATTTGTCTCTTCCTCACCACTCTGTGCTCTTCACCTAGCGTCGTATTTGTCAAAGGAATGTTGAGAGAACAAGTGTTAGCTGCTGGTGGATGGCATGGCCACAGAAGCTCAGTGAGTGGGTGTTGAATGCAGCAGGATCTGAATGGGTGGCCAAGGCAGCTGCACCATGTGGTGCCAGCTGGGGCAGGTGCCTCTGACTTGGGCTTTTTCTTTGCAGGTGTCACTCGAGAAGGTGCTTGGCATCACAGCCCAGAATAGCAGTGGCCTAACCTGTGATCCTGGCACAGGCCATGTGGCCTACCTGGCAGGGTAAGCAGATAAGGGCCTCGATGTCCAATCATTGCTAGGGAATTTGGAGCTTGGAGCCTGAAGCCATCTGTAAATCACTCTGAGCCTCATCTTTTTCACCTGTAGAATGTGGATAATGGGGCCTGCTTCTGAGAGCTATGGAGAGGATTCCATAGCCCCCTCTCTGTCTAGAACAGTTCCTGGCATGTAGTGAGTGCAATGAAAGCCTTTATTATGACTACAGGGGGGAGGTGACAGCGATCTGGGAAAGACAGGTGATTAAACTCCACGCTGTGGTGTCAGGTAACCTGGATTTGTGTCCCAGCTCTGCCATGTATGCTGCTCTCTGAGCCTCTTCCTCTGCCTCTGTAAAACAGAGCTCGTGACCCTCTCTGCTTGCATAGTTGAGAAGACTGAAGAAGACGCTACAACTGTTCATTCCATAAATACTTATGTAGCCTGACACTGTGCTAAGGACGTCCCCTCTATGGGTTTGTTTCCTTATCTATAAATGGGCCTAAAGAGTCCTGACCTGACGTGGCAGTTGTGAGGATTTAAAACAATTACATCTCTCTCTTTTTTTTGTTTTGTTTTTTGTTTTGTTTTGTTTTTTTGAGACAGACTCTGGCTGTGTTGCCCAGGCTAGAATGCAATAGTGTGAATAACAGCTCACTACAGCCCCAACCTCTTGTGCTCAAGCGACCTTCCCATCTCCACTTCCCATGTAGCTGGGACTACAGGCACATGCCACCACAGCCAGCTAATTTTTTTTAGTAGAGAGGAGATCTCACTCTGTTGCCCAGGCTGGTCTCAAATTCCTGAGCTCAAGTGATCCCCCCACCCCCTACTCACAAAGTGCTGGGATTGTAGCCAGCCTAAGGTCTTTATTAGCCTAGGGCCTGACAGACATTACCTCAGAGGAAGTGCTGGTTTCTATTTAAGAACATAGTAATGTTAAAGTGCCCTAGAATTCTCAGTGTAAACACCTGGAGGAATGGGAGGAGGAGGAGACCAGAGAGAATCTCTGTGCAGAGGGAGCTTGTTTATTTGTGGGCTTTTCTGGTGGGAATAGAATCATCCCAGGACCCCAACACTCCCCGAAGTTGAGGCACATTTTCCTCTTTCTCCCCAGCTGTGTGGTGGTGATTTTGGACCCCAAGGAGAACAAACAGCAGCACATCTTTAACACTGCCAGGTAGGCTGAGGCCTGGGCCTGGGGGCAGGGGTGGAACCAGGGGCTTGGCACACCTCCCCTCCCCCGCATAGCCTGGAGGTACTCATGGGTAGGTGCTCACTCATTCACTCACCTGTTGGCTCAGCAGCATTTGCCTGTGTTGGATGCTGTTCCATGTGCTAGGGACACAGCAGTGACCACAGGAGAGGAGAATCTGTGCTGGCTAGAGTGAGACAGACAGTAAACCCGTCAGCAAATTACTGGCTGATCATGATCAGTGCTGTGGAGGAAATGATGGGGGATGTCTTCGGGCAGGTTTGTGGGCAGAGAATAGGAGGAAAGCCTTATCAGAAGGCTCAGGGAATGCTGCCTTGACTCTGAGACCTGAAGGAAGTGAGAGGGTGACCCATAAGAAGCTGTAGGGAGAGCGCTTCAGGCAGGGGGGACAGCAAGGGCAAAGGCCCTGCAGTGGTAAGAATCTCGGTGCTTTAGAAGCAGCCAGGGATCCGGTGCCTGGAGAAAGGGAGCAGGGGAGATGAGACTGGAATAGGCAGAAGCCACATCCCGTAGTCCTTGCGGCCTTGGAGAGGGGCTGCAGAGCATGCTGAGTGCAGAGAGCAGCCACAGGAGGGCGCCAAAGGCCAGGGATGTGCTTTTCATCCCCAGCCCTCCAGCAGCTCTATTTCCCGCTTTGCTTTTCTCCACAAAATTTGTTCCCATCTCTGATATGCTGTCCAATTTCCTCATTGATGGTTTTCACTGTGGGTCTCCATTCCTCAGTGTGAGCACTCTGAGAGCAGGGACTTTCTCTGAGTTCATTTCTGTGTCCCCAGCACCAAACAGCAGTGTCTGGCACATTGATGGCTATTTCCTAAGAGAAAGACTGAACATGATTTGGGTTTTAGAAAGATCCTTTCAGCTGTTATTGGGGGAGGACCCGCTCCTCTGCCTTGGGGCTAACTGATCACTGTGTTGCCCTGGGATGTGGTCCCAATAGGGCTGTGACCTTTGAAAGGCATACCGTGTCCCTCCTTGGCATAGCTGAGGCTCTGCTCCTTTGGCCCAGTTCTCCAGGTGAATGGATAAGGAGTGGGTTTTCTCCTGCCCTTATGGTCCCTAAGATACGGTCCTTAAGCTACGGCAGGTTCTTGTTATCTGGCAGAAGTGCATTCCCTCTTGAAAGTGGCTTTTTGGACCTTTTGCTCCAAACTGTGGGTTCTGTTACTGGTGATAAGGGCAGAGCTGGGTTCCATTCCTGGCTTAAGCATCTATTCACTGTGGAATCTCAGGTGAGACACTTCTTTCAGAGCCTTGGTCTCCTCTGAAAATAAAATAGCTGCTGGTAATTGGGAGAGCATTCGTAAGGCAGCAGCTACAAATCAGAGTCACACAAACTTGCCCAATACAGTGTGTTTTAAAGGTTGGATGAGTGGACAACATTTCAATTTTTTTTTTTTTTTTTTTTTTTTTGAGACGGAGTCTCGCTCTGTTGCCCAGGCTGGAGTGCAGTGGCCAGAACTCAGCTCACTGCAAGCTCTGCCTCCCGGGTTTACACCATTCTCCTGCCTCACCTCCCGAGTAGCTGGGACTACAGGTGCCCGCCACCTCGCCCGGCTAGCTTTTTGTATTTTTTAGTAGAGATGGAGGTTTCACCGTGTTAGCCAGGATGGTCTCGATCTCCTGACCTCGTGATCCGCCCATCTCGGCCTCCCAAAGTGCTGGGATTATAGGCTTGAGCCACCGCGCCTGGCCCATTTCAAGTTTTTTTTTTTTTTTTTTTTTTTGAGACGGAGTCTCGCTCTGTGGCCCAGGCTGGAGTGCAGTGGCCGGATCTCAGCTCACTGCAAGCTCCGCCTCCTGGGTTTACGCCATTCTCCTGCCTCAGCCTCCCGCATAGCTGGGACTATAGGCGCCCGCCACCTCGCCCGGCTAGTTTTTTTGTATTTTTTAGTAGAGACAGGGTTTCACCGTATTAGCCAGGATGGTCTCGATCTCCTGACCTCGTGATCCGCCCGTCTCGGCCTCCCAAAGTGCTGGGATTACAGGCTTGAGCCACCGCGCCCGGCCCATTTCAAGTTTTTTAACACAAAAATCCACATGTCCCTCTTGTTTGGAGAAGTGAGAAATTCTGGCCTCTGGGGCCCAAATTCCCCTGTGGCAGTGATGGACTGAGCTTAGTGACATTTGTCAGGCCCGTTGTGGCCAGTTCCTCACACCTGTGTTGCCTTCCTAATCCCTGTAGGCAGTGGTGTGGGTGGCCTGGATTTGTAGTAGATGGCATGCAGGTGCCCACCCTGGGCCACCAGTGGGTGTGCATTAGGAGGTGGTGTGGCCAGTGTGGGGGTTTTCTTTCCAACTGCATATCAGAATCACCTGGTCCCTATGTCTCACCACAAGAGAAAGCCAAATCAATTGATCTGGGATGAAACTTGGGCATTGGCAATTTTGAGACTTTTTATATTGAAATAATTTCAGACTTATAATAGTACAAAGAGCTCATATATACCTATGTACCTTTCACATATTTCCCAAATGTTAGCTTTTTTTTTTTTTTAACACAGAGTTTTGCTCTGTCACCCAGGCTCAGCTCACTGCAACCTCCACCTCCTGGGTTCAAGCGATTCTCATGCCTCAGCCTCCCAGGTAGCTGGGACCACAGGCATGCACCACCATGCCTAACTAATTTTTTGTGTGTTAGTGGAGACGGGGTTCACCATGTTGCCCAAGGTGGTCTCAAACTCCTGAGCTCAGATAGTCCGCCTGCCTCAGCCTCCCAAAGGCTGATTACAGGCGTGAGCGAGCCACTGCACTTGGCCAAATGTTAGCATTTTACCACATTTGCTTTATCATTTTTTGTCTATATACATATTAATTTGTTCTGAACTATCTGAGAATCAGTTGTAGACATGATGCCTCTATATCTCTAAATACTTCAGGCCAGGCACGGTGACTCACACCTATAATCTCAGCACTGTGGGAGGCCTCAGAGGCAGGAGGATCACTTGAGGTCAGGAGTTTGAGACCAGCCTGGGCAACATGGCAAAACCCTGTCTCTACTAAAAATACAAAAATTAGCTGTGCCTAGTGTCAGGCGCCTGTAATCCCAGCTACTCGGGAAGCTGAGGCAGGAGAATTGCTTGAGCCCGGGAGGCGGAGGTTGCAGTGAACCAAGATTGCACCACTGCACTCCAGCCTGGGCAACAGAGCGAGACTTCGTCTCAAGAAAAGTAAAGTAAAATAAAATAAATACACTTTGGGAGGCCGAGGCAGGTGGATCACCTGAGGTCACGAGTTTGAGACCAGTCTGGACAACATGGTGAAACCCCATCTCTACTAAAACTACAAAATTTAGCTGGGCATGGTGGCAGGTGCCTGTAATCCCAGCTGCTTGGGAGACTGAGGCATGAGAATCGCTTGAACCCGGGAGGTAGAGGTTGCATTGAGCCAAGATCACGCCATTGCACTCCAGCCTGGGTGACAGAGCAAGACTCTGTCTCAAAAAAAAAAAAAAACAATAAAATAAAATAAATACTTCAGTATGTATTTCCTACAAAAAAAAAAAAAGACAGTCCTTCTAAACTGTAATATATCCAGCAAAATCAAGAAATGAAAATTGGTATATCACTCCCATTCACTCCCCAGAGGGCTCCATTCAGGAGTCAGCCTTTGTCCCATGAATGTCCTTTATGGCCAAAGGGTTCTGTCTGGAATCACACATTGCATTGAGTTGTCCCCTCAGTCTCCTTCAGGCTGACGTGGCTCTTCTGTCTCTTCTTGACTTTCAGAATCTTGACACTTTTTTTTTTTCTAAGACAAAGTCTCACACTGTCACCCGCCTGGAGTGCAATGGAGTGATCTCAGCTCGCTGCAGCCTCCACCTCCTGGGTTCAAGCGATTCTCTTGCCTCAGCCTCCTGAGTAGCTGGGACTACAGGTGCGCACCACCACTCTTGGCTAATTTTTTGTTTTTTGTTTTTTGTTTTTTTTTTAAGTAGAGATGGGATTTCACTATGTTGGCCAGGCTAGTCTCGAACTCCTGACCTTGTGATCTGCCCACCTCGGCCTCCCAAAGTGCTGAGATTACAGGCATGAGCCACTGCGCCTGGCTGATCTTGACACTTTTGAGGATTGTAGATGAGGTATCTTGGGTTTATTCTATGCTTCCTCAAGGGCAGACTCAGGTTCTGCATCTTTGACAGGAACAGACCAGAAGGGGTGCTGTGTTCTTCCCAGTGCCTCCTCTCAGGAGGTCTCCCGTGACTGGTGGTGTTCACTGGGAGCATTTGGCCAAGGTGTTGCCTTCCAGATTCCTCCACTTCAAAGCCTCTCTCTTCACCTTTGTGATTAGCAAGTATCCTGGGGAAATCTTTTCTGAGACTGTGCAAATATTATCCTGTTCCTCACCAAAGTTTCACTCAACTTATCTTAGACTTTGACACTTTTCAGATGCTCCCCAGGGAATTATAATGTACAGCCAAGACTGAGAACTACTGGCTTAGAGGTCAGGGCTCTGTCCTTTCTGGTTAGTTAACCGTAGCATGGGACTTCCCTGTGTTGCAGTCACCTCATCTGCAAAGTTGGTTCATGAGAGCCCTGACTCCATGAAGCATGTGTGAGGAATCAGTGCAGTGATGGCCACACAGCATTTGCTAGAGGGCCAGGCACAAGGTCGGGGCATGCGACAGGTTAGAGGTGGCTACAGACAACAGAAACCCCTCCACGGCGTAGCTTAAAACCCAAGGGCATGCTCCTCCTGCACATCTTAAGTCCGGAGGTGGGCAGCCCAGGGGCTGTGTCTCTGAACACCAGGGACCCCACTTTTTTTTTCTCTCTTTTTTTGAGATGGAGTCTCGTTCTGTCACCCAGGCTGGAGTGCAGTGGCGCCATCTCAGCTCACTGCAAGCTCCGCCTCCCGGGTTCACGCCATTCTCCCGCCTCAGCCTCCCGAGTAGCTGGGACTACAGGTGCCTGTTACCTCTCCCGGCTAATTTTGTTTTTGTATTTTTAGTAGAGACAGGGTTTCACCATGTTAGCCAGGGTGGTCTTAATCTCCTGACCTCATCATCCACCCGCCTCGGCCTCCCAAAGTGTTGGGATTACAGGCATGAGCCACCGCACCCTGCCCCACTTCTTTTTTTTTTCCAAGACGGAGTCTTGCTGTGTTGCCCAGACTGGAGTGCAGTGGTGCGATCTTGGCTTACTGCAACCTCCGCCTCCCGGGTTCAAACGATTCTTCTGCCTCAGCCTCCCGAGTAGCTGGGATTACAGGCGCCCAACGCCACACCTGGCTATTTTTTGTTTGTTTGTTTGTTTGTTTGTTTTTTGAGATGGAGTCTCGCTGTCTCTCCCAGTGTGGAGTGCAGTGGCGTGATCTCTGCTCACTGCAAGCTCCACTTCCAGGGTTCAGCCATTCTCCTGCCTCAGCCTCCCGAGTAGCTGGGACTGTAGGCACCCACCACCAAGCCCAGCTAATTTTTTTGTACTTTTTAGTAGAGACAGGGTTTCACCGTGTTAGCCAGGATGGTCTCGATCTCCTGAACTTGTGATCTGCCCGCCTTGGCCTCCCAAAGTGCTGGGATCACAGGCCTGAGCCACCATGCCCGGCCTATTTTTTTGTATTTTTAGTAGAGATGGGGTTTCATCATGTTGGCCAGGCTGATCGTGAACTCCTGACCTCAAGTGAACCTCCCACCTCTGTCTCTGAAAGTGCTGGGATTACAGGCATGAGGCACCGCACCCAGCCTCCATTCCTCTCTCCTTCTGTTCCACCCCATTTATTGTGAGGCTTCTGGTCTTGAAGTCACTTTATGGCCCAAGATGGAGTTCTGGCTGTTCTGTGCTTATTTCAGGAGGGGAACTGGTGGGAAGCGGGGCACACATCATGTCAGTTTACTTCTCCTTGGCCAGACTGAGTCATGTAGCTGTACCTGCATAGCTGCAAGCATGAAACTGGGATTATGTCAGTGAGGAAAGAGAGACAAGTGGATATCCAGGACGCAATTTGCCCTGTTTGCTGCTGTAAGGAACCACGGGAAGCCTGGGAAGCAGGTTGACTTGATGAATATTCCATGAAGTTGCCAAAGTCTCACTTAGTGACATTTACTTAGTTATCTGCACGCCAATTTACCATCTCACGTAGGGAGACAATTATTGTTAAGGAACAAAGGTAAAAACAAGATTAAAAGAGAGCGGGGAGAAGAAGGAAACCATACAATCTCAGAATGGTGAATCTTGCTGCCAGAAACCTGTCAGCTAGCCTGTTCATTCAAGTCCTTGTGCAGGCTAGCTAGGAGTATCAGAAACATTTTGGCTGTTTATGGATTTTCCAGAATATCTTGAGTATTTATCAGTGGAGCACATGCTGCAGGCTACCTTGATGTGATGTCTGCCAGGATCCTCCCATCAGCACCACCCCTTTAGTTAGGCCAGGCCTGTACCATTTCCTGCATCTCTATTTCTCAGTGTTATAGGGTGGGTGGGGTCTTAGGGTAGCCACTGCGGCAGAGAGAGAAGAAAGCAGGGTCCCCATACAATGTCTGCCCCATTTGGGTTTGGTATCTCAGGGTCGAAGGGGCTTTGCATTTACCCCCATTTCTCTGTGTGCTGTGCTGGGCACGCCAGCAGTACTGGCTCTGTGGGAGCTGCTTGAGCTCACCTCCCCTGGCCTCTTCTGAGGCTTGGGAGGCAGGAGAGGGCAGAGTCCTATCAGAGCCGCCAGGATGGGGTCTGACTGGCCACCCTTAGCGGAACCAGTGATCAGCTCTTTTCTTTATCCCCAGGAAGTCTCTGAGTGCTCTGGCCTTCTCCCCTGATGGGAAGTACATAGTGACAGGGGAGGTGAGTCATGATCACGATTGAGTGGGAGTGGGGGTTGGGGGGCCTCAGGAGCCATTCCTTATGCTCCCAGCAGGCCTGGGAGTCCCTGGAATAGCTCCTTCCTGGGCCAGAACAGCCCCGTAGCAGATGGGGGAGATGGCTTTTGGGCACACCCTATGGCAATGCAATCTTCAGCCTTGACAACCCCTCTAGCCCTGCCTGGTACAGAGCCCAGCAGCAGTAATGACCCCACCTTCCCTAGAATGGGCATAGGCCTGCTGTGCGCATCTGGGATGTGGAGGAGAAGAATCAGGTGGCGGAGATGCTAGGCCACAAGTATGGTGTGGCCTGTGTGGCCTTCTCACCCAATATGAAGCACATCGTGTCCATGGGCTACCAACATGACATGGTGCTCAACGTCTGGGACTGGAAGGTAAGACCAGCGGGCCTGTGGCAGGCAGCCAGCTGCCAGAGCATCCTGTGTCTTGGGCACTGGGAGAGCTACATGAGAGGACGCAGTAAAGTGCTCACTCACCCAACACATGACAGCTATTGAGCACCTGCGACATGCTGATCCCTTACTGTAAGGCACAAGATAGGTGCCCAGCTGGAAGAATTATAAATATTTTTATAATGACCAGCTGTGACCTTAGCCAAGTGACTTAACATCTCTGTGAGTCTGTTTCCTCCTCTGTTAGATGGATATAGTGCTACTTATCTTGTTGAGTTGTAAGACTTTAATGAGTTGATAAGCACTGGAAGACTGGGCTTTGGAACAGCTGTGGAGCTGGCAGAAGTGGGTACCAAGTCCTGGCTCTGCCCATAACCCACTATGTGACCTTGAGCACATGACATCTTCCCCTCTGAGCCTAGGAGGGTTGGGGAGAGGCGCCTCCCTCATGGGGCTATTGAGGGAATTTCATGGGTTATCCTGTGAAGGGCTCAGGGCAGGGCCCAGAGCAGGAGCACCATCCGTGACAGCCATAGGTTGTGTTGTCCTTACATCCCAGCCATGACTGTCCCCAATACCATGTGTGGGCTGCAGAGCTTAGACCCTTGGGAGAGCTCTGGAACATACTCTCCTGGGGGGACCATTCCAAGCCTCTGTCCCCTCCTCTGTGGTGAGGAATGAGCAGGTTGCCCCACATAAGTTTCCCCATACAGCAGCTCCCTGGAGGGTCCCAGGAAGACAGACTTGGAGTGGGGACGAGCAGGGAGGCCCAGGCAGTCCAGTGGAATGAGTGCTGGCACGAGCTTTGCACTTATTCTTCCAGAAAGACATCGTAGTGGCCTCCAACAAGGTATCTTGTAGAGTCATCGCCCTCTCCTTCTCAGAGGACAGCAGCTATTTTGTCACTGTTGGGAACCGACATGTGAGGTTCTGGTTCTTGGAAGTCTCCACTGAGACAAAGGTGAGTTTCTGTCCCTGGCCCTTTAACCAGGCCCTGAGGGAGTCACCATCTGTGGCAGCATGGCCTCCTGTTTCTCCCTGGGATTTGAGGGCAGCGGTCTCGGGCCATTTGACCTCTCAGGGGCCCAGCTGCTGCTTCTGGGCCTACTCTCAGGGGGCTGATGCACAGGCCCTGCCAGGAACCCCCTGACCCTGGGACCAGCTCTCATTCTTGGACTGCTGCTTCCAGCCCCCCTGTCCAGAGTGGCAGGGTTCTAGTGTTTTCTTTCCTTCTCCTCCATTTGGAAGAGCTTCTTGGAGTTCTCCTGTTTCGTTGTGTCCTATCATCTGGTCATGCAGGACCCATCGTGGCCCTGTTGGGGGCTCAGCTGTGTGGACAGTATCTCACTATGCCCTCTGTGTCTCCAGGTGACGAGCACAGTGCCCCTTGTAGGGCGCTCAGGCATCCTGGGCGAGCTACACAACAATATCTTCTGTGGTGTGGCCTGCGGTCGGGGCCGGATGGCAGGCAGTACCTTCTGTGTGTCCTACTCGGGCCTCCTCTGCCAGTTCAATGAGAAGAGGGTGCTGGAGAAGTGGATCAACCTGAAGGTACCACCTCCCTCTCTGCCATCAGTTGGACAGGCTCTTTCTCATGATATGTGTCTGCAGGGGTGTTCATTAGTATTGACCACACAGGTTCTGCTTATGTGACTAATGGTGAATGACACCCCCTCTCTGAGCTTTAGGTTCCACATCTGTAAAATGGGAGTACTGCTGCCCTCCCCACAGAGCTGATAAAGAAGTCACGTGAGATAATATAGGCAGTGAGCACCGTGCTTGGTAACCTGAAATGGGCTCAAGGTGACAGTTTTTTTCCCATTACTATTTGATCTACTTCACATTTCTCTTCTCCTTTGAGCACTCTGGCTGGTAGAGGATTGCATTTTTAAAAACTCAGAGGTATCATTGATTTAATAACTTTTCAATCAAAAAAGACTACACAAAATGCATGAACTTTTATTTATTTTTAATTTTTTTTTTTTGAGATGGAGTCTTACTCTATTGCCCAGGCTGGAGTGCAGTGGTGTAGTCTCGGCTTACTGCAAGTTCCGCCTCCCAGGTTCAAGCGATTCTCCTGCCTCAGCCTCCCAAGTAGCTGGGATTACAGGCGCCTGCCACAACGCACAGCTAATTTTTGTATTTTTAGTAGAGACAGGGTTTTACCATGTTGACCAGGCTGGTCTCAAACTCCTGACCTTTAGTGATCCACCGGTATTGGCCTCCCACTGTGCCCTGCCATAAACTTTTAAACTAAAGCATGATCTATCGATACATTGCAGAGCTTCTTTCCTTTAGTATCTGAAAGTTTGTGTCCAAGCTATTTTCCCATCTGGAATCAGTTGCCCATTTGGCTATCAGCCAGAGCGTTGTGGTTTTCTCTCCTGTTCCTTGCTTGCCTTTGTAACTCACTCCAGAGATCACCTTTGAGGTTAATGGCGTGTGAAAGAGTTCCAAGTTTTATATTTGTCCTAGTTGGTTAAACATCATTTTCTCTTTTTCAAGCAAGTGAAAAGCTTTCAATAGATAGATGTTTAGTTCCTAAACACTAAATGACTCATAAATTAAGTCCCTCTAGATTTGGAAAAACTCCTTAAACTGCGTCTAGAGGTCTAGCACTTCCTAGTAGGATAGACAGTCCTTTCTAGATACTATAACTTTTTTCTTTTTTCTTTTTTTTTTTTTTTGAGACGGAGTCTCGCTCTGTCGCCCAGGCTGGAGGGCAGTGGCCGGATCTCAGCTCACTGCAAGCTCCGCCTCCCGGGTTCACGCCATTCTCCGGCCTCAGCCTCCCGAGTAGCTGGGACTACAGGCGCCCGCCACCTCGCCCGGCTAGTTTTTTGTATTTCTTAGTAGAGACGGAGTTTCACCGTGTTAGCCAGGATGGTCTCAATCTCCTGACCTCGTGATCCACCCGTCTCGGGCTCCCAAAGTGCTGGGATTACAGGCTTGAGCCACCGCGCCCGGCCTTATAACTTTTTTCTGTACTGCTTTGGAGTATAGTCATTATGAAGTTGTTTGTAAGCAAAAGGGAATAAAATTTAAGCCTAAAGGCCAGGCGCAGTGGGTCATGTCTGTAATCCCAGCACTTTGGGAGACCGAGGTGGGTGGATCACCTGAAGTCAGGAGTTCAAGACCAGCCTGACCAACATGGTGAAATCCCATCTCAAAATACAAAAAAATTAGCCGGATGTGGTGGCAGGTGCCTGTAATCCCAGCTACTCTGGAGGCTGAGGCAAGAGAATCGCTTGAACCCGGGAGGTGAAAGTTGCAGTGAGCCAAGATCGCACCGTTGTACTCCAGCCTGGGCAACGACCAAAAAAAAAAACTCCATCTCAAAAAAAAAAAAATTTAAGCTTAACATTCAACCCTGTTACTACAAGTGACTTACCTGAAATTGCAGTCTGCTGAACAGGTATTCTTCATACATAGCTACGTTTCTCTGTAGACGGCAGTGACATCTCTGTCTCCGTTCATGTCTCTGTCTACCTGGGGACACATGTATTTCAATAGCAGCAGTATACTATACCTTGATTTCAGAAATCTTAAAATATGCTAAAATGGGTGTCTTAGACCCAAGGAACTATAAGTCTTCTCTGGAGGCCTAAGGCTGCTCTGTCAGTCCCCATGTCCCTGGGCCAGGCCACGTGAAGCACCAAATCCACTGGGGTCCCTTTTGCCCCTACAGGTCTCCCTGTCTTCCTGCCTCTGTGTCAGCCAGGAGCTCATCTTCTGTGGCTGCACAGATGGGATAGTCCGCATCTTCCAGGCCCACAGCCTGCACTACCTCGCCAACCTGCCCAAGCCACACTACCTTGGGGTAGATGTGGCACAGGGCCTGGAGCCCAGGTACTGCCCTGCAGGGAGAGGGAACGGAACGGTCGGGGCCCACCCAGAGTCTCTCCACTGACATTCATCCATGCTTCCAGATCCATATATCTGTCCATCCCACAAATACTCATCATGACTCTCAGCCCTGGGTGTTACAAAGCAGAAAAGTCCTTGCCTTCCAAGGCAAGCTTCACAGTGAGAAGTGAGGCTGGGTAGGGGAAGAAACAGTCAGTGAGAAAACAAAGGAATAAACAGTATCATCTCAGATAGCGGTCAGCATGGTGAAGAACAGTGCAGAGCAGCTGTGAATGTGGTGGAGTGTTTGCATCCACATGGCTGACCCCTACTAAGCAGCTGCTAAGTGCCAGCCCTGGGCTGGAAGCAGGATACACCTATAGTGAAGCAGCAAAATCTCTGCCTCTGTGCAGTGTAGCAGGGGGGCTCGATGATAAGCAAGTACACAAAGAAGGTAATTTCAGATAGGCATCAGTGCTTTGGGGAACACAGCAAGGACTCAGGAAGGAGAGTGCCCGGGGTGGGCTGTGCTGATTGGGTGTCTGGTGAGAAGGAGCTGCTGTGTGGAGAGCTCGGTCCCAGCAACTGAGGTGACAGTACACTGGGCTTGTCATGTTGCAGGAATAGTGAGGGATTGTGTGGCCAGAGCCCAGTGTGCCCGGGGAGGATGGTGGGAGATGAGGCCAGTGTGGGGCGCCTGTAGTCTATCCTTAGGTCAGTGGGCAGTTGCTGGGGGTTTCGGGCATTGGGGTAAATGACCAGGCCTTACATGTTAGGTCCCTCTGCTGCTGTGTCGAGAGTGGATGGAAGTGCTAGGCTGTGGCTTGTCTTCTCCTTTGTTGCAAGTCTGTTTTATGGAATCGGGGGCTATCTAACCAGGGGGTGCCGGGTGCCTAGGGCTGCCTCTTTGTGGATTTCTGGATACTAGCTCCTGGGTGCCTTTTCCATGACAGGACCTGAACAGGGGAACTGGGTGTCATGAAGGAAAGGAGGGAGTGAGCAACCCACAGGCAGTGTTGTGTTATAGTAGCTGGGCTCACAATTCTGCTGCCTTCTGTTGTGCTGTGTGACCTTGGGAAGGTGACTATACCTCCCTGTGCTTCCGTTTTCACATATGTAAAATATAGTGCCTGCCTCTTTTTTTTTTTTTTTTTTTTTTTTTTTTGAGACGGAGTCTCGCTCTGTCGCCCAGCCCAGGCTGGAGTGCAGTGGCGCGATCTCGGCTCACTGCAAGCTCCGCCTCCCGGGTTCACGCCATTCTCCTGCCTCAGCCTCCCGAGTAGCTGGGACTACAGGCGCCCACAACCGCGCCCGGCTAATTTTTTGTATTTTTAGTAGAGACGGGGTTTCACCGTGGTCTCGATCTCCTGACCTTGTGATCCGCCCGCCTCGGCCTCCCAAAGTGCTGGGATTACAGGCGTGAGCCACCGCGCCCGGCCTAGTGCCTGCCTCTTATCATGGTTGTGAGAATTTATTGCAGGTAAAATTCTCGGCCTGGAACAGTGTAAATGCTCAGTAAACTGTAGCCTTCATAGGGAGACCCAGGCCATGAGACAGCTCCCCAGCCTCCTTAGGGCAAAGAGGCTTTTTGATCATGCGTTGGTGAGGCCAAGAAGAGGTGGGACCTAAGATACATGCCTATTATCTTTGTATGCTCAGAGAGAGCAGGAGCTTGAGTTGGGTGAAATGATGGGAGAGAAATGTTCATAGGAATCAAAAACTCATTTGCTCTCAGGGCCAGGCAAAAGTTTCCGGTTTGTATCCTCTACATGAGAAGCAAAGCAGAGGAAGAGGGAAGAGGGAGAAGTAGAATTGGAGCAGGAGAGATGGATGGCCACAAATACCATGGGGCATGGCATTGCTGGGGAGGCAGCTCCACTGTCACTAGAGGTGGCTGTCACTACTCAGTGACATTGATGGTGATTGATTACCCATGTGGCCTTGTTAGCTTCCTCTTCCACAGGAAGGCAGAAGCAGTCTACCCAGATACAGTGGCACTGACCTTCGACCCCATCCACCAGTGGCTGTCCTGCGTGTATAAGGACCACAGCATCTACATCTGGGATGTCAAGGACATCAACAGAGTGGGCAAGGTGTGGTCAGAGCTCTTCCACAGCTCCTACGTTTGGAACGTGGAGGTGAGCCCCCCCTCCCTCCCTCTGCCCCTGTTCAGCCTCTGTACAGTTCCCCACAGTTTGGGAACCCATTCAGTAGTTCCTTCAGAAGATACTCATTGACTCCCTCCCATGCGTCAGGCCCTGTCCTAGGTGCTGAGGACACAGACACAAAAATCCTGCCCTTAAGAGCTCACATTTGGATGGGAAAGGAAACCTGGAAACATTATCAGTGAATAACACGCCAAGCAGCAGTAACCCTCTGAAGAAAAACGAGGCGGGGAAGGGGAAGGGGAATCCAGGTGGTATTCTAGAGAGGAGAGGGGTCAGGGAAGACCTTCCTGAGGACATTTAAGCAGAGACCTGCAGGAAATTGGGGAGTGAGACCTGCAACTGCTGGGGAGAACCACAAGCACAGAGGCCCTGCGGCAGGAACGTGCACTCTGCAGAAACCTTTGCTGTGGAGATTGTTTCTGTATTTCACTGCTTTTTTTAAAAAAAGAGTTGAAGACGGGGCATGGTGGCTCACGCCTGTAATCCCAACACTTTGGGAGTCTGAGGCGGGAGGATCACTTGAGCCCAAGAGTTTCAGACGAGCCTGGGCAACGCAAGACCCTATCTCTACAAATAATTTTTTTTTTTTTTTTTTTTTTTTTTTTTGAGACGGAGTCTCGCTCTGTTCCCCTGGCTGGAGTGCAGTGGCGCGATCTCGGCTCACTGCAAGCTCCCTCACTGCAAGCTCCGCCTCCCGGGTTCCTGCCATTCTCCTGCCTCAGCCTCCCGAGTAGCTGGGACTACAGGCGCCCGCCACTGCGCCCAGCTAATTTTTTTTTGTATTTTTAGTAGAGACGGGGTTTCACCATGGTCTCGAACTCCTGACCTTGTGATCCGCCCGCCTCAGCCTCCCAAAGTGCTGGGATTACAGGCGTGAGCCACCGTGCCCGGCACTTGGATCATTTTTTAAATATCTTTTACCTTCTTTTGAAATAGTAGGCCAGGCATGGTGGCTCATGCCGGTAATCCCAACACTTTGGGAGGCTGAGGCAGGTGGATCACCTGAGGTCAGGAGTTTGAGACCAGCCTGGCCAACATGGCAAAACCCGGTCTCTACTAAAAATACAAAAAATTAGCTGGGTGTGATGGTCGGCGCCTGTAATCCCAGCTACCTGGGGGGCTGAGGCAGGAGAATTGCTTGAACCCAGGAGGTGGAGGTTGCAGTGAGCCAAGATCGTGCCATTGCACTCCAGCCTGGACGACAGGGCAAGACTCTGTAAAAAAAAAAAAAAAGTAAGTTATAGTTTTTATCTTTTTTGTGAAAATATGTTTCTGATGTGCTTTTTTTTCTTCTTCTTCTTCTTCCTTTTTAAGAGTGACTGTTGGATTTGACCTTGGTCCTTTCCTGTTGTTCATTTTTACGTGATACCAGTTTTTCTGAAATATTAGAATTTGGTATGCTTGGCCGGGCGCGGTGGCTCAAGCCTGTAATCCCAGCACTTTGGGAGGCCGAGACGGGTGGATCACGAGGTCAGGAGATCGAGACCATCCTGGCTAACATGGTGAAACCCCGTCTCTACTAAAAAAAAAAATACAAAAAAACTAGCCGGGCGATGTGGCGGACGCCTGTAGTCCCAGCTACTCGGGAGGCTGAGGCAGGAGAATGGCGTGAACCCGGGAGGCGAAGCTTGCAGTGAGCTGAGATCCAGCCACTGCACTCCAGCCTGGGCGACAGAGTGAGACTCCGTCTCAAAAAAAAAAAAAAAAAAAGAATTTGGTGTGCTTCAGGACAGATTTTCCAACTTCACAAGAGAGAACTCTGTCTTCTGTTTTTTAATGGGGGTGGAGTGGCATGTTTTGTTTTGTTTTGTTTTGTTTTGTTTGTTTGCGAGAAAGAGTCTCACTCTTGCCTAGGCTGGAGTGCAGTGGCATGATCACAGCTCACTGAAGCCTCAACCTCGTAGGCACAAGCAATCCTCCTGCCTCAGCCTCCCGAGTAGCTGGGACCACAGGCATGCACTACCATGCCCGGCTAATTTTTTAGTTTTGATAGAGATGGGGTCTCACTATGCTGCCCAGGCTTGTCTCAAACTTGGGCTCAAGCAATCCTCCTGCCTCAGCCTCCCAAAGTGCTGGGATTATAGGCTTCTGTTATTTTTCTGTGTTAAAATATGGCAGCCTGCTTTCTGATAGTTCCTTTTTGTGGTCCTCTTTATCTGTTATGTCTCTCCTTTAATCTGAATCTCTTGTTTACTTTATTTTTCCTGTCCCTGTTGTGATTGATCAGTTTTGTTTCTACTCTCAGCAGTTTCTCTTCAGTGTGGGGCTTTGTCCTGAAAGGGAGCCCTGGCAGCTCAGTTTTGAGAGTTCACAGGATCTTCTCCAGTCCCTTTAGGCCTTACCCCTTACACTCAACTGCTGCTGGGGCGGATGAAACCCTCCCAGTTTCAGCTGCTGTCCAGTTTGGCCCAGTGTGCTTTCCAGTGAACAAATGTTGGCTACTTTGGAATTATCCTGTTGCTGGGTCTGTCAGATGCCTCATTGCTTCTCTGTCTCCCACATGCATGCTGATATGTAGGTCTTGTGACTAGTGGTGGTTTGTCCCACTCACTTGTATTTTGGGGGTTATGGGAGTATTTTGTCACTGAGTTTTGCTATAAATGTTGTCTGTAGGTTTGGGTTTTGCCATCTGGTTGATGTTTTTCTTATGTCGAGATTTTGGGAAATTAAAAAAATTAATGCCGCTACTATCGTCTTCCCAGTTCTCAATCTTCCATATTTTGAGATCTCTTTATATGGTGGCTCTTTGTCCTTCTCAGCTTCATTCTAAACATCTTTAGTTCTGTCTTTCAGTTCACTTAATTTTCTCCTCAATTATATCTAATTTTTTGGGGTTTTTTTGTTTTGTTTTGTTTTTTGTATTTTTTAAAACCAGAACATTTATTGCATGACTAATCGTTGACATTCTTAAGATGAACTAGATGCTGCAACAGCTGCCCTCTTGGGTTTAGTTGTTGTTCCTTCACGGAATCCATGCCTGAATCTGCGGTATACAATTTTTAGGTGCCTCATTCGACCAGTTCCGGTGGTATTTCGTCTTTTAGCCTTGGCACTCCAGTTATACTTTTTTTTTTTTTTTTTTTTTTTTTTTTTTTTGAGACGGAGTCTCTCTCTGTCGCCCGGGCTGGAGTGCAGTGGCCGGATCTCAGCTCACTGCAAGCTCCGCCTCCCGGGTTTACGCCATTCTCCTGCCTCAGCCTCCCGAATAGCTGGGACTACAGGCGCCCGCCACCTCGCCCGGCTAGTTTTTTGTATTTTTTTTAGTAGAGACGGGGTTTCACCGTGTTAGCCAGGATGGTCTCGATCTCCTGACCTCGTGATCCGCCCGCCTCGGCCTCCCAGAGTGCTGGGATTACAGGCTTGAGCCACCGCGCCCGGCCTCCAGTTATACTTTCTCTTGCACTTGGCAGGGTAGCCACATTTGCCACAGGTCGACTTCTGAAGGTGGTAGGCCTTAGAGCCACAGCGGCGGCACAATGTGTGCGCCTTATTGCGACGCTTTCCAAACGATGACGTTCCCTTCCTCATCTCGCTTCTGCAGGCGAGACCAGAGAGCTAATCTTTGGTTTTTAATATGTTTTTATTTTTATTTATTTATTTGTTTGTTTTTGAGATGGAGTCTCACTCTGCTGCCCAGGCTGGAGTGCAGTGGCATGATCTTGACTCACTGCAAGCTTCGCCTCCTGGGTTCACAACATTCTCCTGCCTCAGCCTCCTGAGTAGCTGGGACTACAGGCGCCCGCCACCACGCCCAGCTAATTTTTTGTATTTTTTTTTTTTTAGTAGAGACAGAGTTTCACCGTGTTAAGTCAGGATGGTCTTGATCTCCTGACCTCGTGATCTGCCCACCTTGGCCTCCCAAAGTGCTGGGATTACAGGCATGAGCCACCGTGCCTGGCCTATTTTTTATTTTTTTATTTTTATTTTTTTGAGACGGAGCTTCACTCTTGTTGCCCAGGCTGGAGTACAATGGCACGATCTCGGTTCACTGCAACCTCCACCTCCCAGTTTCAAGCAATTCTCCTGCCTCAGCCTCCCGAGTAGCTGGGATTACAGGCATGCACCACCATGCCCAGCTAATTTTGTATTTTTAGTAGAGATGGGGTTTAGTAGAGACGCTGGGGAAGCTAGCGTCTGGAGAGCTGGTCTCAACCTCCTGACCTCAGGGGATCTGCCCGCCTCGGCCTCCCAAAGTGCTGGGATTACAGGCATGAGTCACTGCGCCTGGCCAATATGTTTTTATTATTCATTTCTAGAAGCAGTTCTGTTTGGTTCTTTTTCAGCCCTGCTTGGTTAATCTTTATAATTTCTGGTTGGCTGCATACTTTTAATCTTGTCAAAATTATCTTTTAGTTCGTCAAACATATTGATCATAGTTATTTTGTATTCTGTCTGCTAATTTCAATTTGGGTTTTTTATTTTGTTTTTGGTTTGTCTGTCTGTTTGTTTGTTTGGAGACACAGTCTTATATGTTGGCCAGACTGGACTTGAACTGCTGGTCTCAAGTAATCCTCCTGCCTCAGCCTCCCAAGTAGTTGGGACTACAGGCATGCACCACTTCCCTTGATTTAATAATTTCAGTATTTGAAGTCTTGCTAGACTCTGTTGCTTGTGCTACTTCTTGCTCATGGTACATTGTTTTCTTTTGTGTTTAGTGATGTTTGAGTTCCACATTTCCCTTGAAAGTTTATTTGAGGGTATGTATTAAGGCCTAGGCTGAAGGTGGGACATAGACATATGGTAACATTTTGTATCCTTTTTTTTCCCTTGTTTATTTTTAGCATAGAAAGTATTGCAGGATACCTGTTTATCTTTAACTTACCTTTTTTTTTTCCCATGAAAATGCAACAGTAAGTCATAGTGCTGTCATTGAGTCATCCTTTGCCTTGTCCTCTGGGAACTGTAGGTGTATCCTGAGTTTGAAGACCAGAGAGCTTGTTTGCCGTCAGGATCCTTTCTGACTTGTTCTTCAGACAACACCATTCGCTTCTGGAACTTGGACAGCAGCCCTGATTCTCACTGGCAGAAAAACATCTTCAGCAATGTGAGTGGCTTCCTTTGTGAACCATCTTTCAGGAGGAACAATACTGTAAGCTTGAATGTAGGGGCAGGAAGGAGTCTGATGGACCCGAAATGTTAGGTTCCACTAGGGCAAGAGCCGGCAACCAAGGCAAGTCCCTCTCTGCATCGCTTCCTCTTGTTTCTCTTTCTCCTGCTCCCTCTCTGAGGTGGCACAGTCTATCCTCTCTGATTCTTTGCCAGTTGGCTCCTGCTCTGCAGATGTGTGGATATGGCCACTCCCAGCAGCCCAACACACCCAGCAGAGGTGAAATTGCTTCCTAAGTCTTCAGATGGAATTCCCTGGGAGAGCACCTAATGAGCCAGGCCATTCCGGGGCTCCCCCTGTCCATTGGCTGCCACACAGTGAGGCCTCAGCGGGGTGCAGGCAGAATGCTGGCGAGAGCCATGATGGGAGGCTGGGAAGAAGAGTTTGCTGAAGAAATTTTGGTTAGTATTGTGAGGCCAGTGAGAGGGCGTCTCTGGGGAGCTGAGACCTGAGTCATGCATTCATTTATTCTGCAGACACTTATTAAGGTCCAGGCCACGTGCTTTGCTACATGCTAGGGACACAAGAGCGACTAAGACTTTTCTGCCCTGTGGCACACACAATCTAGTGAGGGCAGGCAGTGAACTGACAACCATCCACTTTAAGCACAATCACAAGTGCAACAAGCACCATGAAGGAAAATGTGCAGGGTGCTAGTAGGACATAGAGCAGCAGCATGTGAACTTATCTGGGACATCCAGAGCAGTTTCCCATGGAAGGGACAGCTAAGTTGAGATTGGGAAGAGTAAAGAGGGAAGGGGAGAGAGTCTATACTTAGGGAATAGCCTGTATGAAGGCCCTGGAGTGGAAAACAGCTGGGTGAATTGGAAAACCTGAAAGAGGCCAGTGCGATTGGAACTAAAAAGACCCTTGATGCAGGAGGCTGTAGCAGGTGCCCCACAGGTACACTTTTATTACTCCCCTCATTCCCCACCCAGTGCTACTATCATCTCCTCTGTACCTGTGATATACATGCTGTTTTTGACTGCACACAATAGAAAAACTCAAGAGGTAAAAGTTAGGTTTCTGATTCATAAAAGTAGTCTGGAGGTAACCAGTTTAGACGTTCTGCAGGAAGCCCTTAGGGATCCAAGGGCCTTCCAGCTCTCTACTCTGTCATTTGAGGGAGTAGGCTATGTCCTCATGACCCAGTGTGGCTGTGGGGACTCCTGCTATCATATCCGAGTTCCAGGCTGCAGGATGGAGAAAAGACAGCAGAAGAATACGTGCTTGCTTTATGTTTAATTGTTCAGAATTTATTCACATATTCTTATCTAGCTGCAGGGGAGGCAAGGAAATAATTATTCTGATTGGTGAAACTCCCAGCTCAAAATTAGGGTTGTATTACTAACGAAGAAGAGACTGGCTATGGAGGGACACGATTTCAGAGGTGCTTCTGAGCTGCTTGTGGTGCTGACCTCAGCCCTGTCCTTCCTGCAGACCCTGCTGAAGGTCGTGTATGTGGAGAATGACATCCAGCACCTGCAGGACATGTCACACTTCCCAGACCGGGGGAGTGAGAATGGGACGCCCATGGACGTGAAAGCCGGGGTGCGGGTCATGCAGGTCAGTCCTGATGGCCAGCATTTGGCTTCAGGCGACCGAAGTGGAAATTTGAGGCAAGTGGGCCCTGGCAGTGTCCAGTGTACACCTCCCAGCTCCAGCTCGGATTCTCAGGGCAGTGGGCAGGAGCCCTGGCCTTGGCACCTCCTGCTGCCCATTGGGAATGAGGGGCTGTGAATAGTAATCCCATAAACAGCCCCCATTGGGAACTTAAGCTCGGAAGAGGCTTCCAGAAGGGCTGAGAGCAGGGTGACTACCAGGACCTCAGCAGCTAGGGTGTGCAGACTTTGCCTACAGAGTGCACAGGCAAGCTCACATGACTCTAGGGCAGAGTGACACTTTCACCAGCCACATGGTACCAATGCTGAACTGTCAGCAAAGATGCCAGCTGGAGGAAGGTCCTGGTGGCCCTGGGAGAGGGGCTAGGAGGGTGGGGTAGCTGAGAGTTCAGGCTGCTTATGTGCCCTGTTGAAGTTTGGCAAGATGTTACCAACCCAGTAGGTGCTAGTGGGACATAGGCCCTGTCTCTGGGACCAGGTTTAAGATGACAAATGACTGCTCTGACCACTTGGGTGCTGGAGCCACTAGGGAATGGAAGAGAGTTGGGGGGAGCTAGAGGGGACATAAAGGGGCAGCAGCCACCAGGCAGCCCCAGGAGAGTAGGCTACAAGTTATCACATCTTCCTGTTGTCAAGAAGAGCAGAAAGTGCTGATTTTTTTTCTGTGAAATTCTATAATATTTAAATATTGGCACCTGTTTTGATACCAGTCACTGTATGAGGCCAGCTCAGTGTGTCAGTGAGCTGCTCACATTGACATGGCACTGTCCAGAGGGGCACAACGGTACCAAGAGCTAACATGGGGATAGTGCTCTTCCCCCTTGCTGGACGCAGGCCTGAGCACTGCGTTAACTGATTTAATCCTCTCACTGACCCTCTGATGTAAGTGATGTTATTGGCACAAGGTGTCTGGACTAAGATCACGCAGGTAGAATGGAGAAGCTGGGATGACTTGATGACTGATTTCATTTGAGGAGAATGAGGAAGGTCTAGATTTGAAACTCTTAACAATGAGACTGGAATCAGATGTTCTCATCCATAGCTCCTATCCTGGACTATGACCTCTGGCCCCTAATCCCTGGCCCCTGCCCCACCCCAGGAACCACCTCTGATGCAGCCCTGTGTAAACGCCTGTCACCCTAGAGGACTGTCCTAGATCCCTGGGGCTATGTTCTGGCGCATGCACCACAAGGGACTGCTGCCTGCTGAGGTGCTCCCTGTCTCAACACAGCTCCCTTTACGATGGCAGGTTTCTAAATGAGAAAAGTGATTGTACATCTCTAGAGTATTTAGCCATGATAAGGGGTTCTCATGTTGCCGGCCTGGCCATTCTGACCTGTTCTAGAAGTGGCAGAGTGCATGGGGCTGGGGTCTGGGGCTTCAGCGGGCGGTGTGTGTCTCCCAGGATCCACGAGCTGCACTTCATGGACGAGCTGGTCAAGGTGGAGGCCCATGATGCTGAGGTGCTGTGCCTGGAGTACTCCAAGCCAGAGACAGGTGAGCCCACAGCAAGAGTGGAATGGGGGTCTGGCAGGGAGGCAACCCCCCGGCAAGGCCACAGAAAGGGGTAGTTAGTGTCTGTGGATGACAGCTGGGAGTCTTGTGTTCGGTAAGGGCCCCTGTAGCTGGACCCTGAGACCAGAGTGGCTGGAACTCCAGAACACAAGACACTTGCAGGCAGGACTCAGCTTGACTTGCCTGCTGCTGGTGCCAGCACCCAAGCCAAAGGGGTGGATGTGTGAATGAGTGAATTGTGAATGAGCTCATCTTCTACTGAAGAAGATAGATTGATTGTTAGGCATTATTTTCAAAAAGTTTGAAGCCTATAGAAATATTGGGAGAATATTATAATGAATACCCTATAGGCTTCACCCAAATTCCTCTTTTTTTTTTTTTTTTTTTTTTTTTTTTTGAGATGGACTCTGTCCAGGCTAGAGGGGAGTGGCGCCATCTCTGCTGACTGCAACCTCCACCTCCCGGTTCAAGTGATTCTCATGCCTCAGTCTCCCAAGTAGCTGGGATTATAAGCACCTGCCACCATGCCTGGCCAATTTTTGTATTTTTAGTAGAGATGGGGTTTCAGCACCATGTTGGCCAGGCTGGTCTCAAACTCCTGACCTCAGGTGATCTGCCTGCCTTGGCCTCCCAAAGTGCTGGGATTACAGGCATGAGCAACCACACCCGGCTTTTTTTTTTTGGGACAAGAGTCTTGCTCTGTCACCCAGGCTGGAGAGCAATGGCATGATCTTGGCTCACTGCAACTTCCGCCTCCCAGGTTCAAGTGATTCTCCTGCCTCAGCCTCTCGAGAGTAGCTGGGATTACAGGCACGCCCCCTCCACACCGGCTAATTTTTGTATTTTTAGTAGAGACGGGGTTTCACCATATTAGCCAGGCTGGTCTCGAACTCCTAACCTCAGGTGATCCACCCACTTTGGCCTCCCAAAATGCTGGGATTACAAGTGTGAACCACCGCGCCCGGCTCCTCAAGATTTTTTCTCGGCTAGGCACGGTGGCTCATGCCTGTAATCCCAGCACTTTGGGAGTTATGGAGATGGTGGAGTTATATCTTGATGTGATTTTGCCCGTGCTCTTCTTTCGATCTCCCATCCCCCATGCTGTGTGCCCTACCAACTTGTCTTTAAACATCTCTTCACTCGGTTCACCTCTCCTGATCTCCCCTCTGCCTCAGATCATGTTGTTAGGCCTCAGACATAGCAAGTGACCAGAGTAGGGAAGGCTGGTGGCAGATGGGAGTCTGGCCACAGGCAGTCAATAGGACCTGAACAAGGCCCAAGTAGCCAGACCTCAGAGGGTGAGAGGGCACTGGTTTTGGAAGAGGCTGAGAGGTTGCCAGGGCTTTACCCAGCATGCCAAGGAGTCGGACCCAGCAGGCAAGAGCACTGGGCTCTGCTGGAGTGTCTGCTGTGGATGTCCCTGGAGGAGCGTCCATGCGCCTATCGAGATTCATCCTCCTGAGCTGGTGGTGAGGAGGTGAAATGCCAGGATGTGGGGACTCTGAGAAAGACCACACAGAGCTGAGGGAGTGGCCCTTGCCAGGCTTGGGCCAAATTGGCTACAGTTGAAGAACCAAAGACCCCTTCTCCGAGAACTGGGCAGCTTGGTCACACTGCCCTTCTGGGAGGTCAGGGCACCCACACAGCCTTCAGGAACCAGTCTTATTCTCTCCTCTCACAGGGCTGACCTTGCTGGCCTCAGCCAGTCGGGACCGGCTGATCCATGTGCTGAACGTGGAGAAGAACTACAACCTGGAGCAGACGCTGGATGACCACTCCTCCTCCATCACTGCCATCAAGTTCGCTGGTGAGCCCCTTCCTTCCCGCTCCCTGCGCCTTGCTAGCTACCCTGCTAAAAAAGGATTCATTCTTCGACTCTCCTGTAAAATATATATCCAAACAAGTGAATACAGTATCTGTGTATAGTATAAAGAATAATGGCTGGAGCCGGGTGCAGCGGCTCACGCCTGTAATTCCAACACTTTGGGAGGCCGAGGAAGGTAGATTACCTGAGGTCAGGAGTTCGGGACCAGCCTAGACAACATGGTGAAACCCCGTCTCGACTAAAAATACAAAAATTTGCTGGATGTGGTGGTGTTTCTGTAATCCCAGCTACTCAGGTGGCTGAGGTGGGAGAATTCCTTGAACCTGGGAGGTGCAGGCTGCAGTGAGCTCAGTTCATACAACTGCACTCCAGCCTAGGCAACAGAGTGAGACCCCGTCTCAAAAAAAAAAAAAAAGAATAATGACCAGGTGCCATGGCTCACGCCTGTAATCTCAGCACTTTGGGAGGCCAAGGCAGGTAGATCATGAGGTCAGGAGTTTGAGACTAGTCTGGCCAACATAGTGAAACCCCATCTCTACTAAAAATACAAAAAAATTAGCCAGGCATGGTGGTGTGCGCCTGTAATCTCAGCTACTCAGGAGGCTGAGGCAGGAGAATTACGTGAATCTGGGAGGCAGAGCTTGCAGCGAACTGAGATTGCGCCAGTGATTGCACTCCAGCTTGGGAGCCAATGCGAGACTTTGTCTCAAAAAAAAAAAAAAAAAAAAAAAGAGGAAGAAGACTATAGGCCAGGTGTGGTGGCTCACACTTGTCATCCCAGCACTTTCGAAGGCTGAGGCGGGCAAATCACCTGAGGCCAGGAGTTTGAGACCAGCCTGGCCAACATAATGAAACCCCGTCTCTACTAAAAATTCAAAAAAAAGTAACTGGGCATGGTGGCGTACGCCTGTAATCCCAGCTACTTGGGAGGCTGAGGCAGGAGAATAGCCTGAACCCGGGAGGCCAAGGTTGCAGTGAGCCAAAATTGTGCCACTGCACTCCAGCCTAGGTGACAGAGCAAGACTCTGTCTAAAAAAAAAAAAAAAAAAAAGCCAGCGAGTATCCACTTCACAGTTCTTAGGAGCGAGGTTTGAACTGGGACATTGTTGATAGCAGAGACTGTTCTAATTGCTCGTGGTCGTAATATTGTTAAATACGGTACTTAGATTCACCACATGCAGGTTAAAAAGCAGAACGTTACCAGAGGCTTGCAGGCCTTCTCTGGGTCCCTCCCAGGTTACGCTTCCTCGCTTATATGGGGCTCACTCCCTTCTGTAAGCCAACGACTCCTCCTTGAGCAACATCTAATACTTGTATGTCAGGCCTGGACCCTCTCAAATGTCCTGTCATGAAGGAGCATGTCTGATGTGCCGAGACTCTAAGAGTTTTATATTTGTTCTGTTGCTTCATCCTCACCAAACTGTTATTCTATAAAGAAATGAGACAGTAGGGGGCGGTGACTCATGCCTATAATCTTTGGGAGGCTGAGGTGGGCAGATCACAAGATCAGGAGTTCAAGACCAGCCTGACAAACATGGTGAAGCCCTGTCTCTACTAAAAATGCAAAAATTAACCAGGTGTGGTGGCACGTGCCTGTAATCCCAGCTACTTGGGAGGCTGAGGCAGGAGAATTGCTTGAACCTAGGAGGTGGAGGTTGCAGTGAGCCGAGATCACAGCATTATACTCCAGCCTGGGCAACAGAACAAGACTCTACCTCAAAAAAAAAGAAATGAGAATAATAAAAGCAAGACTGTGTCTAGTGCTTACCATGTGGCAGTCCCTGTTCCAAGGGCTTCACACCACTCTCCAGGGAAGGGACTGTCACCATACCCCTTGTACGGACAGGAAGCTGAGGCTCAAAGGGGAGGCCCAGGTTCAGAGAGGTGTTTAACATCTTTGACCCTGGCACCAGAGAATGCCTGGGTTCAGTCCTGCCCCGTCCTCTGTGTGCCTTGGGACAAGGACTCTGTGAACCTCTGTGTTCACACTTGTCCAGTGGGATGGGTGGTGAGCATTCAGAAAGACCAGCCACATGCATGGGGCCTGGCCCAAGGCTCGTGTGGATCTTGCAATTGATCTTGATGGCACGAGCCTCCCAGCCTGTCTCCACTGGTCCCTGCTACAGTCCTGCCTCTACTCTGCTGCTGAAGTCACCTATTTCAATCCCAGACTGGAGAGGGTGTCCCTTCTTTGTCCCCAGCCTTTGTTTCTCTATATGCCCTTGCTCTGCAGAGCCTGCCTTGCCCACAGCTCCACCTGTGCCCCCTCACACACACAGCTCATATCTTGAGAGTCCCACCCAGACCCAGCACCCACCTCACCACTTCCAGGAAGCCTTCCTTGATCCCAGCACAGTTGGTTGATGGCTCTTGCAGTGGAGTTCCCCAGCTAGGGTCCCCTGCCCATGTGGCCCAGCCCTGTCTAACACACAGCGTCCTCCTCCCCCAGGCAACAGAGACATCCAGATGATCAGCTGTGGGGCCGACAAGAGCATCTACTTTCGCAGTGCCCAGCAGGTAGAGTGGCATGGCCTCCTTGGGGGCTGGGGTGGGGGGTTATTGGGGCATTCTGTGAAGGTCGTGCCGGCCCTGCCAGGGTTCAGATGGACTACACTTTGTCCGTACCCACCACGTAGCAGAGAAAACCACCTTGTATGACATGGACATTGACATCACCCAGAAGTACGTGGCCGTGGCCTGCCAGGACCGCAATGTGAGGTAAGGGGTGACCCTGGACCCTTAGCTGGCCTGGTCTGCCTTGTCCTAGGCTGTCTGTTTTTCTCCCTCTGTTCCTCTGGTTCCCAAGAAGCTGGGAGGGGATCGAGAGACCCAGCAGGTGTTCCTTCTTGGGTTTTTTGTTTGTTTGTTCGTTTTTTGAGGCAGTCTTGCTCTGTTGCCCAGGCTGGAGTGCAGTGGTGCCATCTTAGCTCACTGCAACCTCTGCCTCTTGGGTTCAAGTGATTCTCCTGCCTCAGCCTCCCAAGTAGCTGGAATTACAGGCTTCCGCCACCATGACTAGCTAATTTTTGTATTTTTAGTAGAGACGAGGTTTCGCCATGTTGGCCAGGCTGGTCTCGAACTCCTGACCTCAGGTATTCGCCCACCTCAGCCTCCAAAGTGCTGGGATTACAGGCGTGAGCCACCACGCCTGGCCACCAGCAAGTATTTCTTAGAAGCTGGGCTCTCCCAGGCCTGGCCTCCAGGTCAGCAGAGGGCTTCCTTCTGGCTCTCCCTAGAGCCTGTGTGGGATGACTAAGGTGCTGATGTGGCATATATACTCCTTCATTCACCTGTATTCCCTGAGGACCTAACTGGGCTGGATGGTGCTGGGATCATGGCAGTGGCCAGGATAGCCCCAGGCCCTCTTTCATGGAGCTCACAGTCCAGCAGAGGGGACATGGCCACCTCACAGCCACAGACAGTGACAGAGTGGTCAGAGATGGGGGAGCCCAGGGGCCCTGCAGAGACACCTGACCCCACCTGGGGATCAAGCAGGACTTCCTGGAGGAAGAGACACCTGAGCCTGGGGAGGATGTGGAGGAGTGAGCCAGGGGGAGGCAGAGAGGGAGTGTGCAGGGGGCAAAGCAGTGCAGAGAGGCTCTGTACCCCTTTTCCAGTTCCTTCTCATTCAGTGCCAAGCACTGAGCTTGCAGTGTGTGGGGGAGATGGGCATTAACTCAGTGGGTACCCCAGGACACAACCTCAGCTTGAGATGGGGTTTCAGTTTCAGTCTAGGCATCAGATGGGGACAAGAGGTAGCAGGGGGCTTCCAGGGGAGGGGAGGACAGCAGGACCCAGAGGATGAGGTGGTGGGGTAGGCGGGGCCCTGTTGGTCACAACACACCCCCACTTCCCCAGAGTCTACAACACTGTGAACGGGAAGCAGAAGAAGTGCTACAAGGGCTCCCAGGGTGACGAAGGGTCCTTGCTGAAGGTAAGGAGTTGGAGACCCCCGTCTGTCTGCTACCCTGATGGGCCACCTATTGTGATGGCCCACACCTGAGACCTGTGGCCTTGGTCCTTCCTCAGTGCACCGCGCTGGCCAGCACCTTCTCAGGCGTGGTTAAACAAGGATGCTTGCGAGATGGTGGGGAGGGTGACCCTAGCTGCGTTTCCTTTATTTACAGAGCCCTTCCCCAAGCGGGGCATCTAAGTGGGTTCCATTTTGAGTGGCAGCAGGGTATAATGGGAAGAATCAGAGGCATGGACTCCCCTCTTGGCTTGCCCACACCAGCCATGGGTCACTCAGGACAAGGGGGGACCTTCTCAGAGCCTCTGGTCTAGGACAGTTATGGATTCAGGCTCTGCCTCAGGCTGACTGTGTGACCTTGGGCAAGCATCATCTCTTGAGCCTGTTTCATCATCCCCTGTAAAATGCACATAGACAGCTTGGCTCATAGACTTGTTCTCTGGAGGAGTTCAGTTTGCTCACGTTCAGTGCTTAGCTCAGGGCCTGGCTACTGTTGTTACTGCTGAGGTGGTTGTTAATTTCTTCACCTGTTGAATGGGAGCAGGAGCTCCTGCCCTGCCAGGGTCCCATGTGCTAAACATCCACCATGGGGGAGGGAGGGGCCCAGGCCTCCTCATAAGGAAGAAGCAAGCAGCTGGAGTGACATGTGGGTCCCTTTCCTGGCAGGTCCATGTGGACCCCTCAGGCACATTCCTGGCCACCAGCTGCTCTGACAAAAGCATCTCAGTGATTGACTTTTACTCGGGCGAGTGCATTGCCAAGATGTTTGGCCATTCAGGTGGGTCTACCTCTCTGCTTGGGAGGCCTCCTCACCGCCCCACCCCCCCCACCCCCAGCCTCTGACTCCGAAGGCAAGTGCAGCCTCTTTGCTTTGTTTGCAGAAATTATTACTAGCATGAAGTTCACCTATGACTGTCATCACTTGATCACAGTATCTGGAGACAGGTAGGACATGGACCGTTGGGAGAGTTGTGGCTCAGATACCATGAGCACTGTTCTCAGCCTGCCTGTGTAGAAAGCATTTCTGAGCTGCCCAGTTTGGGCTGTGGGAGTCTTGGTGTCACACCTAGCCTTGAGTTCAAATCCCAGCTCTAAGCTGGGCATGATGGCTCACACCTATAACCCCAGCACTTTGGGAGGCTGAGGCGGGTGGATCACTTGAGCTCAGGAGTTCAAGACCAGCCTGGGCAACATAGCAAAACCCCATCTCTACAAAAAATTAGCTGGGTGTGGTCATGTACAACTGTGGTCCCAGCTACTCAGGAGGGGGAAGATGGCTTGAACCTGGTAGGTAGAGGTTGCAGGGAGCACAGATCACGCCAGTGCACTCCAGCCTGGGTGACAGAGTGAGACCTGTCTCAAAAAAAAAATAAAAACCTAAAAAGAAGAAACAAATCCCAGGCCTGTCACTTACTTTCATGTCACCTTGAGCAGCTTATTTACCCTGAGCCTCAGTTTGCTCCCCTGTAAAAGACAACACCGTTTACCTTAAAAATGGTGTGATGAGGCCAGGCGTGGTGGCTCACGCCTGTAATCCCAGCACTTTGGGAGACCTAGGCGGGTGGATCACCTGAGGTCAGGAGTTCAAGACCAGCCTGGTCCACATAGAGAAATTATGTCTCTACTAAAACTACAAAAATTAGCTGTGCATGGTGGCAGGCGCCTGTAGTCCCAGCTACTCAGGAGGCTGAGGCATGAGAATGACTTGAACCTGGGAGGCAGAAGTTGCAGTAAGCGGAGATCGCGCCACTGCACCCTAGCCTGGGTAACAGGGCAAGACTCTCAAAAAAAAAAAAAAAAGAAAATTGTATGGTGAGAAATGAATGAGATGATATCCATATATTCTTTAGCACATGGGTGGTGCTCAACGAAGTCCCTTTTGTCAACTCCCTTTGATTTACCCCTGTTCTTCCCCACAGCCCTCTTCCTCAGGTCTTGAGGCCTCCAGAGCAGGCTCTGGTTTGCTGAGATGCCCCAGACCTGGGCCCAGGGTGTGGATGTGGCGAGTCCAGCATCCCTGCACTAAGCGGATAGGGGTGTGTTTTCCAGGAGCATCTGGAGAATGGGGTCCAGGCTGTGGTGAGGGTGGCTTCAGGGTCAGCCACGGCAGCAGCTCCCATGCTCACTCTTCCTCTGCCTTGCATGTCTCTCTTTGGCCTCCACAGCTGTGTGTTCATCTGGCACCTGGGCCCGGAGATCACCAACTGCATGAAGCAGCACTTGCTGGAGATCGACCACCAGGAGCAGCAGCAGCACACAAAGGACAGGAAGCAGAACAGCCACCCCAGGTCCTGGCAGCCCCTGTCCTTCCACCAGAGGGATGAGTCCCTGCTGGGGCCCCATGGAGTGATGCTGGGGACACAGCAGTGGCCAAGACAGCCCTGCCCTTAGCACACTCACAGCTGGGTCGGGGAGACAGACTTTGAATATGCAGTTACAGTAATACATACAAAAAGGTTTTGTGGGGTTTTTTAATTTTCATAAATAATAGAGACAGAGTCTTGCTGTGTCGCCCAGGCTTGTCTTGAACTCCTGGGCCTAAGTGATCCTCCCACCTTGGCCTCACAAAGTGCTGGATCACAGATGTGAGCCACTGCATCCGGCCATGAGAAGGGTATTGAAGTGGAAAAGCAAAGTGTTTGGCGAGCCTGGGCACTGTGATGGGGGATGCCCCAAGTGGCTGTGGGAACAGAGCAGTCCCAGACCGGCCAGCCAAGGGGAAGGGTGGGTAGGGAGGGGGTCTGAGAGGAGGGCTGCAGTGGGACCACGGTGTCCTCTTGCTCCCACCTGAAAGCTGTAGCTTCACTTACTTCTTTGAATCTTCTAAATATACTTCTTTCAAGTGTTTATGTAGCAAAGCCAGTTTTATTTGCAGATAACTCATGTTCTAGTTTTTGATTTGAGGTTTTGGTTTGGGTGTTGCTCATTTTGAGTGGGAGGTTTTTTGGTTTTTCTTCTCTCCTGCTGCTGGGTGTGTCTGTTTTTGCCATTGGCTCCATGTGGCTCCCAGGGCACTGTGGAGACCAGGCCTTAACAGGGGCCACTGGTCCTGAGGTCCTGAGGTGGTATTAGAGGTATCATCTTGGTATCTTGGTTTTGAGGCTCCCACTCCACCCCTAAGCTATGAACCAGGGCCCTGGCTTCAGTGCCTGCCTCATGCCAAGGAGTTTTAGTTTCCTGTACTCAGGAGGAGCCACCATCATTGCTGCCACCTACAGGGAGCCCAGCACAGGACTGCAGTCCCACTGTCTGCTTGGCTTTCCGTCCCATTGCTGTAGCCCTGAAAGAGTTTGTGTTCGTTTGTAGTCTGGCCTTTGTTAATCTCATCTATTGTGGTGATGTGTTTCTAGTGGGGAGACGGTGTCAAGTGAGAGACTTGCCAGCACCATCTTGACCAGCAGCCAAGAATATGTTAACATGGAGCTTAGCACAGGGCCCGGCCCTAGGCAAGTCCCCACCACCAGCCCGTTTGCCTGTATTCTCTCCTTACCGTCCTCATTCCTGGTTTTAGGCAGGATACGTATGTGTCCACACCTAGTGAGATTCGTTCCCTGAGCCCTGGAGAGCAGACAGAGGATGATCTGGAGGAAGAGTGTGAGCCAGAAGAGATGCTGAAGACACCATCCAAAGACAGCTTGGATCCAGGTTGGAAAAGGGGCCCTATTTTAAACTATGTCAGTGTAGGGAATCATTGCTGGGTTTTGCCCATGACTTTGTTTACAGGGCCTGGCACATATTAAAACTCAGGAGTTGACCAAGCACGGTGGCTCGCACCTGTAATCCCAGCACTTTGGGAGGCCGAAGTGGGTGGATCACCTGAGGTCAGGAGTTCCAGACCAGCCTGACCAATATGGTGAAACCCTGTCTCAATTAAAAATACAAAAATTAGCCAGGCGTGGTGGCGTGTGCAACTGTAGTACAGCTACTAGGGAGGCTGAGACAGGAAAACTGCTTGAACCTGGGACGCAGAGGTTGCAGTGAGCCACTGTGCAGTGGCACTGTGCCACTGTACTCCAGCCTGGGTGACAGAGCAAGACTCTGTCTCAAAAATAATAATAACATAAATAAAATAAATAACATTCAGTAATAAGGCTTAGTGTGGTGGCTCACACCTGGAATTTTAGCACTTTGGGAAGCTGAAATGGGAGGGTCACTTGAGGCCAGGAGATCGAGACCAGCCTGGGTAACATAGCGAAAGCCCACCTATGCAAAAAAAATTTAAAAAAAGAAATTAGCTGGGCATAGTGGCACACATCTGTAGTCCCAACTACATGGGAGGCTGAGGCAGGAGGATCACTTGAGGCCAGGAGTTTGAGACCAGCCTGGCACATACCAAGACCCCGTTCCTACAAAAAGAAAAAAATTAGCTGGGCCTGGTGGTGCACACCTATATTGCCAGCTACCTGGAAGGCTGAGGCAGGAAGATTGCTTGAGCCCAGGAATTCCAGGTTATAGTGAGCTATGATCACACCACTGCACTCCAGCCTGAACAATAGAGTGAGACCCTGTCTGTAGAAAAAGAAAGAAACTCAATAATCATATCAGTCAAGACTCTTTAGTATAAAAGCAACCAGGCTTAAGTCAGGAAGAGAATTTTTGGTGCCTGAAAATTGGAGAGGATTAGCTTTCAGCATGGCTGGATCCAGATAGACAGATGATAAAAGGAAGCTTTTTTTTTTGTATCTTTTGGCTCTGCTTTTCTTCATGTTGGCTTTGCTGACGGACAGACTCTTCCTTTACTAGGGGAAAAGATACCCCCAGCAACTACAGGCTTATAAAACTCCATAGAGAATAGAACACCTCTTTCCTATAGTAGCTCAAGCAGAGTCTTAGGGTTGTGTGACTCATGTTCCCGATATGACTGGTGTACCCACTTCTGAGCCAATTGCTGTAGCTGTCCACATCTGAGCATGTGATCACTTCTGAGGGCAGACTGTAGTCAGCTTCATCCACTCACACCACCTGATCAGGCATCAAAAATGTATTTGAGGCTGGGTGCGGTGACTCACGCCTGTAATCCCAGCACCCTGGGAGGCCAAGGCAGGTGGATCACCTGAGGTCAGGAGTTCGAGACCAGCCTGGCCAATATGGTGAAACCCCGTCTCCGCTTAAAATACAAAAATTAGCTGGGCGTGATGGCGTGCGCCAGTAATCCCAGCTACTTGGGAAACTGAGATAGGAGAATTATTGAACCTGGGAAGTGGAGGTTGCAGTGAGCTGAGATTGTGCCACTGCACTCCAGCCTGAGTGACAAAGCAAGACTCCGTCTCAAAAAATAAATGAATAAGTAAAAATAAATTGAATTCTGTTGCGGATATTGTCCGAAATCTTTTTCCTCTGCACAGTCTCTCATCTACCTGAATATTGGTGAATACAAAGCAGAGGCCTCCGAAATTTTAAGTTATTCCCCTGCAGATGGCCATTTAGGTTTCTTGATTTCACATCACTCTTAATGAGGCTATGGAGATGGAGACCACTCCTAGGCCTCCTCGAAATGTGAGGATTTCTCCAGGACAGAGTCTGAGGAGTAGCACCGCTGGATCCGGGGGTTATTTTTACTTTTATAAAGTTGTTTTATTATTTTATTTCACTTTTTTTGTTGCCCAGGTTGGAGTGCAATAGCACGATCATGGCTCACTGTAGCCTTGACCTCCTGGGCTCAAGCAATTTTCCCTCCTCAGCCTGTGAGTCGCTGGGACCACAGGCTCAACCTACCACACCCAACTAAATATGTGTGTGTTGGGCATGGTGTGTGTAGAGAAAAGGTCTCACTGTGTTGCCCAGGCTGGTCTTGAACTCCTGGCCTCAAGTATCCTCCCACCTCAACCTCTCAAAGTGCTGGGATTACAGGCTTGAGTCAGTATGCCTGGCCTTTATTTTAAAAGAGAACCCCAGCCAGGTGCAATGGCACATGCCTGTAATCCTAGCACTTTGGGAGGCTGAGGTGGGCGGATCACAAGGTCGAGAGATCGAGACTATCCTGGCTAACATGGTGAAACCCCGTCTCTACTGAAAATACAAAAAATTAGCCAGGTGTGGTGGCGGATGCCTGTAGTCCCAGCTACTCGGGAGGCTGAGGCAGGAGAATGGCATGAACAGGAGGCGGAGCTTGCAGTGAGCCGAGAGCATGCCACTGTACTCCAGCCTGGGTGACAGAGCAAGACTCCGTCTCAAGAAAAAAAAAAAAAAATAGCCGGGCATGGTGGTGGGCGCCTGTAGTCCCAGCTACTTGGGAGGCTGCGGCAGGAGAATGGCATGAACCCAGGAGGCGGAGCTTCCAGTGAGCCGAGATCGCGCCACCACACTCCAGCCTGGGTGACAGAGCGAGACTCTGTCTCAGGAAAAAAAAAGAGAACCCCAGAGTTCTCCAAACCCGGTACTGCTCCACCCTGCGTTGCATTAGGCTCTCCGTTGTCCCCACACTTTTCCTGCCATCCTTTGGTAGTATTAAGCTTTGTCACCTCGGTCAGTCTTGTGAGTCAAATACCGTGTCCCATGGTTTAAGTTTGCATTTCCCTGACAGCTGGTGCTGTTGAGCCTTCTGACCTCTGGGGTGTGGTGTTGCCTCTTTGGGGACTGCCCGGTTATGTGTGTGGCCTGTTTGTTGGGATGTTTGTCCTCTTTTCATGGATTCTGTGTGTCTCTCTCCAGATCCTCGATGCCTGCTGACCAACGGCAAGCTGCCACTGTGGGCAAAGCGGCTGGTAAGTCTTCAGGGAGAGGGTTGCTCAGGGGCTGGCAGAGGAAACGCCTCCCCAGCTCTGCCTTCTGGAAGCCCTTTTTCCTTTCCATGTCCCTCTTTTCTCTGGAGAAGCCCTGTCATCCTTCCAGGCTCAGTGAGACAGCTCTTTGTTCATGATCAGTGCCCTGTGCCAGGCATTGTTCTGGATGTCAGGGACACAACAGTGAACAAGGGAAACAAAAGCCTCTCCCTTCATAGGCTCACTTGCCTGTGTGGGTGAGGAACAGTGTCCCCATTAAATAAGTAAGTGACGTAGTATGTTGGGTGCTGATAAGTGCTATGGAGGGAAAAGAATCAAGAAGGAGGCCGGGCGCGGTGGCTCAAGCCTGTAATCCCAGCACTTTGGGAGGCCGAGACGGGTGGATCACGAGGTCAGGAGATCGAGACCATCCTGGCTAACCTGGTGAAACCCCGTCTCTACTAAAACATACAAAAAACTAGCCAGGCAAGGTGGCGGGCGCCTGTAGTCCCAGCTACTCGGGAGGCTGAGGCAGGAGAATGGCGTAAACCCGGGAGGCAGAGCTTGCAGTGAGCTGAGATCCGGCCACTGCACTCCAGCCTGGGCAACAGAGCCAGACTCCGTCTCAAAAGAAAAAAAAAAAGAATCAAGAAGGAAAATACGTCAGCCAGGTGCACTGATGCGTCTCTGTGGTCCCAGCTACTCAGGAAACTGAGGTGGGAGGATCATTTGAGCCCAGGAGGTTGAAGCTGTAGGGAACCGAGATGGCACCACTGGACTCCAGCCTAGGCAACAGAGTGAGATCCTGTCTCAAAAAAGAGAATAAGAACAGGGGCCCAGCACGGTGGTTCACACCTGTGATCCCAGCACTTTGGGAGGCCAAGGCAGGTAGATCGCTTGAGCCCAGGAGTTCAAGACCAGCCTGAGCAACATAGTGAGACCCCATCTCTACAAAAAATTTAAAAATTAGCCAAGCGTGGTGGTGCATACCTGTAGTCCCGGCTACTCAGGAGGCTGAAGTGGGAAGATTGCTTGGGCCAGGGAAGTCGAGGCTGCAGGGAACTGAGATGGCACCACAGCACTCCAGCCTGGGCAACAGAGCCAAGACCTTGTCTCATAAAAAAAATAAAAATAGAGAAAATAAGGAGTGTTGGGGGGTGGCAGTTTTAAGTAAACAGGAAAGGCCTCATTGGGAAAATGATATTTGATCAGAGTTGAAACAAGTGAGGCAGGGAGATACTGGGACGAATGTTCTAGTCATAACAGCCTATACATGTAAAGGCCACGACGCCAGGAGCTCAAGACCAGCTTAGGCAACATAATGAGACCCCCATCTCTACAAAAAATTAAAAATAGCCAGGCATGGCTGGGCACGGTGGCTCACACCTGTAATCCTAGCACTTTGGGAGGCTGAGGCGGGCGGATCATGAGGTCAGGAGGTCAAGACCATCCTGGCTAATACGGTGAAACCCTGTCTCTACTAAAAATACAAAAAATTAGCCAGGCATGGCAGTGGGTGCCTGTAGTCCCAGCTACTTGGGAGGCTGAGGCAGGAGAATGGCATGAACCCAGGAGGCGGAGCTTGCAGTGAGCCAAGATCACGCCACTGCACTCCAGCCTGGGCAACAAAGCAAGACTCCGTCTCAAAAAAAAAAAATAGCCAGGCATGGTGGTGCACATCCATAGTCCCAGCTACTCAGGGGCCTGAGGCAGGAGGATTGCTTCAGCCCAGGAGTTGGAGGCTGCAGCGATTGTGCTACTGCACTCCAGCTTGGACAGCAGAGCAAGACCTTGTCTCTTAAAAAAAAAAAAAGAGGCCGGTGCTGTCGCTCATGCCTGTAATCCCGGCACTTTGGGAGGCCGAGGCGGGTGTAATCCGAGGTCAAGAGATTGAGACCATCCTGGCCGACATGGTAAAACCCGGTCTCTACTAAAAATACAAAAATTAGCTGGTCATGGTGGTGCATGCCTGTAGTCCCAACTTCTCAGGAGGCTGAGGCAGGAGAATCACTTGAACCCAGGAGGCGGAGGTTGCAGTGAACCAACGTCGCGCCACTGCACTCCAACCTGGCGACAGAGTGAGACTCTGTATCAAAAAAAAAAAAAAGAAAAGAAAGAAAAAGAAAAGAGAAAGACAATGTGGATTATAAGAGACAGAGTAAGAGAGGTGAATGAAGGATGATCCCAAGGTTGGGACCTGAACAACTGGAAAAAACAACTGAAACAGGGGAAGCTTTAGGAGGAGCAGGTTTGTGTGGAGGAAATGAGGAGCTGAGTTGTCAGCATGTTAACTTTGAAATACCTACCAGACATCCATACAGAGATGTAGAGCAATCGCATGTGCAATTCTGAAGTTTCAGAGAAAATTTCATGAATCCCAGCTGGGCATTCCCAGCACTTTGGGAGGCCGAAGCAGGATTGCTTGAGCCCAGGGGTTTGAGACCAGCCTGGGCAACATAGTGAGAGTCCACCTCTACCAAAAACCAACAAAATGGGCTGGGCACAGTGGCTCATGCCTGTAATCCCAGCACTTTGGGCCAAGGAGGGCGGATCACTTAAGGTCAGCAGTTTGAGATCAGCCTGGCCAAAATGGCAAAACCCCATCTCTACTAAAAATAGAAAAATTAGCCAGGCGTGGTGGTGGGCACCTGTAATCCCAGCTGCTCTGGAGGCTGAGACAGGAGAATTGCTTGAAACTGGGAGGCGGAGGTTGCAGTGAGCCAAGGTCACACCACTGCACTCCAGCCTAGGAGACGGAGCAAGACTTCATCTCAAAAACAACAAAAAAAAAAAAAAAAGAGAGAAAGGTTCATGCTGGAGATACGTACCTGGAAGTTGTTTCTGAATGGTATTGAAAGCCAGGAGCCCGGATTGGCTGTGTGAAATGTCTGTGGCGCTCCCTGCAGTGAGTGAGCACTCAGCCGGGTGCCTGACTGTCCCATATCCTTCAAGCTAGGGGACGATGATGTGGCAGATGGCTCGGCCTTCCATGCCAAGCGCAGCTACCAGCCCCACGGCCGTTGGGCAGAGCGGGCTGGCCAAGAGCCCCTCAAGACCATCCTGGATGCCCAGGACCTGGATTGCTACTTTACCCCCATGAAGCCCGAGAGTCTGGAGAACTCCATTCTGGATTCACTGGAGCCACAAAGCCTGGCCAGCCTGCTGAGTGAGGTACGCACTTCCACCCCAGCCTGGTCTGTAGCCCTGGCACTGTGACGGCCCCAGGGCCTGGCACCTCAGGCTGACTCCCACTCCATGGGGGCAGGGAGGATTACGTGAGGTGGTGAAGGGTAGGAGGGTGAGCCCCAGGACTGTTGCACAGCAAGACTTCCCAGGGCAGACAGGGAGTCGTTGGAAAGTGAGTCACTTGGGGGTTAAGAGCTTGGATGCTAGAGCAGGCTTGTACCTAAGTGGGGGACATTTGGGTAGATGGAGCCCTGACCCTACCCATTCCTGTTGTGTGACCTTGAGTAAGAGGCTTACCTCTCTGGGCTTCAGTCATCTAAAAAGTAGTCATAATCGGGCCGGGGCAGTGACTAACACCTCTAATCCCAGCATTTGGGGAGGCCAAGGCAGGAGGATTACTTAACGATCACTTGAGTTCAAGGCCAGCCTGGGCAACATAGCAAAATCCCACCTCTACAAAAATATTTTTTAAATTTTTTTGTTTTGTTTTCTTTTCTTTTAAAAAAAAAAACTTTTAAATGGTAATAACAATCTCTTCTGCCCCAGAGGGCTTTTACAGGAATCCATGCTTAAGCATAGGGCCTGGGCTCTTAGAGGTGCCTGTGCAACTTTAGCTCTTACTCTACTATTTTCCAAACAAAATTCCTTTTTATCCTATCCTATAATTTGTCATCTTTATTGGGGTATAATATACATCCAGTAACATGCACAGATTTTAGGTATACAGGTTGATGAACTATCTGTGTAATTCATATGTGTCCACTACCCTGGGTAAAATCTGGAGTGTGTTCTACCTCCTAGAAGGTTTCTGCCCCTCCCAATCAGGTCCCTGCACCAGGATAACCAGTATTCTGACCTCTAACCAAGGACTGGGTTTCCTATTATTGAACTTCATATAAATAGACACGTAGAGGGTTGGACCTCCTATTTTTGGTGCCACACCTCTTCCTCATCTATAAAGGGACTGATAACGCAGGGGCAGCCCAGGACAAGCTGGTTATGAGCAGAGTGCATGGCACAGGCCCTGGGTCACAGCCTCCAGCAGCCAGCCATGGTTCCTGGCGTAACAGTGGCCCCAGCCATGGCTGCTTCAGAGTGGCTGTGCTGTCTTCCCCATAGTCAGAGAGTCCCCAGGAAGCTGGCCGCGGGCACCCCTCCTTCCTCCCTCAACAGAGGGAATCATCTGAGGCCAGTGAGCTCATCCTCTACTCTCTGGAGGCAGAAGTGACAGTCACAGGGACAGACAGGTGGGTGTCCTTTCTACCAAGGGAGCTTTAGTTGGAGGAAGCCCCAGCTGATAGCTGCACCCTGGAAGAACTGTTCTTTGCCTTCCCAGTGGGCTTGTGGGAGTGGGGACAGTTGTGGCCTGGATGGGGCAGGAGCCCAGCCTTAGTTCCTTGGTTTCAGGTGGGGTACAGGAGGGCCTGACCTGGGGGAAGGAGGGGACATTTGGAGGAGGCGGGGAGGTTGAGGCAGTGCTCCTGCAGGAGCAGCGGGTACGGGTGCCTAGGGGCTCCAGGTGGGGCTGGCTATTGAGTCTCCAGCTGAAGTCCTTGTTCCCTCTCTGCCCCCACTGGCACTGCAGCCAGTATTGTGGGAAGGAGGCGGAGGCCAGGCCTGGAGACCAGCAGGGCGACTCCTACCTCAGGGTGTCCTCCAACAGCCCAAAGGACCAGAGCCCACCTGAGGGTGAGTGCAGGAAAGGCAGGGACCCTGTGACAGTCTGTGCGTTCAGCCAGGCCCCTTTCTGGGCACCGATGGTGACTTTGACCCAGTACTGAAGCTCAGAGTCTGTCGAGGAAGACACATGTGGTCCCTGCTGCTGCCTGAGGATTCTGGGCCCAGCTGCCTACAGTTGAGAGCCCAGCTCTGCCACCTCCTTGATGTGGAACTTCCCTCATTCATAAAATGGTGGGTGGGTGCTTTTATCATCCCTCCTCCAGATGGGGAAACTGAGCCCAGGGAAGCATAGCCCTGGCCCTGGCTTACCTGAATGGTCAGGCTGTGGGCTCCTGACCCCAGCTCTCTCCTTCAGACTCGGGGGAATCAGAGGCCGACTTGGAGTGCAGCTTCGCGGCCGTCCACTCCCCAGCTCCGCCTCCTGATCCCGCCCCTCAGTTTGCCACGTTGCTACCCCATTTTCCAGGTAAGCAGGGGCCAGACACACAGGGGACTCGCTGCTCAGGCCTGGCTTAAGGCTAGTCACAGTGTTTAAGCACAGGCCCTGCACTTGGAGCCCACTGAGCCTGGAAGATGGGGATCCCTGCTTCTCAGCCTGCAGGCAACAGGGCAGGGATGGGTGGGGCCTGCTTTCTCCATTTCAGGTGGCGTCTGCTGTGACTCATGGTGTTGGCTCCTCTTGTCCCTCCCCTCCTTCCCTGTCAGGATGCGCAGGTCCCACAGAAGATGAGCTGTCCCTGCCCGAGGGACCCAGCGTCCCCAGCAGCTCCCTACCCCAGACTCCGGAGCAGGAGAAGTTCCTCCGCCACCACTTTGAGACACTGACTGAGTCCCCCTGCAGAGGTAGGACCCTGCCTCACCCGCACCTGCCAAGGCCATCTGTGCAGCCTGGGCACAGCATTGGTGTCCCTGGAGTCGGCTCCCCAGCAGGGCCGCGAGGGTGAGTGGAGAACACCTGCTCCGTTTTTTTTTTTTTTTTTTGAGACGGAGTCTCACTCTGTTGCCCAGGCTGGAGTGCAGTGGCGCAATGTCAGCTCACTGCAACCTCCAACTCCCCGGTTCAAGCGATTCTCCTGCCTCAGCCTCCTGAGTAGCTGGGATTACTGGCGCACACCACCAAGCCTTGCTGATTTTTTGTATTTTTAGTAGAGACGAGGTTTCACCATGTTGGCCAGACTGGTCTCAAACTCCTGGCCTCAGGTGACCCACCCGCCTTGGCCTCCCAAAGTGCTGGGATTATAGTTGTGAGCCACCGTGCCCGGCCTGCTGCTTCACTCTTGACCTGAGCCTCACGATGCCTCCTCGCCCACTGCCCCTGCTTGTACCCTGTGTCTGCACATAAGGGTTTCTGGGGATTGCCCCACTGGGCTGTTGGCTGGCCTGGGGCTGGGGCTGCTTGGCGGGAAGGGTTATGAGGGTCACCTCGGGATGTTCCCCTAGAGCTCTTCCCCGCAGCTCTGGGAGACGTGGAGGCCTCTGAAGCTGAGGAGTACTTCTTCAACCCACGCCTGAGCATCTCCACGCAGTTCCTCTCAAGCCTCCAGAAGGCATCCAGGTAGAAGCTGGCCAAGCACAGCCCACCCTCTGGCTCCTTGACTGCCCCGGAGCAGGCTGAATGAGAATCATTCCCCCTCCTCTCCTTCCTACAGGTTCACCCACACCCTCCCTCCCCGGGCAACCCAGCACCTTGTGAAGTCTCCAGAGGTCAAGCCCATGGACCAAGTTGGAAGCCAGCCCAGAGCAGATACTGGCTATGCCTCCCCAGACGGGACCCACGTGAGTATTAGAGCCACCTCCCTCAGGGCACGGGGCTGGGAACCCCGAGGTCTTGTCCTCACCTCAGAGCTGTGCCTGCAGGTCCTCGCTGTGGGGAAGGCTGAAGAGACGCTGGAGGCCTGGCGCCCACCACGTGAGTGCCCCCGTCCCAGACGGACAACCCTGGGTTTCTCGGCAAGCGGCTGGATGTCCAGCCGAGCTGTGGGGCCGGGGGGCCCTAGCTGTCAGCTCTGTGTGGGGGAGTCAGTGCCATCTGCTTTCGTTACAGCCCCCTGCCTTACAAGCCTGGCGTCCTGTGTCCCTGCCTCCTCCGTGCTGCCCACGGACAGGAAGCTCCCAACGCCCACATCTGCGTCCACCCCAGGCCTGGCTCAGGGTGTCCACACCCCCTCCACCTGTTCCTACATGGAGGCCACTGCCAGCTCCCATGCCAGGATATCACGCAGCATCTCCGTCGGTGACAGCGAGGGCCCTATCGTGGCCACGCTGGCCCAGCCCCTCCGTAGGCCATCGTCTGTTGGGGAACTGGCCTCTCTGGGCCAGGAGCTTCAGGCCATCACCGCTGCAGCAACACCCAATTTGGGCAGTGAGGGCCAAGAGCCTGCCCTGCATTCCTGGGGCAACCACGAGGCCCGGGCCAACCTGAGACTGACCCTGTCAAGTGTCTGTAACGGGCTCCTGCTGCCCCCCGTGGATGCCCAGCCTGGCGTCACCATCCCAGCAGTGAGCTTCCCAGCCCCTAGCCCCGTGGATGAGAGCACCCTGAGGCTCCATGGCTCTGCCTTTCGCCCAAGTCTCCCAGCTCCTGAGTCCCCTGGCCTTCCTGCCCACCCTAGTAGCCCCCAGCTTCCAGAGGCCGGGCCTGGCATCCCTGGCGGCACTGCCTCCCTCCTGGAGCCCACTTCTGGTGAGTACAGCCCTGGAGCAAGGACTGTCCCCTAAGTTCATCCTGTGTGCTAGTTGGCTCAGCTTCAAAAATGGACACTTGACCTGCCCACAGGAACTGTGCCATTCATTTATTCGTTCACTAACTTAAATATTTAATAAGCATTACATGTTGGGCTTTGTGCTAGACCCTGGGACATGGGACATGGTGGTAGACAAAACAGAGGATTGACATCTTCATTGGGGGCAATGCCCAGACTAAACCTTTACGGAACCCGTCATATGTATCACGAAGTGACATATGCTCAGGAGGGACAGAGGAGGGCGAGGGAGTGCAGGGTGGGGACGGGTTGGATTACAAACCAGAGGATGAGAAAAGGCTTCAGGGAGGAGGATGCATTGGAGCAGAGACCTGTGGGAGGGAAGGGGAGGGAGCCTTGGGGACCCAGAGAAGAGTTCCAGACAGAAGGACAGCATGGAGTCCACCCAGCCACCCTGGCAGCTCACACCAATGGAATGCAGCTCGTCTTGCTTATTGCCTCCTCTCTACCTCAGGTGCACTCGGTCTATTCCAGGGCAGCCCTGCCCGCTGGAGTGAGCCCTGGGTGCCGGCTGAAGCCCTGCCCCCATCCCCCCTTGAGCTGAACAGGGTGGGGAACATCTTGCACAGGCTGCAGACCACCTTCCAAGAAGCCCTCGACCTTTACCGTGTGGTGAGCCAAACCCCAGAGTCGGGAAAGGGTTGAGGGGTCTCTTGGGACCGCCTGGCCTTGTTGGCCCCTGACAAGGCTGGCATCCCTTGCAGTTGATCTCCAGTGGCCAGGTGGACACCAGGCAGCAGCAGGCACGGACTGAGCTGGTCTCCACTTTCCTGTGGATCCACAGTCAGCTGGAGGCCGAATGCTTGGTGGGGACCAGTGTGGCCCCAGCCCAGACCCTGCCCAGCCCAGGACCCCCCTCCCCACCGACGCTGTGCCCTCTGGCCAGCCCAGACCTGCAGGCCCTGCTGGAACACTACTCGGAGCTGCTGGTGCAGGCTGTGCGGAGGAAGGCACGGGGACACTGAGGGTGCAGCCCCTCCACCGCAGCCCTGCTGCTTCTAAGGACTTAGGTATTTTAAGCGAATAAACTGACAACTTGGAGGAATGGTTCCTGGTGTCTGTTTGGGCCTATCCACAAAGCCCTCTTCAGGTGGAAGCAGGGAGAGAGGGTAGAGGGTGATGCCCAGAGGACTTGTGTCTGTCAGTGGAGAGCATGGGACCAGCATTCCCAAGAAGTTCAGGAACTGCAGCCATGATCAGGGCCAGTCCTCCCACACTGCCCACAGAGCTGCCACAGATCAATGTGGGGTGCTCACCCAGTGGGGCCCAGTTGTGCCCCAGGGAGGAGCCAGCCCCTCCCTCTTACCTGCCCCCTGCCAGTGCCTGAGAACTCACTGGGGCTGCTGTGATCACCATGTGCCTACCTTGCCCAGCAGCCCATGCTTTGCCACATCACAACTCGGGGCCTCTGGGCCAAGGCCACAGTAGATCCCACAAGGTCCAGGGTGGTGGTGTCCCCATCTGCAACAGGGGAAACTGAAGACCCATGAACAGGCTTGCCCAAGCTGGGTATGGTGGCCTGCACTTACAATCCTGGCTACTCAGGAGGCTGAGGTGGGAGGATCGCTTGAGGCCAGGAGTTTGAGACCAGCCTGGGAAACTTGGTGAAACCCCATTTCTTTATTTATTTTTGTTTTTGAGATGGAATCTTGCTCTGTCACCCAGGCTAGAGTGCAGTGGTGTGATCTCGGCTCACTGCAAACTCTGCCTCCCAGGTTCAAGCGATTCTCCTGCCTCAGCCTCCCAAGTAGCTGGGATTACAGGCGCCCACCACCATACCCAGCTGATTTTTGTATTTTTAGTAGAGATGGGGTTTTGCCATGTTGGCCAGACTGGTCTCGAACTCCTGACCTTGGGTGATATACCCACCTCGGCCTCCCAAAGTGCTGGGATTACAGGCGTGAGCCACCGCACCTGGCCAAAACTCCGTCTCTTTAAACAAAACAAAGTAAAACAAGAAACCCAGGCAGGCTTGCTCACTGTATGATCCTGGCAGCAGGCCCAGGCCACCAGCAGCTGGGACCGATAACTGCTTCCCCTTCAAGAGTTCTACATTCCATGAGCTCCCGGCACTGGTACCAGCTACCCCAGGCAGCAGGCATCTGGCCACATGGAGTGTCTGCTAAAAAAGCCACTCTTGGCTGTGTGCGGTGGCTCACGCCTGTAATCCCAGCACTTTGGGAAGCCAAGGTGGGTGGATCACCTGAGGTCATGAGTTCTAGACCAGCCTGGCCAACATGGTGAAACCCCATCTCTACTAAAAATACAAAAATTAGTCAGGTGTGGTGGCGGGCGCCTGTAATCCTGGCTACTTGGGTGACTGAATCAAGGAGAATCGCTTAAACCTGGGAGGCGGGGATTGCAGTGAGCCAGAATTGCACCATTGTACTCCAGCCTGGGTGACGAGCAAAACTACATCTCAAAAAAAAAAAAAAAAAAGCCACTCTTGTGTAAACACAGACATTCCCAATGTCCCAAGTCACTATAGGAAGGAAGCCAGCAGGGGCTTGCCTAAACCCCACTACCCCACCATGCTCTGAGCACTTCCCTGCTCGGCCAGGCTCACACAGCTGAGACTCACCTAAATTTGCCTGGTGGCAGAGCTGGACCCTTCAACACTAGGACATGGTTCTCTGTTTCCATGACATGACACACATCAGGACCAATCTTGCAGTTCAAAACATTCTGCCGGGCGCAGTGGCTTACGCCTGTAATCCAAACACTTTGGGAGGCCAACATTGGCGGATGACCTGAGGTCAGGAGTTCGAGATCAGTCTGGCCAATGTGGCGAAACCCCATCTCCCCATCTCTACTAAAAATACAAAAATTAGCTGGGGTGTGGTGGTGCACACGTGTAGTCCCAGCTACTCAGGAGGTTGAGGCAGGAGAATCGCTCGAACCCAGGAGGCAGAGGTTGCAGTGAGCTGAGATCACGCCATCATTATACTCCAGCCTGGGTGACAGAGCAAGTCTCAAAAAAAAAAAATCCTGCCAGTTCGCACCCAGGTGCCGGGCACTGTAATGGAAGGAACATCAGGCATTGCACCTGCCCTCATGGCCACTTACCTTCTATACAGGGAAACAGATGCAGGAATTAGAGCTCTGCGTAATTCTAGGTAGGCTGGGGAGATCCATTGCTGGTGAAGGGTCAGGGAAGGCCTTTCCGAGGTGACATTTGGGCTGAAGCTTGATAGAGGACATATCAGGAACATGTCCAGGCTGACAGCACAGCCAGTGCACGGGCCCAGGGACAGCCACACGTGATCTGTGTGGAAGGAAGAGGGGCAAAGCCAGGACAGCTCAAATGGAGTGAGCAATGGGAGGGCAGGAGATGAGGTGTGAGGAGGAGCAGGGCCCTACCAGGCAGGGCCTTGTTGCTTCATGACATTTAAGTCCAAGAAACATCCAGAACAGTGTTTTGTTTTTTGGGGTTTGTTTCTAAATCTCTGCTCCTAATGTTTGGGGGGATGTCCAGTGTTGCTTATTTCTCATGACTCCTTGCCTCAGGGAGTCCAGGTGGTCCAGAACTTGGACCACCTGCCTAGGCCCAGGCCCACCTGCCTAGTTCGGCCACCATTGCCCAAAACCTTGCCCAACATCCCTGGGCAAAGCTTGGTGTCCAGCCCCCTATGCCCCGGACACCCAGGAGACCACCTCGGGCCTCTGTCGCTCATGGAATCACCCTTCCTTCCAACCTGTATCATAGTAAAGCCTCCGCTCCAAGGAGTAAACGCCTGGCTTTCAGGGCCCAAGATGGAGGGATGTTGGTTACCCTTGATGTCATCATACACCTGGCCTCTTCCTCTCCTGCTCTATCATCCTCTGTGAGCAAGCTTCAGTCTCCAGCTTATGGCCTCATGGTTGCAACACGGCTGCTGTGGCACCCAGCAGCACACCCTCAGGTGGTGTCTCCATTTTGCAATTGTTGGCTTTCCTGCAGCCCTGACTGGGGGGCCTGGCACAGGCCTGGAAGCGCAGGACCTAGTAGCTGTCCCGATAGTACTGCTATGGGGAGGCTGAGGTTAGAGGTGGAGTGCAGGGGGCTCACAGAGGGTGACAGCAGGAGAGGAAGAGGCCAGGTGCACAATGACATCAAGAGTAACCAACGTCCCTCCAGCTTGGGCTCCAGACGTTTACTCCTTGGAGCGGAAGGCTCTACTATGATACAGATTGGAAGGAAGGGTAATTCCATGAGGGTCAGAGGCCCAAGTTATTGGTCCCAGCTGCTGGGTGGCCTGGTCCAACCAGGAGCAAAGGCACAGAGCAGGGCCCCCTCTAGGGCAGCAGAAAAGAAATGCAGATCTCTCCCAGGGGTCTCCTGGGAGTCTTCATCTGGGGTCAGATGAGTCCCAGGCAACAGGAATGGAGATTGCTTTGATGTGCTTGGACCATCTCTCCTGTCCTGGGCATGTTGCGGCTCAAACAAAGAGGTTCTCTCAGCAAGAAAGGCAAGTGGGCTGGTAATCAGAGAGGATCCAGCATGTCTGCCACTTCCCTCTTCCAAATGCCAGCCTCTGTCCTGGAAGGACCATACTTTCTCCTCGGACAAACCACCTGGTTAAGAAGCCATTGCCGGTGGTGGAGTGTGTGTGCATGCGGTTTGGGAGTTGACAGGGTCCCAGCAGGAAGATGACAGCATGCTTAGATGGGATATTCCAAAGAGTTTAACCAAGGGATCGTTTGCAAAGGAGCAGCAGGGACTGGGAAACCACCGGGACTGGTGCAGAACCCCAGGACTGGCACCACGGGAACTGTTACCACCCCCAGGCCACAAGGTACAAACAGAAGGAACAAGAACCCAAAAGGGCAAATCCCAGGGAGAGGGTAGTGCTGAGGGAGCTGTGGTCCTGACTCCCACACAGGAGGGAGTGAGAATCAACACCCTGACTTTACTCACCCCCTGCAGGGCACCCCATTGTCCAAATCCTACTGGAAGCCAGACTGCATAGAAGCCCAGGTGACCCCGCCTCCCAGTCCACCTCCTAGGCCATGGAGCAGGGCAGAACAGGACTGAGAGGGTTCCTGGAGAACTGGGTCCCTGGAAGGAAAACAGTTCATCTTTCACTGCAACTCTCCCCCTGCTTGTACCCGCACATCTACCCTTGGCCTCCCCATAGCAATACCATCAGGACAGCTCCTGGGTCCTGAGCTCTCAGGCCTGTGCCAGGCATCCCAGTCAGGGCTGCAGGAAAGCCAACAATTGCAAAATGGAGACACCACCTGAAACCCCATTTTTCAGATGACCCAACTGAGGCCTGGATGCTTGCCCATAGGAGGGGTTCCTCAGCGGGATGCGGTGGCTCACTCCTGTAATCCCAACACTTTGGGAGGCCAAGGCAGGCAGACAGTTTGAGCTCAGGATTTTGAGACCAGCACTAGGCAACACAGCAAGACTCTGCCTCTACAAAAAATTTTAAAATTAGCTAGGTGTGGTGATGCATGCCTGTAGTCCCAGCTACTTGGGAGGTTGATGTGGCAGGATCACTTGAGCCCAGGAGCTCGAGGCTGCAGTGAGCTGTGTTCACTCCACTACTGCACTCCAGCCTGGGTGACAAAGCAAGGCCCTGTCTCAAAAAAAAAAAAAAAAAAAAAAAAAAAAAAGCCTTCCTAACCAAGCACTGCTTATATGTCTGCCACATGGCAGGCCCCATGCTAAGCATTGTCTCCATGTGAGCTACCTGGATCTTCAATACAAACCGGGAAGAGGGGACTCCTTAGTCTCATTTTCCAGATGAAGAAACCAAGGCTCAATAAGAAGTCACTTGCTCTGGGTCCTCCAGAGAGCAAGTGGCAATGAGTGGCCAGCAGACCCTCAGCACTGCCACCCTGGCTTCCCCAAATGAATTGGCACAACCGACTCTTGGGCAATGGGAAGAAATGAAGAAACACTCTCACCAGCAAGCCTTGTACAGATGTCCCCTCTGACTAGCACACCCTCCCCTTTCATCTGAAACCTTTCAGGGCTTATCCAGGAAGCCATCCCTGCTCCGGTAGGCTGGATCAGGAGCCTGTCCGGGTCCCTCGGTACCCCTCTTTACCCCGTCATGGCTGGGTCCCTGCCTCACTTGCCTCTCACTGTCTTGGTCATTCTGGGCTGACACTGGCGTGCCTCCTTCATGGACTTACGTGATCATTTTCAATAAGCTAGGTCTGGAGCTTAGAAAATTGTTGAGTTGGCCAGGTGTGGCGGCTCATGCCTGCAATCCCAGCACTTTGGGAGGCTGAGGCAGGTGGATCACTCGAGGTCAGGAGTTTGAGACGAGCCTGGCCAACATGGTTAAAACCTGTCTCTACTAAAAATACAAAAATTAGCTGGGTGGGTGGTGCGCACCTGTAGTCCCAACTACTTGGGAGGCTGAGGCAGCAGAAATCACTTGAACCCAGGAGGCAGAGGCTGCAGTGAGTGGAGATCGCACCACTGCACTCCAGCCTGGGCAACAGAGCGAGACTCCGCCTCGAAAACAAAAATTAAAATTTAAAAGACAGAGCTTGGATTGCTTCTTGGCCTTTTGGCTAAGAATCAAATGTAGAACAGAGCTTGGCCAGTGTGCCGGGGTAGGGTCCTGGGAGCCCCTGGCTGTGTCAAGAGACCCCCTTTGGGCCAGGTGCAGTGACTCATGCCTGTAATCCCAGCACTTTGGGAGGCTGAGGCAGGAGGACCACTTGAGGTCAGGAGTTCAGGACCAGCCTGGCCAACATGGTGAAACTCTGTCTCTACCAAAAATATAAAAATTAGCCGGGCGTGGGGGTGCATGCCTGTAGTCCCAGTTACTCGGGAGGCTGAGGCAGGAGAATCGTTTGAACCCGGGAGGTGGAGGTTCCAGTGAGCCAAGATGGTGCCACACTGCACTCCAGCGTGGGTGACAAGAGTGAAACTCCATCTCAAAAAAAAAAAAAAAAAAAGAGAGAGAGAGACCCCCTTTTACTTTCCAGACTGTGGGAGGGAGGGAGAGTGTTGTCCCAGGCAGTCACTAGGGTCTAGATTATTAACAAATTAGTATTTTAGTGCCTGCTACACCTGAACAGTGCTTCTGGCTGAATGTTAGCCCTGGGAATCTGAAGATCAGAGAGGTGGGGCATCCTGCCTGAGGATGCACAGCCTGGATCCTCATTTTGCCCTGATTTATCCAGATCTGCTGTCCTCCCTGCACCCTACAGAGCAGGGCAATCACAGCAGAGGGGCCCTTCAGTGTCCTCAGACAGCTGCTGTGATTTGAATAACCAGGCAGGCTGCTGGATGTCCCCTGGTGACTGATTTGCCTGGCAAACAGACCCTCAACCCCTGGGAGACACTCAACCCCCCTGGAGCCTTGTTCCCTCTTCCTATGCCCAAAAGCTCCCCAGGCCCATCTCCCCTTGCCTGGCCCTGCTTGGTGGTCCTAGTGCTTGTCCACCCCAGAAGCTGGACGGTTACCTCCAAAACCTGGGAGAAGATGGGCAGGTCCCTGGGCAAGAGTAACCCGAGCCAGCTTAGTCCACTCCCAGGGACAGTCAGGAAATTTGCATGAAGAGAATGAGGTTCCTCAGCGGCTTCCCCTCCTTTCCCACCAGGGATAGTCATCCTGGGGCTGAGGTCTGACAGCAGGTGGAGGCAGCCCCTGTGTGTGGAGAGCCTTCCAGAGGGCATGCCCCGCGCCTTCCTGGTCAGGAGTCGGCGTCCACAGCCTCCCAACTGGAGCCACCTGCCTGACCAGCTCCGGGGAGATGCCTATATCCCAGGTGGGCCCCTCACGATGCTTGGAGGTAAGGGGCAGGAGAGATGCAAAGCGTCACCATCTGGCTTCTCTCCTCAGACTGCAGCAGCCTGAGGAGGCCACCGGCACAACAGTCGTCCAGTGTCAGGGATCCATGGACAGCGGTGAGTGTGTAGCTGGCCAGCAAAATCAGCTGTTTCCCTCCTGCCTGCTCTCAGCCTTAATGAAGCTGACAGTCCCTTGCTCCCCAGGCCCATCTGCACATGCCCTCCAGCCTCCGGACCTGTCTGCCCCTACTTCTCTCTGTTGGGAATGCCTCTCCTTTCCTAGTAGTGAGCTCCCTACCGTTAGGTCCCACCCCAGGCACCAGGGCCGGCAGCCACAGGGATCTCTCTGTCCAGCGGGGCAGAACAAGATTCAACCCCACATGTGGATGAACTGCTTTATGTCAGGACATGGGACAACAGGAGTGCGATGGGAGATAAGGGCTATTTCAGCTGTGCATGCATTGGAGGAAGGAAAGCGCCAGCTGGAATGTAGTATGTTCATGAAAGCCAGGCACTGTTCTAGGGATGGGCCGTTATATTCAGTGGGAATAAGACAAAAATCCACAATTTTAAGGAGCTTATATTCTGGTTGGGGGCTGCAGGTATAGACAATAAAATTAGCCAGCCTGTAATTCCAGCACTTTGGGAGGCCGAAGCGGGTGGATCACTTGAGGTCATGAGTTCGAGACCAGCCTGGCCAACAGGTTGAAACCTCATCTTTACTAAAATTACAAAAATTAGCCAGACATGGTGGCACATCCCTGTAATCCCAGCTACTTGGGAGACCGAGGCAGGAGAATCGCTTGAACCTGGGAGGCAGCGGTTGTAGTGAACTGAGATTACACCACTGCACTCCAGCCTGGGTGACAGAGCGAGATTCTGTCTAAAGAAAAAAAAAAAAAAGCCAGGCATGGTGGCACGCGCCTGTAATCCCAGCTTCTCAGAAGGCTGAGGCAGGAGAATCAATTGAATCTAGGAGGCAGAGGTTGCAGTGAGCCGAGATTGCACCACTGCACTCCAGCCTGGGAAACAGACCAAGACTCCATCTCAAAAACAAACAAAAAAAACCCCAGTAAAATTAGAAAAGTAGACCGGGCATAGTGGCTCACACCTGTAATCCCAGCACTTTGCAAGGCCAAGGCAGGTGGATTGCTTGAGGTCAAGAATTCGAGACCAGCCTGGTCAACATGGTGAAACCCCAACTCCACAAAAAATACAAAAATTAACTGGGCATGGTGGTGCATGCCTATAATCGTGTAATCGTGTACTCATGGGGAGGCTGAAGCACCAGAATCGCTTGAACCCGGAAGGCAGAGGTTGCAGTGAGCTGAGATCGTACCACTGCACTCCAGCCTGGGAGACACAGCAAGACTCTGTCTTTAAAAAAAAAAAAAAAAAAAAAAGTGTATGTCACATCAGAAGATGGGATTGGTATAGAGAAAGTAAGGGCCATGGGATAGTGAGGGAAGGCCCTGGAGAGTGACAGGTACACACACTAATCACTGTCTCCCACCTGCCTTCCTAATCTTCCGTGGTGGCTCCGGGCACTCTGTAAATACCCATTTGCAGAGTAACAAAGGGTGGGTGGGGTCCAGCCAGAGGGGCTAATAACTCTTGCATCCCTCCAGCAGCCCACACAGGACAACCTGACCTCTGCTCCCAGGGGCCCAGGGACGCTGGGCTGCCCGCTCTGCCCTAAGGCCTTCCCTCTGCAGCGCATGCTGACAAGGCACCTCAAGTGCCACAGCCCTGTGCGCCGCCACCTGTGCCGCTGTTGTGGCAAGGGCTTTCATGACGCCTTCGATCTCAAGCGCCACATGAGGACTCACACTGGTGAGCAGTGGCAGGGACAGGGAAAAGTTGCTGGGCCCCAGGTGGGGATGGAAGGAAATGGAGAGAGGTGCTGGGCTGTGCAGAGTCCGGGGTTTGTGTATGTGGGGTATGGGGAATCGAGACATGATGTCTCTCGGACCCCAGTGGGTGGGTGTAAGGTGGCAGGAAAATAGGGGCCTGTCAAGGGATGCAGAGTGCAGACGGATGCCGGTTATACGATTCAGGCTCCAGATCGAAGGGCAAGGGAAGGCCTCCCTCTCCATCCCCCAGGGGACAGAGCATCCTGGTGAGGGAGGGTGGGGACAAAGGTGTCTGGCCCATGTCTGCACGGGGTGAGGGTAGCAGATGGTGCGTCATGGGTGGAAGAGTCTGAAGAGCTCGGAATAGGGAACGCAAATGCTCAAGGCTGGAAAGCAGGGTAGGGGCGCTTTAGTCCAGAGCCCATTG